>NC_060122.1:136449870-137127370 GCF_021461395.2 Schistocerca americana | reverse complement strand
AAAATACAGGGAGAGAAAGGCTATTCACAATTTGTACAGAAACCAGAAGGCAGTTATAAGAGTCGAGGGGCACGGAAGAGAAGCAGTGGTTGGGAAGCGAGTGAGACAGGGTTGTAGCCTCTCCCCGATGTTATTCAATCTTCATATTGAGCAAGCAGTGAAGGAAACAAAAGCAAAATTTGGAGTAGGTATTAAAATCCAGGGAGAAATAATAAAGACTTTGAGGTTCGCCGATGACATTGTAATTCTGTCAGAGAGACCAAAGGACTTGGAAGAGCAGTTGAACGGAATGGACAGTGTCTTGAAAGGAGGATATAAGATGAACATCAACAAAAGCAAAACGAGGATAATGGAATGTAGTCGAATTAAGTCGGGTGATGCTGAGGGAATTAGATTGGGAAATGACACACTTAAAGTAGTAAAGGAGTTTTGCTATTTGGGGAGCAAAATAACTGATTATGGTCGAAGTAGAGTGGATATAAAATGTAGACTGCCAGTGGCAAGGAAAGCATTTCTGAAGAAGAGAATTTTGTTAACATCTAGTATAGATTTAAGTGTCAGGAAGTCGTTTCTGAAAGTATTTGTATGGAGTGTGGCCATGTATGGAAGTGAAACATGGACGATAAATAGTTTAGATAAGAAGAGAATAGAAGCTTTCGAAATGTGGTGCTACAGAAGAATGCTGAAGATTAGATGGGTAGATCACATAACTAATGAGGAGGTATTGAATAGAAATGGGGAGAAGAGCAATTTGTGGCACAACTTGACTAGAAGAAGGGATCGTTTGGTAGGACATGTTCTGAGGCATCAAGGGATCACCAATTTAGTATTGGAGGGCAGCATGGAGGGTAAAAATCGTAGAGGGAGACCTAGAGATGAATACACTAAGCAGACTCAGAAGGATGTAGGCTGCAGTACGTACTGGGAGATGAAGCAGCTTGCACAGGATAGAGTAGCATGGAGAGCTGCATCAAACCAGTCTCAGGACTGAAGGCCACACCAACAACATCTCAGTTGATAAAGGCATTTATGTGTAATATCAAAAAATTAAAAAAGAGATCACAGAGAAAAGAAATTCAGAATCACGTCAAACCACAACTAAATGCGACGGAAGTAACAAAACAATAATAAATTCCCTAATGAGGAAACCACGACAAGTGCCATAACTAGGTTTCCCTGAAACTTCGCTCAGTCCAAGAGGGATCAAAATAAGTGAACACGTGCCTCGGTTTGTGCAGAGATACTCGACCGTTTCTGGAAAACTACGGTAAGTTTCCGAGGTATTTTCGAATGTAAATGCCTCTTCTGCAGGTATTGCAAGTCGAACTCATGGCGCAGTCGATATCGTCGCGTTTTCTCAATTTTGCGCCCCGTGTTCGAAACCCGATTATTACTTTTATTTTTGTTTCTTATATATTATATATTGTTTTATTTTGTCTATTATATATTGTTTTCTATCTACATAAATGATCTTTTGGATAGTGTGGATAGCAATGCGCGGCTGTTTGCTGATGATGGTGTGGTGTACGGGGAAGGTGTCGTCGTTGAGTGACTGTAGGAGGATACAAGATGACTTGGACAGGATTTGTGACTGGTGCTAAGAATGGCAGCTAACTCTAAATATAGATACGTGTAAATTAATGCAGATGAATAGGAAAAAGAATCCCGTAATGTTTGAACACTCCATTAGTAGTGTAGCGCTTGACACAGTCACGTCGATTAAATATTTGGACGTAACATTGCAGAACGATATGAAGTGGAACAAGCATGTAATGGCAGTTATGGGGAAGGCGGATAGTCGTCTTCGGTTCATTGGTAGAATTTTGGGAAGATGTGGTTCATCTGTAAAGGAGACCGCTTACAAAACATTAATACGACCTATTCTTGAGTACTGCTCGAGCGTTTGGGATCCCTATCAGGTCGGATTGAGGGAGGGCATAGAAGCAATTCAGAGGCGGGCTGCTAGATTTGTTACTGGTAGGTTTGATCATCACGCGAGTGTTACGGAAATGCTTCAGGAACTCGGGTGGGAGTCTCTAGAGGAAAGGAGGCGTTCTTTTTCGTTACTTAGGAAATTTAGAGAACCAGCATTTGAGGCTGACTGCAGTACAGTTTTACTGCCGCCAACTTATATTTCGCGGAAAGACCACAAAGATAAGATAAGAGAGATTAGGGCTCATATAGAGACATATAGGCAGTCGTTTTTCCCTCGTTCTGTTTGGGAGTGGAACAGGGAGAGAAGATGTTAGTTGTGGTACGAGGCAACCTCCGCCACGCACCGTATGGTGGAGTGCGGAGTATGTATGTAGATGTAGATGTAGATTATTTCCCATGGCTGTAGAAGATTACTATACAAATGTTTCCCAGTGTATGCTGATATAACATTGTCGTTATTCGTCTACTAAATTGTATGTCAGCTGAATGAATTTAAAAAAAATGAGAAAATTATTTGAAATTGTTTTTGGTGAATTTCCTGTAGTGTATCTTCATTCATAATCAACTGCAATCGCCAGTTTTCGGAAAAGTGATCCGTTATGCATGCATTGCCGCAAAATGATTGCCAATGCGCGAAATCTTCAACAGTGTTAACTACGTTTCTTTCTCGAGTGGCATCGGTCCGAAGAAATGTCATTATGCCAAGCCTGCCTTCGCGTGATGTTCTTGGTGTTCGAAACATCCGTGTTTCGAATATTTCTATGATTGGTATCATCCAAAGGATTGCACTAAATCTTCCTGAGGAATAAAAATATGAATTGAATATTAGTACTGAGATTGAAATATCGAAATATAGGAATTTAAAAATTTCAAAAATTTTGTAACGCCTCAACGTACCATGCACATATTTGTAATATAATAAACGTATGACACTTATTGTGAAGATCAGTTGTAATTTTACAGTTAATATAACGCCCTTATTTCCCATAGTTTGATAAGAAACAATCGTGTAGTAACCTTCTACAGACATCGGTAGATAAATGAAAACAATAGAAATAAAATAACGCTAACTACTGAACCACTACTTAGGCTGCCAATAACACGACGTAAAATGCACATAAAGCACCTCGAACATTTCTCGAAAACTCTGTCCATCGTTATTTCAGAAATGTTCGGTTATCTACGGATAACCCGAGTCAAGCGAACACTTATTTTGACCCCTATTCCACTGAGCAAAGTTTCTGGGAAATCGGATGACGGAACTTTCCGTGTTCTCCACGTAACTAATCAAGTGCGGCATTATACTGTAGTTCTTTTACCAGAGGTAGAGATCACAGCTGTTGGAGGCAACTAAAGTTGTAGACATTTAATATAAAATTGTTTGGAACATTGTTACCAGACGTTGTCAGTAGGAAAATGATCTCGTATTATGAAAAATACAATCTTTCCGTTAGAGAAATTTTATTTGCCCAGACCGCAGTAATTAAATCTATACACGACAACTTTCAGCAAATTTTAATTGGGATCTTCAGATCATGTACATACATCAAACATATTGTCACTCTGTGTAGTGGATTTCCAGTCATGAAGATATGGTGGTTCAACTTGTTGAACAGACGCGTCATACTTCAACTAATAAAAATGTAATTGTAGTAAACACAAAAGTTACTGATGAAATACATTTGGTATATAGGGTATTACTTGATCTGTCCGTGTTGACAGCTGACGGCACACGGTCACTTAGGAAAATATATGCCTCCACATCTAGAAATGGAATTTCGACTAAGAAGAGAACGTTTGACCTCCACGACCTTCACTAGTACCGAGCGCAGTAGATGCTTGATGTTCTATGACTGCAACAGATTAACCAAAAGACGTCGCTGCATTATTATTTCTAAGAAGATCAGCACTGGCTGGTTAGAAGAAATTACGAAATACTTACAAGACATGTACTTCATTTAAGAAATTGAATTACATCGTTTAGTCTTTGGAACATTAATAACGAAGCAAAGATCCACAAAGAAGCTTAAGAAGAAGACTAGCAAGAAAATGTCAGGAAAACAAGAGAAAAAAATGAATTCGTGTAGATATTTTTTAGGATATGAATGAGAAAACTATGAAACCACCTGCGAACCTTAACCGAGCTTCATAAGTCAGCACAACAAAGAAGACAGAAAGAGGACTATTGCCGCTTTTAATAGTTTTTCAAATAATTTAAATAGTGGACGTGAAAATATTTTCATTAAAATTTAAATGTTATGAGTTTATAGCAGTAGCTGGTAGATAATCTGTCGGCCGGAGTGGCCGAGCGGTTCTAGGCGCTACACTCTGGAACCGCGCGACCACTACGGTCGCAGGTTCGAATCCTGCCGCGGGCATGGATGTGTGTGCTGTCCTTGGTTAGTTAGGTTTAAGTAGTTCTAAGTTCTAGGGGACTGATGACCTCAGCAGTTAAGTCCCATAGTGCTCAGAGCCATTTGAACCATTTGATAGATAATCTAACATATTAATTCCAAATAATTGCGAAATGTCTTATTAAATAATTCAAACGAGAAGCGAAAGCAAGAAAAAATGTCTTGTTGAGGGCAAACTGGTGGTGTCTGTCGTGTAGATTTCTTGTTGGATGCTATATCTGCATACCTTTGTGTTTTGTTCTCCGCAACAGCTGCACTCAAGAAAAAATGGTTCAAATGGCTCTGAGCACTATGGGACTTAACATCTGTGGTCATCAGTCCCCTAGAACTTAGAACTACTTAAACCTAACGAACCTAAGGACATCACACACATCCATGCCCGAGGCAGGATTCGAACCTGCGACCGTAGCAGTCGCGCGGTTCCGGACTGAGCGCCTAGAACCGCTAGACCACCGCGGCCGGCTGCAGTCAAGAGCAAACGCTTTTAAGGGTTTACTTCTAATACCATGACAAACGCAAAAGGAGATCTTGTAGCAATTAATTGAAACAGCAATACTTTCTGGAAATTTATTAGCAACAGCGAAACCTACGATCAGTATGGTTTGCTAATTACGTATAGATCAACTATGCAGTTGCAAACGCCTAACCGACATTTCCTCTCCATTTCAGCTCAACCTCATGTGTTCATCACGAACACTTATGAGTCATTCAGAACTATCGGTGCAAGTTTGTCGTGCGAGTTTATCACTGTATCGAAGAGCAGTAAGTAGCTATGTAATGCTTGGAAAGATTTTAGCAATTAACATGTATGAAACAGATATTTCTCTATAACGATTCTGGGCGGATAATTAACGATACAGCTATTCAGGACCAACGAAGTTAGTTCAGACTTTTAGACGGCGAACAACGAAATTTAATCCCAGTTGACCGAAGACGACTTCAAATGTTGCTCTACATAACTGTGTTTACTTCATGAAGATCAATGAACTCAGCATGAAAATGTGGTATCCAACGGTATTTTTTTTTCAAGTCTGTTTCCACCAAGGAAAGAAAACCATAAATATTCTTGAAATTTACCATCAGTAGTTTATTTAGTGCCTTAAAGAAAATGATACACTAATATAATAGTGGGTCAAGTCGAAGTATTATGTCCATTGATCAGGTTGGATCGGTAGTAAGTGTAACCTGTAGTGAGCATTGTTATGTCTATGTCCGCTTACTTAGAAACTGTATCTGCAAAGCCTGAGAAACTGTGCTTGTAATCTGGAGGTCTGGATTTCAATTCCTTGTCCAGCTGTACTGGTTTATGATTTCACCCCGTTCATTGAGATTTTTCAGATGGTTGTTGGGTTGGTTCCCGTAAAGAGATAGCAACTGATTCCTGCGTCATGGCCAAACAATCCACGTTTTCGCTTTGTCTCCGATGAGCACGATGTCATCTGGGTGCTAGACTCTAGCCGCTCTTTCTTTCATGTTTCCGCAAAGTGTCTTGGAAGTCGAAGAGCATGTTATGGCATAATCGTATATGAAGAGGCGCTTCTAACTTGAACTCTGAGGAAAGACGACACACTACGGGCCCCGTACCCTTTCACTGACGCTTACGACATCCTCTCTAAATTGTGTGAGATTTCACTGCGAATTCCTGGTAGCTAAAGACCCGGATTTACTTGTATGCTCTCAACATTCACCCACATCTCTGTTTCGCGAATCACGTATAAGGTGCGGGCATATCCTGAGGTATCTGTAAAAATATACTCATAATTTCATTCCGATCAAGTTTCTGTGCATATCTGCACTGAAGAGCCAAAGAAACTGGTACACATGCCTAATATCGTGTAGGGACCCCGCGAGCACGCAGAAGTGCCGCAACACGACGGGCATGGACTCGACTAATGTCTGAAGTAGTGCTGGAGGGAACTAACACCATAAATCTTGCGGGGCTGGCCATAAATCCATAAGGTTGCGAAGGGGTGGATATCTGTTCTGAATAGCACGCATCCCAGATATGCTCAATAATGTTCATATCTGGGGAGTCTTGTGGCCATCACACACATCCATGCCCGAGGCAGGATTCGAACATGCGACCGTAGCAGTCGCGCGGTTCCGGACTGCGCGCCTAGAACCGCTAGACCACCGCGGCCGGCTGAGGAAAGTATTGTGCCTGTAATCAAGGAGCAGTGACAGGCGATAAATTTTCCTGTGTAGCAGCCTGCGAAATCTGTTATAATTTGGATGATACGGGTGTGGCAGTACAGGATAGAAATGTTCAATTGTTGTAAAGTATTCAGAGAAGGTTGGGAGGTGATAAATGAAATCTGTGGATACGTCCTTGAAAAATCTTGAATTTAAGAGATAATTCTTGTGAACGACTGAGGAAGCGAGAGTCTGTAGTGCAGCGCTAGAACTACACTACTGGCCATTAAAAATGCTACACCACGATGAAGACGTGCTCCAGACGCGAAATTTAACCGATAGGAAGAAGATGTTGTAATATGCAAATGATTAGTTTTTCAGAGCATTCACACAAGGTTGGCGCCGGTGGCGACACCTACAACGTGCTGACATGAGGAAAGTTTCCAACCGATTTCTCATACACAAACAGCAGTTGACCGGCGTTGCCTGGTGAAACGCTGTTGTGATGCCTCGTGTAAGGAGGAGAAATGCGTACCATCACCTTTCCGACTTTGATAAGATCGGATTGTAGCCTATCGCGATTGCGGTTTATCGTATCACGACATTGCTGCTCGCGTTGGTTGACATCCAATGACTGTTAGCAGAATATGGAATCGGTGGGTTCAGGAGGGTAATACGGAACGCTGTGCTGGATCCTAACGGCCTCGTATCACTATCAGTCGAGATGACAGGCATCTTATCCGCATGGCTGTAACGGATCGTGCAGCCACGTCTCGATCCCTGAGTCAACAGATGGGGACGCTTACAAGACAACAACCATCTGCACGAACAGTTCGACGACGTTTTCAGCATCATGGACTATCAGCTCTAAGACCATGGCTGCGGTTACCCTTGACGCTGCATGACAGACAGGAGCGCCTCCGATGGTGTACTCAACGACGAACCTCGGTGCACGAATGGCAAAATGTCATGAATCCAGCATCATGATGGTTGCATTCGTGTATGGCGACATCGCGATGAACGCACATTGGAAGCGTGTATCCGTCATCACCATACTGGCGTATCACCCGGCCTGATGGTATGAGGTGCCATTGGTTTCACGTCTTGGTCACCTCTTGTTCGCATTGACGGCCCTTTGAACAGTGGACGTTACATTTCAGATGTGTTACGGCCGGTGGCTCTACCCTTCATTCGACACCTGCGAAACCCTACATTGCAGCAGGATAATGCACGACCGCATGCTGCAGGTCCTGCACATGCTTTTCTGGATACAGAAAATGTTCGACTGCTGCCCTGTCCAGCACATTCTCCAGATCTCTCGTCAATTGAAAATCCGGATTTCTCGGGATCTATGCACCCAAATTGCGTGAAAATGTAATCACATGTCAGTTCTAGTATAATATATTAGTCCAATGAATACCCGTCTATCATCTGCATTTCTTCTTGGTGTAGCAATTTTAATGACCAGTACTATATTATCTACAAGGATATACGCTTTTACTAAACGGACGCAGTTAGTGTTTGAAGTGGTCAGGCGACGCAATTTGTATGCAGCTGTAGAAGCGATTTCAATAAGACGTGACTGTCATCATGCAGTTATTTCTCAAGTGTGTAGAATAAGCCAATAAAGTGGTGCTCTTAAGACTAGTAATTACCTAGAAAATAAACCGAGCTGTCTACAGGAAAATATATGGGTTACCTCCTGTAACGTGTAAGATCTCGTAAATGTTAATTACCTGGAGCAGAAAATCACGGTCAACTCGCAATATTACTTAACAGCATTTTAGGATGCCGTATAAAATGACATGATAAGAAATGACCTAGGAAGGTAACTGCTTCCCGCCAAGTATTCACCCTTATTCAGCACTTAGCCGTATACTGGAAGATATTATTTCAGCCTCTTTCAGGTCTAAACGTCTCAGCTGTGTGATGCGGTGACTTCAGTGCTGACATCTGGACTCAGATATATTCATTATGTGTCGCGAAACAAGAAATGCTATTTTTTATGGTGTTAGCACATATGGGTATTGCTAGATTTCATCAAAAAATCTTTCAAATGGCTCTAAGCACTATGGGACTTAACATCTGAGGTCATGAGTCCCCGAGAACTTAGAACTACTTAAACCTAACTGACCTAAGGACATCACACACATCCATGCCCGAGGCAGGATTCGAAACTGCGACCGTAGCAGTTGCGCGGTTCCGCATTGAAGTGCCTAGAACCGCTCGGCCACCAAGGCCGGCCGCTAGGTTTCATCGGTTTAAGACGTTTATTCATGTGTCTCTCTTCAAGGCATAGAAAGAATAATTTGAAACCGAATTTACAAGGCATTATTTAATGAGTAACTTACTTTGTTTTACTCCTTCTGGTGAGCACATAAGTTATCCGCGGAATCACACTGACACTAACGACAATAAATGCTTAATTTCTGAAACTACTTTACTACAGGTTTTCGTAAAAAAGGATTTGTTGTATAAATTGTTCGGGCGTCAGGCTTGAAAGTGCTTTGCCTACTTACTTATTTTAATAAACTACAGTTTCATCTAGAAGTAGTAGTATTAATTCAGCAATGTCGGTGTATAACTAGGTTATAACAAGAAGCTGCGATATCGGATTGAAAGGCAAGGCTATCTAAGTAGGTACTTCTTGAACAAAATTTTCAGCCAGCCGTGGAAGAAATGCTGAAATGTGTCTAAGGGTTCGGGGAAAATTGTTATCGGAACAAACTTTCAGGGTGGTAAAAACGATATTCCGAGAGACAGTCAGAACAAACAAAAAGTTTATACCCTATATATCAGTTACTTAGAAGATTCCTTTTAGTCTTTCATTTCACAGTGATATAACCGTGCACACTTATGAAGCAACTTATTGTGACGACATCATGGATAAGGCAACGATTTGAAAGGCATGCGTTTGGTTCACAACGTCTACTAGCGGACAACAGAAGACACTCTTGGAGAAGAAAGGAAGGAGATAGGGTAATATAAGATTAGGGTGTAAGGTTTCTTCGACGACAGTTAAATACGTAGTAGAAGCTCTGATTGGGGAAGGACAGAGACACCGGCTGTGTCTTTTTTAAAAGAATCATAGCAGCATTTGCCCACAGTCGTTTTATGAAACGATAGGAAACCTAAAGGTATATGTCTGTGAGTGAATTGAATTGACGTTATTTTGAATGCATGTTGCGCCCCATCTCGTTCTGTGGTAGAAAAGCACAGTAAGAAATTCATCTAAGACGGGATGTAAAACCGCAAAAAAAAAAAAAAAAAAAAAAAAACGGAGGTGTTTCTTTCGAGTCTTAACCCAAGTTGCACCTAAAGGATGTGATCTTAACGTGTAGCGTTTGTTGGTCACTCTGGTACGTAGAACAGCAAGCGTCATCTCCCAAGTAACTAAATCGATTCTGGTTTGAGTACAACGTGACGGCTGGGTGAACGGAGAGTGCACGAGAGGGAGAGAGAGAGAGAGAGAGAGAGAGAGAGAGAGAGAGAGAGAGAGAGAGGGGGGGGGGGGGGGGGAGAGGGAGAGAGGGACAGCTGCAGGCGGTCACTGCCAAGGACTGCGGCCACGCGTCGGAGACTTCTAGAAGCCGCCGTCAACAGTGACGGTAGGATTTTTCCTGGTTCGCCTCTTCTGACGCTTTTTTTTTGTGAGTCATCAGTCTTCTGACAAGTCTGATGCGGCCCGCGACGAATTCCTCTCCTGTGCCAACCTCTTCATCTCAGAGTAGCTCTTGCATCCTGAAGACTTATTTACCACTAAGTCGAAAATTATGGTTCTTACACTGTTTCAAACGTATTTAGTGCACGACTCATTTTTTGGGACTGAATGATGTCTAGTTTACGTTCAACAAGTTGCAGGAAAGCTTGCTATGAAGTAAGTAGATGTGAAATGTGCTGTCTCTGTTTCAGAATTTGATATCCTGTGTTTCCAATCGGGCAACGAATGTGAGGAGTAGCACATACACCGACGAGACAATAGCCTCTGACCACCGTGTGATTGAATACTGCTTCGTGTAGTTGGATAAACGTGATGCCGTAAGGAGAATACATTATCTGGAAAAGAAAAGGGAAGAAGCGAAGCACCCACAAGACATGAAGGGACTGAAATGTACTCGTAGACTTACGCTCCATCTCCGGGTATGTAAATGCTTAGAGTTGCAGTTCCCTGTGACAGGTAGATCGACCATCAGAATACATCAGTGTGGTTTTTAGTGTTGTTAACCAGGCGTGGTAGGATATATACATGGTGTGAACAGTGTCAGATAACGCGTGATTACTGTGAAGCCCAAGGAGATGCCGCGTACTCGTGTGAGACAGCGTTATCAGGACCTGGTACGGTTTCAAATCGGCCTTATTGTAGGTCTACATTTTATTGGCTGGCCAAATCGTGCAGTATCGCGCTATGTGAGGCTTTTGGGTGTGACAGTAGCAAGGGATAGGGCAGCCATACTCATCGTCAAGATTCCGATCGAGCACGCTTGTCTACCACAACGGAGGATCGCCGCATCGTGCACCAAGCACAGCGTAACCCTTTTGCATCTGTGACTACCATCCGAGAAGTAATGGACTTCCTGGACCATTCTGTGTCATTTCACATCATTGGCTGGAGACTAGCAGCAGCCGAACTACGGAGTTTTCGTCCCATGTGTAAGCTGCTTCACCACAACATAGACAGCTGCGTCTGGAGTGGTGCCATAACCTGGAATTATGGACTGCTAATGAATGAGGACGCTTTGTGTTCAGCTATGAGTAGCAGCTCTGCACTACACCGGATGGTCATCGTCTGCGAGTGTGGTGGCGACCTGATGGGGAGGTCCACCTCTTACAATGTTCTGGAGGGGCACAGAGATGATACTCTTTGTGTCATGGCGTAAGGAACCGTGAGGTATGAATTCATGTCATTCTCTGAGGGAACTCTGGCGGTACAACGGTAGCTCAAGGATGTGCTGCGTCTTCGGGTGTTACCTCTCATGTCACAGTCAAGTGAACAATTTTCCAACAAGATAACGCTAATCCACACATGGGACGTGTTTCTATGGACTGGTGGCATGCTGTTGAAGTACTCTTCTTGGTTTTTTTTCTTTATTGTTATTTTCAAACCCGTACAAACAGGCAGGCTGTCAGCAGCATGTTACGCCGCTCTTCAGCCATAGAGTAGATAAATAAACAACAGAAAGAATACACAGATGTGACATAACGGTGGGGAATAAAACAGTAGACACATAAAGACAAACACGGAGCCGTTCACACTCGACGATAATCCACACTACAAACTGTTGTCACGACGCACTAACACTGAAAATGGCGATGGCACAGGTGAACGATGGAGTGTGACAGTGAACACTGAACACTAAACACGACGGCACACACGAGACACTGATGGCGATGATCTCCGGCGCGCGAATGTCCACTTAGCGTGTACAAGTCCGGGGACCTGCCAAGAGGGGAAGAAGGGTGAGGTGGGGGGAGAGGGGAGAACAAAGATGCCAATGGCAGAGGAGACAGGGGAAGGAGGTGGGGGACAGGGGAGGGGAAGCCCGGGGGAGGAGTGGGGAGAAATTGAGGAGGGAGGAAAGAGGGAGAGAAGGGTGGGAGGGTGCCCAAAGGAGCGAAAACAGGAAGAGGGAGGGAGCATCAAAGTTGGTAGGAGGGGTAGATGGAGGGGAGGAGGGCATCATCAGGGAGAGGGAGCTGGCGGAAGCCACCTTGGGAGAGGGTAAGGAGGGTGGAGAGACGGAGACCGGGTGGGACGTGGGAATACAGTGGGCGGGGGCGGGAGAGGATGTGCGAGACAAGCAGGTGAGGAGGATCGAGTTTGCGGGAGGTGTACAGGATCCGTATCCTTTCAAGGAAAAGGAGGAGGTGGGGGAACGGAATGAGATCGTACAGGATCCGTGTGGGGGAGGGGAGATGGATGCGATAGGTGAGGTGGAGAGCATGGCATTCAAGGATTTGAAGGGATTTATAAAAGATAGGGGTGGCGGAGATCCAGGCTGGATGGGCGTAACAAAGGATAGGGCGGATGAGGGATTTATAGGTGTGGAGTATGGTGGTGGGGTCCAGACCCCATGTACGGCCGGAAAGGAGCTTGAGGAGATGGAGTCGGGAGCGTGCGTTGGCTTGGATTGTCCGTAGATGGAGGGTCCAGGAGAGTCGACGATCAAGGGTGACGCCGAGGTAATTAAGGGTGGGGGTGAGGGCGATAGGACGGCCATAGATGGTGAGATAGAAATCAAGGAGGCGGAAGGAAGGGCTGGTCTTGCCTACAATGATCGCCTAGGTGTTGGAGGGATTGACCTTGAGCAACCACTGGTTCACCAAGCGGTGAACCGTCAAGATGGGATTGGAGAAGGCGTTGGGAGCGCTGCAGGGTGGGGGCAAGGGCAAGGAAGGCGGTGTCATCGGCAAACTGGAGAAGGTGGACGGGGGGTGACGGCGGTGGCATGTCCGCCGTATATAAAAGGTACAGAAGGGGAGAGAGGACGGAGCCTTGGGGCACACCGGCGGAGGCAAAAAAGGTGTAGGAATCCGTGTTATGGATGGTGACGTAGGAAGGACGGTGGGAGAGAAAGGAGCCGATCAGACGGACGTAGTTAATGGGAAGGGCGAAGGTTTGGAGCTTGAAGAGGAGACCGGAATGCCATATGCGGTCATAAGCACGTTCGAGGTCCAGGGAGAGGAAGATTGCGGAGCGACGGGAATTAAGCTGTTTGGAAAGGAGATGAGTGAGGTGAAGGAGCAGGTCGTCGGAAGAGAAGGACGGCCGGAAGCCACACTGGGTAACGGGAAGGAGGCGGTGCTGGTGGAGATGCTGGTGGATGCGTCGGGTGAGGATAGATTCCAGGACCTTGCTGAAGACTGAGGTAAGGCTGATGGGACGGTAGGAGGAGACGGCGGTTAATGACTCTCCTTGGTTTTTTTTTTTTTTTTTGCTTTATTGAATTTCAGTTCCCCCCGAAGGGGGCAGGCTGGCAACAGCTGAGTATGCTGTTCTTCAGCCTTTGTTAGAAAGATGAAGAGAAGAAATAATAAAAACAGGTGATAAAATCGGAGACTTAAAGAGTAACATGGCGAAAAGAAATCCTGGAACTTAAAACAAAGAACAGAGGGATGACGATGCTAATAAAATACATACGAAGCAGACAGGTAAAACAATAGACAGACAGTTAAAACAACATGGCGACAGTCTGGTTTCTGTTCGCAAAAGACATAAAATTCACACCTAGCGACAGCATGGTTTCTGTTCGCAACATGAGAAAGACGAACAACACTGAACAGTCACTGGAACACTGCACTAAAAAGTTGGCAAATGTGACATACCACAGCCGAGAGCAGGTGGGGGGAAACTGGACAGATGATGGGAAAATAAAAAAGGGGGGAAAGGAGTAAAAGCAAAGGGGGGGAGCCGGGAAAGAAGCTGATGGAGGATAAGGACCCATAAGAGGGGTGGGAGGCGCTGGGCAGACGCGACAGGGAGTGGGGTAGGCAGAGGAGGGCAATACAAAAGGACTCGAGGGGTGGGGGGAGAAGGGAAGTAGGGAGAGGTGTAGTGGGGAGAAAACAGGACGGAAGGGGGGAAGAGGGAGCCCAGGGAAAGGATGGAGGAAAGGAGGAGTAGCGAGGATCGATAGGAGGGATAAATGGAGGGAGAGAGGGCATCATCCGGGAGGGGGAGTTGATGGAAGGCACCTTGGGAAAGGAGATGTAGGGTGTAGAGATGGAGGGTAGGGGGTCACAACGGTGAAGACATGGCAGGGGGCGGGGATGGGAGAGGAGGGGAGCAACCATGGGCTGAGGGGGATCAAGACGGCGGGAGGTGTAGAGGATGCGGATATGTTCGAGGAATAGGAGCAGATGGGGGAAAGGAATGAGATCATAGAGGATCCGCATGGGGGACGGGAGGCGTATACGGAAGACGAGGCGGAGTGCATGCCGCTCAAGGATCTGGAGGGACTTATAGAATTTGGGGGGGGCAGATACCCAGGCAGGACTGGCATAGCAGAGGATGGGACGGATTAAGGATTTGTAGGTGTGGAGGATGGTAGAGGGGTGCAACCCCCACGTCCGGCCAGAGAGGAGTTTGAGGGGTTGGAGGCGGTTGTGGGCTTTGGATTGGATGGAGCGGAGATGAGGGATCCAGGTGAGTCTCATTGGTCTCCGACAGAACATGTATAGGACCGGCTCGGACAATTCTGTCCGAGTGCCAGTATCCGGGATATCAAGAACAAGTTACAACGGTTGTGTCGAGCTTGCCTCAGGACGGCCAACCGAATCGGTGCATGTTTACAGGACAGAGGAAGTGCAACGCCATACTGAGAATGTGGTGTCTCCGCCAGACACCACACTTGCTAGGTGGTAGCCTTTAAATCGGCCGCGGTCCGTCAGTATACGTCGGACCCGCGTGTCGCCACTATCAGTGATGCAGACGAGCGCCGCCACACGGCAGGTCTAGAGAGACTCTCTAGCACTCGTCCCAGTTGTGCAACCGACTTTGCTAGCGATGGTTCACTGTCTACATACGCTCTCATTTGCAGAGACGACAGTTTAGCATAGTCTTCAGCTAAGTCATTTGCTACGACCTAGCAAGGCGCCATATTCTTCAAGAATGTATTCTGAACAGATAATATTGTGAATCATGTAACGTCAAGAGCGACGTTCATCATTAATGGATTAAAGTTAAGTATCAAACTAGTTATGTCCGCTTTCTGAATTCTAATTCCTTGTCATGCTCCAGACCTCACGTCAGTATAGTTCTTCCCTCCTCACGCCAGCCTGCGTGAGGTAAAACGGGTGCATTTCGGCCTCCACTAGTAACACGGTGTTGGCTCTTCTGCCAACACAACAGAGAACTTGGTACTTACTGTTAAGTTCTTTGTAAATTTGAGTTAATTTTGTAATCAATGAAATAACATCACATACACTGTTAACCCCATAGTTTCATTTCGCTTTGTCCTTCCCTTTTGGCCGTGTCTCGTTTTTTGTCAGGAAATGTAAGGAAAAATACGAATCAGAGTATAAAATGAATGTAATAAAAGTCGTTTGTGTCGAAAGGGGCAAACTCGACCACTCCCACCTCACCCGCAGAGGACGGGAGGGGGTCAACTTTGAAATCTTAAATAGAAACATCGATTTTTTTTATCTCCAGGAAAAAGACGTAGCTTTTGTATTCAACACTCTCTTCGTTGCGTGACAGATGACGCTGTAATCGACAAAAATCATAATGTGTTAATAACCCTTGCGAAATGATAAAATCTGAAGAAAAACACGTTAGATAGGATCCCAGGAGGCTACAAAGACAGTTATTGTAAACTCTTTAATGAGAAACCGCTTTTTATAGCAAAAAACTTTATTCTCAAGTATATAATACATTTTTTCGTGCACATCATTGGTGTAATTTCATTCACAGACGTCGGTGAAATTGAAAGCAGTTAGAACGATTCGTTGGTTTCTTTATCAATGAATTATGAACTACTTCTGGCGTTACGATCACTTTCGCTCTCGGAACAGTGGAACTACTTCCTTGAAACTCACATTGTCGCATTGCTGCGAGAATCTGACAATGGACTGTGACGCATGATTCTAGTCCATGTTTCGTAGACGGTAATTTGAATGGTGAATGATTTATAGCAGAAATCGGTCACCATGTCGAACATGCGGTATCATTTTTCAAAGGTTTTTAACCCATTTTGATTTTTGTTGGTTACAGCGTCGTCTGTTACGCAACGAAAAGAAAATGTTGAACACAAAAATTACGTATTTTTCTGGGGAATCCGAATCAGCAATAAAAATAATGGGTGGTTGCAGAGCTTGCTGGCCAGTGGAAACATTTGGACACCTCAGTATCATTATAGGTCAAACAAGCACGAGCAACATACAGCCTCGCGTAATCGCCTTGAACGTTAACGTCACGGAGACCTCTAAGGTATGGCATAGCCACCTGCCGTAAGACGTAGGAAATATAACGGCTGCTGTCCAAATTACCCGCTATGACTTCGAGGGGTAATCGTGAAGCACCGCGTACCGTTCTGTGAGGTGGTGGCCTCATATGAGACTGACAAATACATTCTGACAACGTTCGTTCCCTCGGAGCCTTCCCACTCTGACAGGGCTAACGTGATTCTGTACACAAAGAGCGCACTAGTCTGGAAATACAGCATGGTGCCCGTCTTGTGTGTAATGTTTCCGCTAAGCGCGCTGCTTTAGAGAAACCTCTCTTCCTACTGCCATGTGAAGGAAGATCGCAAGAATGGTCACCATCTGACAGTCGGTGCTGCTCCAGAAGACGCACCGTTCGTGTCTGGATACTTGCCTTGCTGCTCATTTCCTGATTCAACGTTTGTGATGTGTCTGTAGGATCCTGTACAGCCAACCGTACAATATTGTATGGTTTTTGTATTTCGTGTAAAGACATTTTATACATATTACTATATCAGGACGCTGCTCTTTTATGAATCTATATTCAAGTGTTGGACAGCTAGGCGTAAGAATTGTATTCGAGTTCTGTTCATAAAATTTTTCTGCTCTTACCTTTCACTTATTGTGCATGGTCTCCTTCGAAATACTCTCCTCCGCAGTTGGTATACTGCTCCCAACGCCGTCTCCACTTCCGGAAGCAGTCTTGCTACGCCTCTCGTTAGACCGCGCGAAACGCTGTCTGCGAATTTTCTTTTGTCTATCGTTGCAGATATTCGTCCTTTCAACGGGGTTTTCAGCTTTGGAAATAAAAAAAAAACTCCACAGAGCTCAGGTCTAGAGAGCACGAAGGATGAGGCAGCACAGTGATCTTGCTTTTTGTGCAACAGTCACGCACCAATAGGGATAAATGTGTGGGTGCCTTGTCGTAATGCAAGAGCCATGCATTGTCTCGCCACATTGCAGGCCGGTTCCTTCTCACATTTTCTCGCAAGCGTCTCAATTCGTCCCGATAGTACCATCGATTAACATTTTGTACCTGTGGCACGAATCCATGGTGAGCTAATACTTCAGAGTCAAAGAAAACTATCAGCATTGTTTTGAAATTTGACCTGACGAGCTTCTTCTGGTCTTGGAGAACCTTCCCGACACATTGTGAAGATTGAACCTTAGTGGCCACGCGGTTTGAGGCGCCATGTCACGAACTGCGCGGCCGCTCCCGCCGGAGGTTCGAGTCCTCACGCGGGTATGGGTGTGTGTGTGTGTGTTGTTCTTAGCGTAAGTTAGTTTTAGTAGTGTGTAAGTCTAGGGACCGATGACCTCAGCAGTTTGGGCCCTTAGGACCTCACACACATTTGGAACCTTGGTGTCAACATAATGATCGTAGATTCAGACCTCCTCACTACTTCTCTTAAGGAACATCTCGTTCTCATTTGCGCTATCCAAAAGCTCTTCACAGATTGCAAAGCGAAGGTCTATCTAGTCTTGACTCATGAGCCATGGGACTAACTTGGTGGCAATACGGTGCATTCCAAGATGCTGTGTCAGGATTTCATGACATGATACATCTGAAATGTCACATTTTTCTCCAAACTCTTGGACAGTCAGTCTTCTATTGGCACCCACAATTTCGTTGATGTTTCTGACATGAGTGTCGTCGGTAGAGTCGAAGGGCCTCCTGAACGACTGTCATCTTTGACTTCTGTCATTTTTGAACCATTCGTAACACCGAGTACGGCTTAAGCACTCATCACTATAGGCTCCCTGCATCATTTGATGTGTCTCTGTAAAGCTTTTCCTGAGTTTCAGTTAGCAGTTCATGCAGACGTGTTGCTTCTCTAACTCTGCCATCTCAAAATTCGCAAACAGCGCGACACGACGTTCTTCTTAATACAGCGCTGAACATACATACTACAATGAAACTTCCGGCACTTACACATTAAACACAGGCGTGTGCAGGGATGCCAATCGCATTTCGCTCCAACACACCACTGGCGTGAAATTACGAGTGTTCCGGAATTTTTAGAACAGACATCGCATACCAACAGTGCTACGTAATTCCAATTCACCTCAAGATGGCAATGCAGCCGAAATAAGCTTATTGCTCAACTGTACTACACTTGAATCAAGCTTCATAAAATAGCAGCCTCCTGGTATACTAATTTGATTAAAATATAGTATGTGTAGTGTCGTCCATAGATCTCAGTGTCACACGGAAGTCGTGAACGCGAATCGGTACCACAGACATCAGCGAGGGCTCGCTGCAATACGCAACAACCAATGGGAGACCCTCCTGAAGACACGCTCTCCATCTCAGTATAGCTGCGCCCTCACGCTGAATTCAATATAGTGTCGAGCTTGCAAGAGCTCTGCCGTAATCGAGACCTTAGATGGAGCAATCATTTTGTGACAGTTAAAGTTCCTGATGAAATGTACTTCTGCGATGGTTGCATTTTGTGTTGCAAGAGAACAGATTGTTAATCTGTGCATCCAGGGATGCTTTCACACTCAATGACGTAAATCAGAGGCATTACTCTACAAAGATTTAAAACACCACCTTCAAGCTCCACTGGACCAAGTGAAGCACATTTAAAGCATCGCCTTTAAGAAGCAAAATCACATAATAGCAGCCTGCCATAAAATTAACGAACTACAAAATGATTCCTAGCATACAAGAAAACAGATGAAGCCCCAGTCAGGAATACTCTCTTTCAAATTCTAAAGGTGGCAGGGGTAAAATACAGGGAGCGAAAGGCTATTTACAATTTGTACAGAAACCAGATGGCTGTTATAAGAGTCGAGGGACATGGAAGGGAAGCGGTGGTTGGGAAGGGAGTAAGACAGGGTTGTAGCCTCTCCCCGGTGTTATTCAATCTGTATATTGAGCAAGCAGTAAAGGAAACAAAAGAAAAATTCGGAGTAGGTATTAAAATTCATGAAGAAGAAATAAAAACTTTGAGGTTCGCCGATGACATTGTAATTCTGTCAGAGACAGCAAAGGACTTGGAAGAGCAGTTGAATGGAATGGACAGTGTCTTGAAAGGAGGATATAAGATGAACATCAACAAAAGCAAAACAAGGATAATGGAATGTAGTCTAATTAAGTCGGGTGATGCTGAGGGAATTAGATTAGGAAATGAGGCACTTAAAGTAGTAAAGGAGTTTTGCTATTTGGGGAGCAAAATAACTGATGATGGTCGAAGTAGAGAGGATATAAAATGTAGGCTGCCAATGGCAAGGAAAGTGTTTCTGAAGAAGAGAAATTTGCTAACATCCAGTATTGATTTAAGTGTCAGGAAGTCATTTCTGAAAGTATTTGTATGGAGTGTAGCCATGTATGGAAGTGAAACATGGACGATAAATAGTTTGGACAAGAAGAGAATAGAAGCTTTCGAAATGCGGTGCTACAGAAGAATGCTGAAGATTAGATGGGTAGATCACATAACTAATGAGGAAGTATTGAATAGGATTGGGGAGAAGAGAAGTTTGTGGCACAACTTGACCAGAAGAAGGGATCGGTTGGTAGGACATGTTCTGAGGCATCAAGGGATCACCAATTTAGTATTGGAGGGCAGCGTGGAGGGTAAAAATCGTAGGGGGAGACCAAGAGATGAATACACTAAGCAGATTCAGAAGGATGTAGGTTGCAGTAGGTACTGGGAGATGAAAAAGCTTGCACAGGATAGAGTAGCATGGAGAGCTGCATCAAACCAGTCTCAGGACTGAAGATCACAACAACAACAATGCAATAATTGTAAGAACTGACAAGGGTGATACAACTGCTGTATTGAAAGAGCAACATATATAGAAAAAAGACTTTAGACCTCTCCCTGACTAACAATATAACAGAAATACATAAAGATCCAACAACCAGAATACAAAAAGAGATTGAACGTATTTCAAACAATATCATCTTCCTACTCACCATCAAATGAAAAAGCATAAGCATTTCCCCTACTGCAGACAACAAGACTGGACAGAAGTTACCCCACAAAATCAGCACACGAAACACACTTCACACAGCTCTACACAAAATTGGATTGTGACAGCTTCTATATAGGCAAGACAGGCAGAACGTTTGGGATTAGATTCAAAGAACACATGGCAGCACTAAAAAAAAAAAAAATACAACACATCAGCAATGGCCACCCACCTGCATGAAACAAAACACCATGTTAACAACACAAGTATGAGTATGCTACACATCCATCGTAAAGGCAAAACACAAGGCACCCTCTAAACACTCTAAATATACAAACACCAAACAAAACAACCTGAATCCATCTTAAATAACAAAAATTACAATATTTACAATAGTATCATCTCTGTTTTCAGCAACTGCCTACGATATTTAATTTGCAATTCACACACACGCAAACACACATTAATATTCTTTACCATATACATTTAGTTATGTTACCATGACATCCCCCAAATGTACAAGGGATTGATCTCATTTACAAATATACCATCACACCAACAGCTTGTACCCCCTGTCAGCTTGAAACTATAAGCACATCAACTACTGGCACAATTTGCAAATCCATCTGCATATTTTAAAGGATTAACCAATGTATTACCCCAACGTTTACGTAGTTATCGCGTATAACAGATAAAATCTTGAGAACCCCCTACTTTGGAAAGTTTGCACTCATCCAGTCACTCCTGCCTCCCCCTCTCTCCCTCTCACTGTCTTTTTCTCTTATTCTCGCTCTGCCTCCAGCCTTTCATATCTATCTGGGAGTCTCAAAAAATATTGTTATTTGTGTATAATTTTACCACTGTAGCCAACATAATTATTGTACTGAAAGTTCGTAACATGTCACCTGATCATATAAACGAGTATGAAGTTTAAGCTATATTAACCTGACAAAATCGGATTTATATACCAACTGAAATTTTTATGCCAACGCATGTATTCAGTACCTCAAAACAAAGATCTCCAAAATCCTTCAAAAATTTATTCTGTAATATTGTTGTTATGATGTATATTCTTTGTACTTTGTGATAATGTTTCTCTTCTGAAATATGATCCTTGCACCTAGTAGTTTCCAGATTCCATATTTGTTCACATAATTTGACAGTATACACGTGATGTGTTACGACAGTGAAAGAAACCTGTGACCATTGGAGATTGTATTACTTATTTTCTTTATCATTACCGTTAGATATACGTTTAGTTTTGTGTCAAAAGAAACCTAAAATCGTGTTCTGAAATAGTGTTTTGTTTCTCCACTAAAGGGTGCCACAAGTTCCTCCAAAAAATCGTAACAGAACACAAACACACACACAAACACACACACACACACACACACACACACACACACGCATGTCATACTAACAAATGTAAATCTACCTGATGATGGAAGTTTAAACCCGTGAAACGCGTTGTAGAGATAAATAAACAGTGAATTTGTTGTTTCATTTAATCTCAATAACAGCCACGGTAAAGCCTAATTTAAAACGTTTGCATTTAAAGTCCTGTGGAAAAGAAGTGTGACAAAGTTACGTAAGTCGTTTGTTGATTTATGTAATAAAGGACACTAATATTTCAAGTGTTCTAGTTTGATGTGCCTTCCCCTACCAGTGCAATCAAAGAATTCTCAGTCATAGCCGGATGAAAGTAGTTCCGTCTAGTCACAACAGTATGTCTCTCCTCCAGGGTTCAAATGGTTCAAATGGCTCTGAGCACTATGGGACTCAACTGCTGAGGTCATTAGTCCCCTAGAACTTAGAACTAGTTAAACCTAACTAACCTAAGGACATCACAAACATCCATGCCCGAGGCAGGATTCGAACCTGCGACCGTAGCGGTCTTGCGGTTCCAGACTGTAGCGCCTTTAACCGCACGGCTCTCCTCCAGGGCACTAGTCGTGTGGGGTCGTTGAGATGCTGTACAAGATTGAGTAAACCTCCAGAACACATCGACTGCATATCTGCATCAGAATCGCGGGATCCTGTCCGATGTGGGCTGCGACATATCTGAACGATAAACCACTGCCTGGACGGATCTCGATCCTGCCGCTGTCCAATTAGTCCTGTGGTGGTAGGCATTTCTTCTTGTTACACGATGCAGAATACCACTTTCCATACAAGATCAATATTCAAATGCGATTTTTAATTGAGAAACCCGCTGTGAGATCTTTTGTTATACACAGAAAGTGGATGACATTACTCATACTTTGTATAATCGTCCTGAAAAGCTAATCTTTTGCACGTGTAAGCGTGTGCAACATTTCCAGCGAATATCGCTGTGGTTGCATGCTGCCTTCATGGTGTCGCATTTGTAATGGGGAGCAATGTCTGTTTGCGAAACTTTGTGCAAGATTTTCACGTATTATCAGGGTAAGGGCTATCTGTAGAGCTTATTGTGCAGCACATTGGCTTACGGGCCACAGCAGTGAACCACAGGTATACAGAGTCCGATTGTCAGATTAATTCGCGTTTGGTGGAACTGCAGAGAGATCGAGAATGGTTTAAAAGTTCTTTCTGGCAATCGCTTTGCGAAATGCTGGGTTTGTCTCCAGTTTTCGACTCCGAAAGTCAAACCATTGCAATTCTGTAACATGCAGAAGAATATACCACACAACCATACACGGACATTGGGAAAAGACAAACTAACGTATTTCAAATTTTGTTCTGTTCTTTCTTTAGAATTCAGACAACTTCTACATTTAAATTGACTGCTGTTGTCTAATAACACTGTTCACTACAACAGTTACCATCGACAAAATCACTAAGACTGGAAAAATTACTCATTCACAGAATATGAAGAAAAGGGAGAAACGGAAAAGCTAAATTATAAACATCTTCGAATGCTGAAAGAAATCATGCTAGAGTGGTTTCCGCGGAAGAACAATTTCAAGCAACATCTAGGAAAAATTGGAAAATTTTAGAACCGAATATTGACAACCGCTTTATTACAGATTTGTAAGACCATAACAAAACATTTGTACAAGAAGTGAGTGGCTTTCGGAGACGTTGTTGTTGGTGTTGTTGTTATGGTCTTCAGTCCAGAGACTGGTTTGATGCTACTCTATCCTGTGCAAGCTTCTTCATCTCCCAGTACCTACTGCAACCTACATACTTCTGAATCTGCTTAGTGTATTCATCTCTTGGTCTCCCCTTACGATTTTTACCATCCACGCTGCCCTCCAATACTAAATTGGTGATCTCTTGATGCCTCAGAACATCTCTTCGTCTAGTCAAGTTGTGCCACAAATTTGTCTTCTCCCCAGTTCAATTCAATACCTCCTTATTAGTTATGTGGTATACCCATCCAATCTTCAGTATTCTTCTGTAGCACCACATTTCGAAAGCTTCTGTTCTCTTCTTATATAAACTATTTATGGTCCATGCTTCACTTAAACACATGGTTACACTTCACACAAATACTTTCAGAAACGACTTCCTGACATTTATATCTATACTCGATGTTAACAAATTTCTCTTCTTCAGAAACGCTTTCCTTGCCATTGTCAGTCTACATTTTATATCCTCTCTACTTCGACCATAATCAGTTACTTTGCTCCCCAAATAGCAAAACTCCTTTACTATTAAAGTGTCTCATTTCCTAATCTAATTCCTTCAGCATCATCCGATTTAATTCGACTACATTCCATTATCCTCGTTTTGCTTTTGTTGATGTTCATCTTATACCCTCCTTTCAAGACACTGTCCATTACGTTCAACTGCTCTTCCAAGTCCTTTGCTGTCTCTGACAGAATTACAATGTCATCGGCGAACCTCTCCATGGATTTTAATACCAACTCTGAATTAATCTTTTGTTTCGTTTACTGCTTGCTCAATATACAGATTGAATAACATCGGGAAGAAGCTACAACCCTGTCTCACTCCCTTCCCAACAACTGCTTCCCTTTCATGCCCCTTGACTCTTATAACTGCCTTCTGGTTTCTGTACAAATTGTAAATAGCCTTTCGCTCCCTGTATTTTACCCCTGCAACCTTTAGAATTTGAAACAGAGTATTGCAGTCAACGTTGTAAAAAGCTTTCTGTAAGTCTGCAGATATAAATCTCTAATCAGTCAAGAAATTTTAGACGAGTTTAAGTGAATAGATGAGAACATAATAATAACAAAAACTTCCTGGCAGATTAAAACTGTATGCCAGACCGAGACTCGAACTCGGGACCTTTGCCTTTCGCGGGCAAGTGCTCTACAAACTGAGCTACCGAAGCACGACTCACGCCCCGTCCTCACAGCTTTACATCTGCCAGTACCTCGTCTCCTACCTTCCAAACGTTACAGAAGCTCTCCCGCGAACCTTGTAGAACTAGCACATCTGAAAGAAAGGATATGGAGGAGACATGGCTTAGCCTCAGCCTGGGGGATGTTCCCAGAATGAGATTTTCACTCTGCAGCGGAGTGTGCGCTGATGTGAAACTTCCTGGCAGATTAAAACTGTGTGCCGGACTCGAACTCGAGACCTTTGCCTTAAGATTCGCAGGAAAGCTTCTGTCAAGTTTGGAAGGTAGGAGACGAGGTACTCTCAGATGTAAAGCTGGGAGGACGGGGCGTGGGTCGCTCTTCGGTAGCTCAGTTGGCAGAACACTTGCCCGCGAAAGGCAAAGGTCCCGAGTTCGAGTCTCGGTCCGGCACACAGTTTTAATCTACCAGGAAGTTTCATACCAGTGCACATTCCGCTGCAGAGTGAAAATCTCATTCTGGATAATAATAATGCTTTCACGTCCAATGAGAGCGGATTTGTCATCTTGTTACTCTGTGAAGCCTTCTAATACTTGTATTATTGCAACAAAATTCTCTGAGCGCTGTCCTGCGCTGCTGTTACTGCTCGTGCTTGCCTACAGCTCTATCGGAAAGTGTTGCTTAACGAGGAAGTAAGAGCACAGGCGCGGGGACTGAGTCACTCGCCGCGATAGGCGACCGAGTCACAGAGCGCGGCCAGGCGCCCGCCCCTTGGCGGGATGGGATTTCTGCCGAGCCCCGCTGTTAATGAGCGGAGCCTTCGGCGCTCACGGCCGGCCTTCGGCTGAGCGGCGGACGGCCGAGTGTCAGGCGGTCCGCTCTACACTGAACACCACGCACGCCCACCCAGTCCGCGAAAAGTGAGCGAAACCTCTTACGTGGCGGGGCGGGGCGCGGCCAGATAGCAAAGTGCGCGCGAGGACACGACCCTGCGATTTGTTCTCCGCGGCGCCGCGATTTTTAGGTCGACTTGTAGCAGGAAGCTAGTGGAACACCAAGCTGAAACGATCTGACGGTCTTCACGCACACAAGGAAAAGAGGCATGGGCTCTACAGGTGCAACAAAAAAGGAAAACAGGAAAGCGAGAAAGTGGGTGAGTATTGGTGAATGACCACCTGGACTGCGATGAGACGTGCGTTCATATTGGCCAAGTACAATCACGTTGTCTGTATTCCATGATAAGGAACTGATGATGAACAAAGAAACCGTGAATGGTTCCTATCATTCAGTCTTAAGGCCACACAGGGAACAATATTCTTGCTCATTAATGGCCAACTACAGTGCTCTCTGGCGTGTTTACGGTAAGGATAACTACACTACTAGCCATTAAAATTGCTGCACCACGAAGATGACATGCTATAGACTCGAAATTTAACCGAGAGGAAGAAGATGTTGTGATATGCAAATGATTAGCTTTTCAGAGCATCACACAAGGTTGGCGCCGGTGGCGACACTTACAACGTGCTGACATGAGGAAAGTTTCCAACCGATTTCTCATACACAAACAGCAGTTGACCGGCGTTGCCTGGTGAAACGTTGTTGTGATGCCTCGTGTAAGGAGGAGAAATGCGTACCATCACGTTTCCGACTTTGATAAAGGTCGGATTGTAGCCTATCGCGATTGGGGTTTATGGTATCGCGACATTGCTGCTCGCGTTGGTCGAGATCCAATGACTGTTAGCAGAATATGGAATCTGTCGGTTCAGAACGGCAATACGAAACGCCGTGCTGGATCCCAACGGCCTCGTATCACTAGCAGTCGAGATGACAGGCACCTTATCCGCAAGGCCGTAACGGATCGTGCAGCCACGTCTTGATCCCAGAGTCAACAGATTTGGACGTTTGCAAGACAACAACCATCTGCACGAACAGTTCGACGACTTTTGCAGCAGCATGGACTATCAGCTCGGTGACCATGGCTGTGTTACCCTTGACGCTGCATGACAGACAGGAGCGCCTACGATGGTGTATTCAACGACGAACCTGGGAGCACGAATGGCAAAACGTCATTTTTTCGGATGAATCCAGGTTATGTTTACAGCATCATGATGGTCGCATCCGTGTTTGGCGACATCGCGGTGAACGCACATTGGAAGCGTATCACCCGGCGTGATGGTATGGGGTGCCATTGGTTACTCGTCTCGGTCACCTCTTGTTCACATTGACGGCACTTTGAACAGTGGACGTTACATTTCAGATGTGTTACGACCCGTGGCTCTACCCTTCATTCGATCCCTGCGAAACCCCACATTTAGCAGGATAATGCACGCTCGCATGTTGCAGGTCCTGTACGGACCTTTCTGGATACAGGAAATGTTCGACTGCTGCCCTGGCCAGCACATTCTCCAGATCTCTCACCAATTGAAAACGTCTGGTCAATGGTGGCCGAGCAACTGGCTCGTCACAATACGCCAGTCACTACTCTTGATGAACTGTGGTATCGTGTTAAAGCTGCATGGGCAGCCGTACCTGTACGCGCCATCCAAGCTCTGTTTGACTCAATGGCCAGGCGTATCAAGACCGTTATTACGGCCAGAGGTGGTTGTTCTAGGTACTGATTTCTCAGGATCTATGCACCCAAATTGCATGAAAATGTAATCACATGTCAGTTCTAGTGTAATATATTAGTGCAATGAAGACCCGTTCATCATCTGCATTTCTTCTTGGTGTAGCAATTTTAATGGCCAGTAATGTATTAGTGACATCAGGCCTACAAGTTCCTCCAACTGATGTATAATTTCCTCCTTTTATTTCCAAGTTTCTGTTATTGTGAATAATAAATTTATGTTACGTTGTTATCTTTTGATTCTAGTTCTTCCAACGGTCTCACTAAGCGCCAAACGTGTTTCTATTCGACGCACAGTTTTCACACCCAGGCACAAGGAACAGGTTATTGCCTTGTACGCCAACTTACACAGTGGTTCTAATCAAAACTTCCGCTATTTGAACTTTCGCTATTTGAACCAGTGCAGGCAGAAAGCTATTTGCCGTCGGGTACCCAACTTTATAGGAACGATTTTCAGACTGTGCGCTGCAGGATTTGCATTGTAAGTAGTGTTAGTGTCAAGACATGCCGTTAGGCGCCGGTACTGGTACGGCGATGCGGGGTTGAAACGGAAGCATCAGTATGAATTACAGTTGCAGACAGTCAGCGTGGGTCTTGACAAGGAGAGCAGTTCGTAAAGCTCTTTAATAATAATAATAATAATAATAATAAATGGTTCAAATGCCTCTGATCATCAGTCCCCTAGAACTTAGAACTACTTAAACCTAACTAACCTAAGGACATCACACACATCAATGCCCGAGGCAGGATTCGAACCTGCGACCGTAGCAGCAGCGCGGTTGCGGACTGAAGCGCCTAGAACCTCTCGGCCACAGCGGCCGGCTTAATCAAAACAACAGTGATACTGCCGCTGCTCTTTGCGAGTATCGTCGCACGACTGGAACAAGGAGAAGTCCTGTTTCCGCACTGGGGTTGAGGAGCAGCATTGACAAGCTCGAATTAACAGACGATTTGCGATTTGGGAAAAGCTTTAGAGAGAGGCCCCCGGACAAGTGTGCCACAAGTTATTGAAGACGTTACTGATGCTGACAATGCTGGATGCAATGTGTAATTTTTAAGTGCACGAGCTGCGTCACGACAGCTGAACATTCCATGGTCCACCATTTAAAAGCGCCACGAACAATTCTGAAATGGTTATGACGGATCAAAATTATTGCATCGCTTGTCACGACGTCACGATTTAATTTTATGGTTTCAATCTATTGCAGTAGCAGTAAAGAAGCGTGAAAAACAAGCTTTTGCTTAGAATGGAGCACAGATTACCCTGACCATATCCACACAGTGTTTCATAATGGTAACATTTAGCGATTTCCAACAAACATTAAGCATAATTATAAATCTTTTCCAAGCTTTCTCACTCACATATTTAACGTCAAATTTTAACACGTTAACTCAATTATAAAGCAATCTGACATTTAAATATCTGTTTTAAACACACATCAAATAAAGTTTAGCATCATCTCGGTTCCGAGAGTTCCGGAACCTATACAGAAAACTGGAATAGAGATCAACACAAACATCATTTTCGACGTTTTTATTGCTAAAAAAAAAACCACACATTCCATGTTGTACCACCATACAGCGAGACCTTCAGAGATAGTGGTCCAGATTGCTGTATACACCGGTACCTCTAATACCCAGTACCACATCCTCTTGCACTCATGCATGTCTGTATTCGTCGTGGCATTCTATCCACAAGTTCACCAAGGCACTGTTAGTCTAGATTGTCCCACTCCTCAGTGGCGATTCGGCGTATATCCCTCAGAGGGGTTGGTGGGTCACCTCGACCATAAACAGCCCTTTTCAGTTGATGCCACGCATGTTCGATAGAATTCTTGTCTAGATAACGTGCTGGCCACTCTAGTCGAGCGATGTTGTTATCCTGAAGGAAGTTCAAAAATGGCTCTGAGAACTATGGGACTAAAGTTCTGAGGTCATCAGTCCTCTAGAACTTAGAACTACTTAAACCTAACTAACCGAAAGACAGCACACACATCCATGCCCGAGGCAGGATTCGAACCTGCGACCGTAACAGTCGCGCGGTTCCAGATTGTAGCGCCTAGAACCGCTCGGCCACCAGGCCGACCCTGAAGGAAGTCATTCACAAGATATGCACGATGGGGGCGCGAATTGTCGCCCATGAAGACGAATACCTCGCCAATATACTACCGATATGGTTGCACTATAGGTCGGAGGATGGCATTCACGTATCATACAGCCGATACGGCGCCTTCCATCACCACCAGCGGCGCACGTCGGCCCCACATAATGCCACCCCAAAACAGCAGGGAACCTCCACCTTGCTGCACTCGCTGGACAGTGTGTGTAAGGCGTTCAGCCTGACCCGGTTGTTTCCAAACACGTCTCCGACGATTGTCTGGTTGAAGGCATATGCGACACTCGTCGGTGAAGAGAACGGGATGCCAATCCTGAGTGGTCCATTCAGCATGTTGTTGAGCTCATCTGTACCGCATTGCATGGTGTCGTGATTGCAAAGATGGACGTCGACATGGACGTCTGGAGTGAAGTAGTGCATCATGCAGCCTATTGCGCACAGTTTGAGTCGTAACACGACGATCTGTGGCTGCACGAAAAGCATTATTCAAGTCTCTCTGTGTCTCCTCCATGTCCGAACAACATCGCTTTGATTCACTCCGACGAGCCTGGACACTTCCCTTGTTGAGAGCCCTTCTTGGCACAAAGTAACAATGCGGACGCGATCGAACTGCGGTACTGATCGTGTAGGCATTGTTGAACCACAGACAACACGAGAAGTATACCGCCTGGAACTAATCGGCAGTCGGGCCATCTCCGTCTAATAGGCGCTGCTCATGTTTGGTTGTTTACATCTTTGGGCGGGTTTAATGACTTCTCTGAAGAGCCAGAGGTACTGTGTCTGTGATACAATATCCACATTCAAGGTCTAACTTCAGGGTTTCTTGAAACCGGGATGACGCAAAACTTTTTTTGATGTGTGTGTGTGTGTGTGTGTGTTCGATTCTTTAAAGAATTGGGGCTTTTCTGGTTTGATACTAAGCACGATGGCACAAAGCCTGGACTGAGAAATCGCAGTGTACATCGATATACACGCCGAGTGAAGGATATGAGTCCGACGAAAACCAGATGAAGCGTAGCACCCCACTTGCAACAGCGCGCTTTGCAGGCGGGTGATTCGACTTTACACGTGATCAAGTGGAGCACATGATTCATCTGCCTTCGAATGGAATAAGCTGTGATGCAAGATTTTGTGTGTGTGTGTGTGTGTGTGTGTGTGTGTGTGTGTGCTTTCTATGTGCGCGTGCATGCGTGCGCACTTCGTACGATGTTTATTACTATTCATCACTTACCAGCTTAAGAAAATTCTCTGAGTTCTGTCTATGACTGCTTCTTCACGAATAATCCTGAATTGTTTTTCTAGCGAATCAATTATTTTTTAACGTAAACTAAAATATGAGTGTCCTCTTTGAATTGAAAATTGTTGCTTCTAGTATAATAGGTACATTTGCAATTCCTTTTTGAATTTTACTTTACACGCGGCAAGTTGGAATCAGAGCTAATTCTAATTTCGTTTGCTCTTTGTTACAGCTCTGATATGACGTCAATACTGAACTTACATCTTCATCTCAAACTAGACAAAATGTGAATATGGTTGGGAGCTTGTCTGGTCTCCTCGAAGAAAGATTTACCTATTTTGTCTGTATATACCTCTACGTATGGAGTCCGCCACAAGTGAATTCGTTGAATATTTTATTCTTAGCCATGAGTGAGCATGTTGAAGAAAAGTGAGGGAAATACAAAGTAACAAAAGCTTAATAAACAGTAATGAAAGAAGTTCCGACGCAGTCCGCTGGATGGATCCACACACCACTGCCAAAGTAGGTGTAAGACATTAGAGTTACAAGGCAATCTATGACTCTTACGATCCGGTTTCCTTCGCTACGCTTTCCAAATTGAATCTGCGTTACGAATAGATTAAAAGCAAATGAACTACTTGTTTCCAAAGACTCTAAGGTTGGAAGAAAGACAGCAGAAGGGAAACTTACCAGAAGATTAACGTATCGATTCCTTTTCTGCGTATTTATGAACACATTTTTTAGATTGTACAGGTTCAATGAAATGGATGGGATATTCATCATTTCATTGTAACTAAAGTTTATGTTGTTGAATATGTTCTACAGAAATCTGTACTTTGTCCAGCCATGCAAGTATTCACGCAGAGACGGCAAAGATCATCCTCGAGTTGTTGGCCGACAGAGGAGCTTGGGAACACCAGAGATCACCCTCGGCGAGCTTGCCGCTAGAAGTGCAACCAACAGCCAGGAGACTCTTTATTGCAATTGTTAAGAAATAACGGTACCGTCCTACATTTGCCTGAATTAAAGGTTCAACTATGGTACTGACGGGGGTTTGAGTCAGTCACTATTGAGGAAATAGCGAGTTTGAGTCCGTAAGATGACATACGTGTTACTGCATGTGAGTTAGGACAAATTTACAAGTGTCGTGATCAATACCTACCTGGAGAAAATTGTTTCGATTATTTCGTCAGTGTTGAGTTTTCCGAGATTTTATTGAAATAGTACATGGGGCTGTTCTTTGACTGAGTTGTGTTTGAAAAGCAGAGTTTGAAGAATGCAGTAATTGGTCTAGTGCGTGATGAGTACCATCATTTTCTGAATCGTATTAGAGCGGAGATCCTCGTATTTTGCATGACATTTGACGAAAAGCTCAAGTGATTTTAAGCTGGTATGGGCTTAATCGAGAGTGGCCTGTGCATTGTGTCAGTATTGTATAGTATGATTCGTGAGTCGTTAAAATACGAGGATACTAAAGTTTTGGTTTCAGTAATTTTGTCTGAAGTGGCCCATGTTGTTTTGCCTTTAATACTAATTAGTGCACCCCTCAGTGGATCTCAGGGTTGCAGTTGATTATAAACGCACACGCTAAGCTCGTTGAGTGCCAGCCGTGATTGTATATTTTTGGAGCACAGAATCCTACTACAGAGTGGTAACGTTGCTGTGTTTGTTGAGTAATCACTTATCGACCACTACTCCCAAAGCTTTCCTTGATCGGCGAAACAAGCACAGGAACACACGAATGGGAAGTGAATTATTATAGACAGCGTATTACGACAAGCTGGTTAAGAGAGAGCGACAGAGACAGGTAGGGTGATATATACGAGCGTATGTGATAAACCACTTCGCTCGAAAACTTCTCTCCTTTGTACTTCCTCTGTGTTACCACAGACGACGTCACTGACCAATTTTGTACTAAGACTGCAGTACACGCGAGGTGCCTGTTTGCTTCCGCGCCCTAAGTGGAATGCATAAGTTCTAATAAATGTTCACCAACATGCAGTCTTCTATAGTTGGTGTCCCCTGCTCAGAAAACAGCACGTAGATCGTGAAACCGTTATCTTGAGGCTGTAATAAAATTTTAGCTAGAAACTGATTTACATTTAGCTTGTTTATACGGGATGTAGCTCGCTTTTTATTAGCAGAATACGAGAAACTGCACAATTACATTCCACTTTAGAGTCACAAATAATTTCGATTCTTCAACAAAATAATGAACTGCTTATTCCCGTAAATACTGTCAAAATGTTCTCAACTATATTTCCAAATATCCAGAGTTTGTTAATAAAATCGTTACACCGACTGCGGCAGACAACATGTCTGTCCTCAGAGGCTACCCATCCAGCTCTGATCTTAGAACCTAACCACTTCGCCTGCCATCCAATGTATGAGTGATCCGCATATCACCGAAGTGCTTCGTCTGCCTCTTCGTTTAGCAGTTGTTTATTATTCTGCTGGTTATTAATACTTGCGAAATAATAGAATGATAGCACGCTATTGAGATATGCTTTATTTGAAATGCAAGTAAATACGCTGTTTAGGTTGTCTAATATTAATAACAGAAGATTACCATTCTGGCGCGCAATTTCCGAAAGCAGCATCCAGTCACGGAGAAGAATCACAATTTAGACGGTCTTTCTCAAGGTACCCGTACCAAACAAACCATCTGTCATCGGTAACTCACACCACATTACGTCATCTTGCCACCACTGCCTTCTCAACTGTTCTAAGAGGAGTTTGTTGTACCAGAACGTGACGGCTGCAAAGCCAGAAATATTACAGTACATTTGTCATACATATTGTTTGTGACATAACCATTGAAACCACACTGCTGTAGTTGAATCATTTCAAAGCTGGAATTCCAAATGCTATCATAATTTCTGTAGTACAAGTGATGAGTCACATTACATTTAGGATTTGCTGGTGGGCACGTGAGCGGCCAACACCTGTAGATGATGAGGAGGTCCCATACTCCTTGACAGAGCATAGGTGACGGTGTGGGAGAAACACACCGCTGTTCTAGGCAAAGTCCTAGTGGAGGTGGTTTGCCATTGCCTTCCTCCCACCGTAATGGGGATGAATGATAATGATAAAGACAACACAACAACATACAGTCATCTCGAGGCACACCTGTGGAGGCTGATATTTGAAAATCTGAACTTAATGTTGAGATATAGAGTGGTGGTGGCACAAAGGATTTTATTTTGAGTTTGGTTTTGGGCTATTTGTTCTTTTACAGTCACTCATTCACAAACGTCATTAGAAAGCTGTAGACCATTTACATTAACAAATAGAAAGAAAAATAGACTTTCATTCCTTAAAAATAAATTTTAGTCGCCGAGTTATAATTTACCCACGATGATCTCTTAACAACTGATCGTAAAAACGAAAGGATTTAAAAAGAAGAGCAACAGTATTAGTTTTGCCATTTGGCATGTAGCATAAGTACTTTGACACATGCACAGTATCAACGACTGCATGATCGACTATCGTCTTTGTGACAAGGAAGAATATCAATATTATTGCTCCTTGATTCATTTGCAGCAATTTAAGCTGTCCTCTTAGATTCCTGTCTAACCACACAATCAGAAGTCGCTACATGTTCGGAAATAAAGACACACAGATTTTTGAGAATAAAAAATATAAATTTTATTGCAGCTCGATTTAGTCATAGCATTTAAAGCTGTAGTCTTAGGTTCCAGAATAACCACAATCGGAAATCGCCACACACTCGCAAATAAGGAGCCAATATTAGTAAAAATATGAATTTTGTGCTGCTCATTTCAGTCACAGAAATTAGAGCTATAGTTTTTTGTTCCTGCCTAACCACATTCTCAGAAAACGCTACATGTAATTAGTACATTTATGCCGATTCTAGACCAAAGAGCATAATTTTTAAAATTCTGAGGTTTAAAACCAAGATTTTAGATTTGCTGTTTCTCCCACATAAAAATTTATCTATATCTATGAACGAAATTTTCATTTATTTGCAAAATTAAAACCTAATAATTTTTTTCTTTATAAAGAAGTTCTACAAGATTGTGTTTATCTAAATCCATGAATCAAATTTACAGTTAAATACAAAATCTAATAATCTTTTTCTCTATAAACATGCTCCCCAATATCATGTTTATGTATATCCACAAACAAAGTTTTAATTTATTTAAAAATCAAATGAACTTCTTTCTTTATAAATAAGCTTGGCCAAACTCCATCTATGTACATAACTGATTGAAATTTTAATTAAAAACCAAATGTACATTTCAGTTGTAAATGTTTTAATTTCAACTGCAAATATTTTAATTGAAATTTGTTCTGTATACATAAAAGCAAAACAAAATGTATTCCAAAGCTGAATTATTTCAAAACTTAGAAAATAATTATAATTAAAATTGCAGATTGAGTTACACAGGTTTAGAAAATTATTGTCTAGAAAGAGGTTATTGAAATGTAGTGAGACAATATGTAATGGAATTTATTGATTATTTAAATATGAAAGAAACAAAGAAGATATAAACTAAAATATAAAAATTTAAAAGAACTTCAATCAGTTTGTAAAACAAAGACTTTAAAGAATTATTCCAAACATAATAAAGAAAAATTAATCGATCTTATTCTAAATCCTATTGACAGTATTCATAATAATGACAGCAAATTGAATAAGAAAATCTTTAAATGATCTCTGAAAAATACATAAAATGAAAAAAATTAAAGAATTATTCTAAACTTAATAAACAAAAATTACTTGAGCTTATCAATAGATCTGAGGGTAATATTAACAATATCGATAATGAAAATTATTTACTAAAGCTTCTAATAGATAAGTATCAAGAAATTAAACTAAAAAGACATCTAAAAATTTTCAGGTTATAGCTTTCTAGATGATGAGATATCCTTAAATCACCTAAACAGATTAACATAAATGCTTCTGCTTTTAAACTGACGAAATTAATAATGGTGATAATATTGTTGAACCACAACAATTTTTAGTCAGATAGGTATGAAATTGACCTTACTCTACTTTCAGCTACTGAGTTTCAGATACTTTTCAATTTTCAATTTTCTATTTTCAACCTTTTTAAATTATAGCTACTTATAACCAAATCTAATGAAATTTGTCCTGTATGGAAGATGAAATTAAAATGTGTGATTCAAACAAAAATTACAAGAATTTAAACCCATTACAGAAGCCTTAGCGATTATATTAAGGTTGTTAAAATAACAGATTTTATAGGCTCTGATAACGAAGTGAAAAATGGTAAAAGTCTTGTAAAAAAAACAGCATTTAGATGTCTTAACAGCTCTTTAAAACCCTGGTTTTTAAAAAAAATGTAATTTAGCAGGATGTGAAGTTAAAGTAAAAATTCATTATTTATTAGATTCTAATATACAAACAACTGAATGTGTTAAACAAATTACTAAGAAAGGTATAGAAATTATGAAGAAAAATACTTGTACCAAATTGCCATTCCTTATAAAATAGAATTACTGGGTGTAAAACTCAGTACATTATCAAAAGAATTACCAGAAATGCTAACAGAATTCAAATCTTTTGGATTTAGATATAACACAAGATTTTCGAGGAATTTTTAACAAAGAAGAAATGATTGAATATGTAACAAATAATTTTATCTTTTGACTGCAAGGAGAATATAAAAAGAATGTAATGTAATAGTTAACAATAAAAGTTCTGTTGGAATAGACTGTTTAACATAGATACATTCAAATTATAAAGTTGAAATCTACAATCAATTTATTTGTTAATTAACAATATCTGGAGTTACTAAAAATTAGGTAACCATAAAAGAGAGTTTATAAATTGTCCATATAAAGGATTAAAAGGAACATGGAATACCAAGACTGGCAGCAACTATTTATAATTATACAAACGAAAATTTTCAAAATAAACAAGAAGTTGATCCATTGACTGATTGTTTAAAATTAATAACAAATGACAGCAAATATCTTTAAATGGCTCCTTCTTATTCTGTTCCAATATATAAAATACGGCAAAAATAAACAGATTCCTTACAAAATAGTTGTATTGTTTCACCATATTTTTCAATTCGTTATTGGGGTGGTAAAAATATAACAACGTTAACAGGAATTCAAATAAAAATGGAGCAGATAATAAAGAAGAAAGAGAATAATTAGTTAAATTCGTTTTCTCTGTTGTTACTTTTTATTTATTACCTATTATCTGTATCGATTTCTTTGACTAGACAGAGAATATAATTTCTATAAAGCAAACTTATATTTTAAAATGTTGAGAAATATATTTTTCTAAATCCAATTTTCTACAATACCAAATGAAATAAATATCGAAGTACTAGCATTAACTCACAGTAAAAACGTTATTCCATTTGTGTCTAGAAAAAGAACAAATATTTCTAACAAATTCTAGCCATGTGCAATATGAGAAATTAAACCAATTAAGCCATCATGTTTACAAACTACTAAAACATGAGAACAAAAACTAGAATTACAGGTAACTAAGGGGGAAAACTCTCTTATTTATGGCAAACAAAAGGAGTATAAGTAAGACTTAGAAAAAATCAAACAAATAGAAGAAGAATTATGGCATTATTTTAGTAACCAATTGAAACACTTAGATATAAACAATTGTGTTTATAATATATTAGCCTTTGTAGTAAATAATAAATATAAATTACCATATGTTGGAGCATTAAACAGAAAAGATGAAATTAAAACAGTTTATTTTATTAAAGGCGAACTTAAAAATAAATAAAAAAATATAAGAAAAATCAGAGAAGATTTTAAAAACGAAGGATTGTTTTTGTTCCATGTAATGGGTTAGTAATAATATTTTGTCCAGCAGAAAAACCATTTACACAAATAAAGGTATATGGTAGTAAAAATTAGAATGGAAATTCTTAACCTAATGTAGAAAAATATAAACACTCAGAAGCTTCAGAATGTAAAAGAATAATTTGCATAAAGAATAAATAAGAGAACAAATAGATAATGCAAAAATGGAAGAAATAGCGGGAAAAGGTAAAGTAACTGAAAGTATAAGATTAGAAAGTTTAGAAGAAGGAACAGAATTAACTATTTCTGGGTTATCTAAAATAGAGTATAGAGTTAAAGTAAGGTGTATATATAAATTCGAAAATATAGAAAGTTGTTATATATCTAATTAGTGGTTTAAAACGAAATTGCGGTGTAGCTTGCTGTCCAGGTTTCGAAAGGGTGCGTTTCTGGATGAGGTACCGAATGTAAAATTGGAGAGATTCGAGCGCGCACAGGATAGAAAAATAGATCTAAATAATTTATATCTCATAATTAGATCTTATAACTATTATAATATTGAGATTCAACTTGATATAATAAAAGCAACTCCAACTAAGCATAAAAAGATTAGTATTTATTGTAAGGTGTTCAACACCTTCAAATTCTGGAACAATAATATTTTTTGTCTTAAAGGAGTTAAAAGACTTTTTGGATATTCTATTGTACGTCCGTGTAATGATATTATATAATTTTTAATCTAATATTCTCCATTGAAATACCAAGAAACTAAACCATTTTTTGTTTTTATTATAAATTTGGTGAACATTATAATCAAAATACATAAAGAACAATAACCAAAATTTATCTTCTATCTTGTCTTCTGTTATACATATTTCTATATTAGAACTCCAGGGAGCTAAATCTTTAGGAATAATAAGTTTTTCCACTAGCCTTAATTAAAATTATGTATATTAAAAATTTGTAGTATTCAACAGAGCAAGGAAGAAATGCTAAAATTTTACATACATTCTACAAGAATAAAATGAATTTCCAAGACACGCAGAAAAATTTAAGTGGTTTGTTAGACGAAGAATAAGAAGTAAAACGTTTGGATTGAATTTTACTTAAAAATGGTTATACAAAAATTACAGTTTACGATAAAGAAAATAATTCCTTTGTAGAATTAAAAGTTTTACATAAATGTAGCAGAAATAAATATGTAAGGAAGATTCTTAAACCAATTAATAAACGTTATTTGGAATTTCTTAATCTTGCAAAGAAAGCAAAACAGATAGCAATAAATAGTATAAAGACGAATTTCCATTTAAGTTTTCTTTATTGCTAACTTGTAATTCTATAAATATTTTTTTACAGTGGTCAGAAAAATTGAATACTAAAAGTAAACTTGAAACAACATAAACTGATTAACAATAAATTGAGTAATGACAATTTTCTCTTACTGGAATAGAGAAGAAATTAATCAACTTTGAAAATGGAGGTAAATTAATTCTTCCTGTTCCTTTAATACTTATGTTAGCAATACTTCAATATCTTCTGACATTTAGAAAATTATTTTCTGTTTTAGTTCTCCTACAAACATTTCACTTTAAGAATTATGATAAACACCTTTTAGTTCCCTATAAATACTTTTTCTCTTTCGGTTCCCTCAACCAGCTCACACTCGAAAAACCAAAATTAGCTTCTAATTAATATTCAAACTATGTCTCAACAAATTCAGCCTTTTCTGAACTATGTATACTCCATACTATTCTAAATTAACTGACAAAATCACATCGAATTGAGAGGCAAATGTGATAGTCTTTGTTACTTAATTTTTTTTTGTGTTTCCTCCTCCTTATTCTTAACCAAACTGGTAATTATGCCTCTAAGCACTATAGCACACCTTCAAAGAAATGAATCTTATTTAGTTTAGGCTTAGTTACCATAGTAAAAAACCATCAACATACAACAGAATGAATGCACAAAGCAACTCATTACAAATGAAACAAGGAATTCTCTCAGTATATGTATTGTACATATATATAAGTTAGCATGTAGCATTATTTCACTAAATAACTAAAACATCTCTTCTTAAATTAATATACAACCTACAGTATCATGATAGTTAAGATTTTAACAGTTATATACCATCAGTTACGTAGAAATTCCTAACTTATTGAAGAATGTCAGAATTAAAGTATTTCCCTAATAGAATCTGACATCCTAATCCAAAGATACAAATTGTTACCAAGACAATGTAAATAAACTTCTTTAGACATCACCACCGGTTATTTGTTCTACTACTAATAAATGGTTGATATAATCTTTAGATATATATCAGTTCATTCATCAGGTAAATCTTTTCGAAATATTCTGAGGTAAGTTAGTATTGAATTAATTGTAATATTTCAATGGCAACCTGTTACGAAATTGCATTAATATCTTCAGTTATTGGGGTAATGCTGGTTCCACAATATTTCCCACAAATGTGACATCGTTCTGATGTCACACACAATATCGATGTCAGCATGATCGGCTGCCGACTTTTGTTAGCATTCGATATGGGCCTCTCACTACATTTCATGCACGTGCACCATAGTCTTAATAAAACACATCATTCTTGGAATGATTTATTATAATTATTGCTACAGTAAAATTACACATAATGATTTATCAATGGTTTGTTCCTTCATGTAATAGTACTCTCTGAGGACTTAGTTATTATCCTCAATAATGTACAAATTAATAATGATACACATTTGTTCTATAATTTGCAGTATACAATTTCAGTGTTAATGAACGCTGAAAATTTATCACAAACTCGTCACACTTATCATTACATCTCACTTAACAAAACATGAATAATACACACCTTCAGGACAGGAGTATGATACTCAAGACCAGAGTTAAACATCATTTAGTTAATTGCTACCATAGTGAATAACGTCATAGTTTCCAAAACCGAAAGTTGTTGGCTCCCACTTCATTACATACAATTATCTTTCATGTTAACACATTCTGTTACTTTCTTATGAAGGTAATATAAGTACGTTCTGGAACATTTGATGTATTTATGTGCAGTCTGATGGAGAAAGCAGGATGAAATAAACATATAGCGATTTCTGGGTATGTGGTTAGTTTAAAAGGCTGTGACTGAAACGAGCAACAATAACATTTATATTCTTCCTTCTCACAAATATTTAGTTTTTTATTTCAGAATGTTTGCCACTTTTAGAATGGGTGGTTATGGATGAACCTAAGAGGACAATTTAAAGTGCTGTGATCAAAACAAAAAGCATTAACATTCACATTCTTCCTTCTCACAAATATTTCCCTTTTTATGTACAAAATTCAGTAGTATATTTAATAATGCACACCCTGTACATTTAGATGATTCTATAAGCAAAGCAGATTTAAGTGAGATGTTGATTACAAGATTACCAGATGGAGTTAAAAGGTGGACCTAACTGGTCTAACAATTGTCAAAGATGTTGGGCCTGAACCCACCCTCTCTTGGAATTGTTACACCAACTAGATAGGTCAAAGTCGAAGGATAAAATGGATATGAGGATGTCTAACTGTGTCAAAGTGGAGGATAATGACTGTGATCAAAGGAATGGAAATGGCAACTTCAGTAGAAATAATAGAAACAGCTATAATGTGGGAATATTTATAAGAATAACACTATTTTCAGATCAATCAGTAGAGGTACACTGAATAGGTGGAAATGGAATGCACCTAGTAGTAGTAATAATAATGATAATAGTAATAATAATAATAATAATAGTAATAACCAGAACAGGAATTTTAATAATGGTAAAAACCACATGAGTGTTAATAATAGGAATCACAATGTCAATGGTAGTAGGAACCACTACACTAATAGTGATAATCATAATGTGGATCATAATAGGGAAAATAATCATCGAAAATCAGGTAATGAGACTACCAGGTAATCACATAGTGGTGTAATAATAGAATATCTAATGGTCTGTCATCAGGTGACTCCAATGGCAGGGCTGTCCACTGGTAATGCTTTTCTTTGATATCAAGAACGGCAACTTTTAAATGAGAAGTCATGTACAGAAAGCACCCACACTCATAGTGCATGATTTAGTCAAGAATCAAACTATAGACATTTTGACTGATACAGGAAGCCAAGTTAGTCTGCTGCCTACAGACATTTGAGAAAGAAACAAACATAGTTTCCAATGTTGATCTCTTCCAGTGACGAATGTCCAGGCCATGGCATTAACTGGAATGAGAAAGGTCAAAGAAGTCATTTAAAATTTCGGGAATAACATTACAACAATCTGCGCCTATAGTAGCCGATATTAGTTTATCTGTTTTATTGGGGACACAAAAACAGAGAATGTGCATAAAGCCTAAAACGAGCAAATCTAGGTAATACTTGGGAAAAGTGAGGTGGAGGACTGGGAAAAGGAAAATCTTAGTAGCTGGAATGTCCAAATGAATAAAAGGTTGGTTGTAAAGGAAGAAGATGAGAAAGAAAATGAGATTAGTTATGGGAAGAGCAAGTTAATAAAAATGCTCAGAATCGTCAGAATTAAGCTTACAGACATAAAAATTAATTAAAAGCGATGGTAATAAGAAATGAGGTAGCATTTAGCGAAAACCCAGAGATATTGAAGGGTATGAATGTAGGTTGAATGTTAGAAAGCATGAAATATTTTTAAGGGGCTCTGGAAAGGTTTAAAATCATAAAATGTTCAATTTTAACTTGATTTCATTTTAAAAATCTCTAGACTTTCCCCTTTCAATTGGCTGTGTGGCTGGATTGAAGAGTTTTTAGCAAACAGAACACAGCATGTTGTTCTCACTGGAGAGACGTCTACAGACGTTACAGTAACCTCTGGCGTGCCACAGGGGAGTGTTATGGGACCATTGCTTTTCACAATATATATAAATGATCTAGTAGATAGCGTCGGAAGCTCCATGCAGCTTTTCGTGGATGATGCTGTAGTATACAGAGAAGTTACACTATTAGAAAATTGCAGCGAAATGCAGGTAGATCTGCAGTGGATTGGCACTTGGTGCAGGGAGTGGCAATTGACCCTTAACATAGATAAATGTAATGTATTGCGAATACATAGAAAGAAGGATCTTTTACTGTATGATTATATGATAGTGGAAAAAAACTCTGGTAGCAGTTGCTTCTGTAAAATATCTGGGAGTGTGCATGCAGAACAATTTGAAGTGGAATGATCGCATAAAATTAAATGTTGGTAAGGCGGGTGCCAGATTGAGATTCATTGGGAGAGTCGTTAGAAAATGCAGTCCATCAACAAAGGAGGTGACTTACAAAACACTCGTTCGACCTGTACTTGAGTATTGCTCATCAGTCTGGGATCCGTATCAGGTCGGGGTTGACGGAGGAGATAGAGAAGATCCAAAGAAGAGCGGCGCGCTTCGTCACAGAGTTATTTGGTAAGCGTGATAGCATTACAGAGATATTTAGCAAACTCAAGTGGCAGACTCTGATGAGAGGCGCTCTGCATTGCGGTGTAGCTTGCTGTCCAGGTTTCGAAAGGGTGCGTTTCTGGATGAGGTATCGAATGTAAAATTGGAGAGATTCGAGCGCGCACAGAGGCTTTCCAGCAGTCGTTCTTCCTGCGGACCATACGTGACTGCAACAGGAAAGGGAGGTAATGACAGTGGCACGTAAAGTGCCCTCCGCCACACAACGTTGAGTGGCTTACGGAATATAAATGTAGATGTAGATGTAGATATGTAATTTATTCAGTTCAGAAGACTATAACTATTTCAAAAATATTTTTAAATAGGTTCTGCATGGGCGTCACCCACTGTGGCGCTGCTAAACTGCTGTCAAATGTTGTACTCGTGCATCTACATGCTCATCATGTACATGCTAGTGACCTGAGAAGAAAATAAGAGTTACAAAATAAGTGTTGTGGTTAACTTGTGAAAGTTCGATATATATCGCTTGCTTGAGTGTCGTGTCTTTCATGTTTAATACTCTTTTGTTATCCTGGAAATATTCGTAGTGAATTCCGTTCATTGAATTCTCTGTTTTATTGATAGCTTATCGTGGGTAAACGTAAAGTGACTAGAAATTCTCTTAAGGCTTTCAAGAAAAGGAGAGGTGTTGGAAAGCCAAAGGTGGGTGATAGACGAAAACGAAGTGTGTGAACGTAACCTTGCTGGTTCACCTGTCCATTGCAATGAAAGTGAGAAAGAAATTACTTTACAGAGGAAGCTTGGTTCAGTTAGTGAAAAGTATGAATGTTTTAAGTACGAATTGGATATGAATAAAACATTTAATGTGTAAGTTCTCAATGGATTTTTTTCAAACTGTCTGAGATTCATTGAGTGTCGTGAAGTCAGTCTGGAACTCTATAAAAAATCATGTAGGACTTCCCAGTGAAATAGAACTGAAGTGTAGTGAATGTTCATACATGACCACCTTTTGGAACTGTGTTGCAGTAACTCCAAAATGAGAAAATAATAGAAAAATCTATGAGCACAACATTAGATTTGTTTATGCCTTGTGTAAAATTGGTAAGGGTGCTACCATAGGTGCAGTTTTCTGTGGCATGATGAATCTTCCAAAACCCCCAACCAAGTTTATGAACTGTAATAGATTTATAGCGTCTAAAGCAGAAGATGGCGGTATAGAATTTATGAAGAAAGCTGTGGAAGAGGCAGTAATAGAAAACAGTTGTAATAGGGACTTGACTGCAGCATTCGATGGTACCTGGCAACAAAGGGGACAAACATCGCTTCATGGTGTAGTATCTACCACCACTACGTACACAGGGAAAATTTTAGATGTAGCAGTACTATCTAAATATTGTAAGCGTCCACAGAAAAAGTAAAGGTACACATGGAAATAATAGCACCGCTAATTATAGTGGCAGTAGTGGAGGAATGGAAGTGGCTGGTATTAAGAATATATCTCAACTTTCTGTCGTGTGTGATAAAGTGTGGTATGTAAATTACCTTGTTGATGGTGATTCTAAAAGTTCTAAACATATTCAAGAACTGAAGCCCTATAGTGTTGATGTTGTAGTGCTTGAATCTGAATGTATTGGACACATACAGAAACGAATGGGATCAAGACACTGACGACTGAAAGCTTCATACAAAACAAAAACTCAGTGATGGTAAAGGGTTGGATCGGAAGGGAATGTTAACTGACAGTGTAATTCACAAAACACACAACTGTTATTGAGTGGCTATTAGGCAACACACACGCCATGTCGATGGAATGAATAAGGCTGATGGGCTCTTTTTTTATACTTTTTCAACCGATGTGAGTCCCCATCATTACTTGTGTCCCAAAGGAGAAAACTGTTGGTATAAGTACAACAAGGGATTGCTAATTAATGAAGTGTACACTCATAAACATAATCCGCCTGATGCTGTAATGGAGGTGATAAAACCTATTTTCAGAGGCTTAGCAGCACCTGAACTATTGAAAAAATCTGTTTGTGGAAAAATTAAAACCCCCATGAATGTGAAAATAGTGTTGTATGGTCAAGAATCCTCAAGACTGTGTTTTTTTTTAATAGAAACACTTCACTCTGGTGTGTGTGATGCTGCTACCTCTTTCAATGATGGCAATGCTGTAAGGTGCAAAGTATTTCGAAATAGGGAAATGAAGATAGGTTTTAACATGATGCAAAAGATTCTTGCTTTAGACAAGGAGTGTCTTTGGGCTGCCGACAGGGTTCTAAACAGCCTAGAAATACAAGCCAGAGTGAACAGTAAGAGACCAAAGACGAAGGTGTAAGAGAAGTTTCCAGAAAATAAAGATAATCCATCTCGTGGACCTGGAATGCAATAAAAGGGTAATACAAACTTTGTCGCTTGATTCCCAAAAGTTTTATTTTTTCATACAAATTACATCTAGCAAACCAATTTCCTTCAGATTTTCAGGAAATGTTTCCCAAACATCTGTATATTTCTGAATTTATAAACAAAAAAATGGCACAAAAAGTAGTGAATTTTCATTATAATTTAAAAATTTAATCCCTAACAATGGAATGCAGATTTTTAAAAATCTTTGTCTTCAGTTGTAGCCAATAATCCAAAAAATAACATGTAAAAGTTTCAACGCCATAGCACAAATACTTTCTAAGAAAACATGTAATTTACAAGGGCTGCCCAGAAAATAATGCTACGAGTGCAAAACATTACGTATGTATTACTTGTAGTCTTCAGATTGAGTATGCCAAGTTTCCGTCACTTCCGACAGGTAGTGTAGCTGCAGGACAGTTTCTAAATGACGTCTGTAGGTGATGTATGTTACAAGTAATGTGCCATCATTGAATTTCTCACTGCAGGGAAAAAATTTTGGGTAATATTCACAAACGGTTGTGGAACGTATATGGAGCATTTGCTGTTGACAGAAGTACTGTTAGTCGCTGGGCACGGGGGGTGAGGTCATCAGAAGGCAGTTCGGCGAAGCCACACGATTTGCAGCAGTTAGGGAGTCCATCCATGGCTATCACACCTAACAACTGTGACCTAGCCCCCTCGAACTTCCACTTGTTTGAGCCATTAACGGATGCCATTCATGGAAGACATTCTGAGGATGATGAGGAGGTGATTCAGACAGTGAAGCACTGGCTCCGCCATTAGGACAAGGATTGTTACCAACAGGGCATACACGCACTTGTTTCGCGCTGGAGGAAGGCCATGGAGTGCGATGGAGATTATGTGGAAAAATAGGGTTTGTAGATAAAACACCATTCTTCTGTGTGTATAACTCCCATTATGTTCAATGAAAAATTGTGTTGCATCACTTTCTGGAAAACCTTCATATAATCGCTATTTTAACATTGGATAGACCAGGCTTTCTGGAACCCCTTAAATCTCAGTATCCAAAAATACTGAATATGCACAAAGCAGTGAGCATAAAATAAATAGGATGGCTGACTAGGGCATACCTGAAAGATTGTACAGTTCGTATAACGATTCTGTAGTAGCAGTTAGGAAACTAAATGGAGATATTTAGTTGATTTTAGACCTAGGACTGCAAATAAAATAATTGAGATTCAACACGATCATTCCATTCCTATGGAAGTAATGTTGGTATGCTTCCAGAGTGCTAAATATTTAAGTTCCATCTACCTGAGATCTCGATATTGTCAAGTAACATTCATAAAGGAATCCAGAAAATATGCAGCCTTTCTATTCGATGGTCGTTCTTATCAATTCAAAGTCTTACCCTTTGTGCTGAATGTTTTGGGAGCTGAATTCATATGAGCTGAGGATTTAGCACTAAGAGAAGAACTGTCACAAAAAATGTTTGTCTGTGTAGATGATATCTTAATTGCCTCCAAAACATGGGAGGAACATAACAGGGTTACAGAAGAGATATTATAAAGATTAGCTGCTAGAGGAGTAACGTTTAAATTCACCAAGTCGCGAAATCGCGTTTTGGATGTAGTGAGATACAATTTTTTAGACCCGTTGCAAGCCCATCCGGTATTAGCCCCAACAAGAAGTTATACGGAATTGCCCAGCACCTATAAACAAGAAGCGATGAAATCTTTCCTGGGTTTAATAGGATTTTATAGGAGGTATATTACTAGTGACATTATGAACTGTGTAAAACTTAATGCACTATTGAAATTAAAGGCCCAGTGGTTATGGGATGAAAAGTGTCAAAGTGAATGGGAAGCTCTTAATAATGAATTATATAGTTGCAAATTGCTGGGGTATCCAGATTCGGGCAAGGGTCTTTATGGGTGTGGAAGCATCAGGGTTTGTCATTGATTGTGAGTACGTCAGCAATATGAGGAAGAAACTGGTTTGAAGAATCATGTAACTTTAGCATTCGCTGTGAGCAGCGCTGGCCCCATCTTATGTGTTGGTTTAAGCTTTGACTGTTACTCTGCTTTTGGTTTCCTGCAGTTATTGCTGTTATGTTGTGGTTCTTCCTCTTTCTACGTGTGGCAGCAGCGGTGTGTGTCGATATTCGCACCTTGTACTATCTTTGGTCTGGTGCTTATAGTTTCCGGCTAGCCGGTGTGCGGCAGGCCATCAGTTGGTGTGGACCAGCCAGGAAATCTCCATGCGGTACAGTGGGCTGGGTCTGCTGGTGGTCTCTACACAGTGTTGGAGTGTGTGGGAGCTATTCTGATTGCTACGAAGTTTGTGGCTCACTGATCCAGGACATCAAAGTTGAGTGGTGATTTAATAACCGAAGCCAGACTTCACATTGTCCCATTGGTTTCCATGCTTGGTTGTTGGGGGTATTCCTGTGAGCAACAGCAAGTGTTCGAGTTGGTGAAGGTTTGGCCACCATCCAGTGGAGTTTAACTGTATTTTGGTTATTTGAAGTCCAAGTGCACCAGCGGGATTTTCTGTCTTGTGGCTGTTAGCGTTCCGGTTACTTGCCCTGGCCGCTGACTTAAAATTCAGGCATTGTCCTTTCCTCACCGTGTTGTCATTGTCCAACAAGTGTGTGTAGTTTTGACAGCTTATGCATACTTGGTTGTGGGCGGCTACGCCTTTTATGTTTTGTGTTTGAAGTTCCTTGTGCACTGGACGGGTGGAAGGCAAGTCATCTTGTTGATGGGTCCATTGACCGTCTCTTGGTTGGGTTGCCGGTGAATCGGATATAGTTGGGACTACTACCTGTCTCCCCTAAGTGAACGTTAATATTCCAAGTGCAGACTGACCCCTGGAAACCTCTGAGCGCCGCTGGCTGTACTGCCTTTTCTTATTGTTGTTTGATTGTGTATTTTAAAGGCTTATAGCCGATGGTTTGAATTTGTATGCTTTTAGTTGGGTTTGAAATAATGGGCCTTAAGCTGCTTCAAAACTGAAAGTTCCTTAGTTGTCAAGTTTTGCTTTGTTTGGGCCTTCAGCCTCATTTAAAATATTTTTTGGATAAAGCTTTGGGCCTTCTGCCCTCTGAAAATTTATTGTAGTTGTGTTTTTCAATAATGGGCCTTCACTGATTTAAAATTTAAATTCCTTACTTGTTAAATCTTAGATTGTTTGGGCCTCCAGCATGTGTAAAATATTGTTTAAAGGTAAAGTTTTCAGCCTTCTGCCTACCAAAAAATTATTTTAGTTGTTTTAAGTCGGCGGCCTTCAGCCGTTTCTAAATTAAAGTTCTTGTCTTTCAGGTATCAGACTGTGTGGGGCCCTCAGCCTAACTGAAGATAAGGCTTTCTGCTTTGTGTTTTTTTAAATTAATTTTACCTGCAGTCTTAAATCATGGGCCTTCAGCCATCTTTAAATTAAAAATTACACTTGTTTGCTTTTCAAGTGTTAGGTTTGTTGGGCCTTCAGCCAAGTCAGAGAACTTCTTCTGCCTTCTAAATATTCTGTTTTGAGTCTGAATTTTAAGTTAATGGCTTTCAGCCATTTTTAAATTTTAGTGGTTGTTCCCTTAAGGCATAAGATAGTGTGGCCTATCCAGTCGATAACTAAGTTCAAAAACTTTTACTGTATTGTTAGGACAACTAAATAAAGTTATATGTGTTTGAGTGTAACTGACAGCCCCTTTTGGCCCCTTTCCACAATTCCAACTACCTGTTCTGTCCTGTGGATTTAAGCAGGGCTTTTCACACTGGTAGGATACTAACTGCTTGTGAAAGGAATTATTATACCATGAAAAAGGAAATATATTTATGATAATGGCTAAGAACAAGTTTTATGAAAAAGTTTAAGTATTTACAACATGGTTACAAAGTGGTAATTTATTTGGACCATAAGGCATTACACTTTTTGATGACTAGCAAGTTGTTGCAAACTCGTTTAAGAAGGTGGGCGTTGTTTCTACAGGAGTGTGATCTAGAGATAATTTGCATAAAAGGGGAAGAGAACGAAGTACCAGTCGCCCATCTCGATTCTCCTTAGGTAAGGAAAGTGATATTAACTGTTTAGAAACTGGAAACCGATTTAATGTGTACGAAGTTAAGCATTTAGAACATCAGAAAGAGCTAGAAGAGTAATGCGCAAAATAAAGGAGTATCAATAGCGGGATGGTTGGTTTAACATAGTTAGGACCAAGTTGTCAATGGACAATGATACTTGCGTCAGGGAACAACAATGGTTATACCTCAGTGGGGTATTGTTATATTAAAGTAACAAAGGATTAACTAGATGGTGAGTATGTATCTCACAAGCGTATGTGAGACAGTTAATATGGTATGTACATTGGAGGTAGGGTCATTTTGGAATAAGGAAGCGCTTGACTCACATTAAAAACTATTACTATTCCAAAGGAATCAATAGGGTAGATCAAACAAATCAAAGAAGTTTAAAGTGTATCAACAAGTTAAATATCCTAATGAAATGTATAAAATCTGCTCTTATCCTATAATACATGAACATCTGTGGGCTCTCTAGGTGATGGACATCTATGAGCCCCTACCCAGCAGATGTGGTGGTGTAGTATATATTGTAGTAATATATATCGTAGTAATTCTTGAATTATGGTCAAAGGTGGTGAAGCAGTATTCGATGAAAGCAGCCACAAGTATAGCTGTCATACGTATTTTATTTTATTTATTTATTTATTTTTCTGTGGGACCAAATTAAGGAGAAGTCTCCATGGTCATGGAACGAGTCAATACATGAAATTATAACACGATATTAGAAACAGATAAAATGGAATATAAAAAAAAAACATATTGAGGTAACAAGTCGTAAGTTTAAATAAAGAAAATCAACAATGTAACACTGGAATTTGCTTAATTTTTTAGCTCTTCCAGGAGCTCCTCGACAGAATAAAAGGAGTGAGCCATGAAGAAACTCTTCAGTTTAGACTTGAAAGAGTTTGGGCTACTGCTAAGATTTTTGAGTTCTTGTGGTAGCTTATTGAAATTGGATGCAGCAGAATACTGCACTCCTTTCTGCACAAGAGTCAAGGAAGTGCATTCCACATGCAGACTGGATTTCTGCCTAGTATTAACTGAGTGAAAGCTGCTAACTCTTGGGAATAGGCTAATATTCCTAACAACAAACGACATTAAAGGAAATATATACTGTGAGGGCAATGTCAGATTTCCCAGACTATTGAATAAGGGTCGACAAGAGGTTCTCAAACTTACACCACATATAGCTCGAACAGCCCGTTTTTGAGCCAAAAATACCCTTTTTGAATCAGAAGAATTACCCCAAAAAATAATACCATACGACATAAGCGTATGAAAATATGCGAAGTAGACTACTTTTTGTGTTGAAGTGTCACTTATTTCAGATACTTTTCTAATGGTAAATAAAGCAGCATTTAGTTTCTGAACAAGATCCGGGACATGGGCTTTCTACAACAGCTTACTATCTAGCCGAACGCCTAGGAACTTGAACTATTCCGTCTCGCTTATAATATGCCCATTCTGTCTGATCAAAATATCGGTTCTTGTTGAATTGTGAGTTAGAAACTGTAAAAACTGAGTCTTACTGTGATTTAGCATCAAATTATTTTCCACAAGCCACAAACTTATTTCATGAACTACATTATTTGATACTGTTTCAATATTACACACAAGATCCTTCACTACCAAGCTGGTGTCATCAGCAAACATAAATATTTTCGAATCACCTGTAATACTAGAAGGCATATCATTTATATAAATAAGAAACAGCAGTGGCCCCAGCACCAACCCTTGAGGAACGCCCCACTTAACAGTGCCCCATTGGGACTGAACATCACTACCACTCTCAATATTGCGGAGAATTAGCTTCTGCTTTCTGTTATTAAAGTAAGAGGTGAACCAATTGTAAGCTACTCCCCTTACTCCATAATGGTCCATTTCTGCAGTAATATTTTGTGGTCAACACAGTCAAAAGACTTCGTTAAATCAAAGAAAACACCTAGCGTTCGCAACCCTTTATTTAATCCGTCCAAAACCTGACAGAGAAAAGAGAATATAGCATTTTAAGTTGTTAAACCATTTCTAAAACCAAACTGAACATCTGACAGCAAATTATGCGAATTTAAATGCTCCAGTAACCTTGTATATACAACCTTCTCGATAACTTTAGCAAACACCGATGGCATAGAAATAGGTCTAAAATTGTCAGCATTATCAATGTCTCCCTTTTTATAAAGTGGCTTCACTACCGAGTACTTTAATTGGTCAGGAAACTGACCACTCCTAAAGGAAAAGTTACAGATATGGCTAAGTACTGGGCTAACATATATAGAAAAATACTTCAGTATTCTGCTAGATACCATGTCATATCCATGAGAGTTCTTGGTCTTTAGTGATTTAATTATTAACTCAATCTCCCTCTTGTCAGTATCATGGAGGAGCATTTCAGGTAACAGTCTCGTAACACTTTTTTCTAAGAGCGCTATATGATTCCCTATTGGGACTAGGTTTCTATTTAGTTCACCTACTATATTCAGAAAGTGATTATTAAATACTGTACATATATGTGACTTATCAGTAACATGGACATTCCCACTACGCACTGATTCCATGTCCTTGACCTGCCTCTGCAGACCAGCTACTTCCTCTATGACTGACCATATGGTTTTAATTTTATCCTGAGACTTAGCTATTCTATCTGCATACCACATACTTTTTGCCTTCCTAATAACATTTTTAAGCACCTTACAATAATGTCTGTAATGGGCTGCTGCATTTAGATTTTGACTGTTTCTAACGTTTTGATATAATTGCCTCTTTGTTCTACAAGACATTCTTATCCCTCTAGTCAGCCACCCAGGTTGCCTGTTTGTGTTAGTACCCTGTTTTGAACGTTCTAACGGAAAGCAACTTTCAAAGAGCACGAGAAAAGTCTTGAGAAAAGCATTATATTTATCGTCTACTGTATCAGCGCTATAAACATCTTGCCACTCTTGTTCCTTGATAAGGTTTACAAAGGTCTCTACAGCAACTGGATCAGCTTTCCTAAACAGCTGATGACTATATTTAACACATGTTGCAGCACAAAAATCTTTTAGAGTTAAAATTTGTGCATCATGATCTGAAAGGCCATTCACCTTTTTGCTAACAGAATGCCCTTCTAGTAATGAGGAATGAACAAAGATGTTGTCTATGGTTGTTCTACTGTTCCCTTGCACTCTCGTTGGAAAGAATACGGTTTGCATAAGATTATATGAATTAAGGAGGTCTACCAGCATCCTTTTCCTTGCACAATCACTTATACAATTAATATTGAAGTCACCACATATAATTAACTTTTTGTATTTCCTATAAAGTGAACCAAGAACCTCCTCTAGCTTTAGCAAAAATGTTGTGAAATCGGAGTCTGGGGATCTATAAATAACAACAGTTAGACGAGTGAGAAGTTTAGCTCCGTTAAATTTAACCACACCTGCACAACAGTCAAACACCTTTTCAGTGCAGTACTTTGAAACATCAGTTGACTCAAATGGGATGCCGTTTTTCACATACATGGCTACTCCCCCACACCGCAAAGAGCTCCTCGAAAAGCTGACAGCCAGCCTGTATCCTGGTAAAGGAAGCCTCTGAATTATCTCCTTATTTAAGAAGTGTTCAGATATACCAATAATGTCAGAGTCAACATCTATAAGCAGTTCACTAGCTTTATCTCTAATACCTTGTATTTTTTTTTATGAAATATACTAATTCCCTCATTAGTCGGATACCTAAGCTTTGTCAAAAGTGATTCCTTTGTTAGAGAGACTTCCCTCGAGCAGGAATACCTGTCAGCTGACTTCAATCTAAAAAAGGTCCAGCTCTAACACCCACTACTGCAGGAATTTTCCCATGAGTGATCCCACCAACCCCACCTATGCTGTCACCTATAAGCTTTGCCAACCTCCCCTTTCCATACCTGTTGAGGTGCAGGCCATGTCTAGTGAAACCCATCCTGCTGATAGACACCACTGAAATGTGACCCATGCTTTCTGTCATCAGCGCACCCCCAAGTCTCATGCTATTACACCTGACGGCTGTATTAAGATGAGGCCGATCGTGACGCTGAAATAGTTCCACGAAATGCACATTCGTGTTGCCAGTCTGAGTGGCTATCTTTTCCAGGTCACCATCTATGTCATACTCCCCATCCCTATCAATACTATTACCAGCCCCACCCACAATCACTACCTGATCCTCTTTAGTAAAATCCCTACATAACCCCCCTATGTTAACAGTCACCTGAGCCAATCCTGTATTAGGCTTCACAGTGCTGGGGACCTGGTACTCACTCACCAGCACTTCCTGCAACTGCTGGCCTACACCTCTGCCGTGAGAACTACCTAACAGCAGAACCTTCTTCTTCTTCTTCGTCTGCTGCATACTTCCTACATCTACAGCTACTAGAGATTCCTCTCCACTAGATTCTGACAGTTGGTTATATCTATTGTAAACACCAATAGTAAAACTATCTGAAAATCTTTTTCTCCTAGCAGATCTCTTGCCAACAGCCAGCTCCCATTCCCCAACCCCCTTCTCCCTCCTCATCCTATCTAGCTCCTCCTGTGCGTTTTTCAACTGCACCTGAAGGGCACAGATCTTACGCTCCTTCTCCTCTATCAACTTACTCTTGTTACATAACCTGCAGTTCCAGGAGAGGATCTCACCAGAATGCCCACTGGTTTCCCCACTGCATTCCCCCCCCCCCCCCCCCAGTGAAAATACTTCGAACAAGTCTCACACCGCAATCCACTACTCACGAACCTACGGCAAAGCCTACACTTCTCACTCATGGTAAAATTTTACTTTTTCTAAGTTCCGCTACTACAATAAGAAGATGTTAAAAACCTGACTACAATAATCACGGACTTACTCTGCAAGGGAAGTAACCACTATTATTAACAATATTAATAAACAACAAATGTGAATATAACAAAAGACTAATACAGAAAGAGAATCAAACGTCTAATGACACAGTAACGAAGCTGAAAACAGTTCCCAAAAGGTTCTTCTGAAATTATTTCATCAGAAAACACAAAAAACTCCCGTTGAAGACTACTAAAGTTCCTAAATAAACCACTATACACAAACAACTAATTAGTACTTAGCTTTCGATGCGCCGCTACAGCTGCAACTGGTCAGCGCGGAATGTAAACACAGGTAAGAGGTTACGTTGATCGATACGAAACACTCACAAATATCAGGTCACAACACAAGAAAGGCAGAAGTGAATGAAGAAACCACTAATAAGTCACTTATATAGTAAATATTATCACAAAAGCCGTTAAAATATGCATCTGAAGCCTAAAAAAAATGGTTCAAATGGCTCTGAGCACTATGGGACTCAACTGCTGAGGTCATTAGTCCCCTAGAACTTAGAACTAGTTAAACCTAACTAACCTAAGGACATCACAAACATCCATGCCCGAGGCAGGATTCGAACCTGCGACCGTAGCGGTCTTGCGGTTCCAGACTGCAGCGCCTTTAACCGCACGGCCACTTCGGCCGGCTGAAGCCTAAAAATATATAAAAACTTGGAGAGCGATCTCACACGCAGTCACTCGCTTATGACGTCACACCAAAGTATCCATGATTATCTACCCAAATGAACAAAAACTATTCTCCTTGCTTTTGTTCACTGCCAGGTCTCCGTAGACATTCTGTAGGCATCTGTGAATATTTCTGAGGCTCTGATTCTCCACCAAAAAGAAAAAAAGTCTCAATGACAGCTCTCTACTTCGAATGCACCTCTGTTACAGACGAAATTTTTAAGGCTATGTATAGTGCTGCCGCCTTTCGGAATTCCATGTCACTATAGAGGCTGAAGTGGGAATTTTCCATGATGTCCACCTAATTCCACAATTTTCATCCGATACTGGCTGAGGAAAAAGTGCTACATTACTTACTAAACACTCCTCTCATGTTCAAACATGCATTTTTCATGATATTTCCATATTGTTGTCCAATCCCTTTCATATATATGCTAAACACTGACATACTGACAAGCGAATGGTAGTAGTGTGGTAAAGCTCGATCTGGCGCAATTTCGATACCAATTTAATATGCTAATTAACTAAATTGTGAGAGTTCATTGATTTATGATCTTAATATATTGATAGGCTAATAGATTTATGATTCCCGGGATATGCCTCTTGTTATGCCAACTGATTTATGACCCCCTACAGATAATTCATCGTGAGATCGTCCTAACTCCCATCTTCCTCCTCCTCCTTCCCCACCACTCAGGAAAAGGGACCCTTTTTGTCACCCCCTGCCTAGTTCTGAATCTCTTTAGCCTCTCTTTGGAAATCTCAAGTCCTCCCCTCTCCTCCCACACTTCACCTTCCCCTCTCCCATTTGCAAATTGTGGGGGAAAAGTTCAGACTGTGCAGAACTGTTGATGTGTAAGGCTCTTACAACACAAATTCAAATAAATATCAGTTGATATAATAACAAATTCTTGAATTCAATTTGCACATTCTTTATTGAAAAAGTGTGTGGGAGACAGGGCTCTGACTCCTTCTCCCCCACTTCTCCGCTCTCCCCCCCCCCTCAATTCCCACCTCTTGACTCATATCCGGAAATTGACAAGAAAAGACTGTCTGCTGAACTGTCAGACTTGGAAGATCTTATGACATGAAATGCGTGGTAAATTCGAGCATTATATTGTTTATTTATTTAAACAGTAATTAAATTAATTTATTAAACTACTAGGAAATGCTGGGCTGTGGTTCTCTTTATTTGAGCAGGAAAAGTAACCTACTCTTGTAACAACACAGTAGAGACATCAAAAACGGAAGGAAATAGTCCATTTGCACTATCCTATCAAATTAATTATTTAAGAATTTAGAAGAGTCAAGTAGATCGCTTAAAACACTCACCACCACCTTATGATGGTTCTTCTTTGTAATAAAATACGTTTTGAACATTTGAGACTCACATGCAAACATTTTGCAAATCAAGTAATTAAATTTTCGCCATAAGTAGATAATAGCACTAAATAATCAAATATTTGACACTTGAGAACGTAAGTTTCCACCTCAATCACGACATTTCCACCTTACACTAAACATATCTGGCGAAAAAGACCTTCTGATGCCACACACTCACGAACGTGAAATACTCGCCATCCACCGTTACTGGGCAACAACAGTGGCGCCAGTGAGGAGGCTTGCGCATGCCTTGGCCATGCCATGGCTCCAAGTCAGCCAAGCCCTGCTGCCGACTTGTCATAGTGTGAGGCAAACAGGTACTGCTTGGATGTTTAGTTATACCAGCAATGCTGCTCCCAACGTAGACTCTCCCCAGTTTAAAAGCACTTTACCAACCTGGAAAGGCATGTTGTTGTCCATACACCTCGAATTCCTCACACGAAATTTGAATTCTTGCCTTTGATACAAGTTATTTTTTAAGACAGAAGTAATCAGAGAATACACGCGTTTTCGCATTGCTAAAATATCGTTACTTGTTGTGAAAATCCTGTACAACAGTATCGCATAGAGAATCTTTCCTCTTAAGTATACTCTCATCATGTAAAAAAAAAAATCTATTCTTATCAGCTAAATATCTGTTATGTCTTGCACGACAGAACCCTTTACATATCTGAGGTGAGGTATGTCGGTACAATATTCACTGTAGGAAGCATAAGAATCACACCATTAGAATACATGATTGTAATACTTTATGCAGCAAGTGCGTGTTCATGTTTATTCAGGCACTTTTTGTAAATAAATGAGCTGACATTACAGCTTTGAGCAACTGAGAAAGGCAACAGTTTACGCAGATGAGAAAATTAGGGGCTATTAAAACTATTACCGAGAGAGAATCAGTAGCAAAAGTGCCAACTTTTGTTTTCTTGATAAATAAGAGAAACATTCTTCCTTGAGTTTTATGTGGCTATAACTGGATGGACTGATATGATAGGTAGAGTAAATTTATATTTACATCTACACGCTTACTTCACAAGCTATCGTACAGTGCTCGCTGGATGGTACCTTGTAAACTATTAGTCACTTGTTTTCATATTTCACTCGCAAACGGAGGAAGAGAAAAAGACTGTCTATATGGCTCCATATGAGCGCTAATTTCTCGTGCCTTATCTTTGTGGTCCTTATGCGAAATGTATTTTGGCAGCACTAGAAAACTTCTGTAGTCAGCTTCAAATATTGGTTATCAGTAGCGTTCCTCGAGAAGTACATCGTAGCCTCCAGGGATTTCCATTTGAGCTACCTGGCAAGTGTAATCCGACTGCAGGAAAAAAGTTACTCACCATGGAAAGGGACTCACATGGTCAGTTTAATTATTTGTCAATCAATTAGATATCAATGACGCGCCGCCAGGTGGATGGAAGTACGTAAGAGCGAGAGTACTATGGATACGATTCGCGAGTTGGAGCTGCAATCAGGCGTTTTTCGTTGCAGCGAGATCTGTTAAGGAAATTTCAATCTCCCACCTACACAGGGAGAAATTAACATCGTAATAAAATCAGCTATATTTTCGAATTTATAAAGTCAACATAGTATAAATCTGATATTTACAAGTCCTGTGTGCTGCTAAGAGACTTTGTGTGTGATTAGGGATTTGGTTACTTTAAGATAATGCGGAAGTGGGGAAGCATCCTGTGTCATAGGTAAAGCAAGCTCTTAGCACTCTGTCACGAACCATAGATGAGTAAATATTCTATCCTGTGATGCAGGAAATAACAGATATTAAGATGATAAGAACAGATCTTTATTTTTTTACCTGGTGAGAAAATACTTAGAGGAAATATAGGCTATGTCATACTGCTGTACAGGATTTTCACAACAAGTAACGATTCTTTAGCGATGTGAAAACGTTTATACACTCCGATTTCTTCCGTATTAGAAAATAAGCCGTATAAAAGGGAGAAATTTACATTTTTTGTTAGAAATTCGATGTGTTTGCACAACAACATCCTGCCTTAGATTGGGTAAAGTGGATGTTTTAAATTACAGAGAGTCTAAGTCAGGGGTGGAATTGCAGTTAGAACTGTATGGAGACTTGGCTGACTAGAAGCCAGAGTTTGGCCTATGATGAATGGTTAATTACAAAGAATATTCCAACCTTTCGGCTGTTGCCCACCGCCATGGGAACAAGTCCTGGTGACGGCATCCTTCGGGTGGCTAATTTGCGAAGTAAACAGTACTACATTTTGTGTGAGAAATTCGAGGTGTGTGGACAACAACATCCCTGTCTTAGATTAGGTAAAGTGGGTGTTTTAAACTGCAGAGAGTTTAAGTCAGGGGTAGAATTGCAGACAGAAGCGGATATGTGTGTTGGCTTTGAGAAGATTCAGTATGGCAAGTGTTTGTGCTGGACAGTTATTCCCCCTTGCAAACTGATCAGTTGACTGCTTTGCCGTTACAGTCTCTCTGGCCTCTGAGCGTCTGGTATGGCTGGAGATGGTGCACGCAACCGCCAACGTGGCTGAAGCTTGTACACGGCTCTTCCGACTGACGCAGCTGCAACTGCCCAGCAGTCGGCAGATGGCAAGCACTTCACGAGCGTGAGTGTGTGTGATCGGAATGTTTTTATTCGCCAGGTATTTTTAGTGTAAGGTGGAAACGTTTAGAGAAGAGAGCATGTGTTCTCAAATGTCAGTGCAGACAACACCTTGGATCTACTTAGTGTTTTGATCTATTTGTGACAGGTATTTAATTACTTGATCTGCAAAATCTTTGCATGTGATTTTCAAATGTTGAAAATACATCGAAGCGCCATAGAAACTGTTGCAGGCATGCGTATTCAAATACAGAGGTGTGTAAACAGGCAGAACACGGCGCTGCCTATATAAGACAATTGTCTGGCGCAGTAGTTAGATCGGTTACTGCTGCTACAATGGCAGGTTATCAAGATTTATGTGGTGTTATAGTCGGCGGATGACCGATGGGACACAGCATCTCCGAGGTAGCGATGAAGAGGGGTTTTTCCCGTACGACCATTTCAAGAATGGACCGTGTGCATCAAATCTCCGACATCACTGCGGCCGGAAAAAGATCCTGCAAGAACAGGACCAATGACGACTGAAGAGATTCGTTCAACGAGACAGGAGTGCAACCATTCAGCAAATTACTGCACATTTCAATGCTCGGCCATCAGCAACTATCTGCCTGCAAACATTCAATGAAACACCATCGATATGGGATTTCGGAGCCTAAGGCCCACTCGTGTGTCCTTGATGACTGCACGCCTCGCCTGTGACCGTCAACACCGAAATTGGACTGTTGACGACAGGAAATACACTCCTGGAAATTGAAATAAGAACACCGTGAATTCATTGTCCCAGGAAGGGGAAACTTTATTGACACATTCCTGGGGTCAGATACATCACATGATCACACTGACAGAACCACAGGCACATAGACACAGGCAACAGAGCATGCACAATGTCGGTACTAGTACAGTGTATATCCACCTTTCGCAGCAATGCAGGCTGCTATTCTCCCATGGAGACGATCGTAGAGATGCTGGATGTAGTCCTGTGGAACGGCATGCCATGCCATTTCCACCTGGCGCCTCAGTTGGACCAGCGTTCGTGCTGGACGTGCAGACCGCGTGAGACGACGCTTCATCCAGTCCCAAACATGCTCAATGGGGGACAGATCCGGAGATATTGCTGGCCAGGGTAGTTGACTTACACCTTCTAGAGCACGTTGGGTGGCACGGGATACATGCGGACGTGCATTGTCCTGTTGGAACAGCAAGTTCCCTTGCCGGTCTAGGAATGGTAGAACGATGGGTTCGATGACGGTTTGGATGTACCGTGCACTATTCAGTGTCCCCTCGACGATCACCAGTGGTGTACGGCCAGTGTAGGAGATCGCTCCCCACACCATGATGCCGGGTGTTGGCCCTGTGTGCCTCGGTCGTATGCAGTCCTGATTGTGGCGCTCACCTGCACGGCGCCAAATACGCATACGACCATCATTGGCACCAAGGCAGAAGCGACTCTCATCGCTGAAGACGACTCGTCTCCATTCGTCCCTCCATTCACGCCTGTCGCGACACCACTGGAGGCGGGCTGCACGATGTTAGGGCGTGAGCGGAAGACGGCCTAACGGTGTGCGGGACCGTAGCCCAGCTTCATGGAGATGGTTGCGAATGGTCCTCGCCGATACCCCAGGAGCAACAGTGTCCCTAATTTGCTGGGAAGTGGCGGTGCGGTCCCCTACGGCACTGCGTAGGATCCTACGGTCTTGGCGTGCATCCGTGCGTCGCTGCGGTCCGGTCCCAGGTCGACGGGCACGTGCACCTTCCGCCGACCACTGGCGACAACATCGATGTACTGTGGAGACCTCACGCCCCACGTGTTGAGCAATTCGGCGGTACGTCCACCCGGCCTCCCGCATGCCCACTATATGCCCTCGCTCAAAGTCCGTCAACTGCACATACGGTTCACGTCCACGCTGTCGCGGCATGCTACCAGTGTTAAAGACTGCGATGGAGCTCCGTATGCCACGGCAAACTGGCTGACACTGACGGCGGCGGTGCACAAATGCTGCGCAGCTAGCGCCATTCGACGGCCAACACCGCGGTTCCTGGTGTGTCCGCTGTGCCGTGCGTGTGATCATTGCTTGTACAGCCCTCTCGCAGTGTCCAGAGCAAGTATGGTGGGTCTGACACACCGGTGTCAATGTGTTCTTTTTTCCATTTCCAGGAGTGTATGTTGCCTGCACGGGCGAGTGTCGTTTCAAATTGTATCGAACGGATGGACGTTGAAACTTCTTTATTTAAATGTGTGTGTCTGTACTTCAACTGCTGTATGAGTGAGGAGATGAATCTTCTACGTTATCTAATTCTGATACAGCTGAATAAAACTGAACGTACTGAGCCTACTTTCTTTTTACTTTATCATGTCAACACTGATCCACAATATTCTAGCACAACGCAATCTGACTGCTCAAAAAAATTACAACCTGACTTCAAATAATTAATTCAAAAGAATGGCCGTGACTAAAAAGAAATCTTAACAATAACCTATACATTTCATTAAGCACTTACCTCACAAAAATCTTCATTACGCGAACTAATGCAACACAGCGAGCGTCAATACTGCCAGCTAAATAAGAGATTCTAACTACTAAAGCCACTAACTACTAAAAGGCACGTGGTTAGGAAAGGAAAGATTTTGTTGCAAACGAAATAATGTATTTTTTACCTTAATAATGTGACATGCAGTTCAAACACGATTGTAAATCCAGTACAAAGATATATAATCATGAATAATTTTCAATCTCCAAGTCGGATACTTCGTTAGCCTACGCCAACACTTCAGACCTCTACCCTCCATCAATGCTAACTTCTCACATGTAACATCCATCACTGCTGGCTGTTCACCTCCAACTGCCCAACAGTACTTCCATCACCGCTGGCGACTAACTTCCAACTGCCCAACAATACTGGCTATTAACTTCCAACAACGAGTCCAACCAGCCACAGAGTCTCTTACAAAGAAAGCGCAGTCAGAGATCCAATGCAAAGCGCTACACAGAGCTGCCAACACAGAAGCAGCCCACTTACAACGTGTACAGGTATGGAGACAACCTCATGAATCCATGGACCCTGCATATCAGCATGGGACTGTTAGAGCTAGTGGTGGCTCTGTAATGGTGTGGGGCGTGTGCAGTTGAAGTGATATGGGACCTCTGATACTTCTAGATACTACTCTGACAGGTGAAACGAACGTAAGCACCCTGTCTGATCACCTACATCCATTGTTATGTTCATTGTGCATTTGACGGACTTGGGTTATTCCAGCAAGACAATGCGACACCCGATGCAGTATTCATGGTAACAGTTCCCTCCAGCACTACATCAGACATTAGTCGACTTCATGCTACATCGTGTTGCGGCATTTTTGCGTCCTCGCGGGGTTCCTACACGATATTAGGCAGGTGTGCCAGTTTCTGTTTCTCTTCAGTGTATATCCATGGTTTGTTTATCAAGGAGGACGATTCTAAGTAAAGCGTGGCTAATTTCACATAGCAAAATACCGTTAAATTCCTGGAAATTACTTCAGGTGAGTGTGGGGATACTACTACCTGCTGATATGTTATGTGTAGTAGAAACAAAGGAGGAGAGCTATGTATTGGATGCATCATGATGTCTTATGCGTAGAATCATTCTATATAAACAAGATATAGATGGTTCGTATAGATTACTTCGGTGATGGTAGTGAAAGTTTAGTTTAGGGCGTTGTTTGTTGCCAGTTTAGGCATGCTAGACAGCCCAAGTATGGGGCACAACTAGAAACAATGTCTGTAGATTTGCACTTCTCCGTGCTCGGGGGGGCCCTACACGATATTAGGCACGTGTATCATTTTCTTTGGCTCTTCAGTATACGTGTTATTATGAAGAAGAATCATCGTAAGGTGATGATCAGTGTTTCAAGTGACTGGGCACCTGGAAATATTTAAAGAATTAGTTTGATATGGTAGTTAAAATGGACTATTTCCGGCCATTTTTGATATTGCAATTGTGTTGTCATAAGAGTGCGCTGTTTTCCCTGCGGAGATAAAGAGAACCACCGTCCAGCATTTCACAGCAGCAACTTAATTAATTAAGTTAATTGCTGTTTAAAGAAACAAATAATATAATGCTCGTATTTACCGTCCATTTAAAGAAATCATTCCAGAGCGTGGTTACGACCCTCGGACCTCTGGGTTATGGGCGCAGCACGCTTCCCCAGTTGAGACGTTAGTCACAAGAAAACGCTAACATTGGCTAGTAGTTCACAAAGATTTATTACACTTATCCCCAAAAACAGTTGTAGAAAATCTGTTACAAATCGGCCTTCCAATAGCCACCATAACAAATATAGTTAAAAACTTTATACAGTCTTTATAAATTATACAGAATGAAGAAAGTTAAGTGAAGGTTCTTCCTTTTAACTAAATAACAGTCCCAGGTAAATATAGATGGCAAGCATAATGGCCCACAAATTTAACAAGAATTAACCTGGAATAAATCCCCTTTGGTAAAACAAGCAGCAGTACTGAATATTAAATAACAAACTTCTACGTAAAAGATCAAAATCCCAACGTGAATCTTAAATCAATGAATAGATCAGCCGGCCGTGATGGCCGAGCGGTTCTAGGCGTTGCAGTCTGGAACCGTGCGACCCCTACGGTCGCAGGTTCGAATCCTGCCTCGGGCATGGATGTGTGTGATGTCTTTAGGTTAGTTAGGTTGAAGTAGTTCTAAGTTCTAGGGCACTGATGACCTCAGAAGTTAAGTCCCATAGTGCTCAGAGCCATTTGAACCATTTGAACAGATCATAGGACAAGGGAATTCCACCAGTTATATTGTGACTTATTCCACTGAACTCATTCGTGAAATCCCTTTCAAGAATAACAATATTTATGCATAAAAGACAGTTATCTTAATAGTCAGTTTAAGCCTCACTCAACAGCGGGCACAGACCCACGGATGAGCCACCCTAATACAAGAGTGGCCAAACTACTAGCAACAGGGGACGCACCTTAGAATATTCAGCTTCTGCCAACTAATAGGTCGAGCAGTGCCTCTGCCGGGATACAGCCAAGTAGCGCCCAGCGTCACCAAGACGTAGCTGGCCGAGCTAACGGCTAACATATTTCAATCAAGGCACCGCCCCGTGTATTGGTCAATCCGGAACTGACTGTGCCCGCTGCTCGTAGTACACTGTATCATTAAAAAAAAGATACCGAAGGACAGACAACCAAACAAAAGGACATAACACTTGTTGTTGTGGTCTTCAGTCCTGAGACTGGTTTGATGCAGCTCTCCATGCTACTCTATCCCGTGTAAGCTTCTTCATCTCCCAGTACCTACCGCAACCTACATCCTTCTGAATCTGCTTAGTGTATTCATCTCTTGGTCTCCCTCTACGATTTTTACCCTCCACGCTGCCCTCCAATACTAAATTGGTGATCCCTTGATGCCTCAGAACATGTCCTATCAACCGATCCCTTCTTCTGCCACAAACTTCTCCCCAATCCTATTCAATACTTCCTCATTAGTTATGTGATCTACCCATCTAATCTTCAGCATTCTTCTGTAGCACCACATTTCAAAAGCTTCTATTCTCTTCTTGTCCAAACTATTTATCGACCATGTTTCACTTACATATATGGCTACACTCCATACAAATACTTTCAAAAATGACTTCCTGACACTTAAATCTATACTCGATGTTAAAAAATTTCTCTACTTCAGAAACGCTTTCCTTGCCATTGCCAGTCTACATTTTATATCCTCTCTACTTCGACCATCATCAGTTATTTTGCTCCCCAAATAGCAAAACTCCTTTACTACTTTAAGTGTCTCATTTCCTACTCTAATTCCCTCAGCATCACCCGACTTAATTCGACTACATTCCATTATCCTCGTTTTGCATTTGTTGATGTTCATCTTACATCCTCCTTTCAAGACACTATCCATTCCGTTCAACTGCTCTTCCAAGTCCTTTACTGTCTCTGACACAATTACAATGTCATCGGCGAACCTCAAAGTTTTTATTTCTTCTCCATGGATTTTAATACCTACTCCGAATTTTTCTTTTGTTTCCTTCTCTGCCTGCTCAATATACAGATTGAACAACATCGGGGAGAGACTACAACCCTGTCTCACTCCCTTCCCAACATAACACTAACTCTCTTATTTTAGAGTTATGCCGCCCCTTTAATTTTAATAGCCTTACCACATGCAAGAGCTCAAACAAGTAGCATGGAAAACTATTCACTTCTTACAGCTCATAATTCTTTACGCTTACAGGCAGACCCCAATAACAAGCATAAGTCTGGAGAAGTTAACGGCCTGCCGAAACAAAGGCATAAAAAACCCATAATACAAGACTCCAAAGTCACGGCCTTTTCAAACTGGGATCACAGAACAGATCATAAGATACTCAAGTAACATTGCAAGCACACTGTCTTAACACTAAACATGGCCTGTGCACTAACCTAGAATGACTCACGCAGCCTTCACGGTACTCACGCTTAGTTCTGCCGTCACTGAGCAGTGTTTTACAGTCTTAACGGTGCCACTCAACATATACCGGAACCACGACTGAATTCCTTATTCCCGCCACGGCGGGGTAATCACATACAAATCACTGTTTCCGGCTGTGAATACGAATTACTATCAGACTGATCACAAACACAACTTCAAAGAAATATCTGATGGCCAGCAGAAAACGACGAGAATCCACGAAGCATACACATGCATCCAGCGTCAGGTAGTACAATGTACACACTTGTTGGTGCATTGGAGGCCATCACCACCAGCCCGTCACCGACAAACTCCTCAAATCTTAACACCGCGCCGCGAACAACCAACGCTCCACCGTAACGGTCACTCCAAGGCTCGTCAACACAACATGTGCCCAAGCAACAGCCAAGCACGACCACCAGGGTCCCGTAGCGGAAAACCAAGATAACCATAGCCGGAAGTGCCGCGCTTAAATAGCGGCCAGAATAGGAAAACCAAAGAGAAAACGCTCATGCCAGCTCGAACGGGATTACTGCCCTAATAGATAAGAGAATCACTGGCGCCAGCGACTCCACCACGGATCATCGTTGTTAACCGATTTCCATTTCTGAGAAATGTTTTTTCAGATGTTTCCAGTCTTCATCTTGTATCCTGTTGACGTCGGCCATCGTCAGTGATTTTGCTGCCCAAATAACAACACTCGTCTACTACCTGTGTCTCATTTCCTAATGTAATTCCCCCAGCATCGCCTGAATGAATTCGAATACATTTCCTCCCTTTGTTACCTTTTGTTATTGTTCATCTCATAATACCTTTTGGAGACTCTATTTCGTTCAATCGTATCTTTTCCCTATCTGGCAGAATTAGTGTGTCTTACGAAACTCTGTAGTTTTTATTTCTTCTCGGCGAAAGTTAATCGCCTTTCCAAATTCCTCCTTGTTTCCCTTAAAAGTTTGCTTGGCGAGTTCTTTACTGCGGAAGTAAGATATCAACTAATTGAATGTAGACATCGTAACACATTCTGTGTTACTGAAGTAAATGAATGAAGTGAAGGTAGGAGGGGAAATCAGGATGTAGTGTCCTGTTCACAACTATAACATTAGAGACGGAACACCAGCTCTAATTGCACGAGGACAGGAAAAGGAATCGGTAGCGTTCTTTTCACAGCAACTACTGTGATCATCGTCTCAGGCGGATTAGGAAAAGAACAGAAGAGAAATGCCTGGATGACCGGTCAAAGAATTGAATCCCACTACTCCAAACTTTCAGTCTGATCACATGCCAACTCACATGTGCGATTAAAATGTATTCTGACGTCGTGATATTGCCGTTCTAGCGACGGCAATGGGTTAGCAGGAAAGTTCACAAACTCACGGCAAAGGGACGAAGGCGTGTCCGGGACCGGCAGGCGTCGTTTACGTAAAGGCCGCCGTGTCGCTGCCGATCATGACGCGTTTCCCGGAGACAGACGTGAAATACGCCGACTCCACGAGAAGACAACGCCCTCCTTCTGCGACGTAATTAATACTCCGGCGACAGGTCCGGACCGGGCAGAGAGGTTTTTCCGATGAACGACCTCCAGCAGCGGAACAGGAGCGCTGGAGCTACGCTGACGTAATGTCGACATACTTTCGCCGATAGTCACACTTCCTACCGTGTTAAACCCAGAGTTTGGTCGAAAGGTTTCAGTAACTGTATGCTGAAATTCGACGAGATTATTTTTTATGGTAATTGATCTCATTTTTGCTCCGAGTATGCCGTTACTTTTAACCTCCCTCGTAGAACACAGACTACAATACATTCTTTATACTTGAAACAGTTAAAATAGTTGAGACGCTTAACTGTAGGTAGCAGCTGGTTAGATATCTTTCTAAGGAAAGGAAATATATTGCTGACTGTTAGTAAAAGTAATAGTTCGTAGTTGCGAAATATGTTACACATAGCAAAGTAGGGTAATTCCAAACAGGAGCTGTAAGTTAAGCTCAAATCGCTCTAAGCACTATGGGGGGTCATCAGTCCCCTAGACTTAGAACTACTTAAGCCGAACTAACCTAAGGACATCACACACATCCATTCCCGAGGCAGGATTCGAACCTATGACCGTAGAAGCAGCGCGGTTCCAGACTGAAGCGCCTAGAACCGCTCGGTTATAGCGGCCGGCTAAGTTAAGCAGGCAAATTATTTTCTGTTTGGTGCGATGCACTTGATTTCGTAATTTTCTTGCATCGTCAATGATTACAAATTTCAAAGCTGAAACTGAGCGCTCGTCCTTGTCCTTGATGATCTTCAGTGCCAGGCAACAACCAGTGGGAACGATTCATCAAATTGTACAAATGACTCTGAGCACTATGGGACTTAACATCTGTGGTCATCAGTCCCCTAGAACTTAGAACTACTTAAACCTAACTAACCTAAGGACATCACACACATCCATGCCCGAGGCAGTATTCGAACCTACGACCGTAGCGGTCGCGCGGTTCCAGACTGAAGCGCCTAGAACAGCTCAGCCACACCGGCCGGCAACGATTCATCAATCCCCCACCAAGAGTGCAGTGTGTTTCGCCGAAATAATGTTTTTTGGAAATTTACAAGAATTGTAGTCACAGGTAAGCACAGATCACATCATTTGTTGAAGATTCCTTGCTGGAATGATATACAAATAATAACAAAATGATTATCGGAAGAAGCAGGAAGCTTTAGTAATTGTTGTTACGGGTTCTTTTGATGGCTGTCAGAGTGTGAGAACTACACTGTCAGCCATCACGTTGAGGAACCACGAGTGTACATAAAGCTCATGGATTAAAAATTAATTGCCGGCCGGTGTGGCCGAGCGGTTCCTAGGAGCTTCAGTCTGGAACCCTGCGACCGCTACAAAATGGCTCTGACAAGGGAACGTCCCCATCGCACCCCTCTCAGATTTAGTTATAAGTTGGCGCAGTGGATAGGCCTTGATAAACTGAACACAGATCAATTGAGAAAACAGGAAGAAGTTGTGTGGAAGTGTGAAAAAATAAGCAAAATATACAAACTGAGTAGTCCATGGGCCACATAAGCAATATCATGGACAATGTGAGCTCAGGAGCGCCGTGGTCCGGTGGTAGCGTGAGCAGCTGCAGAACGAGAGGTCCTTGGGTCAAGTCTTCCCTCGAGTGAAAATTTTACTTTCCTTATTTTTGCATAGTTATTATCTGTCCGTTCGTTCATTGACGTCTCTGTTCACTGTAATAAGTTTAGTTTCTGTGTTTTGCGACCGCATCGCAAAACCGTGCGATTAGTAGACGAAAGGACGTGCCTCTCCAATGGGAACCGAAAACATTTGATCGCAAGGTCATAGGTCAACCGATTCCTCCACAGGAAAACACATATGATATATTCTATGCGACACTGGTGAGGGCATGTGCGTCACATGACAGGAAAATGTTGTCGACCCACCAAACTTGTACACTTGGCGAATGGGTAAAAAGATTCTTCTACCTTGCCCGATTTAGGTTTTCTTGTGGATGTGATAATCACTCCCAAAAAAGTGATGAAAACATAAGAGTTTGTCACATAAACTGAAAATAAAAAAGTTAAACTTTTCACTCGATGGAGGATTTTAGCCAAGGACCTTTCCCTCCGCAGCTGCTCACGTTACCACGAGACCACGGCGCTCCTGCGTTCCCAGTGTCCTTAATGTTGCCTATCTTCCCATGAACTACTCAGTTTGTATATTTTGTTTATTTTTTCACAGTTCCACACAACTTCTTCCTGTTTTCTCAATTGATCTGTGTTCAGTTTTTCAAGGCCTATCCACTGTGCCAACTTATAACTAAATCTGAGGGGGGTGCGATGGGGAGGTTCCCTTGTGAGCACTATGGGACTTAACATCTGTGGTCATCAGTCCCCTAGAACTTAGAACTACTTAAACCTAACTAACCTAAGGACATCACACACATCCATGCCCGAGGCAGGGTTCGAACCTGCGACCGTAGCAGTCCCGCGGTTCCGGACTGAGCGCCTAGAACCGCTAGACCACCGCGGTCGGCGCGACCGCTACGGTCGCAGGTTCGAATCCTGCCTCGGTCATGGATGTGTGTGATGTCCTTAGGTTAGTTAGGTTTAAGTAGTCCTAAGTTATAGGGGACTGATGACCTCAGAAGGTAAGTCCCATAGTGCTCAGAGCCATTTGAACCATTTGATTTTTGATTGTATTTATGTCGGACGATGTGGCTTCTTTTGATGGCTGTCAGAGTATGGGAACTACACTGTCAGCCATCACGTTAAGGAACCACGAGTGTACATAAAGCGGGTGGATAAAAAAGTGCCGGCATTACTTAATTACTAGGCCAGAGGCAGAGCTATTTATGTGCTTACGCTTTCTTACAACGTCACATATTATAGCACGAAGCTCCAGTACTTAAGAGTGTTCCCAAAGCAGCAACCTAAAACATTTATATCCCATCGATATTGTGTACCAGTTATCCATGATGTGTAGCTCAACATAGAAATGTGACATTTTTCATTCCAGCAGAACTCAGTGGGGAACGAGGAAACGTATGTTAGAGTTAACGATAACGATAACGAAACCATTAGGTAAACAGATTGAAATAACAATTAGAGAGTGCTCTCTGAGACAAGCAGAAATAGGTCATTCAGTAATATCTGGAATGCCGGTACAAAATAGACCCTCAAACTTTGCAACACTATTTTAATGTAATTCGTACTACAAAATTATCAAGCTTTCGAAAGTGAAAGAAGCAGTCCTCAGCTACCAGGCTCGTTAGCAGGGGTCTGAGGAAAGCAAGAGTCGAAACTTAAAAAGCATTTCCCCTACACAATGTGTCTTACTGCTGACAATGACATATATGAATGGTTATGGAGCTCTATGTCAGTTCTTCTACGCAAACTTAAGATTGAGAGATTAAACAGACGCTAACTATGAAGTGAAGTAAGTACGCCCTGAAACTTTTAAATTCTTAAAAACAAGTCCCAAACTAAAACTTTATGCGAAAACTCTATGAGAACCGGTAGCGCAAAATTTTCTAGACAGGATATGGAATTTTATTACTCGTATGTATTCCGTCATAGTTTTAACAAGGTCCATTTCTTTAAATGTTTAAGGAAGACATTGTTTCGAGGTTCTAGCCGTCGCAAACAAAATTAACTCCATTTCTGTCAGTTTTCAATGTTACTGTTTTATTATCCTTGTTGATAAATACACTCAGGGATCGGTTGGTAGACCACAGTCAGAGGCATCAAAGAATCACCACTTTGGTAACAGAGGCAGGAGTCTGGACTACGGTAAGCAGGTTCAAGTAGATGCAGCTTGCGGAAGTTATTCTGATGCCAAAAGGCTTGCACTAAATACACCAGCGTCGAGAGCTGCACCAAACCAGTCTTCGGACTGAGGACCCCAATAACCATGTTATGTCAGGCTTAACTTGCGTCTAACTTACAGCTGTTCACCGTAAGCTTGTGTGAACAGTGTAGTTGACGCACTATTGTAGGTGACGATGTTAAAAGCAATAATAAAACAAAAGAATGACACAGAGAACAATTGGAACAATAAAGTCGTATGGCATGAATGGCTGGGAGACCCCCAAGGGCAGTTTCAGCCGTCTAATTCAAAAGGTTTTCCCTATCCTCCGTGCCCGAAGTAACCTTCCCGCCGAGGAGTATGGGAGTTGTATACGTAAGTATATCTGTCAAGTTCTGGTGTATTGTCACGTTCGTGGTGGATGACGATGAAAGAAAAAAAAAAAACGGCCAAGAGCGAGTAGGACTCTCGCACTGACAGCTCCGCAAAAATTTTATTATGTTTATAGACATTTCATCCACTCAGTGACTGGAGAATCTCGACAATTTGCATGTTATCGTTATCGATGCCGGTAAGATACCGGCCGCTGGAATTGCAAGACCGTGAGAGGTGGCATGAGCCCCCTCTCATATTTCTATCTTACGATTTTCGTCTCCAATTGCATGCGGTGAAAAGTCGCTATTCCTTCACACGCGAACTTCCCACGCAGCATCTCTCATCACCCAGGTGGTCCGGTGACAGGCGGGCTCTGCGGATCTCGAGAGGGTTAAGCCGACGGGTGTGAGCGAGTCGAGTGAATGCTTTCCAGACGCCGACATTGTCAAAAGACACGCCCGGAGGGGCCTGAAGTAGCGGCTGGGCTAGAGGTTCCTTTACTTCGCAGAAACTTAGCAAAAACACTTTCTGGTGGGCTACCAGCGAGGCGTGGGAATGACTTGTGTACCCAGGAAGTTGTGGCGGGAAAATTCCCGCGCTTTCTGCAAAATAATAACTGTGATTGGCTTGCTCAGGGCATAGCTCCGTGACATAGCAAAATCAGCGCAGAAATGGGCGCCAAGAATCTCCATTGGTGGAATGGTAGTGCTCCGGCAATGGAGTGGAATTTTCCGCCGGTTTTCGAGTTGCTGATTGGAACGTTTAACCATGGCCACTGTCGTGGGGCCGGGAATGTTCTGTGTTCAGCCTGAACGGGTGCTCAGTGGTGGTCGGCTCTCGCCTTTTGGTCGAGGACGTCGAAGCAACCAGCCATCGCCTCCGGTACGCCAGATCGTGTTCTGGCAGTTAAGAAGACAGTTTGGTAATGTATGTCCGCAGCACCGGCAGATAGGGATTTTCCTAGGTGATAATCAGAGCTCAGCAGAGCGCGCCTGTTCGCCTTTTTCTAACTTTGTTCTGTCTTGGGTAGCAGCAATTAATGTTGGGTTAGCTGTGTGTCTCTCTTAAGATTTGAGTGGCAAGGAATTGGCTCCACGTACCACTTCGTCATAAACCTCACAATCTAGTTTAGGGACAACTTCACCTTCACAGCGTTTCTTTGAGTAACCAATTTGAGCCAATTTGATGTATTATAAATGTTTCATGTGTTTTTGTTTATTATTTTGTGTTTAGTCTTAATAAATCATATTGTTATTTTGGACAGAACTTTCATTCTGTTAATCGGTAGAGCAACCCGTCATTTCTCACTTTGTTAATGAAACCTTCCTTTATTTAACTTATTTATCAAATTAAATTATTGCAGGTGCCAAACTCTTTTCTACTCCACTTGCAGGGTTGATTACAGTCAGTTCGCGTATATTTTTTAATCCATGTGCAACAGCAAAAGTCGGAGTTAGAATAGGGGGGGCTTAGAGCATCATTTACATATGTAGATTCTAGAAGAATTTAGTGTTAAATACACTGCTTGCCCCGGCACCTCGCAACCGTATCAAAATCTTTACAGTGGTTCCTAAGACTAGACTAGACATACAAAAAGAACATTTCATGTTTGCGTGTAGTAATATTTTTCTGTTATGCTTTTTATGGATAATGAATCCAGTGTAAATTCTTATGGCAGCAAGATATGTAAATACAGCCCCCCCCCCTCACCCCCCTGAACCATGAACCATGCTGTTGCTGGGGAGGTTTGCGTACCTCAGGGACACAGATAGCCGTACCGTAAGTGCATCCACAATGGAGGGGAAACTGTTGACAGTTGAGACAAGCGTGTGGTGAAGTGGCCTTTTCAGTAGTTGAAAGGGCGACAGTCTGGATGATTGACTGATCTGGCTTTGTAACATCAACCAAAACGGCGTTGCTGTGCTGGTACTGCGAACGGCTCGAAGCAAGGAGAACATACAGCCGTAATTCCATGCAGCTCTACTATATGGTTAAATGATGATGCCATCGTCATGGGTAAAATACTCCGGAGTTAAAATAGTCCCCCCATTCGGATCTCCGGATGGGAACTACCCAGGAAGATGTCGTTATCTGGAGACACAAAACTGGCGTTCTACGGATCGGAGTGTGGATTGTCTGACCCCTTAATGGGACAGGTAGGTTAGAAAATTTAAAAAGGCAAATGGATAGGTTAAAGTTAGATATAGTGGGAATTAGTAAGGTTTTGTGCCAGGCGGAACAGGACTTCTGGTCAATTGAATAAGAAAGATGGAAGAAGTGTATAGGGGATCTATACAAGAGAAACGTCCTTGAGGGCAATATTATGGAAATGGAAGAGAACGTAGATCAAGATGAGAAGGGAAATATGATACTGCGAGAAGAATTTGACAAAGCACTGAAAGACGTAAGTCGAAACAAGGCCCCGAAGTAGACAACATTTCGTTAGAACTACTGAAAGCATTCGGAGAGCCAGCCATTACAAAACTCTTCCATCTCGTGAGCAAGATGGAAGAGACAAGTGAAATACCCTCACACTTGAAGAAGAATATAGTACTTCCAATTCCAAAGGAAGCAACTGCCGACAGGTGTGAAAATTACCGAAGTAACAGTTCAGTAAGTGATGGTTGCAAAATACCAACACGAATCCTTTACAGAAGAATGGAAAAACTGGTAGAATCAGACCTCGGGGAAGATCAGTTTGGATTCCGCAGAAATTTCGGAACACGCTAGGCAATACTGACCCCTCGACTTCTCGTAGAAGATAGGTTAAGAAAACATAAACCCATGTTTACAGCATTTGTATACTTACAGAATACTTTTGACAATCTTGACTGGAATACTCTCTTTCAAATTCTGAAGGTGGTAGGGGTCAAATACAGGGAGCGAAAGGCTATTATAATTTTTACAGAAACCAGATGGCTGTTACAACCGTTGAGGTTCACGAAAGGAAGCAGTGGTTGATACGGGAGTGAGAAAGGGTTGTAGCCTGTCCCTGATGTTATTCAATCTGTGTATCGAACAAGCAGTAAAGGAAACAAAAGAAAAATTTGGAGTAGGAATCAAAATCCAGGGACAAGAAATAAAAGCGTTTAGATTTGCAGATATTGTAGTTCTGTCAGGGGCAGGAAAGGACTTGGAAGACCTGTTGAATGGAATGGACAGTGTCTTGAAAGGAAGATATAAGATGAGCATCAACAAAAGCAAAGCGAGGATAATGAAATGCAGTTGAATTAAATCAGGTGATGCTGAGTAAATTAGATTAGAAAATGAGATACTTAAAGTAATAGATCAGTTTTGCTATTTGGGCAGCAAAATAACTGGTGATGGTCGAAGTAGGAGAATATAAAATGTAGACTCGCAAAAAAAGCGTTTCTGAAGAAGTGAAATATGTTAAAATCGAATATAGATTTAAGTGTCACAGACATGATACGTGAATTGGAGTGGCAATCATCGAAACAAAGGCGTTTTTCGTTGCGACAGGATATTCTCATGAAATTTCCTCTCCGATTGCGAAAACATTCTGTTGGTACCCACCTACATGTGGAGAAATGATAATCACGATAAAATAAGAGAAATCAGGGCTCGCACAGAAAAATTTAAGTGCTAGTTTTCCCCGAGTGCCGTTCGAGAGTGGAACGGTAGAGAGACAGCTTGAAGGTGGTTCACTGAACCCTCTGCCAGGCACTTTATTGTGAATAGCAGAGTAATCACGTAGATGTGTAGATGTAGCATGGACAGCTTCATCAATAGAGTCTTTGGACTAAAAATCATAACAATAATACGGTTTAACAATTTTCGGATTTGTCCCTTTTATTTGTACTGTAACCTTGCTTCTTGCCAAATTTCGTATTCTGGGTTAGTTTGCAAGTATCAAAATGTGTGACATAAATAGCCGTATCTTTCAAACTGCACTGACATAGAAGCTTAAACGTCTTACGGTGTCAAGGGACCATAGACCTTAGTATGTGACATAAATTTCAACTTGAAACGTGCACCCGATCCTGAGAATAAGGGTTTTAACAGTCGGGCAGACAGACAGACTGACTGACAGACGGACAGACAATAAAGCTGTCCTTAAAGTGTTCTGTTTTGCAAACTGAGCTACGAAACCCTAATAAAGAACGACCTATTACAATATTAGTTTTTATGTAATTCTTCCCACTCTGGTACAGCAACCACGGGCAGCATTTCGAAACAAAAACAGTCTTGGTTGCAAGGGAAAAAATATTTTTATTGACACGTTTTACTCTTCTAGGGTATCATCAGAAGTTCCCATATAAAGCATGTAATCAATATTCTATGTTTTGTATGCGAACTTATTTTATAATGATGCCCAGAAGAGCGAAACGTGTCAATGGAAGTATGGTTTTCCCTGGTACTAAGATTGTTTTTCTTTCGAAATATTTATTTTTAAATTTTACATGTTTTCGCTATTTTCTATATCCATATTTTTTGAATGACAATTTCAATTACTTCGAACTTAGAAATTATGTTTTTGTAGTGCTTTTATTTAATTTTTGTGTATGTTTGTTTCCGACAACATGTTCGCGTGTGCACAAATAATTTACGAATTGTGAATAAAAATGATATAAAAATTTAATCTGAGAAAATCTTTATGCAAAGTTTCTTACAACCACGTACACTTTTAGAAACATTCAAAACAAAGGGTAACTTCTCTACTGCCGTGAACTGTGCTGCGACAATACTGAATTATAGTAACAGAACTATATCCTTTTACGTATATCCCTACACAATAAATGACCATATTTTAGCATCTGTCTGCTTCTTTAAGGGCTATGAAAGATGAAAGTGATCAGTTAGGCCAAGGAACTAATAAATCACTGACGCACTACTCGTGAAATGGAAATGTATCCTCAAGAATAGGAGATAACGATTGATCAAAGCAAAGCAGCAGAACAAGCGCATCACAGACTAACGGCTACTGTTGACTCGGAGTTCACAGATTGTCTCTTAATTGCAAACCTGGCGGCTTTTATCTACAGCAGAAATAATCCACGTATAACACGATCTATCGATGACAAATATACTTTACTTGATTTAAAATGGTTCAAATGGCTCTGAGCGCTATGGGACTTAACTTCTGAGGTCATCAGTCCCCTAGAACTTAGAACTACTTAAACCTAACTAACCTAAGGACATCACACACATCCATGCCCGAGGCAGGATTCGAACCTGCGACCGTAGCGGTCGCGCGGTGCCAGACTGTAGCGCCTAGAAGCGCTCGGCCACTCCGGCCGGCCACTTGATTTAAAACTGAACTGTTAATGCTAAGCATTATCTCCAAAAGGTGGCAGGAGAACGAGCGCATAGTTTTGGCGATATATAGGCTGGTGCATAAGTTCGTAGTATTTTTGTTAAGCATGTTGGTATTCCGGTTGCTGTGGGGTTTATGTATCCATTGTCATATTTATTTGTAATTTACTGTTGCTCATTGAGTTTACATATTGTTATTTTGTCATGTGGAGATAGTCAGTGAAGCTGTGGTGCGAGATAATGCAGTGCCAAATGGATAAGCAGGCGCATTTCAGACCTTTTCGTCTTTTTGAGTTCAGTACAGGGATGAGATCAGCGGAGGCAGCTAGAAACATTTGCGCCTTGTATGGACCTTGCCGTTGGTGGGGAGGCTTGCGTGTCTCAGCGATACAGATAGCCGTACCGTAGGTACAACCACAATGGAGGGGTATCTGTTGAGAGGCCAGACAAACGTGTGGTTCCTGAAGAGGGGCAGCAGCCTTCTCAGTAGTTGCAAGGGCAACAGTCTGAATGATTGACTGATTTGGCCTTGTAATAATAACCAAAACGGCCTTGCTGTGCTGGTACTGCGAACGGCTGAAAGCGAGGGGAAACTACGGCCGTAATTTTTCCCGACGGCATGCAGCTTTACTGTATGATTAAATGATGATGGCGTCCTCTTGGGTAAAATATTCCGGAGGTAAAATAGTCCCCCATTCGGATCTCCGGGCGGGGACTACTCAAGTGGATGTCGTTATCAGGAGAAAGAAAACTGGCGTTCTACGGATCGGTGCGTGGAATGTCAGATCCTTTAATCGGGCAGGTAGGTTAGAAAATTTAAAAAGGGAAATGGATAGGTTAAAATTAGATATAGTGGGAATTAGTGAAGTTCGGTGGCAGGAGGAACAAGACTTCTGGTCAGGTGACTACAGGGCTATAAACACAAAGTCAAATAGGGGTAACGCAGGAGTAGGTTTAATAATGAATAGGAAAATAGGAATGCGGGTAAGCTACTACAAACAGCATAGTGAACGCATTATTGTGGCCAAGATAGATACGAAGCCCACACCTACTACAGTAGTACAAGTTTATATGTCAACTAGCTCTGCAGACGACGAAGAAATTGAAGAAATGTATGATGAAATAAAAGAAATTATTCAGATAGTGAAGGGAGACGAAAATTTAATAGTCATGGGTGACTGGAATTCGAGTGTAGGAAAAGGGAGAGAAGGAAACATGGTAGGTGAATATGGATTGGGGGTAAGAAATGAAAGAGGAAGCCGTCTGTTAGAATTTTGCACAGAGCACAACTTAATCATAGCTAACACTTGGTTTAAGAATCATGATAGAAGGTTGTATACATGGAAGAACCCTGGAGATACTAAAAGGTATCAGATAGATTATATAATCGTAAGACAGAGATTTAGGAACCAGGTTTTAAATTGTAAGACATTTCTAGGGGCAGATGTGGACTCTGACCACAATCTATTGGTTATGACCTGTAGATTAAAACTGAAGAAACTGCGAAAAGGTGGGAATTTAAGGAGATGGGACCTGGATAAACTGAAAGAACCAGAGGTTGTACAGAGTTTCAGGGAGAGCATAAGGGAACAATTGACAGGAGTGGGGGAAAGAAATACAGTAGAAGAAGAATGGGTAGCTTTGAGGGATGAAGTAGTGAAGGCAGCAGAGGATCAAGTAGGTAAAAAGACAAGGGCTAGTAGAAATCCTTGGGAAACAGAAGAAATATTGAATTTAATTGATGAAAGGAGAAAATATAAAAATGCAGTAAATGAAGCAGGCAAAAAGGAATACAAACGTCTCAAAAATGAGATCGACAGGAACTGCAAAATGGCTAAGCAGGGATGGCTAGAGGACAAATGTGAGGATGTAGAGGCTTATCTCGCTAGGGGTAAGATAGATACTGCCTACAGGAAAATTAGAGAGACCTTTGGAGATAAGAGAACCACTTGTATGAACATCAAGAGCTCAGATGGAAACCCAGTTCTAAGCAAAGAAGGGAAAGCAGCCCTCGGGAAAAATTACGGCCGTAGTTTCCCCTTGCTTTCAGCCGTTCGCAGTACCAGCACAGCAAGGCCGTTTTGGTTATTATTACAGGGCGATGTACTTGAGGACAATATTATGGAAATGGAAGAGGATATAGATGAAGATGAAATGAGAGATACGATACTGCGTGAAGAGTTTGACAGAGCACTGAAAGACCTGAGTCGAAACAAGGCCCCCGGAGTAGACAACATTCCATTGGAGCTACTGATGGCCTTGGGAGAGCCAGTCCTGACAAAACTCTACCATCTGGTGAGCAAAATGTATGAAACAGGCGAAATACCCTCAGACTTCAAGAAGAATATAATAATTCCAATCCCAAAGAAAGGAGGTGTTGACAGATGTGAAAATTACCGAACAATCAGTTTAAGAAGCCACAGCTGCAAAATACTAACACGTATTCTGTACAGACGAATGGAAAAACTAGTAGAAGCCGACCTCGGGGAAGATCAGTTTGGATTCCGTAGAAATACTGGAACACGTGAGGCAATACTGACCTTACGACTTTTCTTAGAAGAAAGATTGTGGAAAGGCAAACCTACGTTTCTAGCATTTGTAGACTTAGAGAAAGCTTTTGACAATGTTGACTGGAATACTCTCTTTCAAATTCTAAAGGTGGCAGGGGTAAAATATAGGGAGCGAAAGGCTATTTACAATTTGTACAGAAACCAGATGGCAGTTATAAGAGTCGAGGGACATGAAAGGGAAGCAGTGGTTGGGAAGGGAGTGAGACAGGGCTGTAGCCTCTCCCCGATGTTATTCAATCTGTATATTGAGCAAGCAGTAAAGGAGACAAAAGAAAAATTCGGAGTAGGTATTAAAATCCATGGAGAAGAAATAAAAACTTTGAGGTTCGCCGATGACATTGTAATTCTGTCAGAGACAGCAAAAGACTTGGAAGAGCAGTTGAACGGAATGGACAGTGTCTTGAAAGGAGGATATAAGATGAACATCAACAAAAGCAAAACGAGGATAATGGAATGTAGTCGAATTAAGACGGGCGATGCTGAGGGAATTAGATTAGGAAATGAGACACTTAAAGTCGTAAAGGAGTTTAGCTATTTGGGAAGCAAAATAACTGATGATGGTCGAAGTAGAGAGGATATAAAATGCAGGCTGTCAACGGCAAGGAAAGCGTTTCTGAAGAAGAGAAATTTGTTAACATCCAGTATAGATTTAAGTGTCAGGAAGTCATTTCTGAAAGTATTTGTATGGAGTGTAGCCATGTATGGAAGTGAAACATGGACGGTAAATAGTTTGGACAAGAAGAGAATAGAAGCTTTAGAAATGTATTGCTACAGAAGAATGCTGAAGATTAGATGGGTAGATCACATAACTAATGAGGAAGTATTGAATAGGATTGGGGAGAAGAGAAGTTTGTGGCACAACTTGACCAGAAGAAGGGATCAGCTGGTAGGACATGTTCTGAGGCATCAAGGGATCACCAATTTAGTATTGGAGGGCAGCGTGGAGGGTAAAAATCGTAGGGGGAGACCAAGAGATGAATACACTAAGCAGATTCAGAAGGATGTAGGTTGCAGTAAGTACTGGGAGATGAAGAAGCTTGCACAGGCTAGAGTAGCATGGAGAGCTGCATCAAACCAGTCTCAGGACTGAAGACCACAACAACAACAACATGGGGATAACGCCATTGGACAGAACACGACAACGAAATGGTTTTCTTGTTTTAAGGAGAATCGTTCTGACATTAGTGACTCTCCACGTTCGGCCAGACCTTCGAGGTTTGATGAAGACCATTTAAACGCAATAATTCACAATGATCCACATCAATGTGCTCGAGAAACTTAAAATATGATGAACTCTTATCATTTCTCCGTCGTGCGATATTTGCACGCAATAGTGAATGTTCAAAAATTTGGTCTATGGTTCTAAGTGAAAATCACTAAAATCAGTGGGTGGCCATATGTGCATCACTGTTTACTGATCAGTGGGCTCATGATCAACGCGACCATTTCTATCCCGTATCGTCGCAGGTGAAGAGAAATGGTGCTAATATGGGGCAAAGAAAGTAATGGTTGAGCCCAAACGAAGTAGCAACTCCCCGTACAAAGAACTTGGCTCACCGCAAAAGTTAATTTTATGCATATGGGGAACAGCGACGGTGTGGTGTGATACGAGTTGCTTCTCCGAGATGTAACCACCACTGCTGAAATTTATTGTCAACAACTGAGACGTCTTGCAGACGCGGTCCAAGAAAAACGACCAGGAAGACTGAGTATAGTGGTGCTACTCCACGAAAACGCTCAACTGCATCTTGCTAGACTGACGAAAAACGCTATACAGGAGTTGGGCTGGTAAATCATCCCGCGCCCTCTGATTTTCGCCTTTCTCGTCGAACAGCCTTCAAGGAACTTCCCTTCCGGATACAAATGTGCTCCGAGCACATTCTTCGCTTTAAAACCACGTGATTTCTACAGTCACGGAATCGAAAAGTTAGCCCAACGTTGGCAGACTGTTGTAAATAGTGAAGGAGGATATATTATTGATGGTTAAAGTCTTTGTTATGTGTGTCTGTGGTGTTTATTAAACTTATGGAGAAAAGCTACGAACTTGTGCACCTGCCCAACCAATTTATGGATCACCGGCTTTATACATAGTTCCCACGTAAAACGTTCGGCAACATCAATGAATATACATTTTTATAGCCATTCACTTCATGCTCAACGTGTATAATCTTTTTCAAAACATGGAAGGGATGGTGCAGCAATCAATCGTATACGGTGAAGAAGCAATCAGTCAGTCTTGATTGCAGGGATGTATTTATTATTTATTTTCCAGTGATGCGTTTCGCCTGACCCAGGTATCATCAGACTGGCTGAATATTAGATGGTATTTCGTACATTGGATTCCGAGCATACAGAGCGTTCCTCGTCAAATAATGAAAAAGCTTGTGCGGTGTCTTTGCTGAGAAATACGACGTAGTGCAGTGAATGCAGGATCAGTCCTGCATAGAACTGTCATCATGCTAACATGTCGGAGGTGTAGTTACTCATATCCGGGCTACGCACGTGGACACGGGATCACACTGTGGCGGCATCTCACAGCAGATGACGTTAGCTCACTGCATTCATTGGACAACATCGAATGCCTCAACAGGGACACCGTGCAAAGTTTTCAAATATTTGACGAGGGCAATAATTTGCTGGGACGTTCTGTATGCTCGATATCCCATATACCTAACCCATCTTACTCTCAGCCGATCTGAATACGCCTGAATCAGGCGAAACGCGTCATTGGAAAATAAACAATAAATACATACATGCAACTAAGACTGACTGTTTGTTTTCTCATGTATATAATGTTCCGTCGTATGTAATAAAATTTTGTAACGTTGGATAAACTGCTGTCAGTCGCAAGATGATCTGCTCACCAATGCTTTACAACATCCTCATGACCTACATAGCTTTCTGTGTTAGAAGGCAATCTTTCTTAAGGATCCTTTGACGACAAGATATCGCTACGCGCAGCCACGTGTGTAATGGAGGTGAAAGGAAACCTGCGTTCACAGTGCAACTGAGCGAGTCGCGAGCGGGATAGTGAGGCGGTCCGTGCGCGCTCTCCATTCTGCGAAGCATCGTTTAAAACTGGGGCCGAGCGAGCTGCTACTGAACTGCCTCTTTACACGAAGGAGGATTCCTAGCACGGGAAGTTGCCCGCTGAATTGGCGTATACCACAGTGACGCGAAAGAACTGGCCCCCCTTCTAACAGCCGTGTACCGCAAGTCTCTAGAGGAACGGAGGGTTCCAAATGATTGGAAAAGAGCACAGATAGTCCCAGTCTTCAAGAAGGGTCGTCGAGCAGATGCGCAAAACTATAGACCTATATCTCTGACGTCGATCTGTTGTAGAATTTTAGAACATGTTTTTTGCTCGAGTATCATGTCGTTTTTGGAAACCCAGAATCTACTATGTAGGAATCAACATGGATTCCGGAAACAGCGATCGTGTGAGACCCAACTCGCTGTATTTGTTCATGAGACCCAGAAAATATTAGATACAGGCTCCCAGGTAGATGCTATTTTTCTTGACTTCCGGAAGGCGTTCTATACAGTTCCGCACTGTCGCCTGATAAACAAAGTAAGAGCCTACGGAATATCAGACCAGCTGTGTGGCTGGATTGAAGAGTTTTTAGCAAACAGAACACAGCATGTTGTTATCAATGGAGAGACGTCTACAGACGTTAAAGTAACCTCTGGCGTGCCACAGGGGAGTGTTATGGGACCATTGCTTTTCACAATATATATAAATGACCTAGTAGATAGTGTCGGAAGTTCCATGCGGCTTTTCGCGGATGATGCTGTAGTATACAGAGAAGTTGCAGCATTAGAAAATTGTAGCGAAATGCAGGAAGATCTGCAGCGGATAGGCACTTGGTGCAGGGAGTGGCAACTGACCCTTAACATAGACAAATGTAATGTATTGCGAATACATAGAAAGAAGGATCCTTTATTGTATGATTATATGGTAGCGGAACAAACACTGGCAGCAGTTACTTCTGTAAAATATCTGGGAGTATGCGTGCGGAACGATTTGAAGTGGAATGATCATATAAAATTAATTGTTGGTAAGGCGGGTACCAGGTTGAGATTCATTGGGAGAGTGCTTAGAAAATGTAGTCCATCAACAAAGGAGGTGGCTTACAAAACACTCGTTCGACCTATACTTGAGTATTGCTCATCAGTGTGGGATCCGTACCAGATCGGTCTGACGGAGGAGATAGAGAAGATCCAAAGAAGAGCGGCGCGTTTCGTCACAGGGTTATTTGGTAACCGTGATAGCGTTACGGAGATGTTTAATAAACTCAAGTGGCAGACTCTGCAAGAGAGGCGCTCTGCATCGCGGTGTAGCTTGCTCGCCAGGTTTCGAGAGGGTGCGTTTCTGGATGAGGTATCGAATATAATGCTTCCCCCTACTTATACCTTCCGAGGAGATCACGAATGTAAAATTAGAGAGATTAGAGCGCGCACAGAGGCTTTCAGACAGTCGTTCTTCCCGCGAACCATACGCGACTGGAACAGGAAAGGGAGGTAATGACAGTGGCACGTAAAGTGCCCTCCGCCACACACCGTTGGGTGGCTTGCGGAGTATAAATCTAGATGTAGATGTAGATGTAGATGTAGACGCTCGACTATTCAACCGTTGTCGTGAGAAACAAGGCACTGAAGATTTGCCTCATACTGATACACCAGCTGATAGTAGATAGCTGGAAATCATCGCTCGTAGATACTGTGAGGGTTGCGCCAACCAAGACAGCACAGAATTGCCTGCGCAAGATCAATTCGGACTCCGATGTGTACAACAGTACCAATTTCTCACCACCGTAGTGGACTAAGATAATGAGCTAGGGATCATCTGGGTAAGGAAGTGCATCATTGGCGTCGGGTTCTATTCACCAACAAGGGCAGGAGTTGTCCGTTGACTGATGGTGGCTGTAGAATGTGCACTGACACACAGTTGTCACAGTACGTCCCAGGCATGTTGTGCAGGAGATGAACAGCGTGGTGTGTCAATGATGTTTTGTGCAGATATCGTGTAGAGATGTTGGACCTCTGTTGGAAGTTATGTGAGTGATTTTCAGTGCAGGGACACACAGCAGATAACCTCGGAAAGACTGTCGTCGAAAACTGGGACTGGCTTCAGCAGCAACAGATCGACCACTGTGTAGACTGCACTTTCAGACTGCCTTTATTTTGGTTATTGCTATATTTTTATTTCACAGTAAATTTCGTTTACTTCCATGAAATGTATCCTTTGATTAAATGCTCCCCTTGAAGCCATAGAGGTAATTATGTGATGTGAAGCGTTGACTGAGCAGTTTACTTTCATCAGTTTATGTTACAGGGAAATTAGACGAAGTTCGTTAAAACGAGGAAACATAAAGCAGCATGCCGGGTGGAGGAGGAGGAGGAGATTGGTGTTTAACGTCCCGTCGACAACGAGGTCATTAGAGACGAAGCACAAGCTCGGATTAGGGAAGGATGGGGAAGGAAATCGGCCGTGCCCTTTCGAAGGAACCATCCCGGCATTTGCCTGAAGTGATCTAGGGAAATCACGGAAAACCTAAATCAGGATGGCCGGACGCGGGATTGAACCGTCGTCCTCCCGAATGCGAGTCCAGTATGCTAACCACTGCGCCATATGCCGGGTGGTTATAATTATAGTGCATCTACTCATGAAGGTTCAGTGCAGGGTATAATTATAGTATGACAGCAAATCTGGTAGAGATGCTAGTGCGTTAATGCGTAACCGATTTACTCTGCAAACAAGTTAGTTCCGAGTATGGCCATAATGTGCAAATCTGGCGCGGCACGCTGTTTGTGTGGTGGCATGACATCCATGTGGCCATCTGACAAGCCATAACTTGAGTGAAGCCGTATAGCTGTCGAGAAGTGAGACTGTACGCTTTTAGTGAAACTGTTTTATATGAATGGCAGCAATTACAGTGCTGAATTGAGAGAGTACCGCCGACGGAATGGTCTGGAGAGAGACCTAACGTCATTAAATCGTTTAAAGAAAGTGATAATGAAATCAGAAAACACAAGTGAGCTTGGTGTGGCATCTCGAAGAGGAAGATATCCTATTCCGGTGGAAGTTATTGACGAGTTTGCTGTTGCTGTAACTGACCATTCAGCACGTGCCCCGTGTAGTGTTAGTGCAGTGTCACGAGAATTGTCCACCTCACGGTCGACGAGTTTTGCGGTATATTTTACACTGGTTCCTGTGCCAGATACAGACGGTGCAACAACTGAAACCTCAAGATCTGCACCGACATTCTTAATCTGCTCTGCGGTTTGTGGCACGGATCGAAGTTGATGACACGTGGGCGGACAATACTCTGTTGAGTGAGGAGGAACATTTTACACTAAAGAATTCAGTGAATACACAGAACCGACGAATTTGGGGTACTGCTCAATACGTGTTGTGCACAAAGAGCCACTGCAGGCGCTTTATGTGATTGTGTGGTGTGGATTCACAAACACCTTTAATCTTGGTCCGTTCTGCTTTGAAGAGAATACCCCCAGCGTGCTTGTCAGGCGTACTGTGACGTCTGCACGTTATCAAAAATGTTCAAATGTTCAAATGTGTGTGAAATCTTATGGGACTTAACTGCTAAGGTTATCAGTCCCTAAGCTTACACACTACTTAACCTAAATTATCCTAAAGACCAACACACACACCCATGCCCGAGGGAGGACTCGAAACTCCGCCGGAACCAGCCGCACAGTCCATGACTGCAGCGCCTAGACCGCTCGGTGCACGTTATCGACGGCTCCTTGTGCAGCACGTGATTTCTGCTTTGGAAGAGCGCAAATGTGTGGAAACCAATGTTTTCATGCAAAATGCGGCAACACCTCATGTCGCTCGGCCAGTGAAAGATCTGCTTAATGCAACCTTCCACGAACGTGTTATCTTCAAGGGCGTCCATACTCTGGAGCAAGGATCCCTCCCCCCCCCCTACCCCCCCCCCCCCCCAGTTCTCAAGGAAATTAAAAAATATAGTGTAGCCAATGTCGAAAGCGGAACTTTTTATGGCTACTAACAAGTAGCCATTCGTTTTTATAAATATTAAAATACTCCATTACCTCAAGTATAAGCCAGAACCTCGTCCCGGTTTTCTCCAGAGGTTTACCAGATGCATGGCTTGCAAGATCACTTGATGTAAATGCAAGTGGGGCATGGCTCTGGAAACATTCTGTCTCCGTCTGATCGTAAGCCCAGTATACAGGAACGCGTTGCTCAGTTTCCACCAGAACTGCTGCGAGCTACTGTTGATCGCGTCATTTTACGGATGCAGCATCTCGTCGATGTCTCTGATGCTCATACTGAAAAAAAAATTTGTAAGCGGCGGTTAATATTATGCCTTTCTCAATTGTTTGACTGTTTCTGCCCACGTCCCGTTCCTAATCCATCATGTATGCAAACAATTCTTTACGTCTTTGCATCCACCGCAACAGATTTGTTTCTGGCTGCCAAAATGGATCTTTTTCTACGTAACTCGGTTCCGCATTAACGCGTTAGAGAACCTACCAAGTATAGCAGACATACGATAATTACAGCCCACTCTGGATCTCTGTGAGTGGCTGCACTTTAATGATAACCACCTGATAAATTTGCTGTTTTTCAACTTATTACGTTACAGCTCCTCGAGTTTGTCTGCTTGCATATTGTGCATTTATGAGATATGTAGATTATTATTTGCAACAGTTACATGCTTGATTGAACATCGTAATACGAGTATGCGTGTAAGGCGTACTGATGAGCTTAACTGCACCGAGAAATTTGTAGGTACAGAGATTTATTTTCTGGGGACCCTGTAATCCCGATACTGTTGCTATCATTTGATAATCTACAAATCAGCAGCTCTAAATTCATTGAAGTATTGTTTCCCAGTTTACAGGAACTATAACTGTGATATTAACCACCTAATACATGTTCGAAGTAACACTTCTACAGAGAGTGGAAACATTTTCCCAAGCATGAAAATTGATCTGAGTTATGGAGTGATAATTAAAAAAGGAGTGAGCCGCCCGCGGTGGCCGAGCGGTTCTAGGCGCTTCAGTCCGGAACCGCGCGACTACTACGGTCTCAGGTTCGAATCCTGCCTCGGGCATGGATGATTGTGCTGTCCTTAGGTTCGTTAGGTTCAAGTAGTTTAAAGTTATAGGGGACTGATGACCTCGAATGTTAAGTCCCATAGTGGTGAGAGCCATTTGAACCAAAAAAGGAGTGAACAGTGTCTGAAACTCCTGCTAGGAAATCTAAGTATGCATAGAACGTCTCTCAGGTTCAGCCATCAGCAATGTCGAGTTAATATGATGATGAAAAATGAACGGAAGTATGCTTTCATAGCTTTCTTCCAGTCACTTTTTGACAAGTCTAGTGTGGAAACTGAAGACATCAAAAGAAAAACAAAATCCAAAGTTTTAAATTTTCCCGTTTACGAAATTGTTCACGCACGAGAATTCTACAAACATACCATCGTTTGATCATCGAAGAGGCTTTCGTATGGACGACATAGTAATAAGCATTCTTGTCGTAGAGAGACAGTTGAAAGAGTTGAAAACAAATAAGTCACGTGGTCGGGATGGAATCGAGGTTCGGTTTTTAAGAAAGTACTCTGCAGCATTTGCCCATTAGCTAGCTTGCTTTTATCGCGAATCTCTCGCCCAGCACGGAGCCCCAAGCGACTGGCAAAAGGCGCAGGTGACTCCTGTATATAACAAGGACAATAGACTGAACCTGCAAAACCACAGACCAATATCCCTAACGTTGGTCTGCTGCAGAATCCTTGCACTCATTCTCAGTTCCAATGTTATAAATTTTGTTGGGACCTAGAATCATATGTCCACGAATCAGCACTGTTTAAGAAAGTAACGCTCGTGCCAAACTCAATTTGCCCTCTTCTCACATGATACACTGTGAACTATGGATGAGAAGGAACATGCAGAGTCTGTATTTCTAGATTTCCAGAAAGCGTCCGAGACAGTGACCCATTGCAGGCTGTTAAAAAGGCACGAGCATATAGAGTAGTTTTACAGAAATATGAGTAGCTCGAAGACTTCTTAAGCAATGAACCCAGTGTGTTGTTCCTGGCGGCGAGTCTTCATCAGAGACAAGGGCGCCGTCAGGAGTATCCCAGGGAAGTGTGAGAGGACTGTTATTATTCTCTGCATTCATAAATGATTTGGCGGACAGGGCGGGCAGCAATCTGCGGTTCTTTTGCTGATGATGCAATGGTGCACGGTAAGGTGTCGGAGTTGAGTGACTGTAGAACGATACAAGATGACTTACGAGGTGCATTCAAGTTCTAAGGCCTCCGATTCATGCGCATTGTTTTAAAATGAGGCCGCGTTCATTGTCAATACGCCCCAGAGATGGCAGCACCGTACGGCAGATGGAATTTTACCGCTAGCGGCGAGAATGAGAACTGTTTTAAATACTTAAAATAGCGACGTTTTCCTTACGTGAACAGCGTGCAATCATTCGTTTTCTGAATTTGCGTGGTGTGAAACCAACTGAAATTCATCGACAGTTGAAGGAGACATGTGGTGATGGAGTTATGGATGTCTGACGACATGATCGAGAAAGTGGAGAGAATTGTTTTGGGGGATCTCCGAATGACTGTTAAACAGATCGCCTCTGGAGTTGGCATTTCTGTGAGTTCTGTGCACACAATCCTGCATGACGACCTGAAAATGCGAAAAGTGTCATCCAGGTGGGTGCCACGAATGCTGACGGACGACCACATGGCTGCCTGAGTGGCATGTTGCCGAGCAATGTTGACGCGCAACGACAGCATGAATGGGACTTCCTTTTCGTCGGTTGTGACAATGGATGAGACGTGGATGCCATTTTTCAATCCAGAAACAAAGCGCCAGTCAGCTCAATGGAAGCACACAGATTCACCACCACCAAAAAATTTTGGGTAACCGCCAGTGCTGAAAAAATGATGGTGTCCATGTTCTGGGGCAGCGAGGGCGTAATCCCTACCCATTGCGTTCCAAAGGGCACTACGGTAACAGGTGCATCCTACGAAAATGTTTTGAAGAACAAATTCCTTCCTGCACTGCAACAAAAACGTCCGGGAAGGGCTGCGCGTGTGCTGTTTCTCCAAGACAACGCACCCGCACATCGAGCTAACATTACGCAACAGTTTCTTCGTGATAACAACTTTGAAGTGATTCCTCATGCTCCCTACTCACCTGACCTGGCTCCTAGTGACTTTTGGCTTTTTCCAACAATGAAAGACACTCTCCGTGGCCGCACATTCACCAGCCGTGCTGCTATTGCCTCAGCGATTTTCCAGTGGTAAAAAAAGACTCCTAAAGAAGCCTTCGCCGCTGCCATGGAATCATGGCATCAGTGTTGTGAAAAATGTGTACGTCTGCAGGGCGATTACGTCGAGAAGTAACGTCAGTTTCATCGATTTCGGGTGAGACTAAACATTAAGTGTTGCATTACGTCCGGATTAAGAAACGGCATCCGCAGACGAGCGTGCAAATATGTAAAATGGGAAAGCAATCCATTGTAAAAACACAACGACATTCATGCATCCAAACATATTATAAAAATGTATGTATGATGTTCCACATCTCCTCCTAAACCACCGAACCGATTCCAACCAAACTTGTTACACGTATTACTTACTGCCTGTGGCGGTAAGAACCACCTACTTATCAAAGTGGTGGTGGTATGTGTGAAACAGAAGTGTAGCCAACTACAATACACAGAATTTGTTAAGCCAGTATTTGACAATGAGAGCTCTTAGTGGATTTGCAACAAACTTTTCACATAATCTGAAACCTTTGGGGAACTTTTTCTCGCTGCCTATCCCCACATAAGGATGAAAAGAAAAATGTATACCACTAGCAGTAAAACTGCAGCATCAGGCATGATGGTTTAACTTTTTTTATTTACTACTAACTATACTCGCGTCACAATTTGCAGATAGTATTCACATGTACCACTGAATGCACATGCAAAAGACATGCAAAGGACACGTAGTTCAGAAGCTGAGGCGTGATAAACACCTAGATGCGCGAAAAACTGCCGCATAATCTATGACGTTTAAATTTATTTCCTCTTTGCTACTTTATTCGTAACGCATTTCGCAGACAGTATCGAAATATACCGCTGAATGTACTTCGGAAGTTATATCATTGTACGACACACGTTTCAGGAGAGATGAGGTCATAAAAATTGACCTGCGTGAAAACGAAACTGCAGGCCTAAGTTCGCTAGGGACACAGGTGAAGTATGTGTACAAATACGTGTAAAATATGTTAAATATACACTCCTGGAAATTGAAATAAGAACACCGTGAATTCATTGTCCCAGGAAGGGGAAACTTTATTGACACATTCCTGGGGTCAGATACATCACATGATCACACTGACAGAACCACAGGCACATAGACACAGGCAACAGAGCATGCACAATGTCGGCACTAGTACAGTGTATATCCACCTTTCGCAGCAATGCAGGCTGCTATTCTCCCATGGAGACGATCGTAGAGATGCTGGATGTAGTCCTGTGGAACGGCTTGCCATGCCATTTCCACCTGGCGCCTCAGTTGGACCAGCGTTCGTGCTGGACGTGCAGACCGCGTGAGACGACGCTTCATCCAGTCCCAAACATGCTCAATTGGGGACAGATCTGGAGATCTTGCTGGCCAGGGTAGTTGACTTACACCTTCTAGAGCACGTTGGGTGGCACGGGATACATGCGGACGTGCATTGTCCTGTTGGAACAGCAAGTTCCCTTGCCGGTCTAGGAATGGTAGGACGATGGGTTCGATGACGGTTTGGATGTACCGTGCACTATTCAGTGTCCCCTCGACGATCACCAGTGGTGTACGGCCAGCGTAGGAGATCGGTCCCCACACCATGATGCCGGGTGTTGGCCCTGTGTGCCTCGGTCGTATGCAGTCCTGATTGTGGCGCTCACCTGCACGGCGCCAAACACGCATACGACCATCATTGGCACCAAGGCAGAAGCGACTCTCATCGCTGAAGACGACACGTCTCCATTCGTCCCTCCATTCACGCCTGTCGCGAAACCACTGGAGGCGGGCTGCACGATGTTGGGGCGTGAGCGGAAGACGACCTAACGGTGTGCGGGACCGTAGCCCAGCTTCATGGAGACGGTTGCGAATGGTCCTCGCCGATACCCCAGGAGCAACAGTGTCGCTAATTTGCTGGGAAGTGGCGGTGCGGTCCCCTACGGCACTGCGTAGGATCCTACGGTCTTGGCGTGCATCCGTGCGTCGCTGCGGTCCGGTCCCAGGTCGACGGGCACGTGCACCTTCCGCCGACCACTGGCGACAACATCGATGTACTGTGGAGACCTCACGCCCCACGTGTTGAGCAATTCGGCGGTACGTCCACCCGGCCTCCCGCATGCCCACTATACGCCCTCGCTCAAAGTCCGTCAACTGCACATACGGTTCACGTCCACGCTGTCGCGGCATGCTACCAGTGTTAAAGACTGCGATGGAGCTCCGTATGCCACGGCAAACTGGCTGACACTGACGGCGGCGGTGCACAAATGCTGCGCAGCTAGCGCCATTCGACGGCCAACACCGCGGTTCCTGGTGTGTCCGCTGTGCCGTGCGTGTGATCATTGCTTGTACAGCCCTCTCGCAGTGTCCGGAGCAAGTATGGTGGGTTTGACACACCGGTGTCAATGTGTTCTTTTTTCCATTTCCAGGAGTGTATGTGAAATATGTGTGACAGTACATATGTGGGGATAGCTGCACAGAAATGACTCCTCCTTGTTCTGTGTGGCTCTGTACACAACTGTAAAGAGAGGTGGGCTACGCAGTGGAGCGATAAGTGTCGTTGTAGGAAAGCTGGACAGGAATAGAAATGATTAGCGAACGATATAATACAGTAGAGAAGATTTACTTAACTTGTATTTCTCCAAATGTACAAAGGCTCATTACAAATAATGCAGCAAGAAACAGAGTCCAGTTATCATAGTATCAGCGAGGAAGAGACCCTCTAAAGCGGAGTTGGAGCCGGGACTAGCCGGCATCTCCATTGCGTCTCATAGCAAAGAGGAAACTAAATTGAGGATGTCTTAGGTGACGATGGCTTTAGGATACGTAAAGCTATCAGAGAGGCAATTCTGACGTTGGGGATGATAATGGAAGTACGACTAAAGAAAAATGAAGACACGCTCATAGGATCTGTCGACCCGGAAAAAGTGTTCGACAGTGTAAAATGGTGCAAGATGATCGAAATTCTGATAAAAATAGGGGGAAGCTATAGGGAGAGACGGGCAATATACAATATGTGCAAGAGGTAAGAAGGAATAATAAGAGACCAAGAACGAAGTGCTCGGATTAAAAGGGCGTAAGATAGGGATGTAGTCTTTCACCCCTTTTGTTCAATTTGTACATTGCGGAAGCAATGATGGAAATAGAAGAAAGGTTTGGAATGGAATTAAAATTCAAAATGAAAGGATATCAATGATATAATTCAGTGATACATTGTTGTGTTGAGTGAAACTGAAGAAGAATGACATGACTTAATGAATGTAATGGACAGTCTAATGAATACAGAATATGGATTGAGAGTAACTCGAAGAAAGACGAAAGTGATGAAGAGTAGTGGAAATGAGAACAGCGAGAAACTTACCCTCAGGATTGATGGTCACGAAGTAGATGAAATTAGGGTATTCTGCTACCTATGCAGCAAAATAAGCAATGACGGACGGAGCCAGGAGGACATCAAAAGCAGACTAGTACTGGCAAAGTGGGCTTTCCTGTCCAAGAACGGTCTACTAGTATCAAACATACACTATGTGATCAAAGGTATCCGGACACCTGGCTGAAAATGACTTACAAGTTCGTGGCGCCCTCCACCGGTAACAGTAATGGTGTTCGCCCATCCTTAGCCTTGAGGACAGCTTCCACTCTCGCGGGCATACGTTCAAACAGGTGCTGGAAGGTGTCTTGCGGAATGGCAGCCCATTCTTCACGGAGTGTTGAGTTGAGAAGAGGTATTGATGTCACTCGGTGAGGCCTATCACGAAGTCGGAGTTTCAAAACACAAAAGATGTTCTATACGGTGCAGGTCAGGACTTTGTGGAGGCCAGTCTATTACAGGTATGTCATTGTCGTGTAACCAGTCCGCCACAGGCTGTGCATTATGAACAGGTGCTGAATGGAGTTGAGAGATGCCATCGCCATCCCAGAATTGCTCTTCAACAGTGAGAAGCAAGAAGGTGCTTAAAACATCAATGTAAGCCTGTGCTGTGATAGTGCCACGCAAAACAACGGGGGATCCGAGTCCCCTCCAAGAAAAACGCGACCACATCATAACACCACCGCCTCCGAATTTTACTGTTGGCACTACATCCGCTGGCAGATGACGTTCACCAAGCATTCGCCGTATCCACACCCTGTCAATGGATCGCCACAGTTTATACCGTCATTCGTTACTCCACACAACGTTTTTCCACTGTTCAATCTCCCAATGTTTACGCTCCTTACGCCAAGCGAGGCGTCGTTTAGCATTTACCGGCGTGATGTATTGTTATGAGCAGCCACTCGACCATGAAATCCAAGTGTTCTCACCTCCCACCTAACTGCCATAGTACTTGCAGTGGATCCTGATGCAGTCTGGAATTCCTTTGTGATGGTCTGGATTGATGTCTGCCTATTACGACCCTCTTCAACTGTCGGTCAACAAACGAGGTCGGCCTGTACGCTTTTGTGCTGTACGTGCCCCTTCACTTTTCCACTTCACTATCACCCAATCACCTGACCACGTTCGAAGTCCGTGAGTTCCACGAACGTCCCATTCTTCTCTCTCACGACGTCTAATGACTACTGAGATCGCTGAAGAGTACCTGGCAGTAGGTGGCAGCATCTAATAATTTGGGGATGTCCGGATACTTTTGATCACATAGTGTAGGTTATAATTTGAGGAAGAATGTTCTGAGAATGTACATCTGGAGCACAGCATTTCATGTTAGCAATTCTGTCACCAACCTAAAGACGCCCGTAGGTTGGTATCGATACATGATACCACGCTTCTAAACCCACAGATCGATTTCTACCAAAGTTGGTACGCATATTACGTACTACGTGCAAATAAATACTGTTGGTATGAGAACCAGAAACCTTCTATTTGGGGGGGGGGGGGGGGGAGAGGGGGAGGGTGATAATGTGGAGAGAAAATGGGAGGAGGAAGAGATAGACAGACAGTAAGGAGGAAAGACATAGGCACAAATATGGAGGAGAAGGAGATGGAAAGGGGAGGGGGAAGTCAGAAATGAACAGAGAATGGGAACAGGAGGAGCTGGCAGGGAGAGGGGGAGAAGAGGATAGAAGGTGTGAGGAGTCAGGGGGGGGGGGGGGCAGCAGTGGGAGATGGAGAAGGACAGAGAGAAGGGGGTATTCGGTAGCCAGAGAGAGAGAGATAGGAGCAGATGGACTGGTAGAACTCGAATAAGTACATACCTGGGCAACTATAAATATGATATCAGTGTTTCAGGGCTCTACAATAATGGGAGCTGTAACCGCAGTATCGTTACCGTTTGAACGGTAGTTTGATATTGACAATGCTATCGTGAAATAATACCTAAATACTAGATGTTCGACTACAAAAGATACCCGTAGCTTGCAGAGTGTTTAGTAGGAAAAGACTGATAAATACAGGGTGTTACAAAAAGTTACGGCCAAACTTTCAGGGAACATTCCTCACACACAAATAAAGAAAAGATGTTATGTGGACATGTGTCCGGAAACGCTTAATTTCCATGTTGGAGCTCATTTTAGTTTCGCCAGTATGTACTGTACTTCCTCGATTCACCGCCAGTTGGCCCAATTGAAGGAAGGTAATGTTGACTTCGGTGCTTGTGTTGACATGCGACTCATTGCTCTACAGTACTAGCATCAAGCACATCGGTACGTAGCATCAACAGGTTAGTGTTCATCACGAACGTGGTTTTGCAGTCAGTGCAATGTTTACAAATGCGGAGTTGGCAGATGCCCATTTGATGTATGGATTAGCACGGGGCAATAGCCGTGACGCGGTACGTTTGTATCGAGACAGATTTCCAGAACGAAGGTGTCCAAACAGGAAGACGTTCGAAGCAATTGATCGGCGTCTTAGGGAGCACGGAACATTCCAGCGTATGACTCGCGACGAGGGAAGACCTAGAACGACGAGGACACCTGCAATGGACGAGGCAATTCTTCGTGCAGTTGACGATAACCCTAATGTCAGCGTCAAAGAAGTTGCTGCTGTACAAGGTAATGTTGACCACGTCACTGTATGGAGAGTGCTACGGGAGAACCAGTTGTTTCCGTACCATGTACAGCGTTGTGCAGACACTATCAGCAGCTGATTGGCCTCCACGGGTACACTTCTGCGAATAGTTCATCCAACAATGTGTCAATCCTCATTTCAGTGCAAATGTTCTCTTTACAGATGAGGCTTCATTCCAACGTGATCAAATTGAAAATTTTCACAATCAACATGTGTGGCCTGACGAGAATCCGCACGCAGTTGTGCAATCACGTCATCAACACAGATTTTCTGTGAACGTTTGGGCAGGCATTGTTGGTGATGTCTTGATTGGGCCCCATGGTCTTCCACCTACGCTCAATGGAGCACGTTATCATGATTTCATACGGGATATTCTACCTGTGCTGCTAGAACATGTGCCTTTACAAGTACGACACAACATGTGGTTCATGCTCGATGGAGCTCCTGCACATTTCAGTCGAAGTGTTCGTACGCTTCTCAACAACAGATTCGGTGACCGATGGATTGGTAGAGGCGGACCAATTCCATGGCCTTCACGCTCTCCTGACCTCAACCCTCTTGACTTTCATTTATGGGGGCATTTGAAAGCTCTTGTCTACGCAACCCCGGTACCAAATGTAGAGACTCTTCGTGCTCGTATTGTGGACGGCTGTGATACAATACGCCATTCTCCAAGGCTGCATCAGCGCATCAGGGATTCCATGCGACGGAGGGTGGATGCATGTATCCTCGCTAACGGAGGACATTTTGAACATTTCCTGTATCAAAGTGAAGTCATGCTGGTGCGTTCTGTTGCTGTGTGTTTCCATTCCATGATTAATGTGATTTGAAGAGAAGCAGTAAAATGAGCTCTAACATGGAAAGTAAGCGTTTCCGGACACTTGTCCACATAACATATTTTCTTTCTTTGTGTGTGAGGAATGTTTCCTGAAAGTTTGGCCGTACCTTTTTGTAACACCCTGTATAAGGTAAAATCGATCGAAATAGCAATTGTGCAAGTTCTGTAGTCGCTGTGCCAGTGTCATCAAAAGGCTTTATGAAAATAAATAAATAAATAAAAATTTAAATAAAAGAACAGTCGATAGGACTACAGAAGGTACAGCTTCTATTTGTCTTTCGTTATTGCCACTGGAGCAGTCTTTGTAATGGACCAAGCAAAAAAATAGTGGTGTAGAGTTCTTACTGTCACTGGCATAAGCTATTACAGAAAAGAAGTCGAATGGAAACACCTTTCAGTCATCTAAATTTCTAATTGTTATTTATTGAGGAACCAGTTTCGGCGCTACATTGCGCCATCTATGTTAAAAAAATGTGTGTTAAATCTTACGGGACTTAACTGCTAAAGTCATCAGTCCCTAAGCTTACACACTACTTAACCTAAATCATCCTAAGGACAAAAACACACACCCATGCCCGAGGGAGGACTCGAACCTCCACCGGGACCAGCCGCACAGTCCATGACTGCACGGCCTTAGACCCCTCGGCGCCGTCTATGGTCCCCTTGACCGACTTGCAGGCACATTCCCACCTCTGGTCCAGTCAAAATAGGAGCCAGAGATCACTGACCGGTATCCGTAGATTTTTGGTACAACGATCTCATCGAACTTCACTTGCCGACTGTTAGACAAACAGAAAAGTTTTCAGATTTTGACTCTTCCTCCAAGTCCGGGCTGAATGTCGGAAAGTGACGTATTTAGAACTAACCGCTGCACATCACCTCCGGTGAGCTGTGAGGTAAGACAGACGGTGGGCCGTGGCCAGCCGGCAGGCGCGGCTGCAGCCTCCAGCGCCGCGTCGCCTTGGCTTAGTTTCGCGGCTGCTGCGCCGCCAGGTTCTCGCCGTATCTCGGACACCGTCCCTTGTTTTGACCGGAAGTAGGCCAGATGAGGCGCGGCGGGGCGGGGTGGGAGGACCTTGCAGTTGGGGCCCGCGGCGGAGGCTGCGCCTGAGGCCGCCGCCGGCCGAATTACACAGCCAGACGTCCCGGCCTGGTCCCCTAGCGACGCCTCGCCACGCCACTCCACACCACACCAGCTGACAACCGATCACTTCTCCCCACAGCAGCCATCCGGTCCAGCCTGGCATTCCTCCTACGACCTTCTGTCTCTTCACAAGGGAGACGTCTAACCAAAATGGTCTGGAAACAGCTAACGAATATTACCAACATCGTACACTATTTGCCATTAAAATTGCTACGCCAAGAAGAAATGCAGATGATAAACGGGTATTCATTGCACAAATATATTATACTAGGACTGACATGTGATTACATTTTCACGCAATTTGGATACATAGATCCAGATAAATCAGTACCCAGAACAACCACCTCTGGCCGTAATAACGCCTTGATACGCCTGGGCATTGAGTCAAACAGAGCTTGGATGGCGTCTACAGGTACAGTTGCCCATGCAGCTTCAACACGATACCACAGTTCATCAAGACTACTGACTGCCGTACTGTGTCGAGCCAGTTACTCGGCCACCATTGACCAGACGTTTTCGATGGGTGAGAGATCTGGAGAATGTGCTGGCCAGTGCAGCAGTCGAACATTTTCTGTATCCAGAAAGGCCCGTACAGGACCTGCAACATGCGGTCGTGCATTATCATGCTGAAATGTAGGGTTTCGCAGGGATCGAATGAAGGGTAGAGCCATGGGTCGTAACACATCTGAAATGTTCACTGTTCAAAGTGCCGTCAATGCGAACAAGAGATGACCGAGACGTGTAACCAGTGGCACTCCATACCATCGCGCCGGGTGATACGCCAGTATGGCGATGACGAATACACGCTTCCAATGTGCGTTCACCGCGATGTCGCCAAACACGGATGCGACCATCATGATGCTGTAAACAGAACCTGGATTCATCCGAAAAATGACGTTTTCCCATTCGTGCACCCATGTTGAGTACACCATTGCAGGCGCTCCTGTCTGTGATACAGCGTCAAGGGTAACTGCAGCCATGGTCTCCGAGCTGATAGTCCATGCTGCTGCAAACGTCGTCGAACTGTTCGTGCAGATGGTTGTTGTCTTGCAAACGTCCCCATCTGTTGACTCAGGGATCGAGACGTGGCTGCACGATCCGTTACAGCCATGCGGATAAGATGCCTGTCATCTCGACTGCTAGTGATACGAGGCTGTTGGGATCCAGCACAGGGTTCCGTATTACCCTCCTGAACCCACCGATTCCATATTCTGCTAACAGTCATTGGATCTCGATCAACGTGAGCAGCAATGTCGCGAGACGATAAATCGCAATCGCGATAGGCTTCAATCCGACCTTTATCAAAGTAGGAAACGTGGTGGTACGCATTTCTCGTCCTTACACGAGGCATCACAACAACGTTTAACCAGGCAACGCCGATCAACTGCTGTTTGTGTATGAGAAATCGATTGTAAAATTTCCTTTCTCAGCACGTTGTAGGTGTCGTCACAGGCGCCAACTTTGTGTGAATGCTCTGGAAAGCTAATCATTTGCATATCACAGCATCTTCTTCCTGTCGGTTAAATTTCGCGTCTGTAGCACGTTATCCTCGTGGTGTAGCAATTTTAATGGCCAGTAGTGTACATATATTTGACGATGCTGGTGCTGATTCTGCATTTAACATTTGACGATGCCACTATGCCTGCAGTACATTAGCACTTTGTTGTTATAAAACAGATCTGATGATGGTCATTATAGACCGAAACCGGTAATCTGTTAAAAAAAGGTTGTGACCATAGACGTAAATTAAAGGAAACTTGTAACAACTGTGTGTTACATCAGAACTCGAATCCAGGACATTTCATTTTCTCTGGAAAGTGCTCTAGCAACTGAGATACGAAGCACGACAGCTTGGAAGGTTGGAGAAGCATAGGTATGAAGGTGTGTCGTGATCCGTTCTTAAAACTATTCTGCAACAGCCTCCATTATTCCTGCCGCTCACAAGATTATCTCATTTTGCGTGTTACTCTTTATACTATAGCAGTTGAAACTGTGGTATTTCATCTGCTGCCACCAGTGGCATCAAACCAGTCAGGAGACTGATGACACACACACACACACACACACACACATACACACACACATACACACACACACACACACACCTGGCAGGCGTTTCGTATTCATAAATTCATTTATAGAGATGTCAATAGACACCGTCTACATACAGGTTGATTTAGTTGTCCCTACTGTTTCAGCCGCCCCTCCTGATAGGGTCTATGCAACCCACAACATCTTCAAAAAACATTCACGAGATTTTAATATTCTCTTGCTTGCTACATGGAAACTATTGGTCCAACATAAAAAGTAGGCAGGGCCTTTTTATAGGAAACTGGATATGATTAAAGTTTGTACTGGGATACGTTCTCACTGGAGGCGCTAGTTATTCAAGATAAAAGCTTTTGAATATCATTTTTGTGTAATTTTATTGAATAATTCGAAAAATATGGCCCCCTTGAATAATTCGAAAACTACAGCCTCTAGTGGAAACGTGTCCCACTACAAAATTTAACAACATTACATTTCCTACAAAATGGTGCTGTTCATTTTTTCTTTAGGACTAACAGTTTGCGCATAGCTGGCGAGAGAATATAAAAATCTTGCCCATGGTATCTGAAGGTGACGTGGGTTTAAATGGTTCAAATGGCTCTAAGCACTATGGGACTTAACATATGAGGTTCCCTAGACTTAGAACTACTTAAATCTGACGAACCTAAGGACATCACACACATCCATCCCCGAGGCAGGATTCGAACCTGCGACCGTAGCAGCGGTTCCGGACTGAAGCGACCAAAACCGCTCGGCCACAGCGACCGGCGTGATGTGGCTTGCATGAAACCCATGGGTATGGGCAGTTGAATCAATCTGTACCTAGATGTCTCCAATTACGTGTTTGTCTGCTTGAGTCAGAAAGACAAAACTGGAAGTCATTATGTGGGTGTGTAGTAAGCAGAGGGGCAGCTATTAGAGCTGCACACTACGCAATGATCCACAACAAAGCATCATGTTGAGAGTGTGCTGTACTGTAAGAGAGTTTGTTTCTGACAGACTTAATACATTGGACAACAAACAGCACGAATGTCTCAGAATTATACAGATGGTAAAGTATATTGAGGTGGGCACCGTGACATAAAGGACTAACGGTCCTTTTAGTCATCACTGCCAAAAGAAAACTACACGTCTTGGTAACAACTTGAGCTCATAGCAATTGTTCACAATTGCGACCGCCAGTCTCCGCACCTGAATTTTAAACATAAGCTGAGAGTATTTCAATACCTAATCAAAAAACGTGTCAAACTGTGCATTAAGGAAAATGTTAGTCTTCTATGTATTGTATTGTATGTTAACCGGGGACCTAGAAACGACGGAGAGGCTCCGTCCCTGCCGCAGCCGCAGTGGTCCGCAACCCCACGACGACTACCGCAGTCCACTTCACCCCTCCGCCACCCCACACCGAACTCAGGCTTATAGTGCGGTTCGGCCCCCGGTGGATCCCCCAGGGAAGGTCTCACACCAGACGAGTGTAACCCCTATGTTTGCGTGGTAGAGTAATGGTGGTGTACGCGTACGTGGAGAACGTATTTCTGCAGCAATCGCCGACATAGTGTAACTGAGGCGGAATAAGGGGAACCATCCCCCGTTCGCCGAGGCAGATGGAAAACGGCCTAAAAACCATCCACAGACTGGCCGGTTCACCGGACCTTGACCCAAATCCGCCGGGCGGATTCGTGCCGGGTACCAGGCGCTCCTTCCCTCCCGGAAAAATGTTAGTCTTACTACTAACATAACTGAATTACATAAAAACGTCCTCAAGGGTACCAAAATTTGACTTTCAAATAAAAAAAGTCCCCGATGAATTACTTTTCAATTAGACAGCGCCTGCTCGATGTAATACAAAAAAATGGTTCAAATGGCTCTGAGCACTATGGGACTCAACTGCTGAGGTCATTAGTCCCCTAGAACTTAGAAGTAGTTAAACCTAACTAACCTAAGGACATCACAAACATCCATGCTCGAGGCAGGATTCGAACCTGCGACCGTAGCGGTCTTGCGGTTCCAGACTGCAGCGCCTTGAACCGCACGGCCACTTCGACCGGCGATGTAATACAGAGACGACAACCGACTGTGTTACAGATGTCATCAAATTTCCGGTCAAATTATATCAGCTTTTTTAAATTGATGAACACTGATTTCAGTGACAGCTATTTTTTTTTTTCAAGCAAATCAGCGAGTGTCCTTTTTTGGTCATTGTATTATGAAGTACTGCGTCACGACCTCGCTCTCCGTGAATCATTAAAGGCTAATAGTAGAAAAGGAAAAGAACAGGAACTAGTTAGACCCCGTCACCTTCGTGGAGAATGCTAGAGTGTCCTTGGGTCTGTTATGTCCTGAGGCGAACAGGATTCCGGATACCTTCCCTCGCCACAGTTAATTGATGTACTCAGCAGAACTGGATTTTTTCGGATTTGAACGACGCGTGTAGTCTCGCTGTTACTGTAGCATTCGATGGCGAGAACCACAGCTACGTGCACCTGCTCCTATACTTTTAAACTTGATGGTACCATCATCTGAGAGCAATTGCTGTCTCGGGCTCACTTCATGTCCAGTAAGGTCATGGATCGTTATTGAGATAGCTCTCAATTAACTATCAAATGAGCTCCGACTTGATCTGCCTGTGCCCATCTCTTAGAAATCTGATGTATCTCTTAATGAACGAGGCTTCCGGGTTAACAAGTCACTCTCTTTCTGCCGACGGCCTTGTCAAAGAAGCCTAAGAGCGGAAAGAGATTCAGGACACTATCTTGTCCCTGGGATGGGAAATTGCCCCTAAAGGCGGAAGAAACAGCAATGAGCAACGGCATGAAGATGTAGAAGGCACTGGAAACCACTATATTTAAAAAAAAAAAGGTACATAATGTGTGTCCACAGGACAAGAGATTTCTAACTCAAAAAGTGTCATGACGATTTCTCCACTGGCAAAAGATTCCGGAATAGTCCCTCATCCGGATCTCCGGGAGGGGTCCACCAAGGGGGAGGCGGCCATGAGAAAAACATGGAATAGTCAACGAAAGGGTAACTACTAGCAGGGGTGTGGAATGTTAGAAGCATGAATGTGGTAGGGAAACTAGAAAATCTAAAAAGGGAAATGCAGAGGCTCAATCTAGATGTAGTAGCGGTCAGTGAAGTGAAATAGAAAGAAGAAAAGGATTTCTGATCAGATGAGTATAGGGTAATATCAACAGCAGCAGAAAATGGCGTAACGAGCGTAGGATTCGTTATGAACAGGGAGGTAGGGCAGAGAGTGTGTTACTGTGAACAGTTCAGTGACAGGGTTGTTTTTATCCGAATCGACAGCAAACCAACAACAATAGTCCAGGTATACATGCTGACCTCGTAAGCTGAAGTTGAAGAGAGAGGGAAAGTATATGAGGATATTGAAAGGGTAATATAGCACGTAAAGGACGATGAAAATCTAATAGTCATGGGGGTCTGGAATGCAGTTGGGGAAGGAGTAGATGAAAAGGTTACAGGAGAATGTGGGCTTGGGATAATGAATAAGAGATTTGAAAGACTAATTGAGTTCTGTAACAGATTCCAGCTAGTAATAGCTAGTTATCTGTTCAAGAATCACATCAGGAGGAGGTATATTTCGAAAAAGCCAGGTAATAAAGGAAGATTTCAGTTAGATTATATAATGATAAGACAGAGATTCAGAAATCAGATTCTGCATTGTAAGGTGTACCCAGGAGCATATATAGACTCAGACCACAATTTAGTAGTGATGAAGAGTAGGCTGAAGTTTAAGAGACTAGTCAGAAAGAATCAATACCCAAAGAAGTACTAAGGAATTACGAGATGCGCTTGAAGTTCTCTTGGGCTATAGATACAGCAATAAGGAAGAGCTCAGTAGGCAGTGCAGCTGAAGAGGAATGGATATCTCTAAAATGGGCAATCACAGAAGCTGCAAAGGAAAACAAAGATACAAAGCAGGTAACAGCAAAGAAACCATGGGTAACAGAAGAAATACTTCAGTTGATCGATGAGAGCGGGAAGTACAAAAATGTTCAGGGAACTTCAGGAATACAGAAATACTTGGGGGTAAATGGCAACAGAACAACTATTCACGCTGATGAGTAGAATGTATCGGTCTGACTACGTACCACTTGACTTTCGAAAAAATATCACCCACACAATTCCGAAGACTGCAAGAGCTAACAAGTGCGAGAATTATCGCACAATCAGCTTAACAGGTCATGCATCCAAGTTGCTTACAAGAATAACATACAGAAGGGTGAAAAATAAAATTGAGGACGTGTTAGGTGACGATCAGGTTGGCTTTAGGGAAGGTAAGGTACCAGAGATGCAATTCTGACGTTACGGTTGATAATGGAAGCAAGATTAAAGAAAAATCAAGACACGTTCATAGGATTTGTCGACCTGGAAAAAGCGTCCTACAATGTAAAATGGTACAAGATGCTCGCAATTTTGAGAGAGAAAAGGGTAAGCTATAGAGACGGGTAATATATAAGATGTACAAAAGCAAAGAGCAAATAATAAGAGTGGAGGACCAAAAACGAAGTTTTCGGATTGGAAGGGTGTAAGACGGGATGTAATATTTCGCCCCTACTTTTCAATCTGTACATCGAAGAAGCAATTATGGAATTAAAAGAGAAGATCAGGAGTGAAATTAAAATTCTAGGTGAAAGGATATGAATGATGCAATTCGCAGATGACATTGCTATCCTGAGTGAAAGTGAAGGAGAATTACATAATCTGCTTAATGGAATGAACAGTCTAATGAGTACAGAATAAGGATTGAGAGTAAATCGAAGAAAGACGAAAGAAATGAGAAGTAGCAGAAATGAGAACAGCGAGAAACTTAACACCAGAATTGACGGTTACGGAGCAGATGAAGTTAAGGAATTCTACTATCTAGGCAGCAAAATAACCAATGATGGACGGAGCAAGGAGGACGTAAAAAGCAGACTCGCACTGGCAAAAAGGGCATTCCTGGCCAAGAGAAGTCTATCAAACATAGGGCTTAATCTGCTGAATCGGAGAGCAACGGAATATGTGGAAAACACTAAAAAGGTGAAGGAACAGGAAGGTAGAACATCTGTTAAGACATGACCGAGTGACTTCCATGGCACTGAAAGGAACTGTAGAGGGCAAAAACTGTAGAGAAAGGCGGAGATAAGAATGTATCCAGCAAAAAAAATGAGTACTTAGGTTGCAAGTGTTGCTCTGATATGAGAAGTGTGGCACAGGAGAGAAATCCCTGGCGGGCTGCATCAAACCAGGCAGAAGACTGATGAGTCAAAAAGAAAGCAACTAATTAGAACTTAAGAAATAAAAGGATTTAACGACCCGTCGATGCACCGTTCACTAAAAACGGAGAACTGATACGAATAGGATGAGGTGAGCAGAAGGAATGTAGGAAGAGAAAAAAACACGAATGGAGGGACAGGGTTTTGAACATATGTCCTCGACAACACGAAATGGGAAAATCAGAGGAAAGAACTTGGTATTTTATTAGAAAAACCAACCTTTAGTCGACATGCACTTGTACTCCTTAAAGTGGCGACTATATTCTACGTCTTTCTTCGAACAAAATCCATTGCATATGCTATTCAGTTGTCATGGGGCAAAGGAAGTGAATGCAACTACAGAAAAGAGGCTAATATTCTCCCTAGTGTCAAGGCGGGCTACGACAACGTATATAGAAACAGTAAAATCCTCAACGTCAACTTCAATTCGTCTATAATGTTAGGTCGCTTCTACGTCCTAATTAAACAACAATATTTTGAATAACAAGAAAGTTTATAAATAATACAAAGTAACTATCTGAACCTGTCATTATGTTGAAACGAAATAGTTACATAGAAAATATGGTAATCAGGTGATACGGCTGTTACAGCATTCATATCCTCGAGCGTATCCTGCTTGTGTATCGGATGTGGTTGGTCGGTAGCTTTTTTCAGCGTTATTTTCATTAAGATGCTGACTATGAGCTTAGCAGATAATTAGAACGTTGAAATTAAATTAGCAGGTGACCTAGTGAAAAAGCACGGAAATTTTACTAAAATTCTTCTTGGAATCCTACTCTCTGTCTAGACAGAGAGCAGGATAGACAGATAACAGAGAGACAGCGTTAACGCTACTTGTTAACGTTACTTGTTCACCCTTTGGTAATTAACGTTCACTATCGATAAAATTCCATTAGAAGTAGTGACAGCCTTGGGAGAGCCAGGACTAACGAAACTCTACCATCTGGTGAGCAAGATGTATGAGACAGGCGAAATTCCTCAGACTTCAAGAAGAATATAATAATTCCAATCCCAAAGAAAGCAGGTGTTGAGAGATGTAAAAATTACCAAACTATGAGTTTAATAAGCCATGGCTGGAAAATACTAACACGAATTCTTCACAGACGAATGGAAAAACTGGTAGAAGCCAACCCCGGGGAAGATGAGTTTGGATTACGTAGAAATGTTGGAACACGTGAGGCAATATTGACCCTACGACTCATCTTAGAAAATAGATTTAGAAAAGGAAAACCTACGTTTCTAGCATTTGTAGACTTAGAGAAAGCTTTTGACAATGTTGACTGGAATAATCTCTTTCAAATCCAGAAGGTGGCAGGGGTAAAATACAGGGAGCAAAAGGCTATTTACAATTTGTACAGAAACCAGATGGCAGTTATAAGAGTCGAGGGACATGAAAGGGAAGCAGTGGTTGGGAAGGGCGTGAGACAGGGTTGTAGCCTATCCCCGATGTCATTCAATCTGTATATTGAGCAAGCAGTAAAGTAAACAAAGGAAAAATTTGGAGTAGGAATTAAAATCCATGGAGAAGAAGTAAAAACTTTGAGGTTCGCCGATGACATTGTAATTCTGTCGAGACAGCAAAGGACCTGAAAGAGCAGCTGAACGGAGGGTCAGTGTCTTGAAAAGAAGATATAAGATGAACATCAACAAAAGCAAAACGAGGATCATTGACTGTAGTCGAATTAAATCGGGTGATGCTGCGGGAATTAGATTAGGAAATGAGACACTTAAAGTAGTAAATGAGTTTTGCTATTTGGGGACCAAATAACTGATGATGGTCCAAGTAGAGAGGATATAAAATGTAGACTCGCAATGGCAAGGAAAGCGTTTCTGAAGAAGAGAAATTTGTTAACTTCGAGCATAGATTTAAGTGTCAGGAAGTCGTTTCTGAAAGTATTCGTATGGAGTGAAGCAATGTATGGAGGTGAAGCATGGACGATAAATAGTTTAGACAAGAAGAGAATAGAAGCTTTCGAAATGTGATGCTACAGAAGAATGCTGAAGATTAGATGGGTAGATCACATAACTAATGAGGAGAATAGAACTGGGGAGAAGAGGAGCTTGTGGCACAACTTGACTAGAAAAAGGGATCGGTTGGTAGGGCATATTCTGAGGCATCAAGGGGTCACCAATTTAGTATTGGAGGGCAACATGGAGGGTAAAAATCGTAGAGGGAGACCAATGGATGAATACACTAAACAGATTCAGAAAGGTGTAGGTTGCAGTAGGTACTGGGAGATGAAGAAGCTTGCACAGGATAGAGTAGCATGGAGAGCTGCATCAAAGCAGTCTCTGGACTGAAGACCACAACAACAATCGATAACATCTGACGTTGGACACAAAGCGGTCCTACGTTGTATTTGTGCCTTGAAAATGAGGGGAGTTCACTTGTCGAAATCCCGCCAGTTGTCGAAGACTTCACCCGTCAGCATTCCATTCCTTGGTGGGGCCCCAGTGTGTGTGGCAGGACATGTCCACGTACAGCTAACGCAATTACGGGCCAGTGGTTTGTGGCCTAGGCGCGGAGCTGACGCCCGATAGCGTCCCCAGTAGAGTTTCATCGGGTTCAGGCCTCGCGGATTTAGTCGCCAAGACTTCAACGTTAATTCCTAATCATGCTCCTAAAACCACTGTAGCACGACTCTCGACGACAGGTGTCCGGCAGGGAGATGCCATCGACGTCGGGGGGGATGGTGAGCTGACGATCCGCAATAATGTATACGTGGTCCGCATGTGACTATGACGGAAGCCAAGAATAATGTCCCTCACGACACGCTACTGCCCATACCGGCCTGGTTTATTGGCGTGGTGCGTGTTTCGAGTAGCCGTTCGCCTGGATAATGACGGAAGCCAAGAATAATGTCCCTCACGACACGCTACTGCCCATACCGGCCTGGTTTAGTAGCGTGGTGCGTGTTTCGAGAAGCCGTTCGCCTGGATAATGGCCGGCCGGAGTGGCGGAGCGGTTCTAGGCGCTTCAGTCTGGAACCGGTACGGTCGCAGGTTAGAATCCTGCCTCGGGCATGGATGTCCTTAGGTTAGTTAGGTTTAAGTAGTTCTAAGTTCTAGGGGACTGATGACCTCAGAAGTTAAGTCCCATAGTGCTCAGAGCCATTTGAACCATTTGAACCTGGATAATGGCGTATCCGGATACGCTCAGCGACCTAATGTAGCAATAAAGCAGATTCGCCCAGAATGGTTTCCACTGGTCGACAGTCCAAACACGATAATCACATGCACCCTGTAATCCTAACTGACGACGTCGTAGGGTCAAGATGAGAACAAGTATGCGTCCACTGCCTGGGAGCTCCTTGTTCGGTTGTGTGCTCCGAAACACTGTTACTTGCACTCTGCTATTAGAGCCACAAAGACCCTTTTATGCTGACTGGACGCAGCTGCGACCTCCATGTGCTGGTATGAGCACTCCTTGCCACTTCTCGTGGTTAGGCCGTCGTTCATTTACTCTCCATCGATGTTCAAGACACCAGCACGGAAAGAAGCAAACGGCTTCGCCGACATGCTCGTTCGTGGGCGCTGGACCGTAACAACCTACCCTTTGTCAAAGTCATGTAAGTCAGTGGATTTCTGCTTTTGCGTCCTTTATATTCATGAGAATAGTTCCCTATTTGTCTTTGATCCGCTTATATTCATTACAGCGTCACGCGCTTACAAGGCCACAAGCGCGACTTTCAGTCTTTCGGTGGGCCGTAATCAGTGGCGACTCGTGCTTATTTTCTTTGGCGGGGCCCAGATGAAAAGTCAACAAATTTTACAACGGAACTGTTCAGAATTGTTGTCACTTTTGTCATTTATGATACTTTGTACTTACTGGAATTAAGGAAAACGTAGAAGGGAGGACCCACCAATATAACTTCTTTCTTCGCACAGCCTGTTTATTTAACAATACATAACCATAAAATTTTCATTAGCATAAGGAACAAATTTGCAAAATTCTTTTGACCTTAAAACTTAACTCGAATGAGCTTTTGCTAAAGAAATCTGAAGTGCTGTATTGCAAAACGACAAACAATATGACAATAATTACAAGACGTCCGGACTTGCAGCCCGCCCGTTATCGGACGAAACAGCGGTGTTTACTACCGCGCTGGACACAGTCTGTCTTATTAAATTCCCATGAGCAACACATGAAAGCTATATAAGCACCTGCAATCACAAGAGTGATTCAAGTATCCAAAACAGATGACGTAACTTTTAATTTGAAAGCTATATGTCGAAAGGTTCGGGGTTAAGATGCGCACCTGTGCTTAAAGGTTAAACAGATTAGGAAACAATATGACAATGATAAGGCTTACTTCAAAGCAACCAACCTCTTAATTTCAATCGGCAACCAAGGTGCGACTGGATCCCATCCCGTCCCTTCTGACAATTTTATTTTGATAAAAGCCCGGATGTCAGCTGGCTGTAATATTTTGAAAGTTAAACTGGTTGTCAGTTATTAAGACCCCTCTGAAGGAACGTCTTAAAACATTACTTGTGAACACATATGACAAGAGAAATCACTCGGTGGAACCCCATGATCCAGCTAAAATACACCAATAATGACCCGGTCTTTCAAACACAGCAACGAACAGCCTAGTATAACTGGTTGTTTAGATTATAACCAATGACTCAGAAACGCAATTACAATCAATGAATTGGACCGGTTAATATTGAATTGAACCGGTTAATATCTAAGTCTAACCACAAGGTCCCTCTTTGTTTAACGGCGACCTGTACCTTAGTACAACGGTTCCGTCTGTATTTACGACCAGGAGCTGGTTCATTACAACATTAATGATCGGGTACAAACCAGAAAGGAAAGGCAATATAATAGCGGGACAGATTTTCAAACGACAGCTAGTGTCTTAGTACAATACTACGGCCTCTATTTACGACCAAAGAACCGACCGAGTAGAACTCTGAGGGTTGGCTACAAGCCAGAAAATAATTACAAGGGTAGGGAGACAACCACAGAAATCACCACGAGGATTCCAGAATGTTACTCGACTTTATCAGCAAGCAGTTCCATGAAGCCACGGTGCGTCGCGGCGGTTACTGAATGGTGCCGATGATAGCCAGGTACAAGAGGACAGCAAGTACACGAATGCTGCCAACCAGCCGACGGAATGTCGACCTGCTGGTTATAGTCGAAGATGGCCCCGGTGAGGTACTCCGGTATCTTCGCTCTGCGCAGACCGTCCATGCGGAGCTCGTGGTTTCGCCCTCTCGAACCTCGTGACCACCTCTTGTCGCGACGCTACCGCCAAACTTCGTGCCTCCCTTCCGGGCCAGCGAACCCCGTATATATATCGGCAAGCAAAGACCTTCTAAGGGCACAACCCATAGATACCAACTCTTCCTCGTAGATATTGGCAACGGGGCCGCAAGAGGGATAGTCGATACTAAACCTGAGCCAGTGGCGCCAGACAGAAGTCAGCTAACTCAATGACACCACAGCTCAATGTATCTCAGAGGAAAGGAATCTTTCAACAGGTTTCTTCCCCTTAGAAAATCACAGTATAATGACAAACTGAATTATGCACGTAATATCTGTTGTTTCGTCTACTTGCACAGAGACAAAAGTGGCAGTATTTATCTCTTAAATCAGTTCTACAATGTAAACTTCATACTTCATACTTCAAGGTGTCTAAAAGCTGATTCTGTATAATGTGTGACGTATATTTGCAGATGGAAGTACCAGAGCTGTTTAAGTGGTCGTCTGACCCACTGTCAAGATTTCCTAGAAGAGACAGCAAATGTGAGAATCCGCCATGGTTCGCTGATTCCTGTTTTTCTTCAGGACCCTTAATGCTAACTCATGGTTCCAGAAAATATTAAGCACTCTACTACTCTTTTTAGTATGCATCTGTTCTTCGTACTAGTTCATTATCTTTCTGAATTTACATTTTTATGCGCTGGCTCAATCTGAGCAGCAATGTTAATGATGCCAAACTTTTTGTATTTAAAAGCATTTTCTAAATATACTTCGCTTTCCTCGTGTGTCTCAATTCGTTCACTAAAATGATTAAGATCCTTACAGCCGACTGTTGGCCACAATGCTTCACCACCAAATAACAAACAATAAAAATTAAATAAGTTCACTCACTGTTAAGAATGACTTTTTACATAACTATGTGTTGCAGAATGTTCTTCTTTCATCGAAACTTTTCGTTGATGTGTGCCTAACGGTTAAATTTGTCCTTTCTCTTCCATGCTTAATAAACTAAATGGCGTCTATAGCAAACAATCTGCTTTGTTCATTTTAAAATCACTCTGATAATACTCCAGTTTCAACCACGCAGCTCAAGAATACAGAATATTACGGATAGATGGTCCCGTTTCCTGTCTGCGACATTTTCCATTGACAAACGGCAACAGGGGGAAAATGAATGCAAATGGCTCTGAGCACTATGGGACTTAACATCTGAGGTCACCAGTCCCCTAGAACTTAGAACTACTTAAACATAACTAATCTACGGACATCACACACATCCATGTCCGAGGCAGGATTCGAACCTGCGACCGTAGCAGTCGCGCGGTTTCGGACGGACTTCGCGCCTAGAACCGCTCGGCCACCGCGGCAGGCAAAATGAATGCATTAATGCACTTAAAGGTAACTAAAGGTAGGTGTATAAACTGATTAAGGTGAAAATTCTGGCTACGGGCCCAAGCCGACTGGCTGCAAGCAATGTGTAGAGATGCGGACAGGTCGGCGTGTGGTAACAAGACAGAGAGAGCAGTGTCCGCGGGGGTGCGGGGAAAGATGTGTAGTCGTGAGCTGATCCATTCACTAGCTCCCCACGAGGTGACCGCAAGCTATGCTATGGCTAGGGGCTAGGTGGAGAACGGGAAACAGCTTGCCAATATCCCTGTGACTGCAGTTTTATGAGTCAGGGGTGTGGATGGAGTACGGTGCACCCGAGACTGACCCGTAGTGTTGGCTGCAACGTGTGGGGAAAGGATGTGTTGAGGGAGGAGTGAGGGAGGATTGGTGACAAGACCTAGCCCAGATACTGGCAGCTTTGAGGAACATCACGTGCTTCTGCAATGGATCAATGGAAACCCAGTATGATTACCTCTGATCTATATCACTCCTGCTAAACCAAAATCGTATCACATTCACACTGTTTCACGTATTAGTTAAAAGATACACAGAATAAACTTATATCACAAAATTTCTGGTGGGACTGGGCCCGTCTGGATCTTAAGAATGAGCCACTGTTTCCAAGTTTTGTCTTGTTAGTGTCCATTTAACAAACAAGCTAAATATCGATAAATGAAAATTATGAGTAAATGTAAAGTACTGCATATAATTTCTAAAGATAATGAGATAATATTTTCTTGATTCATAGCTTAATTTTATAGTGTCTTTGAAGTTCGATCACAACGTTATTCTTCTTAAATACAGGAGCAATGTTGGAATAAAATTTTTTGTGTGATATTCTGTCTGGTTTATAGCCACCTTTAACGGTCTTGCGTGTCACCAACAATATCTGCGGTGTACTCAGGCCGATTGGTTATAAGGAATCCATTATTTTATAAGTTATGACGTTTGTTTTGGGCCATTCTTTTGGGAATTTAGGGAAGTATATACAGTCTATAACTTTCCTGCACTACTGCGCCAGTTTTGCCTCAACTTCTGTAGTTGTCCCTCCTTGTTCGTTGTGCTATCAACAAAAGTAATCTCTCACACATCAGATGATGAAATATGGTTCCATGCCAAAACTCTCTCCTCCACATCCCTCTGCACTATTGTTTCAGTAGGTTGCAAATGTTTACGCTGCAACTGGTTATTTGGCTCTTGCCATACCAAAGTTCGTCAACCTGTTAAAAAAGTTTTCAGTTTTCTGTCAGTTGCAAATATAACATAACTCCAACCACTCACATCCATTGTTAACGTGGCCATTAGCTAACTGGAACCTTTTCCTCGGTACCGTTTGTTCACTTATTACTTTTTTCTCTCATGTTTCTTCTCAGCACCATATTCTTGCAGCACTTAATCGAGGATTACGTTTAATTATTATTTTTAATACTCACGTTTATCTATCATTTTCCTTCTTTGATTTGCCTTTCACGAAGGACAGAATCTACCTGACCCTCTTTGTAAAATCGTTTTCTAATAGTCCCAACCTTTATGCTGGGTACGTTCGGCAAACTAGAAATATTTCTGTGACTATGATTTTCTCACTATGAAAGATGACGAGTAGTCTCTGTTAGGTCACCATGTTAGTCCCCATGCGTCCTGTTGCGACCTCGTAGAGACGGAAAGGTAACAAATGGTCAGCAGTCAATATCGTACCACACATGGACATATCTTTATACCAGGGAACGCAAGTCATACTCTTACATGACTGATGACTAAAGAATCATTCCTTTTCGAGCTTTCTCAATTATTTCCAATAATATTTTTATTGAAACAAATGGTTGTAGCTCCGTCATAAGTAGCAATATAACTATCTTTTTTTATTTATTGATAGTGACTGTTTTCAGACACCATTCGTAAGTTTGACACATACATACGATAGCCTGTGCACGAGTAAAACAAAAAAAAAAGAAAGAAAAAAAAACTGATCCTGCAGTGATCAAAGCGGCACTATGGTCGACTCAGCAACAATAAAACACATCACATAGGACGGACATTAGAGCGTGCTTCAAGTCCATAAATATTTTTATTGACATTTTGCTGCGATGCAGTGACTCTTTGTCCTTAACAGCTCTATTTCTACTGATTGGGTCCATTTGTGTGTGCACTTGCTATACAATCACTCAGCCGACATCGAAAATTTAAAAAAAAACAGTGACTGACCGAATATTAATGGCAGCCTCTGTATTATTTAGGTACAGTATTCTCTGCACTGTGATCTCTAAGAAAGAATTTGACGTCAACAAAGATGATGAATACAAGCTTCCGTGGTCGTGGATCACAGCCGTCGACCAATTTAACGAGCTGTGTTGGGCGCACGATAAATACAAACAATATTCAAGCAGCCGGTACAGTAGCAATACAATGGCAATATTATACAGTATATGGGTGGTGTCTGTTCCTTCGAACGTGTCTGAGAGAACAGACGTCATTCTTGATCCCATATCCGTACATATACGTGACGACATGAAATGAATTCTGGTGTCGGTCGCTATTGGACATTAAAATTAATTCAATGGCGACAAGTGAAGCAGGATTCGAATCCGGATTTCCCGCTTCACGGGAGTGGTCGCTTGACAGCTTTTGCTATCCGAAGCACTCCTTCCGTCCGATTCAAAGTCCCATCAAGCCCCACACTACTTACATAGCGCCCGCTGGCCACCATACTCACAGCTCACCGCATCACCCTGCATTTCCACAAGAGTTCAGGATAGAGAATGGATCCGCACTGAAAGGGACCTACGACCGTCAAGCCGGATAAGTTCGGAAGTTCCCGTTCCAATCTAGGGTTTGTAAGGGGAGTGAGTACATAATATTCTGAATAGGAACCAATATCCGGAAACGTACTGTTTCCACGCTACAACCATTTGAAAACGTACTGGTAATGCGACGACTTTTACAAGTAGTTGATTAGGCGTGGCCCAGTACATCACTTGTTTTACAATTCCAGTCACTAACAGCCAAAGAAATTGCTCGTGTACTTCAACGTGATGCAGTACGGCCTCATATGATTTGGGTGTGCGGTGTCTCCTTGTAGTATCACAGTAACGCTTGCTGACGGTGAAGGTATCCTTTCTCGAATCCGTTGCGTAATTGTGCTAAAAACAGTATGCGACCGAGTGGGGCGCTGTCGAGAATGATCCTGATAAGGCCGACGGGCATCTCTTCCACTAGCGTGAGCATCGCCATTGAGAGAGATATGTCGGGGTATTCTGCGAAAGTGTACTCAACCATATTGCTCTAAGACTCATAGTCACTTGAATTAGGCTCGAACCTGGTGCAGAGACAACACAGGCATCAAGTGATATCAGCCGATGCGACATTACCACCCCGCCGCCGTGACCACTCTGTCGCATACCTATCCAGCAAACATGTTTTAAGCGGCTATAGCATGGAAACGGTACGTTTCCGGACATGGGTTCCTGTTCGGAATATTATGTACTCACTCCCCTCTTCAAGTTCTAGAAATTTGTAATTGGATGTCGTTAGGGGCCTAAGTCATTGCACGCACCAGGCTCTAACACTAGGCGTAGCGTATCTCTTTATATATCCCGCGATTTTTTAATTTCCGTTTTTACTTTCGATGTCTTATCTGCACAAAAACTTATTGCCAACCCCGTGGGCTAGCCGCGCAGTTTAGGGCGCTTTGCCACGTTTCGTGCGGCCCCCCCCCCCCCCCACCACCACCCCCGTCGGAGTTTCGAGTCGTCCATAGTGGGCATGGGTATCAGTTCTGTTTGTCCTTAGCGTATATTAGCTTAAGTTAGATTAAGTAGTGTGTAAACCTAGGAATCGATGACCTCAGCAGTTTGGTCCCATAGGAACTTACCACCACCAGTTACTGCCACGCCAAGCGGTCATTTCAGCTGGTGCTAGGTTCTAGGTTTGGAGTTTCTAGCCCCATCGCATTGTCTTCTGGTGAGTCAGTATGGACCGTACTACAGCGCCTGCGCCTTGTGGCCTCGAGGTACCCCATTGACAGCGCTCCCCCATCACCGTTTCGTCTACGTACCGTTTCAGCAGGATGTCGAGACGTGTGTGTTGTCTTCACTAAAGCCGTTTCTACCGCCAAACATCACAGGTGGCAGGAAGAGAACCCTTCTATCACAGATTAATCGTTGATGTACAACGTAGTAAGCTTGCACGTTTGCACGTTTGTGCTCGGAAGGCGATATCTCTAAAACGATTAATATACAATATGAAACATGTAATAAGTATTTATTAACATAACACAAACAGACTGCTCAGCTCTGAGCGTTGAAGGTGCTTGGCAATGGAGTTCAAGTACTGTAATGTAATTTAAAATGAAGATTAACTAATCTAAAGATGTTCACCAAAGACTGCTTTATACAACAGATTCAATCTGATTCAAATATTTCACATCGCTTCACACTTATCAGTCGGCGTTTAACAGTTCGACGAGCTTTTGTTACCAACGACCGGAAATGTAGCGCAGAAGACCTATGTTAGAGCGTCCACGTGGCTTCATTAACAGCGATGGGCGGAATAATCTTGCAACTGCGATGTCATTGTCGAAGGCAGTTCCGCGTATCAGCATTCACTACGGCGGCTGGCCGAAGTAGCGATAATGCGACTGATTATCCCAAGATTTTACAGCGGAAGCATGGATTGGTTCCAAGCTATGAGGACATCCAGGCAAAGTCTGACTGAAACTCAGTGGTGCTTAGGTGGCGGGTCCTCTGCACTGAGTGCCGTGTAACTGTAAACACATCGCTGTACACCTACTCTTCACTGAGGTGACGAAAGTCATGGGGGACCGCCTAATATCGTGTCGGACCTCCTTTTGCCCGGCGTAGTACAGGTACCGATATAGCATGGACTCAAAGCAAGTCGGTGGGAGTTCCCTGCAGAAATATTGAGCCATGCTGCTGCTATAGCCGCTCATGAACTGATGTCTTCATGCGGCTCGTGTCGGGCGATCTGGATGGCCAAATCATTCTGTCAAATTGTACAGAGTGTCCTTTAAACCAGTTGCGAAAAATTGCGACTCGGTGACATGTGTCATTGTCATCGATAAAAGTTCCATTGTTGTTTGGGAATATGAAGCCCACGAATGTCTGGAAATCGTCTCCATACGGCTGACCACAACCATGACCACTTCAGTTGAAACGTAGGACGCAGTCCATTCCATGTAAGCACGGTTCACTCCATTTTGGAGTCATCATCAGCTTACACAGTGCCTTGCTCACAACCTGGGTCAATGGGTTCGTGGGGTTTGCCCCACACTCGAACCCTTCCGTCACCTATTACCAACTGAAATTAGGACTAATTTGACCGGGCCGCAGTTTCTAGTCGTCTAGCGTCACCTGATATGGTCACGAAGCCAGGAGCGGCGCTGCAGGCGATGTCGTGCTGTTAGCAAAGGCATTCGTGTCGGTCGTCTGCTGTCAGACGCCACTAACGCAGTGTCCTGACGGGTACGTTCGTCGCACGTCCCACATTCATTATTCACGCAGTATTTCACGCAGTATTGCTTATCACTTAGCACTGACAACTCTAGGCAAGCGTCACTGTTCTCGATAAGTAAAGGCACTCTGCCACTGCATTGTCAGCGGTGAGAGGTAGTGCCTCAAATGTGGCGTTTTCGGCATACTCTTGACATTCCACAATGTCTCGGAATACTGAATTCCCTAACGATGTCAGAAATGGGATGTCCCATGCATCTAGCTCTAATTACCATTCCGCTTTCAGAATCTGTTAATTCTCGTCGTCTGGCCATAATCACGTCGGAAACAATTTCACACGAGTCATCTGAGTACAAATGACAACACCACCAAACACACTGTCTGTGCGCTATACTACCGCCATCTGTATACGAGCATACAGCTATCCCACGGCTTTTGCCACCTTAGTGGACAAATTGACAACAGTAACGCTATTTCTGGCAGTGACGAAATTTAAACTTCCAGGAAGTATCTTCTGTCCTGGATGGAGAGTACTTACTTTCGATGCTTGCTCAATCGCTTCTCTAGTGCCACTAAGGCTAAATTAATGCAGCACCATATTACACTGAAGAGCCAAAGAAAGTGGTACACCTGCCTAATATCGTGTAGGACCCCTGTGAGCTCGCTGAAGTGCCGCAACACGACGTGGCATCGACTCGACTAACGTCTGAAGTAGTGCTTAAGGGAATTGACACCATGAATCCTGCAGGGCTGTCCATAAATCTGTAAGAGTACGAGGGGGTGGATATCTCTTTTGGACAGCACGTTGCAAGGCATCTCAGATATGCTCGTAATATTCATGTCAGGGGTGTTTTGTGGCCAGCGAAGTGCTAAACTCAGGAGAGTGTTCCTGGAGCCTCTCTGTAGCAATTAAGGGCGTGTAGGGTGTCACATTGTCCTGCCGGAATTGATCAAGTCCGTCGGAATGCACAATGGACATGAATGGATGCAGGTGATCAGAGAGGATGCTTACGTACGTATCACCTGTCAGAGTCGTATCTATAGGCATAGGGGATCCCATACCACTTCAATTACACACGCTCCACACAATTACAGAGTCTCCACCAACTTGAACAGTCCCCTGCTGACATGCAGGATCCATAGATTCAGTAGCGGTCCACAGCACTCCAGCTGCACACACCCCACACCATTACAGAGCCTCCACTAGCTTGAACAGTTTCTAGCTGTTATGCAGGGTCCATGGATTCATGACGTTGCATTCATACCCGTACACGTCCATCCGCTGTATACCATTTGAAAAGTGATTCGTCCAACCAGCAACATGTTTACAGACATCAACAGTCCAATGTCGGAGTTGATAGGCCCAGGTGAGGCGTAAAACTTTGTGCCGTGATGTTATCAACAGTGCATGAATGGGCCTTCGGCTCTGAAAGCCCATATCGATCATTATTGCTTGCTGTGGAACACGCCAATACACCCGAAGAAAATAAACAATCAAACGAGAAACAACGAGTGCTTGTCCAGTCCCTAGAGAGAGTGATAATTGAAAAAATATAGAGATGAGTTTGGGAACTGAGAATCGCGAACGAAAGTCGTTAGCGATGAGGAGTCACACAATAATATCACACGGACAGGGGCAGGGTGGACCTGTAATGCTGCTACCTCGCAGTGCAAATACAGTGTTTCATCTTAATCACGGGCGAAATTGCCACCAATATTTTATTACCGTGAAACATCTGGACTAAAGCTACCTGTATCTTCCCATGGTTGCCCCCAATATGATGGAAGTCAATACATGTATTTGGAAAAGGCAGCAACTACCACACTAATGGTCACAAAGTGAACCAGACTAAGAACTGTAGCGAAATAGACCCGAGAGAATGTCTCTCCAGAGTTTTGTAACGTTGGCTACTGCACGTCAGTGTACCTTCACCTGCAGAAAAAGCCACTTGAGTGGGGGTGACAGAGTGGACGGTTTCTACTGCTGTTGCTGACCGGGCAGGTTGGTCTCCTGGCACTTAGATTGGTGCTCCCGTTGTGGTGCTAGTTCTCCAAACGTGGACGAGGCGAGTGTCAACTGGATTGCAGCTTGAATTTGAAAATAATGATCCCAAAATTCTACCCATTTTCTCCACTTTGAGCATTTTCTGAATTAATTACTAGGCTATTATGAAAACTGATCCACTCTTACTATTCAGTACACAGATACTCAGGCACACCACCAGATTTTTTGAGTTGGCCAGTGAAAACAGATCTTAATACATGAACTGACTGAATAATTTCAATGACTTTTTAATTAATTGATTCGTATACTTATGTTCAGTGTCACTGTACTCGTAGTTACCTAACCAACACTGGTCTGTGATTGGATGTATGATTTTAATTCTGTTCTCTTTCTTTATAACAGGAACTCGACTGGACAGCTCCTGACACTTTTCCATGTACTTTACGCGTCTTAGGAAAGTCGCAGGTTACAACCGCCCCCTGCAAGTTTTCTGACTGGATAGGCAGTTGTCCTCACAGGAAACAGAATTCGATACTAATCAGTTCAAATGGTTCAAATGGCTCTGAGCACTATGGGACTTAACTACTGAGGTCATCAGTCCCCTAGAACTTAGAACTACTTAAACCTAACTAACCTAAGGACATCACACACATCCATGCCCAAGGCAGGATTCGAACCTGCGACCGTAGCGGTCACGCAGTTCCAAACTGACGCGTTTAGAACCGCACGGCCACACTGGCCGGCGATAATAATCAGTCACAAATCTAAATCATATAATTATGAGACACAAGTACAATGAATACATACACAGAAGAAACAACTACACAAGAATATTTTACAAATATCAATATAGTTAAGATTTTCGCCCTGCAGCGGAGTGTGCGGTGATATGAAACTTCCTGACAGATTGAAAGTGTCTGCCGGACCGAGACTCGAACTTGGGAACTTTGTCTTTCACGGGCAAGTGCTCTACCATCTGAGCTACCCAAGCACAACTCACGACCCGTCCTCACAGATTCATTTCTGCCAGTATTTCGTCTCCTACCTTCCAAACTTCACAGAAACTCTTCTGCGAACGTTGCAGAACTAGCACACCTAGAAGAAAGGATATTGCGGGGACATGGCTTGGCCACAGCCTGAGGGATTTTTCCAGAATCAGTTCCCGAGTTCGAGTCTCAATCCGGCACACAGTCGTAATTTGTGAGGAAGTTTCATATCAGTGCACACTCTGCTGCAGAGTGAAAATCTCATTCTAGTAACATCCCTCTAGCTGCGGCTAAGTCATGTCTCCGCAATATCCTTTATCCCAAGAATGCTAGTTCTTAAAGGTTCGCAAAGAGCTTCTGTGAAGTTTGGAAGGTAGGAGACGAGATACTGGTAGAATTGAAGCTGTGAGGACAGGTCGTGAGTCGTGCTTAGGTAGCTCAGTTGGTCGGCAAGGGACTGGGTCTTGTGTGTCCTTCATCGTCATAAATTCCTGGTGTTAACGAGTAGAACGAACTACCGGAACATTTTTGCTAACTATTTGGGGTTGTCATTCATGGACCCACCGGCCAGCTGGGGTGTGCCGGGTGTGAGAAAAAATTGACTTGCAGAGTGATGTTTCCACGATTCCCCTACAGTAACAGAAACAGTCCCAGACTGTGTGCAGCGGCCCTGGACCCTCCAACGGTTGATGACTTGTGATGTCCATTGCAATGATGACTGCCTCTTACTGGCCGCCCGCTTCGATAAGGCGATCCCATCGGGTAAGATGGATCTTTTTAGTTCACATTATCGGCAGAGTTTTTGGAGTATGGCTCCCTTGTTTTTGTTGCTCCTTATATTTAGAACAAAAAAAAAAATTTTTTTATGGTGCGCTTAAGTGGTAGGAGGGGAGAGACATAGTGGCTAGGTCTCGGAATTCGACCTCCACCCGCCTTGCCCCCTCCAGCTTGCTACTCATAAAAAAAAGAACTTGGTTAGATTTACGGGCTGTGTATTGGTTTTAAATTTATTGTTCCGTTTCCGTATACAAGAGGCAGAAGAAATTCAGTAATCATGTTTGCCAGCTACAAATGGTCGCTCAGTTTATGGCGGGTCATGGCCCATCGAACATAGGCCGGTGTGAGGTGGAGCGTACACTATTAAGTAGTGGTTTTGACTTTGTACATATGTAATGTTTGTGTTTTCCTTTTCTTTTTCGTTTATAAATGTATAGCTATGGGGTTTTTTTAATCATTGACAAAGGTCTTCTTAGGCACTTGTGGGTTTTATTGTTGTTCTGAAGAAGGTGTAGTTATCTACGCCGAAACCTGGGTTAACACTAGGTGCTTTTTTTCGCAATCGAGGCTGGTTTTTAAATACATTACCCAACGATTGCTGACGCACTGCGATGTTGAAGGTTCTTAGAGGGAGATGTTCTTCTTATGACTTTACTCAGTGAAGATGTGCCCAATTTACCCGTACAGTCACTCTAGGTACCTCTGTCAAGTGCAGTCACAGGCGACAGAAGCGGGCAGCTCATTGTCCCAGCGGAGTAGGGTGGGCCGCAGCCGAATGTCTGGAGCCTGCGGAGCAAGGCCTCTCCCTAGCTATCTGGATGCTTATTCCTCAAGTTCAATTTCAGCGGTGGAGGGTCGCGCCATATTTAAGGGAAAGGCGCACTGTGCCCTCCAATGTACTGCTAGAGGCCTTTTTCTCCCCATTCACACACATCTTGACCTCTTTCACAGTCAATCACAGCATGCATATGAATGACACAATAAGCACCTAAAATCACAGTCACACACAGTCGTGTAATAACGAGTGGCAACTAGATGTAGCCCTGTGTATTGATAATTCTAATAGGACTTGATTCTTGACTGGTTTTGATCTAACGCTAGTTACGCCTTTTTCCTCATAGTGGCTGCAGGGAATACTTCTAACTTAAGTCAGTCTTTGAGGATGTTAAAGACTGCCTTTGAGATTGCAGAGAAAACCGCACCGATATCAGTAAGAACTTCCAGATAGTACCGAAACAGTTTAGCTTGATCCTGGGGCTCATATATGCTTTTTCAGGCAACTGGTATACATTACCCAACAAATCTTGAAATGGATTCTGAAGGGAGATCACTTCCTTTACCAAATCTCTACACACGACGAACGGGAGTAACTCAGCTGTGGTTATTGTTTATGCCAAGGTAACATCGGTAACAGAAGGCGTTGCCATTGGTGCCACACTCTGTAGCAAATTTGGTGATGGTACGTGCCATCAGAGGTTTGACTTGTGCTTTATGCTGCAAGTGATTACAAACTGTACGACATAACGTTCCTCTCATTATATTTTTTCAGTTGATGATTTGTATTCTGACTGCGTTCTTACTGGTTATTCGCTTGTCCGTGCATATTCTCATTGCGACTGATAGACATTCATGACTGGTTATTGGCACGAATCTGTCCTTCGTTGCTGGGGTTACAACGAATGTGTTCCTGTTGGAAATCGTACGACGTTACAGGAATTTCTAGCGCTTGTTCGATACTGACGATGGGCGTTGTAAGCACCTGCCCCGTGCTCTTTCAAGCATCCAGTGTAAAAGGCATCATCTACTCAGTATCTGTTAGTGGGTCCAGGTGACAAAGTGACTGTAGTTCGCACGAGAAGAACTGTCTGAGGGTTACGCACCTCAGACTGTCTGGCATTAAGGAGTGTCTGACTCTCTGTTGACACACCCATTTCCAGCACTGAGTTATGTTTGCTCCGAATAGGACCGACTTGTAATCTGCCACCAGATACTTGCTTCGGATGTCAAGTGCTGGAAAAATACATTCACACTCACAAAACAGATTCGCATTCTACGATCATGCATTCGCGTCTGCTATAACTGACAAACAACAATTTGTGACAGACCGGAACTCGAACCTGGGTTTCCTGCTTATTGCTTGCTATCGCTTTAACAACTTAGGTTACCCGAGGACGCCTCCTGCACCTATCCAAACTCCTATATGTCACGTACTCACAACAGTATCCTGCGTAGGTTCATGATTCTTGCACAGGGAGACAAATATTTTATAGCCATTTTAGCCCGTCGATGTACGGATGCATCATTGACTGTTACAATGTCTGCGTTTATAGAGTGTCTGTATCTTAAATCTTTTGCTGTACAGACGTGTTATTTACATTCCGTGCAGAGGCAGCTGTTGTTAAGGCTGTACTGCTCGCCAGATTCTGATGTCTATGATGAGAGACGGCTTTCTGGCAGGTATGAAATTCTTATCACTCAATTTATCAAAAACCATTAGTCGAAAGAAATTGATATTTGCACATCATACAGACTGATATCATCACTCGATAAACAAATGAATCTCTTTTCGCTACGCATCATATTTACTGGGCCACATCAAATTAAGCAAATCATTGCATGAAAGTTTAGATAGTTCGCAGAGGTAAAAACGCATTGTGTTTACTTTGGACATACGTTGAAGGAATCAAATGTACAAAAGGCTTAGTACTGTCACATTGACCATGGGACAGAGAAATTGCTTCACCATTGCATACAAAAGGGTGTAAGCCGAGGTTTCTATGGTACTGAGGCGATTACAGTAAGCACATGAAACCTCTCCTGAGTATAAATAACTTGTAACCGAAGCACTTTTTCTTGTTTATTCTAGCCTTGGCACTGTCATATTGACAACGGGACACACAAATTGCTTCACCATTGCATACAACAGGGTCTAAGCCGAGGTTTCTATGATACTGACACAATTATGATAAGTGCATGAAACTTCTCCTGAGTATAAATAACTTGTAACTCATGCACTTTTGCAATTCTGTTCTAGTCTTGGCACTGTCACATTGACGATGGGAAACAGAAATTTCTTCGCCATTGCATACAAAATGGTCTAAGCCGACATTTCTATGGTACTGAGGCTGAGCCATGTGAGGCTCGCGTTGGTGCTGTTGGTAGGTTGGCATCGTGTAATAGGGATAGTGGCGTCTCGTTTTCTGCTTCTGTTTTCTGGAGCCACTACGTTTGCTAGCGTTGTCTGTCCGCAAGTGGCAGGAGCAGCGTTTATCGATATCTATTACCCATACTGTCTTTGGGAGGATGTGTTTTTTGGGTCGGGTATGTGGGTAGTTCGGTTGGGACGGAGCAGCAGGGAGGTCCGGCAGTGCGAGAACATGCCGGGACCACTAGCGGCATGCAGGCATTGCCGGATGGAGGGGCTGTAGTTGCGAGAGGCGCAACCTCGTTGTCCACCGCACCCAGCACGTTGAGTTAACATTAATCCAGTAGGGAAACCCCTACTGTTTTGTCATCACGCAGTTTGTTTGTGCTCTGCTGCTTGAGGGTCGCCGTGGGATGAACAGCAGCAAGTGGAGCATGTCGAATTGGCAGAAACTATTAGCCATCTTCTACTGACAGTTATTAGTTTTGAATTTTGTGTTATTATTTGGTGAAGTGCCACCAGCGGTGTTTTACTGCCTAATGGCCGCTAACGCCCCAGTTACCTGCCCTGCAGATTAGTGCATTTTTGCGGCAGTGTACTTTTCCTCGTCTTGCCGATGCTGTCCTGCATGAAAAAAATGGTTCAAATGGCTCTGAGCACTATGGGACTTAACATCTTAGGTCATCAGTCCCCTACAACTTAGAACTACTTAAACCTAACTAACCTAAGGACAGCACACAACACCCAGCCATCACGAGGTGTCCTGCATGACGTGAAGTTCGACAGCCTCCTTGATTGTGGTGTGGATTGTGGTTTCTTCTGTCTACCTTGGTTGCAGTGGTTCCTTCTGCCTTTCGATGTTCTAAACACCACATTCTGAAGACCCAGTGCTGTCTGTCACTTAGCCATAGCTTGAATTATTCCATCATTATACAAGTTATCACACATTAGGTGGATTTGGTAAGAGGATTGATTGGCGTTTAAACTGTCCCTAGTTTGTGTTGCCATCCTGTTAGGTGAGCATAACTCTTGGCTGCCTGTCTCACCGCCTATGCAGCTGTAGGGACTTTTCTCAGGTCGATCCATGGAACACTGTCGGTGGATCACTCCCCTTTTATTATTTTGTCTGATTGTGTCAATTGCTTAAAAATAATATTTTGTTTAAATTATTCCTATTGCTTGTGGCATTTAGACCACAAATAATTTTAATTCTTCTTAATAAGGCCTTCAGCCGTCAGTGAAGCTTGTGTTACAGTCAGTTTTCCTTAAAATGATTTTAAAAAAATTATTTTGGTATTTTTCAACAACCTTCTCCTCACTTGTAATTCAGGCCTTCAGCCACTGATTGTTCTGAAATACTGCTTGCAGCCTTCAGCTGACAAATAATTTGAATTCTTTCTTAATAAGCCCTTCAGCTGTCAGTGTAGCTTGTGTTACAGTTAATTTTTTCTAATGATTGTTTAAAAAATTATTTTGGTTTTTTAAATATCTAATTGTGTTCCTCATCTGTAATTCAGGCCCTCAACCATTAATTCTTCTGAAGTACTGATCGTCGCCTTCAGCTGGCAAATAATTTGAATTTTTCCTTAATAAGGTCTTCAGCAGTCAGTGTAGCTTGCGTTTCAGTCAATTTTGTTAAAAGCTAATTTAAAAAATTATTTTCGTATTTTTAACATGTAATTGTCTTCCTCATTTGTGATTCTGGCCTTCAGCCATTAACTATTCTGAAACACTGCTTGTGGCCTTCAGTCAACAACTAATTTGAATTCTTCCTTAATAAGACCTTCAGCCGTCAGTGCAGCTTGCGTTACAGTCAATTCTATTTTAGTGAATTTTAAAAAAAATTATTTCCTCAAATAAAGTGTATATGTTTACTTTGCAACCAACGATAACTGATTAGGCCCCAACTACATCTTTTCCTGCTTTCCGTAAGGGCAATGTTTCAGAGGCGATTATGGTTTCTGCATGAAAACTCTCCTGAGTATGAATAACTGATAACTGTTACACTTTTGCGCGTTTATTCTAGCCTTGGTACTGTAACATTAACGATAGATCACTGAAATTGTTTCGCCATTGCACAACCCGATGTTTATTACACTACTGATACACTTACGGTAAGTGATGAAATCTTTCCTGAGTATAAATAACTTGTAACCATTGCACTTTTGCGTGTTTATTCTAGCCTTCGCACTGTGACATTGACGATGGGACACAGAAATTGCATCGCCATTGTATACAGCAGGCTCTAAGCCGACGTTTATACGGTACTGAGGCGATTATGGTAAGTGCATGAAACATTACGAGAGTATAAATAACTTGTAACCGTTGCACTTCTGCATGTTCCTTCTAACCTCGGCACCCTCACACTGATGCTTGGAACCAGAAATTGATTCGCCATTGCATGGAAAAAACAGGGTCTAAAGCAACGTTTCCATGGTACAGAGGCGACTGAGGTAAGCGCATGAAACGTCTCCTGAGTATAAATAACTTGTAACCGCTGCACTTTTGCATGTTTATTCTGTCCTTGGCACCATCACATTTACGATGAGACACACAAATTGCTTCGCCATTGCATACAATGGGGTATAAGCCGACGTTTCTATGCTACTGAGGCAATTATGGTAAGTTCATGAAACCTCTCCTAAGTATAAATAACATGTAACCATCGCACTTTTACATGTTTATTGTAGTCTTGGCACTGTCACATAAACAAAGGGGCACAGACGTTACTCCGCCATTGCATTAACAACAGGGACACAGAAATTCCTTCTCCATTGCATACAAGAGAGTCTAAGCCGCTGTTACAATGGTACTGAAGAAATTATGGTAATCACATAATATCTATCCTGAGTATAAATAACTTGCAACCGTTGGACTTTTGCACGTTTATTCTATCCTGAGCAACCTCAAATTGACGATGGGACACAGAAATTTCTTTGCCATTGCATACAAGAGGGTCTAAGCCGCCGTTACTATGGTACTGAGGCAATTACGGTAAGCACATAAAACTTCTTCAAAGTATAAAAAACTTGTATCCGATGCACTTTTGTGTGTTTATTCTAGCCTTGGCACTGTTACATTGACGATGGGGCACAGAAATTGCTTCTCCATGGTATACGACCGGGTCTACGTCGACGCTTCTACTCTGAGGCGATTCCGGTTAGTTCATGAAAACCACCTGAGTATAATAAACTTGTAACCAATGCACCTTTGCATCATTATTCTAGCTTCATCACTGCCACATTGACGTTGTCACACAGAAATTGCTTAGCCAATGCATATAACAGGGTGTAAGGCGAAGTTTCTAATGTACTGAGGCATTACAGAAAATGAATGAAACCTCTCCTGAGTATAAATAACTTGTAACCAAAGCACATTTTCGTCTGTATTTTAGCCTTGGCACTGTCACATTGACGATGATACGCAGATATTGCTTTGCCATTGTATACAACAAGGTCTAAGGCGACGTTTATACGCTACTGAGGCAATCATGGTGAACACATGAAACCTCTCCTGTGTGTGAATAACGGGGAACCATTGCACTTTTGCATGTTTTATCTAGCCTTGGCAGTATCACATTGACGATGGGACACAGAAATCGCATCACGATTGCGTACAACAGGGTCTAAGCCTAGTTTGTATGAAATGGAGGCGATTACAGAGAGCGAATGAAACGTCTCCTGAATATATATATATATATGTTGTAACCGATGCACTTTTGTTTCTTCATTCTAGCCTTGGTATTGTTACATTGGCGATAGGACACGAAAATTGCATCGCCATTGCATACAACAGGATCTAAGCCGACGTTTCTCTTATACTGAGTCGATTACAGTAATCATATGAAACTTCTTCTGAGTATAAATAAGTTGTAACCGATTCACTCTTGCGTATTTATTCCAGCCTTGGCGCTGTCACATTGATCACGAGACACCTAATTTGCTTCACCATTGCATACAACAGGGTCTAATCCGACGTTTCTATGATAGTGAGGCGATTACAGTAAGCACATGAATCTTCTTCTGAGTATAAATAACTTGTAACCGATGCACTTTTGCATGTTTATTCTAGCCTCGGCACTGTCAAATTGACGTTCGGACACAGAAATTTTTTCGCCATTGCTTACGACATGTTACAAGCTGCTGTTTCAGTGGTACTGAGACAATTATGGTAAATGCATTAAAACCTGTCCTTAGTATAAATAACTTGTAACCAATGCACTTTTGCCTGTTTATTCCAGATCTGGCAGTATTAGATTGACGGTGGGATACAGAAAATATTTCGCCATTACATACAACAGGTTTTAAACTGACGTTTCACTGGTACTACGCCGATTACTTTAAGCACATGAAATCTCTCCTTAGTATCAATAACTTCTAATGCATATACTTTCCCTTTTTTATTCTAGCCTTGGCTCTGTAAAATAACGGAAGGACACAGAAATTGCTTTGCCATTGCTTACAACAGGGTCTACGACGTCGTTTCTATGTTATTGAGGCGATTACGGTAAGCGCATGAAACCTCCCCTAAATATCTAGTAACAAATGCACTTTTGCAAGTTTATTCTAGCCATAGCACTGTCACATTGACGTTGGGACAGAGAAATTGCTTCGCCAATTAATACAACAGGGTCTAAACCAACGTTTCCATCTTACTGAGGCGATTAAGGTGAGCGCATGGAACCTCTCCTGGGTGTAAATAATTTGTAACAAATGCACTTTTACATGTTTATTCCAGCCGTGAAGGTGTCACATTGACGAAGCGAATCTGAAATAGTTTCTCCATTGTACAGAACTGGGTCTAAGCTGACGTATCTATGGTGCTGAGGCTATTACAGTAAGAATAAATGACTTGTGACCCATATCCTTTTTCTTGATTATTCTTGCCTTGGCACTGTTACATTAACGATGGGACGCAGAAATTGTTTCTCCATTGCATACAACAGGATCTAGAGCTAACGTTTATATGTTACAGAGGCGATTACGGAAAGCGCGTGAAATCTCGATCCGAGCATAAATAACTTGTAACCGATGCACATTTTCATGTTTATTCTAGTCTGGCACTGACAGATAGACGATGCAACACGGAAATTGCTTCGGCATTGCATACATTTGGCGCTGAACTGACGTTTATATGGTACTGAGGCTTTTCCTGTAAGTGCAAGAAACCCCTACTGAGTATAAATAACTGGCAACCAATGCACGTTTGCAAGTTTATTCCAACCATAGCACTGTCACATTGACGATGGGACACAGAAGTTGATTCATCTTTTCGTACAACAGGATCTAGGCCGACGTTTGTGTGGTACTGAGTCGATTACGGTAGGCACATGAAACCTGTACTGAGTATAAATCAGATGGAACTTTTGGATGTTTATTCTAGCCTTGGGACTGTCACATTGACGATGGGACACAGAAATTCCTTCGCCATTGTATACAACATTGTTTAAGCCGATTTTTGTTCTTATTGAGGCGATTACAATAAGCACATGAAACCTCTCCCAAGTATAAATAACTTGTCACAAATGAACTTTTGCATGTTTATTCTAGCCTTAAAACTGTCACAATGACTATGGGACACAGAAATATCTTCGCCATTGCATACAACAGGTTCTAAGACAACGTTTCTATGGCACTGAGGCGATTACAGTAAGTGCAGCAAATCTCTCCCGAGTATAAATAGCTTGTAACCCATACACTTGTAGATGTTTATTCTAGAATTGGCACTGTCATATTGACGATGAGACCCAGAAATTGCTCTGCCGTTGTATACAACAGTGCCCAAACTAACGTTTTTGTTATACTGTTGCACTGCTGAGTATAAATAACTTGTAATCGATAAACTTCTGCATGTTTATTCCGCTTTGACATTGTCACATTGACGATGGGTCAGCAAAATTGTTTCACCATTGCATCCTACAACGTCTAAGCAGACGTTTCTATTGTAGTGATGTGGTTACTGTGAGTACATGAACCTCTCGTGAATATAAATAACTTGCAACCAATTTACTTTTGAATGTTTATTCTAGTGTTGGCACTGTCACATTAACGATGGGACACAGAAATTACTTGACCATTGCGAACAACAGTGTCTAACACGATGTTTCTATGGTACTGAGGACTGTGAAGACTATCCTGAGCATAAAAGTTTGTACCCAGTTATCTTTTTATGTTTATGCTAGCCTTGGATTTGTAACATTGACGAATGAACAGAGATATTGCTTCGAAGTTGCATACAACAGGGTTAAGTCCAACATTTGTATGGTACTGAGGCGTTTACGGTAAGCACATGAAACCTTTAATGAGTATAATTAACTTTGAACCGATACATTTTTGAATGTCTATTCTACTTTAGGACTGTCATTTTCAAGACGGGACGCAGTAATTACTTTGCCAATGAGTACAACAGTGTCTAAGCCGAGGTCTCTATAATACTGAGGCGATTACGACAAGCGAATGAACCCTCCACTGAGCAGTAAAAACTTGTAAGCGATTCACTTTTGCATGTTTATTCTGCCCTTGGCATTGTTACATTGACGATGAGAGACAGAAATTTGTTCGTAATTGCATACAACACAGTCTGAGCCGACGTTTCAATGGTACTGAGGCGATTACGGTAAGCACGTGAAACTTCTCGTGAGTGTAAATATCTTGTAACCAATGCATATTTGCATGTTTATTCTATGCTTGCCGCTCTCACCATGACGATGGGACACAGACATTATTTCGCCTTTGCATACAACAGGGTTTAAGCGAACGTTTCTATGGTACTATGGCGTATACAGTAAGCACATTAAATCTCTCCTGAGTATAAATAACTTTTAAACATTATAGTTTTACATGTCTATGCTAGCCTTGGCTCTGTCACATTCACGATGGGACATAGTAATTGCTTTGCCAATGTATACAACAGTAACTAAGCCAACGTCTCTATATTATTGAGACGTTTACGACAAGCACATGAAACCTCTCCTGAGCATGAAAGACTTGTATCAAATGCACTTTTACGTGTTTATTGTAGCGTTGGCACTGTCACATTGACGATGGGACACAGAAATTGCTTCGACATTGTATACAACAGTGTCTAAGCCAATTTATGTTTGCTACTGAGGAGATTATGGTAAGCACATGAAATCTCTCCTGAGTATAAATAATTTGTCACTGATGCACTTCACATCTTTATTCCACATTTGGCAATTTGACTTCGATGATGGGACACAGTAATTTCTACACCATTACTTATAACAGGGACTAAGCCAACGTTTCTATGGTACTGAGAGGATTATGGTAAGCGAATGAAACCACTTCTGAGTATAAATAACTCCAAAACGATGGACTTTTGCTTGTTTATTGTACCCTTGGCACCGTCACATAGGCGATGGGACACAGAAATTGCTTCGCCATTACATACAACAGAGGCTAAGCGACGTTTCTGTGTTACTGAGGCGATTACGTTATGGGGTGTTGAAACCTCTCCTGAGTATAAATTGTAACCAATTCACTGTTGCATGTTTATTCTACGTTTGTCACTGTCACATGGACGATGGGACACAGAAATTGCATTGCCAATTCATACAAAAGCTTCTAAGCCGACGTTTCTATGGTACTGAGGCGATTATGGTAAGCACATTAAACCTTCCAGAGTTTAAATAACTTGTAAACCATTTACACTTTCGCAAGTTTATTCTAGCCTTGGCACTGTAAACTTACGATGGGACAAAGAAATGTTTCTCTATTGCATACAAGAAGGTTTAAGACACCATTTCTACGGTACTGATGCGATTATGGTAAGTGCATGACACTTGCCCTGTGCATAAAAAAATTCTAACCGATGGACTTTTGCATGTTAATTCTAGCCTTGGCACTGTCACATTGACGATGGGACTCAGAAATTGCTTCGTCATTGCATACAACAGGGCTACAGCCGACGTCTATATATTACTGAACCGACTACGGTAAGCGCATTAACCTCTGCTGAGTAAAAATAACTTGTAACCGATGCACTTTTGCATGTTTATTCTAGCCTTGGCATTGCCATATTGACGGTGAGACACCGAAATTACTTCGCCATTGTATACAACAGTGCTTAAGCCGACCTTTGTATGGTACTGAGGCGATTACAGTAAGCATATGAAACCTCCCCTGAGTACAAACAAGTTGTATACCATACACTTTTCCATGTTTAGTCTTGGCACTGTAAATTTACGATAGGTCACAGAAATTTTTCGCTATTGTATACAAGAGGTTCTAAGAAGCCGTTTCTATGGTGTTGATGAGATTACGGTAAGCGCATGACACCTGCCCTGTGCATCAATAACTTTTAACCGATTTACTTTTGCATGTTAATTCTAGCTTTGGACTCCTCACTTTGACGATGGGACACAGAGACTGCTTCGCCATTGCATACAAAATGGTCTAAGCCATCGTTTCTGTGGTAGTGATATGGTTGCGGTGCGAACGACACGTCTGCAGAGTATAAGTAACTTGTAACCTATGTACTTTTACATGTTTATTCTAAGCATGGCACTATCACATTGACGGAGAGACATTGAAATTTCTCCGTAATTGCATACAACCGACGTTTCTATGGTACTGAGGCAATTACAGTAAGATCATTAAACCTCTCCTAAGTGTAAACAACTTGTAACTGAAGCTTTTCGCAACGTTATTCTAGCCTTGGCACTGTCACATTGACGATGTAAAATTGAAAATGCTTCGCCATTGCCAATGCTTTGCCACTGCATACAAACAGGTCTAGGCTGACGTTTCTATGGTACTGAGGTGATTGCAGTAAGTCAATGGCACCTAACTATAAATAACTTGTAACCGATGCACTTCTGGATGTTTTTCTAGGCATGCCACTGTCACATTGACTGCGAGACACAGAAATTTCTTAACCAAGTGCAAGCCGACGTCTCTATATTACTGACATGATTACGACAAACGCATGAAACCTCTCCTGTGGATGAAAAACTTGTATCCGATGCACTTTTGCATGTTTATTCTAGCCATGGGCTGTTACATTGGCTATGACACACGGAAACTGCTTTGCCATAGAATACAACTTATTCTAGCCTTAGCACTGTCACATTGCCAATGGGACACAGAAATATTTTCTCAATTGCAAGGCCTTCGTTTCTATGATACTGTGGTGATTCTGGTAAGTGCATGAAACCACTCCTGACCATAAATAACTTGTATCAGAAGCACTTTTGCATGTTTTTTCTAGCCTTGGCACTGTTACATTCACGATCGGACACAGAAATTGCTTTGCCATTGTATACAACAGTGTCTAAGTCGATTTTTGTTTGGTACTGAAGAGATAACGGTAAGCACATGAAACCTCTACCGAGTGTAAATAACTTGTTACCGATGCACTTTTGCATGTGTATTCTAGCCTTGGCACTGTCACAATGACTATGAGGCACAATAATTGCTTTGCCATTGTATACAACAGGGTCGAAGCGGACGTTTCTATTGTACCAAGGTGATGACTTTAAGCGTATAAAATCTGCCATGAGTATAAATATCTTGTAACCGATGCACCCCTGCATGTTTATTCTAGCTTTAGCACTGTCGCATTTGCAATGGGACACAGAAATATTTTCTCAATTGCATACAATAGTGCATAACCTGACGTACTGAGGCGATTGCAGTAAGTGTATGAAGCCTCTCCTGAGCATAAAACTAGTACCCAGTGAACTTTATATGTTTATTCCAGCCATGGACTTGTGAGGATCGAACAGAAAAATTGCATCGCAATTGCAGACGACAGGCTCTAAACCGATGTTTCTATGGTACTGAGACGAATACGGTAAGCACTTCAAACCTCTCCTGAGTGTAAATATCTTCGACCCGATAGAGTTTGGCATGTCTATTCTAGCCATGTCACTATCACATTCACGATGGGACTACATCTCCATCTTACGGAGACGATTACCGCAAATGCAGGAAATCATTCCTGAGCATGAACAACTTTTAACCAATGCACCTCTGCATGTTTATTCTAGCCTACTCACTGTTACATTCACGATCAGACTCAGAATTTTATTCACCATTCGATACAACAGGGTCCAAGCCGACGTTCCTATGGTACTGGGGCTATTATGGCAAGCGCATGAAAGATCTCATGAGCACAAATAACTTGTAACTGATGCACTTTTGCGTGTTTATTCTAGCTTTGGCACTACCACATTGACGATTGGACACAGAAATTGCTTCGCCATTGAATACAGCAGGGTCTAAGACGACGTTTCTATGGTACTGAGTCAGTTATAATTAGCGCATGAAACCAGTACAAAGTGTAAATTAATTGGAACCGATGCACTTTTGCACGTTTACTCTAACTTTGTCACCCTCACATTGACAAAGGGGACACATAAACTCAAAGCCACTGTATACAACATTGTCCAAGTGGTCGCTTTTGTTTTTCTGAGGCATATACGGTGAGCACATGAAACCTATTGTGAGGATAAATGACTTAAAACCGACGGACTTTTGCATGTTTATTCTATACTTGGCGCAGTCACATTGACGATGGGGGACAGAAACTGCTTCCTGATTGCATACAACTGGATGTGAGCTGATATTTCTAAGGTACTGAGGCGATTACGGTAATCACATGAAGCCTCAAATAAGTATAAATAACTTGTAACCGATGTACTTTGGCATGTTTATTCTAGCATAGGCACTATCACATTGACAATGGGACACAGAAATTGCTTTACCATTGCATACAACAAAGTCTGTGTTGATGTTTCTAGGTTGGTGAGGCGATTGCAATAATCGCATGAAACCTCTTCTGAGTATAAATAAGATGTAACCGATGCAATTTTGCATGTTTATTGCGGCCTAGACACCGTCACACTGATGATGGGACGAAGAAATTGCCTTGCATTGTATACAGCAGGGTGTAAGCCGATGTTTATAAGGTATTGATGCGAATACGATAAGCACATGAGACCTCTCCTGATTATAAATGGGTTGTAACTGATACACTTTTGGACGTTTTTTCTAACCTTGGTTGTGTCACATTGAAGATGGGATACAGAAATGCTTTCCGATTACATACAACAGGGTCTCATCTGTTGTGTCTAGGGTACTGAGGCGATTACGGAAGCTGCATCAAACCTCTCCTGAGTATAAATAATTTTTGAAGTTTATTCTAGCCTTGGCACTGTCACATTGATGATGGGACACAGAAATTGCATCGCCATTGCATAGAACAGGGTCAAAGCCGACGTTTCTATGGTACTGAGGCGATTACAGTTTGTGCATGAAACCTCTCGTGAGTATAAATAACTTTTAACCGATTCAATTTTGCATGTTTATACTAGCCTCAGCAGTGTCACATTGACGATGGGACAGAAGAATTACTTCGACATTCTATGCAACAGGATCCAAGCCGAAGTTCCTATGGTACTGATGCGATTACGGTAAGCTCACGAAATCTCTCCTGAGGGTAAATACTTGTAGCCGATGTACTTTTGTAAGTGTATTCTAGCCTTGGCACTGTCACATTGACGATGGGACACAGTAATTGCTTCCCCACTGCATTCAACAGGGACTGATCTGATATTTCCATGGTACTGAGGCGATTACAGTAAGCAGATGAAAACTCTCCTGAGTGTAAATAACTTGCACTCGATGACTTTTGCATGTTTATACTAGCCTTGGCAGTTTCACATTGATGATGGGACACAGAAATTGCTTTGCCATTGCATTCAACAGCGTCGAGGCCGACTACTAATTTATTCTTAGGCGATTGCGGGGTGTGCATGAAACCTTTCCTGAGTATAAATAGTTTGTACCTGATGCACTTTTGCATGTTTATTCAGGCCTTGGCTCTGTCACATGGGACAAAGAAATTGCAGCGCTATTGCATACAATATGGTCTAAACCAACTTATCTATGGTTTTGATACTGTTAGAGTAATCGAATGAAACCTCTCTAGTAGTAAGGCGTCTGAAAGTAAGCGAATGAAACCTCTTCTGAGTACAAATAACTTGAATCCAATGCACATTTGCATGTTTATTGTAGCCTTCTCTCTGTTGCCATGACGATGGCACACAGAAATTGCTTCGTCCTTGCATGCAGCAGGGTCTAATCCGACGTTTCTATGGTACTGAGGCGATTACAGTAAGCACATGAAACTTCTCGTGAGTGTAAATGACTTGTAACCGAAGCACTTTTGCGTGTTTATTGTAGCCTTGGCACTGTCACATAGACGATGGGACACAATAAATACTTCGTCATTGCGGATAACAGGGTCTAAGCTGACGTTTTTATGATACTGAGGTGACTACAGTATGTGCATGAAACCACCCCTTAATATTCCTTAGTATAATTATCTCGTAAATGATGCATTTTGCATGTTCATTTTAACTTTGGTACTGACACATTGATGATGGGACAGAAATTGCTTCGCTATTGCATACAACAGGGTCTAAGGCTACGTTTCTATGTTACTGTGGCGATTACGGTAAGTGAATGAAACCTCTTCTGAGCATAAATAACTTGTAACTAATGCACATTTGCATGTTTATTGTACCCTTGGCACAGTCACATTAGCGATGGGACACATAAATTGCTTCGCCATTGCGTACAACAGGGTCTAAGATAACTTTTCTACAGTACTGAGGCGATTACAGTAAGCGAATGTAACCTCTCCGGAATATAAATAACTTGTAACCGATGCACTTTTGCATGTGTATTGTAGCCTTGGCACTGTCACATTGATGATGGGACCCCTTTCATACTTGACACCTGAGAAATTCCTCTCGAAAATACGTGATCACCTAGGCACCATTGCTGACGTGACCTGATGGGATCGAAGACCTATTTACAGGGCGTTTCGACGCCGGACGCAAGCCAGTGTGAGCCATCGCTTACACGCCACTGCTACCTGCATCGGGCAGGTTAAAGTTGCTTCTGTTTTTGGGTATTTTGTTAGAGTTCTCCGTGTGTCATACTGACGTCACAGAACTCCCACTCGCGCTCACGCCGTTCCCATATGCTAGACACCTCTGGGTAGCACATGTGTTTTACCATTGCTGATGAGATACCTCAAGATACTGACGTCACCAAATAGCACAGGGTGCTTTGTTCCTGGCGTTACATGCGAGACACGTCTAACCATGTTTAATTGCCCAGCATGACTGACGAAACGCCGAGAATTGCACGTGTGTAGCTATAAACCATCGCAAGTGCATCTAAAAAGGTTCTAAATCTTATAATGTTGTCACATAGCTATGTAAAATAAGAACCATGTCGGCCTCTCAGAAATTGTATAGTGCCCTGGAAATAGTAACTGCTTGCTTGCTTGATGTCTTAGCTTGTATGCACGGAAATTCTTTCCCTAACAGAACCTATTTACGAAAATAGCGTAGAATAACATCGAATGCAGTCTTCCTAGTTGTCCTATGTGGCACCCATCCGTCACATGTTACCCTTCCTGCTCTCAACATATGCAACCATTCTCACCTCTATTTAGAGAGTCCTATGTCCCAGAACAAAAGATGTCTTGTAAATGAATCAAGCACTATGATTGCTTCTTATCGAACTTACCCTCGGAATTACTGATGGCGCCGGTGTGGAAGCACTATCCGCTCTTTCTTTCTTTCTGCAGATGGGACTTTCAGAGGCAAAAAACTATTTCACACAGACCACCGTATTGCATCGACAATTAAACCCTGAAAAGAGCCACTACATATTGTCATACACAGAGAGGCTCTTACTCAATTACACTGCTCTCCCACTGAGGACAGAGGCTTGAATATTAGAGCATGAAACCGATCTCCAACCCAGCAAAACATCACTGCCTATGATCTGCATGTAGCAAACATACAATTCGTATCCAGCGCCATACAAAATAATCCCTTTTACATCACTTGTACATATACCGCAAAGACAGACAGCGCCGTATATACCCCTCACAGCACTAGGTATTTCTCTGAGAGGCCAGCGGTCTTCCACGCCCGACAGGTGACCAGAACGCCCTCAGCAGACTGAAGTCACTCTCAGAACATTTCTACAAATTCAGGCTCGTTTCCCTTCAACACAAACGCGTTATCGTTTATGGTCCGGACCTAATTGCTTGCTTGGTTGTCTACATCCAACTGTGGACTCTGGGATTAAAAAAACAGATTTATTTTCGCATGGTTTGCGATAATATTACACCATTTCCGCGGTAGTTCTGGATATGAAGCAGACAGTAGCATCCTACCGATCGCTCGAGCTATGTAATTCCCAAGATACAGACTGGAAATTATTTCTCTACAACCCCAAACTTTAGCAAGGTGGGGCATGCTCTAGACCACTGAGTAACTAGAAATTTATCCAGTGTGTGAGGACCTTTACGTGAAAAAATGTCGACAGAAGTAAAATAGAGGAAACTGATGTTCCCACTTGCGAATACCAATGTCAGTGATGTAACAGATTCCAAATCATCCCTATAATTTGCAAAGTCAAATAAGGTTTTTCTCATGTCTAGAGAACCAGCAAACGTGTGTTTCACCTGCTAGATGCACACATCACATTACATGTTCCCTCAACTAAATAAAGGCGCGAAATATGCAGAAGCAATGAACTGACAATTTACATGGGCGGGAATAATGGTCCAGCGCAAACACACGTCCATATTGAATCTTCTCACATTTCCACGCGATCACGGAAGCTATCCAACACATACTAAGTATTAGTTCGTTATCTGCCATCTAGAGGACGACTAAGTTAGCTACATTCCTACGATCCCACAGACCTCTCCATACAGACAGATCCTACCATTAATGGGAAACGTGAATCAGGCCCACCACAGACCATGCATAGGCAGAATCATCTTAGAAAACTGGGAACATATACTTTTTATCACTGTACTTACAATTAAATGTTACGATCGCAGTCTCAATTGAATGACATTCGACAATGAGTGAAGTATCGGATATACACCCTGCTGATGGCTGTGTCTCTGGAAATAGAAGTATCTGTACCATTCTTATGACTTGACATATTCCTCCTTCTCCTATCAAAGTATTCCACAGTCATTTCCTATGAACATGTAAGAACACAAACACATACTTTATAAGCCTGATACTCAATGTTAACATATCACACAACCCCTGCTGCTACAAAGTATAATACTTGACCAATAAATGATTCCGCACGATACAAAATACCACTGAGAGAAAATCAGCGATGGGCGGACATGTCTCATAAGTTTTTCTTGCGAGTGTTGCCACTGTGTCTTAGAAATATAGGCGTAATCGGCCAGATGTTAAAAACCCCAGTTGCAACAACTACTGTATGTTACTGTCACAAGTGGTCTTGGTTCTACAAGTGCACACAAGTATCCATGTTAAAAGCTATACTTGTTTTATAAATCGAGGTATGGCATTACCTACGAATCACGTCGTTTTTCCGGACAAATACCAAGACGATCTACATCTACATCTACATTTATACTCTGCAAGCCACCTAATGGTGTGTGGCGGAGGGCACTTTACGTGCCACTGTCATTAACCCCCTTTCCTGATCCAGTCGCGTATGGTTCGCGGGAAGAACGACTGCCGGAAAGCCTCCGTGTGCGCTCGAATCTCTCTAATTTTACATTCGTGATCTCCTAGGGAGGCATAAGTAGGGGGAAGCAATACATTCGATACCTCATCCAGAAACGCACCCTCTCGAAACCTGGCGAGCAAGATACACCGCGATGCAGTGCGCCTCTCTTGCAGACTCTGCCACTTGAGTTTGCTAAACATCTCCGTAACGCTATCACCCTTACCAAATAACCCTGTGACGAAACGCGCCGCTCTTCTTTGGATCTTCTCTATCTCCTCTGCCAACTCGACCTGGTACGAATCCCACACTGATGAGCAATACTCAAGTATAGGTCGAACGAGTGTTTTGTAAGCCACCTCCTTTGTTGATGGACTACATTTTCTAAGGAATCTCCCAATGAATCTCAACCTGTCACCCGCCTTACCAACAATTAATTTTATATGATCATTCCACTTCAAATCGTTCCGCATGCATACTCCCAGATATTTTGCAGAAGTAACTGCTACCAGTGTTTGTTCTGCTATCATATAATCATACAATAAAGGATCCTTCTTTCTATGTATTCGCAATACATTACATTCGTCTATGTTAAGGGTCAGTTGCCACTCCCTGCACCAAGTGCCTATCCGCTGCAGATCTTCCTGCATTTTGCTGCAATTTTCTAATGCTGCAACTTCTCTGTATACTACAGCATCATCAGCGAAAAGCCGCACGGAACTTCCGACACTATCTACTACGTCATTTATATATATTGAGAAAAGCAATGGTCCCACAACAATCCCCTGTCGCACGCCAGAGGTTACTTTAACGTCTGTAGACGTCTCTCCATTGATAACAACATGCTGTGTTCTGTTTCCTAAAAACTCTTCAATCCAGCCACACAGCTGGTCTGATATTCCGTAGGCTCTTACTTTGTTTATCAGGCAACAGTGCGGAACTGTATCGAACGCCTTCCGGAAGTCAAAGAAAATGGCATTTACCTGGGAGCCTGTATCTAATATTTTCTGGGTCTCATGAACAAATAAAGCGAGTTGGGTCTCACACGATCGCTGTTTCCGGAGTCCATGTTGAGTGAGTAGATTCTGGGTTTCCAGAAATGACATGATACGCGACCAAAAAACATGTTCTAAAATTTTACAACAGGTCGATGTCAGAGACATAGGTCTATAGTTTTGTGCATCTGCTCGACGACCCTTCTTGAAGATGGGACTACCTTGACTCTTATCCAATCATTTGGGACCTTCCGTTCCTCCAGAGACTTGCGGTACACGGCTGTTAGAAGGGGGGCAAGTGCTCTGTGTAGAATCGAATTGCTATCCCGTCGGGTCCAGTGGACTTTCCTCTGTTGAGTGATTTCAGTTGCTTTTCTATTCCTTGGACACTTATTTCGATGTCAGCCATTTTTTCGTTTGTGCGAAGGTTTAGAGAAGGAACTGCAGTGCGGTCTTCCTCTGTGAAACAGCTTTGGAAAAAGGTGTTTAGTGTTTCAGCTTTACGCGTGTCATCCTCTGTTTCAATGCCATCATCATCCCAGAGTGTGTGGATACGCTGTTTCGAGCCACTTACTGATTTAACGCAAGACCAGAACTTCCTAGGATTTTCTGTCAAGTCGGTACATAGAATGTTACTTTCGAATTCACTGAACGCTTCAAGCTAACTTTGACATCGTTTAGCTTCTGTTTGTCTGAGAGGTTTTGGCTGCGTTTAAACTTGCAGTGAAGCTCTCTTTGCTTTCGCAGTAGTTTCCTAACTTTGTTGTTGAACCACGTTGGGTTTTTCCTGTCCCTCACAGTTTTACTCGGCATGTACCTGTCTAAACCGCATTTTACGATTGCGTTGAACTTTTTCCATAAACACTCAACATTGTCAGAGTCGGAACAGAAATTTTCGTTTTGATCTGTTAGGTAGTCTGAAATCTGCCTTCTATAACTCTTACTAAACAGATAAACCTTCCTCCCTTTATTTATATTCCTATTTACTTCCATATTCAGGAATGCTGCAACGGCCTTATGATCGCTGATTCCCTGTTCTGCGCTTACAGAGTCGAAAAGTTCGGGTCTGTTTGTTATCAGTAGGTCCAAGATGTTATCTCCACGAGTCGGTTCTCTGTTTAATTGCTCGAGGTAATTTTCGGATAGTGCACTCAGTGTAATATCACTCGATGCTCTGTCCCTACCACCCGTCCTAAACGTCTGAGTGTCCCAGTCTACATCTGGTAAATTGAAATCTCCACCTAAGACTATAACATGCTGAGAAAACGTATGTAAAATGTATTCCAGATTTTCTCTCAGTTGTTCTGTCACTAATGCTGCTGAGTCGGGAGGTCGGTAAAAGGAGCCAATTATTAACCTAGCTCGGTTGTTGAGTGTTAACCTCCACTCATAATAATTCACAGGAACTATCCACTTCTACTTCACTACAGGATAAACTACTACTGACAGCGACAAACACGCCACCACCGGTTGCATGCCATCTATCCTTTCTAAACACCGTCTGTGCCTTTGTAAAAATTTCGGCAGAATTTACCTCTGGCTTCAGCCAGCTTTCCGTACCTATAACGATTTCAGCTTCGGTGCTTTCTATCAGCGCTTGAAGTTTCGGTACTCTACCAACGCAGCTTCGACAGTTGACAATTACAATACCGATTGCTGCTTGGTCCCCACGTGTCCTGACTTTGCCCCTCACCCTTTGAGGCTGTTGCCCTTTCTGTACTTACCCGAGGCCATCTAACCTAAAAAACCGCCCAGTCCACGCCACACAACCCCTGCTACTCGTGTAGCCGCCTGCTGCGTGTAGTGTACTCCTGACCTATCCAGCGGAACCCGAAACCCCACCACCCTATGGCGCAAGTCGAGGAACCTGCAGCTCACACGGTCACAGAACCGTCTCAGCCTCTGATTCAGACCCTCCTCCCGGCTCTGTTCCACAGGTCCGCAGTCAGTCCTGTCGACGATGCTGCAGATGGTGAGCTCTGCTTTCATCCCGCTTTCACGATGATGGTAGGATCGTATATTATCAGACCAGCAGTCGGGTTACATGTAACCCACGATGCAACCTCGTCATAAAATCGCTCAATTTTGAAAGTGTTTCGGCTAAGGAACTTGGTATGAAACCGCTTTCTGCAATTGGCTCACGCCACTAGATATATCTCCTGTATGTGTAACGTATTTTGTCTCGATATCATGTCAGAGGTTCTGCGATATATACACTAAGTTTTAGGTGATGACCGGTTGAGAAGGATCACAAACAGTAGTAGATGGTGTGCTGATTGAGGTTGTAAGAAATGTACACTAGCTTTTCAGATCTCTAGTGTTACGCTATCTGCTATAAATGACGTCTATGATTTGGAATCAAGTCTCTCCATTCAACCACATAAGTGCGTTGGATCCTATGGAGAAGTCCTCTAATTATTATGGTCACTAGTGAATCATATTTTGAGCACTCCCACACCTCGAAACGAGACACCTTTCTCGAACCTATCTGCTACAGTAAAATTCCAACGTGGTTTTAGTCAGTCAGTCAGTCAGTAGAAACAGAACAACCTGAGGTAGTGCGACAGAACAGTGTTTTGACCATTCGGTGGAAATGCGCGCATTGTGGTGCGTCCCCAAACTAGATACAGATACTACAATCTGAAGCAGATCTGCATCCATTCACATCTATCTCCCCAACATGTTATCATCATCATTATTCTGTACCATATAACAGAGAAAATACGAACAATAAAAGCTCCACTAACTTCATCCGATATGGAACTCACCTAGGCGCCTTTGCTGGCGCGATGACGCATAGCTGCAATGTGGCTCCCTCACAGAGAGAGAGAGTTGTTGCGATGCTACCCAGAATAGCACTCCTAATGGGACACCCTGTCCATCATCGAATTTACCTGTCAAACTGCTGCTGCTGCTGCCGCTGATGTGGGACGATCCTATTACATATACAGCGTTTGATCCATTGCAGAGGCCAGTTTAAGGTTACATCACCCGTACTGTAGGAGGATGGCCGTTTCCCACAGACTATACTGTAAGTCGCAGGAGATGCTCCATGTGATCCTGTGTCGTTGATTGAAACAATGTTTTCTAACACGCTTTGTACACTGCCATATATTTTGTTTTTCTGCTACGAATTCGAGGTCTGTGAAGGGTCCTAAACTAACATTAAGACGCTATGATCCACGGCCTCTCGCAGAAAACTAGACATCACACAATGTAAATCATATTGTTACTGTGGCTACCATAACATGCCACAAACACTGAATGATTTTAAATAAAAGAGAGTTGCAAGTCCGCAGCTCGTGGTCGTGCGGTAGCGTTCTCGCTTCCCACGCCCGGGTTCCCGGGTTCGATTCATGGCGGGGTCAGGGATTTTCTCTGCCTCGTGATGACTGGGTGTTGTGTGCTGTCCTTAGCTTAGTTAGGTTTAGGTAGTTCTAAGTCCTAGGGGACTGATGACCATAGATGTCAAGTCCCATAGTCCTCAGAGCCATTTGAACCATTTTTGAGGGTTGCAGCATAAGCAAATTGGAGGAGTTTTGCGGCGTTGTGGATGAACTACAGTTCGAAAGTGATTCACGAGCTCAAAATTTAAACTCATCTGTCATAGTCATGGAATAGCTGATGACTCAGTGTTCCGTTTCGACTGATTCCTCATATTGCAGTCATGTACGCGATCACTGTTTCGATGCTATCCATCCCAGAAGGTGTTGTCCATCCACCAAAACTTTCTCCAAATCAAACAAGCAATGTCAGTCAATCATTATGTGGTAACCAACAGCATGGCAGTGGATAAATGGGGTGGAAAAGACACCATCGATATACTCTAATAATAAGCATCACAGATGATAGTGCGAACAATTTTAACAAATTTTAGAGTAATTTCAACACCGACCAATGATGCAACAGCAAGTTTCCCAATTTCAGTATCATAGCTAAACCACCCCTTCTCCAGTTCGCGACTATCATTGCGAACATGGATAGATGACTGCACAATACGTTCATTAATTGTTAATTCTCGAACAAATACACCATCAAAGTATATCAGACAGTGCATTACATATTTCTAACACCTCGAGCATAGTACTTAATTGACAATCTATCTCCCTGCGTATGGGAGTCACATTCTCGCTGTGAACGACCCTCCTCACACTGTCATTCACCAAACCATCATGCAGCACCGTCACACATTTAATCCGCAATCAACCCGAAGTAGGCCACTACACTCTACATCTCGTGAGTGAATGGAGCTTGCCGAGTCCTCATCCATCCAAGTACACAAGGTTTCTCGAGATGCGCCAATGTCGAGGAGGTTAGCACTCCTTATCTATGTATAGTAACAGATTTCAAAGTGACGTGATGTAATAGAAGACGGATAAGAAGAACAAGAAACGGATGATTTTTATGCATGATGGAGCTCCATGCCGATGGAGTTGGGCGCATTTTTACGTAAATCAACCAAGCTATCAACTCTAAAGTACTGTTCTAGAGTCTAGGATCAGTACCTGGAAGGTATTGGTAAGAGAGAATATTAACACACGCACTCCTAAGGCTACAACATTCTGCACTTAAAACAGGCTATAATGTTAGATCGCTTGCATTTCCGACCTATCAGTCGTCAAGTATGAAATGGATGTCACCGTCTTATGCTTGAGGGCACCTGTGCGTGGTTTGACATCTGCTGGTGCATCTCGACTTCTGGGAGCTTGTGCGGTAGCCTTCTGTGCGATCCAGAAGATAGGGGGTGGCGGGCGGTGCTTGCGTATATTGTTTGCGTGACTGTTGCATTATTTTGCTAGAAGGTCTGTAGGCTGTGCTATGCATTATTTGGACAGTTTACAAGTTGATTTCGTGTCTGCACATCGGTGTACTGCATTATTTAGGAGCAATTTGCAGGTCTGTACTGAAATTATTTCGGTAGTTTAGGAGGTGTTTGCGTGTCTGCAGAGCGTTATTTAGGAGTAGTTTACAGGTCTGTAAGCTGTGTGATGTGACCCCAGGCACGTCAGAGCGTGTGTTTTGTATCGGTGTGATAAATATACTATCTATCAAAATTCATCCCTAAATAAATTGTTCCAAAATAAATACACTTCTTCCTCCCTCCAGCAGCCCAGCTCAGGCTGAGTCATTTTCCCCTCCAGACAGTCATCTTGGATTATGTCATGGAATGGACAACAGCGCCCTCTGGTGACAGTATTGTGTACTAGGTCCATACCTCGTGGCGATCACACTGTTTTCCGTCATCCCCCCCCCCCCCACCCCCACCCCCCCGTCTATGGTTACGTCACAGAACAGAGACATCGCTCTCTGGTGGCTGTACTGTGTACATGGTCCAGACCTTGTGGTGAAAACACTGTTTCTTGCCAAAAATCCACCATCTTGGATAACAGTACTTGCGTCATCAGTTGACGTCATGGCCACCATCTTGGATTACGTCACAGAACATACGACAGGGCCCTTTGGTGGTGGTACTATGTACTAGGTCAGTTGGATTCCAATCCCCTATGGCGATTACACTGGATGTTGGTAGTGCCTCTAATTTTTAACTAAATAGTGCTTGGAAAATAAAGACTTATATCCAGCACAGGTCAAATCCTCTAACCCAAGTGCCCTTTCTTTCCTGTCATTTTCTTAGGTTAGTAGGGATAGCCCAATTGACCTATCTTCCTTCCAAAATTCAGACTTCCCGCCAATCCCTAGGAAGAAGTGGCAGTTAGGTGACTTAGGTTAGTGGAGGCAGCCCAACTACCCGTTCCTTCCCTCCATTTTCTTAGGTTAGTAGAGATGCCCCACATGACCTATCTTCCTGCTAAAATTCAGTCTTCCTGTCACTTCATAGGATGAGGTGGCGGTCTGGTGACTTAGGTTAGTGGAGGTAGTCCAAAGGAAAATTACTGAATGAATCGACCACAACCAACCACCGAGCATTCCAGAATGGACCAGCAAAATCGATGTGTAGGCGTTGCCAAGGGGAAGTGGCGTGTGGCCATGCAAAGAATTTCATCGGCGGTGCGGATTGTTGTTCGGCACACGCCATGCAAGAAGAGCACATTTTCGTAATCGCAGCATCGATTCCAAACCAAGTACAGTGCTGACGAGCAAGTTGTCTCGTTCGCACTATACCCCAATGTCCTTGGTGGAGAAGCCGTAAGACAGAGGACTGTAACGAACGTGGGACCACGACCCGGGACTGATCATTATCAGAACGCAACAGCAAAACACCACGTCGAACAAAAAGTCTCTCCTTGTGAGCAAAAAATCGGCAAACCAACGGATCCTCGATCTGTGACTTTGACAAGGGCCATTGCGTAGCAACAAAACGCAAAACGGTAGCAAGGACAGGGTCAGCAGCTGTGGCTGTAGCTACACGACGAAAATCAATCGGAAACGATTCGACCACGTCATCGGTTTCCGCATCAACGAACATGCAAGCAAGTTCGGAAGAATCGAATGCTCTATCCTCAGCAACAGGCAAACGGGACAACGCATCGGCGTTTCCGTGCTTAGCAGGGGACCGATACAAGATATCGTAGCGGTACTGCGAGAGGAAAATAGACCAGCGAATGAATTTCTGCGCTGTACGTGGAGCTACAGGCTTGTTCGGATGAGAAAGTGACGTCAAAGGTTTGTGATCTGTGATGATGGTAAAGTGACGACCATACAAGAAATCATGAAACTTTGTAACACCAAATACGAGAGCCAAAGCTTCTTTCTCGATCTGTGAATAACGTCTTTGCGCAGACGAGAGCAATTTGGACGCAACGGCAATAGGGCGATCATGCGAGCCATCTTTGTGCGCAAGCACAGCACCGATCCCGAAATCCGATGCATCCACCATCAACAAAAGGGGTTTCTGGGGATCGAATGGCGTAAGGCAAGTATTTGAAAGCAACGCCGATTTCAACTGGCGAAAGGCGCGTTCGCATTCCGTCGTCCAGACGAACGGAACACCTTTACGGCGTAAGCGATGAAGCGGAGCTGAAATAGAAGAGGCTTGGGGAACATATTTGTTGGAATAACTAATTTTTCCCAGCACACTCTGTAGCTGCTTCAAATTCTGCGGCGATGGCAAGTCTTGTATGGCACGGAGGTGCTCGGGACTGGGATGTATGCCTTGGGCATTGATTACATGTCCCAAATATGGTAAGTCACGAGCAAAAAACACACATTTGTCCTTCCGCAAGCGAAGACCATTTTGTCGCAAGACCTGAAATAATGTTCTGAGATTGGCTAAATGTTCGTCTTCCGTCTTTCCAGAGATCACTATATCGTCCAGATAGTTTGCTGCAGTAGGGACCGACGCACAAACAGTTTTCAGATATTGCTGAAACAATGCAGGGGCGGATGCACACCCGAATGGCAGTCTTTTGAATCGGTACAAACCAAGATGCGTGTTAACCACCAAAACGCGCTGGGATTCTTCGTCCACTGGTATTTGCAAGTACACATCTGTTAGGTCCAACTTCGAAAAATATTTACCCGGGCACAGTTTGTCAAAAAGATCTTCCGGGCGGGGTAAAGGAAAAGTTGCAATCACTAGTTGTGGATTCACAGTTGCCTTGAAGTCCACACAAAGCCTCAATTTTCCAGAAAGTTTTGGCAAAATTACTAAGGGTGATGCCCAGAGAGAAGCCTGCACACGTTCAATTACACCTTGTGATTCTAAATCGTTTAATGTTCTGGCGACCTCATCACGCAATGAGTGAGGAACATTGCGCGCTCTGAAAAATTTCGGTTGCGCGTTTACTTTCAGTTCCAAATGTGCTTTATAGTTCGTAGCGCAACCGAGGCCCGGAGCAAAAATGTCTGCAAACTCTTCACATAGACGAGAAACACTGGCTGAAGCACAGTCTGATTCATTGATAGTACCTGATTTACTATAGACAAGTTAAACAACTGAAATAAATCTAAACCAAACAAGTCCACTACAGAAGAAGAACGAAGAACGTAAACAGACACAAGTTTTGTTTTTCCCTTGTATGTTGCAAGAAGGCTGCACTGTCCGAACACAGGGATCTTGTGACCCGAATATGTAGTTAGCTTAACATTTGCGGCACGCTAGGGAGGTGTGCCCAGTTATTTGTACGTGTCTTTATTGATCAATGAAACTGCAGCTCCGGTATCGAGCTGGAATGGTATCACGTGGCCATGAATGTCCAAGTCTACAAAAAGTTTATTGTCCTGCTGACGACAAGAGCGACTGTCTCGTGCAACGTGAACTGACACTGGTACAGAATCACTTGCGACTTGACGGGATTTCCGGCGATGTCGACACACACTATTTGTGGGACGAACACAGTCACTGTTAGAGAGAGCGGCACTGGGTGGAGTGGAATTAACTACATGAATTTCCATGGGCGAATGTTCACGAGCCTGAGTATTCTTGGTTCGATTCCGGCGCGAAGCAAAGGGCCTGGAATGGTTGTGAGTGTCCGTTCTGAGCTTTTTCTGGCAAACACTCTGAACATGTCCTTTTTTATCACAGAAAAAGCAAGTAGCTTGGCGTGACGGGCAATTCTCACGCGAATGTCTAGTAGCACACCGCGGGCATGGCTTTAGCACTGCATTTGCCTGCTTACGCGGCACACGTGGCTGCGCGGACGGGCGCGAGGGCTGTTTCCAGTTCCGTGCAGCTCGCCCGGCGGGCCGGTTAATGTGACACACAGCTGGCGAAGTTGCAAATGATTCCTGAGCAAAGTCAAGTGTGTCTTGCCTACCCAATATGTCCATCACTTGTTGAAGGGAGGGATTGACTAGTTTCAAAATCTGTTCCCATATACGAACATCAGGAACGTCCTGTGCAATTGCATCAAGTACCATAGTATCTGAATAAGGGAGTCCACATTCACACTCAAAAGCACAATCCCTAGTAAGGCCTTGCAAAGTTGCAACCCACTCCCGATTAGTTTGACCGGCCGTACGTTTTGTACGAAAGAACGTATACCTTTTTGCAACTACATTAACTGATTTCTTGAAATATGCATGTAATGCAGACAAAATTTCGTCGTAGGACAGAGTTGCTACGTCGCGTCGGGGGAACAATTTCACTATCACTCTGTACGTGTGGACGCCGACACACGGCAATAAGTGAGGCTGCCGCTCATTACCTTGAATTCTGTAGGCGGCGAGATGGAATCCAAATTGGCGTGACCACTCCGTCCAGCTTTCCAGTGCCGCATCAAACGGACGAAAAGGTGGTGCAACTGCATGTTGTGGCTGCGGTAGCGGTGGAGCGGCGGCTGCCGCATCGTTTTGCATTGCACGTTGAGCCTGGACGAGCTGTCCAAGGGCATCCAATAGGGCCTGCGTCTGCTGATTCTGCAAGCGATAAAATTCGGACAGTACATCTGGAGATTGTGGCGAAGCCATGACACAAGTAAATTAGGGCAATACGAACGCTAAATCCTCTTTTGAGACTCGTCGCCAAAAATGTTGTGACTTGGCAAGACAGCCAAGTCACAATGAGAGGAAGCCGAAAGGCACGCGTTAAGCTCATGCAGATTGGCGTGAGGTCTGGAACAGTTAAAGGAATTAATAGTAGCAAATAAAGTACGTAGTTGATGTAATACTTAACTTTAATCCACAGTTGTAGAACATCTCTCTTGACGGTACATGTTATAACCACAATATAAAATAATATCAAATGCTATGGCGCCTTGCTAGGTCGTAGCAAATGACGTAGCTGAAGGCTATGCTAACTATCGTCTCGGCAAATGAGAGCGTAGTTGTCAGTGATCCATCTCTGGCTAAGTCGGCTGTACAACTGGGGCGAGTGCCAGGACGTCTCTCTAGACCTGCCGTGTGGTGGCGCTCGGTCTGCTATCACTGACAGTGGCGACACGCGGGTCCAGCGTATACTAATGGACCGCGGCCGATTTAAAGGCTACCACCTAGCAAGTGTGGTGTCTGGCGGTGACACCGCAGTGTCTATGCATTGACTGTCAAGAATCAGGATGTTTCAGGATTTGGGAATATAATGCGTGTTCTTTCAAAAATGAAGGAACCATTTACATATTTTTTTCTTGAGTTCAGAATTATAGAATACAATTGGTTGCGCCCAGGGCAAAACTACAGACAACCAGCCACTTAAGATGGGATTGAAAGATCTCGTTTTATCAGAACAAAGCCTGAAAACGATCAAGAGAGAATGTAGAGGGTGCATGTCATGTCTAGTTGGTGGCTGGGATCAGGGAGATTGTCTTCTCTTGGACAGATGCTCTGGCTGCTTCCTGCGCACTGCATGTGATTTTTCCCCCATGTTCTTTAATCGCTGTTCTGAAAGTAATGAATATCGGATTACTGGACAGTACAGTTCGGGGCAACAAGTATCCTCTGAAGAGGTGTTGATTCTATTCGGCACACAGACCAAAATGAACTGGGCTAGAACATAGTAAATGGGAAATTAAGTGGAAACAGTTTTGGAAACAAAAATAAAAATCCGCAAGACTCCTTAGATTGACTGGGCACTCTTCACGCAGCAGACGTGGTGGAGGCAGCACAGATGCAGCAAATGTCAAGATATTAGCTCAGTGTGGTGCATATACATGTAGCTGGATATAAACGTGAGATCGTCCGAGAAAACAGCATGGCTGCATCCTGCCTGTGCAGTTTTTTCTTCTTTATTTTTTCCATCAGCCATCTGACTGGTTTGGTGCGGCAAGCCACGAATTCCTCTCCTATGCCAAACTTTTCATCTCAGACGAGCAATTGCACCCTACATCTCTGATTTCTTCTACAGTTTTTACCCTCTACAGCTGCCTCTAGTATAAGGGGCGTCCAAAAAGAAACGAGCCGGAAACATAATTACAGCAACCACTACCTGTAAGAAGTATTGATCCTGGCTGTTGAGACACGTGTCCCAATGTGACACAAGGCGGTGAATGGCTGTCACATAAAATTCCTGTGCTGCCATGTTAACCAGTTCCGCACGTACAGCTGGAGTCGTCGTTTGAGGTGAACCGTTTGGCCCTCAGAGCCTCCTTAAGGGCACCAAAAATGGCGTAATCACAGGGAGAGAGGTCCGGACTGTATGGAGGGTGTTCGAGAACTTCCCATTTGAATTTCTGCAAGAATGCCGCGACTGTGTTGGCTGTATGAGGCTTTTCATTGTCGTGGAGCAGAATGACCCCACAGGTGAGATTGCCTGGTCGTTTTGATTTGATCACTTGGGGAAGGGTGGGCAAGGTTTGCGAGTAACGCTGGGCATTCAGTGTTGTCCCGTGCTGCAGGAAGAGAATCAGAAGCGGGCCGTCTTGGTAAAAGAAGAACGTCAGCTTAACATTTCCTGCACTCTTGTGGATGGCTTCGGCTCTTTTTAGTGGTGGTGACCCTGGATGCTGCCACTGGAGACTGTGTTGTTTTGATTCTGGTTCGAAGAGATGACACCATGACTCATCTCCAGCCACCAGTTGTGCGAGGAACGCATTCCTTTCCCAAGCATAGCGCTGCAGATGAGCAAGACAGTGGGCCATTCGACATGCTTCCTGGTTTGGTTGAAGACTGTGCGGTACCCATTGGGCACACACTTTGCGCATATGCACTCGTTCCGTCATGATTGTGTGAACACTTCCAAAGCTCAATCCGACAATGGCGCCTATGGCTTTCACTGTCACTTGGCGGTCCTGGTTAATGAGTGCATCCACCAGCTGGACGATGTCATCGGTAATGCAGTGTGGTGCTCCAGATCGTGTATCATCGGTTAACGACACATGTGCTTCCCTGAAGCTCTTGTGCCACGCCTCGACCCTTGCAAGGAACATACAGTGTTCAGCGTACACTTGTGACATTCGTCGATGAATGTCCGTTTCTCCAACTCCTTCCACTGTCAGAAAACGGAGAACACCTCTTTACTCTTCTTTTGATTCCTCCAAGTAACTGTTTGCAATGCGACTGACAGTAGAGTTGTGGCGATTCGTGAATGAGTTGTTCATTTGAACGACTCTAAATAAAGAATCGTAAAAATCGAATCGTGATACGGACGAATCGTCGTTCAAAAGAATCATAAGATCGATTGCGTGTTTCTGAGTCGTGAAGATTCCAAGTTCCAACGATTCATCGATTCTTAGTACGCTATGCTTCGTAGGCAACTTCCGAATCATGCCGAATGATTACGTCCGCCAGATGGCAGTCTGTTGGAGGATGCGTGTGAACAAAGGAAGCTCGGAACGAACAAACGAAGTTCGTGGGCCGTAATATTACTCGTGAAGACCAAGCTGACACATGGCGGTGGCTGACGGGAACGAGCGTAAAGGCATCTCCCATTTACCATCGCTACCATCAGCCACCGCGCCGACGTCAGCTTAGTTTGCGCGAGTATTACACGAACTAGTGATGACAGAAACGATATACGGCGAGTACACAGCTCTCAATACACACGATTAAAATCAAGAAATCCAAGTATGATGAATAAATACGTACCTCTTATTTGCTGCAGGTGCAATGCAAAACACACATACCTTCTTTACACACGAGCAATAGCACTTGGATTATGTATTATATTTCGCGCATCTCGAAAACTGCCCTAACGATTTGAATGAAATTTTGTATTTAGACTGGTTTTTGCTTTTTAAGTTCACCTACGTAGTTCCATTCTTTCGTAAAAAGTCAATTTTACAATATATATATCCTACACAGTTCCATTCGTAAAAACGCAATTTTATATTATAAAAACGCTATTTCACATGTTTTTATAATGCCATCTCGTGAAACTTTGTTAGTACGTATTGAATGTAGTTAAGGTTTTGGTTTTTATGTTTATCTGTATATAGGTGTCTTTCCTTACAGGACGTGATTTTACACAAAAGAATTTTTTAAATAAAAACGCAAATTTCGTGTTTCTTGGGAACGGCTTTAACAGTTTGGATAAAATTTTATATTTAGATACGGATTTTGATTTTTAAGTTTATCTATATTGGTGTGTTTCCTGAAAAAACTCGATTTTACACAATAAGTATTTTATATCGCAATTTCGTAAATCTTTGTTACTATTGGATGTTACAGTAGAGGTGTATCAAAATTTTGTGAGATGGCTGTATAACATTATCCGAATACGAACACGTTCGACTTAGCGTACATTCAATACTAACAATCATCCGAGATATGTTTTAGGTTAGACATGGTTTCCTCTGATCGCTGGTATCTCGGAAATGAAAATTTATATTTATTTAACTGTTTGCTTTCAACTTTTTTTGAATAGGATAATATGAGCCAAACCACGTCTGCCTCCCTGCTAGATTTTGTTACTATAAAACAGACGTCTGTAGTCAGATACATTCAAGCCACACAACCAAACTGGCATACCACGTAATTTTGCACCACCTTTCGCACAAATCGACTCCTCTTTCCTGGCATACTGAAATAAAACAATAGATGCAATCAAATCAGACGTGACCTTTCATCAATTAAAGCATTACACGTATAAATCGAGAATCACACTTGTAACTGGAACGTCATATGCACGTTTACTCATGAATAAACTATTTCTGGCATATCTTATCATGACACAGTTCGATTCTAACCCCATTGACAATTTCAGACATGTCCTGCCATCTGTGAGTAAGATGTAGAACTTTTTGCATTCCGTAGGAATCGTGCCATCGCACACTAGAATGCAGTGATCTCTGTACTAAGTATGGAGATCACTTCTAGAATAAATCGTGAAAGAATCGTGAACGAATCGTAGGAATCGATTCGCAATGTGAGATACAATCGTAGGAATCGAATCGGGAAAAAGAATCGTGTTGCCCAACTCTAACTGACAGCGCTCGATGATTGATGCATGCTGCTGCTAGCTCTGTACGGTCACGTGATGTGCACGCGTGCCCTCTAGCGACGGGCTGTGAACTTCCACGCTCTGGTCGGAATCACACCTCGTTACACACGCCACGATATGACCCAACTGTCACCGGTTTGCGCATTCCAGACGCCGTATTTTTGAGCGCCCCTTATACAATGGAAGTTATCCCCTGATTTCCCTGATGCCTTAAAAGATGTCCTATCATCATGTCTCTTCGTCTTGTCAGTATTTTCCGTATATTCTTTTCACCGCCGATTCTGCGGAGAACCTCGTCACTCCTTACCTTTCGAGACCACTTAATTTTCAACATTCTTCTGTAGCAGCACATCTCAAAGGCTTCGAGTATCTTCTGTCCTGGTTTTTCCACACTCCATGTCTCACTAACACAGATTGATGTCCCCCAAACTTACATTCTCAGAAACTTCTTCCACAAGTTAAGACCTAGGTTTGATACTAGCAGACTTCTATTGGCCAGGAATGCCATATTCAGCAATGCTAGTCTGATTTCTTTGTATTTCTTGCTCCATCCATCATAGGTTATTTTGCTGCCTAAGTAGCTGAATTCCTTAACTTCATCGACTCGTGACTATCAATCCTTATGTTAAGTTTCTCGCTGTTCTCATTTCTGCTACTTCTCATTATTTTGGTGTTTCTTCGATTTATTCTCAATCCACATTCTGTCACATTGTGGTCACTCCATTCAACACATCCTGTAGTTCTTCTTCACTTTCACTCAGGATAGCAGTGTCACCAGCGAATCTTATCACTGATATCTTTTCACCCTGAATTATAATCTCACTCTTGACCCTCCCATTTATTTCCGTCATTGGTTCTTGGACGTATAGATTGAACAGTAGGTGCGAAAAACTACGTCCCTGTCTTACACCATTTTTAATCTTGGCGCTTCGTTCTTTGTCTTCCACTCTTATTATTCCGTCTTGTTTCTTGTACATATTATATGTTATCCCTCTTTCCCTATAGCTTACCCCTATTTTTCTCATGATTTCTAACATCTTGCACCATTTTACATTGTCGAACGCTTTTTCCAAATCGACAAATCCTTTGAATATGTCTTGATTTTCCTTTAGTCTTGCTTCCATTATCAACTGCAGCTTCAGAACTGTCTCTCTGGTGCCTCTTCTTTTCCCAAAGCCAAATTGATCATCATATAACACATCCTCAATTTTCTTTCCCATTCTTCTATACATTGTTCTTGTCAGTAACTTGGATGCATGAGCTGATAAGCTGATTGTATGACAATTCTCGTGCTTTTCGGCTCTTGCAATCCTCGGAATTTTGTGGATGATTTTTTTTTTTTTTTTTTGTGAAATCAGTGTCTTAATTCTACACACCAATGTGAATAGTCGTTTTGCTGCTACTTCCCCAAATGCTTTTAAAATTTATGTTGAAATGTTATCTCTTCCTTCTGCCTTATTTGATTTGAAGTCTTCCAAAGCGCTTCTAACTTCTGATTCTTATATTGGATCTCCTACCTTTTCCGAATTGACTCTTGGTTCTTCCTCTCCCTCATATTGGCCCTCAATCTACTCTTTCCACCCATCTGATCTCTCGTCTGTGTTTGCCAGTGGAACTGCCATTTAATTCTTAATGTTGCCGCTTGTACTTTTAATTTCACCGAAGGTTATACTGGCTTTCCTATTAGCTGGATCTGTCCCTTTGACAATCACTTCTTTTTCTATTTCTTCACATTTTTCATGCTACAAGTTCATCCTAGTTTCCCTGTTATTCCTAGTTATTTCGTTCCCAAGTGACTTGTATTTCTGTATTCTGAATTTCTCTAAACATTTTTGTACCTCTTTCTTTTTTCGATCAGCCAAAGTATTTTATATGTTACCTATGGTTTCTTCACATTCATTTTTCCTTGTCCTTGTAGTTTTCTTTCCAATTTCTGTGATTACCCTCTTTAGAGATGCCCGTCCCTCTTCAACTGTACTGCCTACTGAACTACTCATCATAGCAGTGTCCGTTTGAGAACTTCAAGCATTGTCTATTCGTTCCTTAGAACTTACATACGTATTGATTCTTCCTCACTAGCCTCTTAAACCGCAACCTGCCCTTCATCATTACTAAATTGTGAGCTGTGTCTATATCTACTCCTGGGTATGCCTTACAATTCAATATCTGATTTTGGAATCTCTGCCTGATCATGATCTAATTTAACTGAAATGTTCCTGTCTCTCCTGGCCACTTCTAAGTATACCTCCTCCCCTTGTTATTCTTGAATGGAGTATTTTGTATTACTAACTTTAGGCAGGTAGGCTTCCACATTGTGTACAGGAAGAGGCCACTTAGGGTGGGAATGGACTGGAGCCAGAACAAGTATCCTAAACCAGCTGAGAGTCACCAGTCATTAACACAACTTCGAAGAAGGAGGATTGGGGGGGGGGGGGCAGAGTGTAATCTGTTATAATATAAGGCAGAGTGTACATATTCATGTTTATATTTCCCTGGATTGAAAAGCAGGCCTATCGAGTATCAGCACTGTGGAGTTTATAACTTTCTATCTCCGTAGGTTTGGAGATATAGGCAGAAATGTGTTTTGTATCCCCTGGCATTTAGGCTGCCAGCAAGAGTCTTATGTTATGTGGGAACAGTATTGGCCTGCCAAATCAATGTGCTTTGCAGGGCAGCCTACGTGTCATGTGCAAGAAGTGGTTTCCTGAGGCCAACATGTAGGCTGTCCTGCATGACAGGCATGTTATGTTGAAGTAATGTTGGCTTGCTTTATCAACCTGCTTTGCATGTCGTCCTGTATGTCACGAAAAAGAAAGATTTTCAAGCCACTGACTTGCAGCCTGGCCTGTATGACTGGTCTTATTGAATTGTAATGCAGTTGGCAAACATGCCAATGTGCATAGCTGTGGACCGGTTGAAGTAGAGGAGGGGATGGGAAGGAGAAGGAAGGGGGAGAGGTATGAGACAGGTGGAAGGTGTATGAGGGTAGTGGGCAGGTGGAATAGGAAGATTGGAAAACAGGAAGAGAGAGGGGGAGGAGGAAATGGTCAAAGAGATGGAGAAGAAGGTAGGGTGAAAATGAAGGGTTAGTAGAAATGTGCAAAGAAAAGGGAAGAAGAAGATGAAGGGAGGGAGAGTGTGGGGAGGAGGAGACAAAAAGACAGTAGTGAGAGGATGAGGTGGAAGATGGGGAGGTTAAGAGGGGAACACAGAGAGGGGGAGGAGGAGGTATGTTCAACATATGTGTCAAACGCAAATGTGGTGAAGGCAAAAGGAAAAGGCTGGTCTGCATATAATAAAGCGTTGTAGATCAATTGCTCCCAAATTATTGAAATATCAAATGTCTCGAAATTCGTTATGATATTATACATTGCACCAGAACCGTCTGGCTTTAACACCATAATAACTTAGGACAAGTGAGCTTCAGTTGGCCATCTTCGACAGTGGCTGGAGAATTGTGGGGATCCCGTTGGGCTGTCCTTATATTGGGAAAGTGTGTGTGTGTGTGTGGGGGGGGGGGGGGGGGGGTATGGGTTAGCTTTGACCTTGAAGTGTGGGAATCAGGTAGCACTGCCAGGAGGGCTGCAGACAGAGAAATCTGCAACCATACAGTCTGGCCTCCCAGCCTCATTCCCATTCTCCTGTTATAGATATGATTCTATGAGACTAATTGGATAGAGCACTGAAAGACCTGACCCCAGTTATGGATTACAGTCACGAACAATTTAAACTGGAACTATCACATAAAAATGTTGTGGAAAGGCTGAACGAAAGACTGTGATTGGCAAAACATTTAAAAGATTCAACATATCAAGTAAAGAGACATACTTACACTACGCTTGTCCATGCCCTGGTAGAGTACTGCTGCGTGTTACAGGATCATTACCAGGTAGGTTTGACGGAGAACATAAAAAAAAAAATTTATAGAACGATAGCACTTTTTGTCACGGATATGATATGCTTGTTGGGCATTTTTCGTTGCGGCGAGATCTTTTCACAAAATTTCAGTAAATAATTTTCTCTCCGATTACGAAAGTATTTTATTGACTCCCACCTACAAGAGAGAAATTACCACTGTAATGAAATAAGAGAATTCAGAGTTATCAGGGAAATATTTAGGTTCTCATTTTTCCCAAGAGCTAATCGATAGTTGGGCGGTCGAGAAATAATCTGAAACTGGTTCTGTGAACCCTCTACCAAGAAGTTAAGTATCAATTGCAGAATACTGTAGTAGATGTAGAAACAAGGCTCCTGAAGTAGACGACATGTTTTGGAGTTATTGAGCTACTCGGGATGTGGAAGATATGTGAGATAGGTGAAACAGTGTCAGACCTCAAGAAGAAAGTAACAACTCTGTTCCAAAAAAATCATGTGCTGAAGGGTGCTGGTAGAAGCCGAACTCGAGAAAGACCATTTCGCGTTCCAAGGAAATCACGAACACTCCGAACCACACTTACTCTACAATTTATCTTAGAAAATTAACTGATTAAAGGCAACCTACGTTCTTAACATGTGCATATTTGGAGAATGGTTTTGACAATGCTGTCGGGAATACATTTTTTTGAAATTCTAAAGATACATCGACGGGAGGGTTATTTACAAATTTTATAGAAACCTGACTGCTGTTATAAAAGTCGAAAGACGTCAGAGGGAAGTAGTAGTTGAGAAAGGAGTGAGACATGGTTATAGACTAAGCACAATACGCACTCTGAGTCAGCAGAAAAGAAAAAGGAATTCAAATTCAGGAATCAGAGAAAAAATGTTGATGTTTGCTGATGTCATTGTAATTTTATCGCACTTAGAAAAGGGCTTGGAAGATTAGTTGAATGGACGAGACGGCATCCTGAAAAGAAGTTATCAGATGAACATCAACGCAAGTAATATGACGATGATGAATTATAGTCAAAACTGTTTTTGAGGGGATTAGATTAGGAAATGAAACACTAAAAGCGGTAGATGAGTTTTGCTGTTTACGCAGCAAATAAGTATAGAAGATATAAATTGCAGACTGCCTATAGAAGAAAGAATGTGAAAAGTAGAAATTTGTTAACATATGATGCAAATTTAGGTATAGGCAAGTCTTACCTGAAGTTATTTATATGAAGTACAGTCTTGTGGAGACGTGAAACGTAGACGATAAACAGTTCAGACAAGACCGCAGAAACTTCTGAAATGTCGTGAGACAATGCTGAAGTTTAGAGGGTAAATCGAATAACTGATTTGGAGATAGTGAATCGAATTGCAGAAAAATGTCATTTATGGCAAAACTAGAGTAAACGAAGGGTTTGGTTGATGGGACACGTGCTGGGGCATCAAAGCTTCGTTAATTGAGAGTTTAAGAGTGGAGGCGGGTAAAAATTGTAGAGTATGGCCGAGGGATGCATACAGTAAGCAGAATCGAATATTGTAGTTTGCAATAGTTATGCAGAGATGAATAAGCTTACAGAAACAAGACTAGCCTGGAGAGCTGCGTCAGACAAGTTTTCGGAGTGAAGACTACAACAACGAGGAAGACAAATGAAGGCAGTTTAATTCATACAGGAATCACGGAAACTTAATCTGATGACAGAGGACGGTAATCAATTGTAACAGGTTAAATGGGGCGTTCAAAATCAGGAAGAACCATTATCAAGCACTTGAAAATAAGTCCTCAGTGACTGAACTCGCTGGGCATGGAAGCTCCTTACAGTAGTGAATCATACATCCATTGTAGTACAAGACACGTAGATCACGGTGACTCGAACTTCATGTTTCTTCAGTCACAGCCAGACTCTACCAGCGCACGCGATACCCCTTTTCCTGGTGGTCATCTCTTAGTCTCCATGTCTCCACCAACAACTGGCTCGTCTGATGCTAATACGGCAAAACTACAAATTGCAATTCTACTATGAATAAGAAATAGTAATGTGTAGCAAAGACGGGATCTTCACGTTTCTGCAAAGACCTGACTGTGTTTACAAAAGATAGAAGGCCAAAGAGGCCTACACTCGTACTTTTCTTACCGACCTTACAACTGGATATGATGGAGTGGACCTGCATGTGGGAAATATAGGAAATTCACATTTGGCGGCATTCAAAATATGATGCAACTAAATTATGAAAAAACTGTCAGATAAAGAACAATAAGAATATTAAACCAATTCCAACAGGAACAGTTACCAAAGATACACTACTGGCCATTAAAATTGCTACACCAAGGGAAATACAGATGATAAACGGGTATTCATTGGACAAATATATTATACTAGAACTGACATGTGATTACATTTTCACGCAATTTCCTGAGAAATCAGAACCCAGAACAACCACCTCTCGCCGTAATAACGGCCTTGATACGCCTGGATATTGAGTCAAACAGAGCTTGGATGGCGTGTGCAGGTACAGCTGCCCATGCAGCTTCAACACGATAACACAGTTCATCAAGAGTAGTGACTGGCGTATTGTGACGAGCCAGTTGCTCGGCCACCATTGACCAGACGTTTTCAATTGCTGAGAGATCTAGAGAATGTGCTGGCCAGGGCAGCAGTCCAACATTTTCTGTATGCAGAAAGACCTATACAGGACCTGCAACGTGCGGTCGTGCATTATCCTGCTGAAATGTAGGGTTTCTCAGGGATCGAATGAAGGGTAGAGCCACGGGTCGTAACAAATCTGAAATGTAACGTCCACTGTTCAAAATGCCGTCAATGCGAACAAGAGGTGACCGAGACGTGTAACCAGTTTCACCCCATACCATCATGCCGGCTTGTACGCCAGTATGGCGATGACGAATACACGCTTCCAATGTGCGTTCACCGCGGTGTCGCCAAACACGGATGCGACCATCATGATGCTGTAACCAGAACCTGAATTCATGCGAAAAAATGACGTTTTGCCATTCGTGCGCCCAGGTTCGTCGTTGAGTACTCCATTGCAGGCGCTCCTGTCTGTGATGCAGCGTCAAGGGTAACCGCAGCCATGGTCTCCGAGCTGACAGTCCATGCTGCTGCAAACGTCGTCGAACTGTTCGTGCAGATGGTTGTTGTCTTGAAAACGTCCCAATCTGTTGACTCAGGGATCGAGACGTGGCTGCACGATCCGTTACAGCCATGCGTATAAGATGCCTGTCATCTCGACTGCTAGTGATATGAGGCCGTTGGGATCCAGCACTGCGTTCCGTATTACCCTCCTGAACCCACCGAGTCCATATTCTGCTAACAGTCATTGTATCTCGACCAACGCGAGCAGCAATGTTGCGATACGATAAACCGCAATCGCGATATGCAACACTTTATCAAAGTCGGAAACGTGATGTTACGCGTTTCTCCTCCTTACACGAGGCATCACAACAACGTTTCATTAGGCAACGCCGGTCAACTGCTGTTTGTGTATGAGAAATCGGTTGGAAACTTTCCTTTGTCAGCACCTTGTACGTGTTGCCACCGGCGCCAACGTTGTGTGAATGCTCCGGAAAGCTAATCATTTGCGTATCACAGCATCTTCTTGCTGTCGGTTAAATTTCGCGTCTGTAGCACGTCATCTTCTTGGTGTAGCAATGTTAATGGCCAGTAGTGTGTTACTCTTCCTACCGGAAGGCTATGCCAAGTGTTGGCTCCTACCCCTTCCTCGAGGTCACCTTGTGGCCGCTAGCAGCGAAGTGGGTCAAGTCGCTGATCAGACAGACTTGGTCCTTGGAGTAACACTGTCCCTCTTGATGCCAGACGTTGGCAGGAAGCCCACAGACCGGATATTTCTGCAGTTAAATTGCTGTACCTGCCTGAACACAAGGCCGTACCGAATTGCTGCTTATCGTCCCAAGCAGAAAGCGGTCACAGTCGAGGAAGTGTTACGGGCTCAGTTAGATGGGTTTCGCCGGAAGCAGGTGGACCGTGCCGTTGCTTACATAACTGCTATTTAGCAGCAAAGTCTTAGAGAAATTCTAAACAAGAAACTTTTTTCTATTTATTTTATTAGTTTTAATACAATCAACGCAACGTGGTCGTTCAACAGTTCCTTGTATGTGATCACTGATAAAAATAAAAATAATAATAATACAGTTGCATAACATTTTATCATTTGTAAGAGATGACACCGTGTGTATTCATCCAGACGGTAACACTATTATCATCAGTGCCGATTGGTGGAGCTATTTTTTCTAGAACTTAAAACGGAAGATAGTCCACTGAAAGAATACATTTAACGTAACATATGCTGTAGGGAAAGGTTATGCTAAAGGCTTACAGGAAAGTTCATCCGGCAGAAGAGAGAATGTGGTACTGACGCGTTCATTGAAGCGTACGACGCAGCGTTCGAAGTCATCCACGGAGAGAACTACAAGCACTGTTACTATCGACAGTAATTCACAAAAAAATATTCCTTTCGAGCTAGACAACTGTTGTGATAAAAGGCCCCGTTCACAAACTATAGAATTGTAACAAGAAATGTGAGACTTCTAAACTCTTTCTCTCCGTAGAGTATTTGAAACGCTGTTTTAAACTTACTGCATTCAAAGGTCTCTGTAACATGTGCGGGAATTGAATTACATACGTAATAAAAGCATCAGAAGAAAATAAATTCGCAAGCACGAGATATGATGTGAAGTCAGAGCGTTCAACAAACTGACTGAACACTGTGTCTCATACTTTTTCTGCAGCAAAATTTATGGAATTTCACTTGCCGCGCCTCGTCTCTTCACAGGATGCGGTAGCTCTTCCCGCGTGGAAATTATGTGAATAATGCTACCTCGCATTTTCTATGCGGAACTTTTGAAATTTTCTGTTCCTTTGTGTACATTCAGTACGTCTTCTTCAAATTCCATACAGAATTTTCTAACATGTTGCGTATTTGATGAATTACAGACAAGGATAATGGAAATGGTTGATGCTCTAATTGCAGATTACAGGCTCTTGCTTCAGTAGACAAATGATCGATTTTCTCCAGGTATTCATGACCCTGTTTTAAAGTACGATTTGCATAGCACTAGATTTCGCTGTTACAATGTGAGGGACTTCTACATTCACTATGTCAATGAATATCTATTTTTAGAAGCAAATAAAAAAGAAAAAAGATAGATACTTCATTGAGGTCAGAAAAAATTCCAACATGTGTGTTCTGATTCGTTGCTGGGGGAATATTCGGATCAGTTTTGCGCACAGCAGTGAACAAAATCGGCTTAAAATACTCTCTCAGAAGAATCGGTACTTCTGATTGACGACCACTCATAGCAAATGGTTCAAATGACTCTGAGCACTATGGGACTTAACATCTATGGTCATCAGTCCCCTAGAACTTAGAACGACTTAAACCTAACTAAACTAAGGACAGCACACAACACCCAGTCATCACGAGCCAGAGAAAATCCCTGACCCCGCCGGGAATCGAACCCGGGAATCCGGGTGTGGGAAGCGAGAACGCTACCGCACGACCACGAGCTGCGGAACACTCATAGCAGCGTGATCTTATTAGTTCTGTGAAACACATTTATGTGAATTGTCCCTAATACCTGGTAAAGTTTCTTCAGTGAAAGACCAAAACTACCACGTAGTTACGCTTTGACGATTTCAGAAAGTATGAACGATTTTTTCAGCTGATTGCCTATAAACAATTTTGGACTAGCATCCTGTTTCGTTGGAAGATTGTAGCTGTTTAGTTCAAAAATGGCTCTGAGCACTATGGGACTCAACTGCTGAGGTCATTAGTCCCCTAGAACTTAGAACTAGTTAAACCTAACTAACCTAAGGACATCACAAACATCCATGCCAGAGGCAGGATTCGAACCTGCGACCGTAGCGGTCTTGCGGTTCCAGACTGCAGCGCCTTTAACCGCACGGCCACCTCGGCCGGCAGCCGTTTAGTCATACCCGCTTTTGGTCGCACACATTTCTTAACCTTACGTGCATGTCGTCTGAGATTGTATACATAGGATCCCACAGAGTCACACAATGTGTTCCTTTAGCAGTTGAGTCGCATAAATAAAATGCACAGCGTAACATTTAGCAAAAGTTAAGACTACATTCGTTCTCCGGCCGGTGTGGCCGAGCGGTTCTGGGCGCTTCAGTCTGGAACCGCGCGACTGCTATGGTCGCAGGTTCGAATCCTGCCTCGGGCATGGATGTGTGTGATGTCCTCAGGTTAGTTAGGTTTAAGTAGTTCTAGGGGACTGATGACTGATGACCTCAGCTGTTAAGTCCCATAGTGCTCAGAGCCATTTGAACCATTTTTTTTTACATTAGTTCCCTATATTGGCAAACATTCTGTGTAACTATTCTGCTCTCACGCTGCCTCGCCACGATTTACTCTCATGTTTAGATGTTTCATTTGAAATTAGCACCTACACCGAACATCCACAATTACTCCTTGTGTATATTCTACCCTCTGTAAACTCCACAATTTTTCCTTCTGTGGCTGGGGGTCTTAGCAGTGTAGGATGAATAGGCGAGCACATTTCACCACAGGTTCTTTCAACAAGAGAGTGACTTTCAAGGAGATATCCAAATTCAGAGATAGATGCTAAAATTTTGATAACGAAAGTTCCTATAAGGGTCACGAAAAATATTATTTCTTCTCCCATATGTCACTGAGGAAATGACAATAGTATCAGAAGTATCCTGCACCATATACGGAAGGTGCGTTACAGGACACAGATATAGGTGCAGATTAGTTTCCTTTCGTGTTCTTATAGAAGATTCATAAGCTAGAACGTAAGAATATCTATATTCTTACGTTTAATAAGTGGCTGTAACTGCTGTAAGAGTTAGTCATTAAAGCATTTATCGTGAGTGGGATCTACGAAAAATGTTAGCGACTAATTAAGTGGGACGTCTAGAAGGGATGGTGTTGTTTAATTTATATGCAGTTCACTGTACGTCGGTGACCTTGATTAGACTGTACACCTCAGCTTGGGGCCACAGAAGCGAGGGGTTTCGGAATCTGCAGTCACGGTTGTGCAGCGGATAAGGATGAAAGTATTGTCATCCTCCTTGTTGCTCTGTAAGAGGAGTAGCCATTGTGGCAGCCCTGCAATTCATCCAACGCATTTCATCGTTTTTGTATTCACAGTAACATCGTATACACGCAGTGTTACAGTTTATGTATAGTTGTGACTATTCGTGCTGCCCGGTACACATCTGTAACTTGACACACATTCAGATGTGGATAAACTGGTTTCAGTTTAATGAAGGTGTCCTTGCTAATCTCCAGTTCGAACCTCATCAAATTCAGGAAAAGTGGTAGTTTTTGGTGCAGCCATCTGCTGCAATTGTTCGATTCTGTCGCTCTACTCACTGTGCCGGTAATCAGTTCCCGGTAGATATGCCTTGCAGCCAGTTCCAAATATATTTTCTGTTCTTTTTTTTTCTACCTAACAATAACGCTAACATTTAAAGTGTCCTCATAGGTGCTGCTCGCAGTCTGTAACAGACGCTTGTGCTAATTATGCGTTTATCCATTACACTACCCGCTAGCCATCTCGGCGTTTCTCAGCATCTGTCTTCACGTACATGTGCATGCGCGCCCTTTGCACACGTTCCGACACTGGTAGCGATTCACTTACTGGGCGTACAAGATCCAGTTGAATGTGCTACTGTAATGTTTTAGTGTTCCAAGGATGTCCTTGTGACATAGTCACTGTCATCAGCACTGTTCTGTACTAACACTGTTCTGTATTGACTATGTCCGCAGCTCGTGGTCGTGCGGTAGCGTTCTCGCTTCCCGCGCCCGGGTTCCCGGGTTCGATTCGCGGCGGGGTCAGGGATTTTCTCTGCCTCGTGATGACTGGGTGTTGTGTGATGTCTTTAGGTTAGGTTTAAGTAGTTCTAAGTTCTAGCGGACTGATGACCATAGATGTTAAGTCCCATAGTGCTCAGAGCCATTTGAACCATTTGTATTGACTATAACTTGCGCTTGTAGATGCCACGTGGCTTGCAAATACGACTGTTGACTAACGTGCTGATTGTCCCTAACAGAGCCTAGTTAAACAAATATGGGATGATTTCAAACGTCCTTTCCCTCTACGACTAGGAATAAAGTTGGCGGCTTTTGCATTTATTGCCAGCTCTCCAAAACCAGTACTTTTCTAAAACCCGTGTGTCGTGACGAAAAAGCCAATAACAATGGGCGTTTCTCTGAGTAATCTCATTTTTAGGTCAACGTAGTTTTCTGCAGTGACGTTTCGTTTCTATATATCGATTCTGGAAAATCTGCAGATTATCAGGAGCTACATTTATCGCGACGAGCTACCGTCTCCAGGCATTCAACAGCATCAAGATCAAGCTGTAGCTGCTGCCACCGACGATTGCGCTGAAGTACGAAGGCATCTATGAGGACCTTCCCAAAAGATTCTTAGTAACAGTGCCAGCAAAAAATTCGTAGTCAAACTGGTGTAAGAAAATAAATCTAAGATTTGGCTGCGGATGCGTGATGACTTCAGGAAGGTAGCGAATTTGGTAGCACAATACCTGATGCTTTTCTACCTACATTCTTTGACCCCCACGAAGCTATCAAAGTGAGATCCCGTTTGAATCGAACCGTAATAAGAACAGCACGAACTGAAAGGACTTGGCATCAGTGAGAGCACGATTGGCAGACGTAAAATCCGCACGGATAAGGAAGGAGATTGAAATGAGCTGATGACTGCAACTGACACACCAGAAAAGTGTATGTTGATAACTCCGAAAATGTGTATTTGCACCATTTGGATGACTGTGTAGAAGCTGTGGGGCAGAAACGGTATCCACCAGGGATTCGCAGATACCAGAGCATTTGGCAAGTAACACGACAGTGGGCCCTGACGATGCGACGAGTAAAATGTGAAATAGGGTCCAATGTATCTTAAGTCACCGGCATAGAATCGTAGGATGGGCCGTTCTGTGTCCTCAGGTATATGTGTAGGCCCAGAGAAGGTGGGACACGGTGTAACAGAAAAGTTATTTTCTCAAGTATAAAAAAAAATGTTGTGAGAATGTTGCTGTTATCATATATCTTTATTTGAAGGTCCTTTCACTATCATATACTGTAGAACTCACTGACTCAGTGTGGATTTGAAATTGGTGTGGTTATTGAGAATATTGTATATGAATGTAAACTGTTACAGGGTACCCCAGTGAACACATACTGGGGTTCAGTGTAACAAACATGAAAACTACATTCATGTTGGCATAACTTGTTATTCAACACCTTTAGAATACCGACAGAATTAACATTTAGAACATCTGAAAATAATTTCAGTTTTTTTTTTCGGTATTCGTGGAAGACCAAATTTTTTCGACTGACATCAAATTTAAGGCACTCGTGCTGTTTTTTGGGTTTTCCAAAGCAAGCAAGTTTTATTAAGAGCACTACTACACTTTTTTCTGGCACATGATGTGTCTTCTATTTGAGAAGACTTGCATTTATAGTCCCCTACGGGGAAATGCTGTTTCATAGTCATCATCATTATCCTTATTCTTGTTCACTTTACCAATACGGGGAACTAGATTCCTGCCATGGAACTCTACTGATACGTAATCATCTTGCTATGCCGGCCAGTTTTCTTCTTCTTTGTTCTTAATTTGATCTTAAAATGGCTCTGAGCACTATGGGACTGTGGTCACCAGTCCCCTAGAACTCAGAACTACTTAAACCTAACTAACCTAAGGACATCACACACATCCATCCCCGACGCAGGATTCGAGCCTGCGACCGTAGCAGTCGCGCGGTTCCGGACTGAGCGCCTAGAACCGCTAGACCACCGCGGCCGGCCTATTTGATCTTAGATAAATCCATTCTATGAGTAACGTAAACGGCCACATATTTTATCTTCACCTCTTCCAAGTAAGTCAGATTCTTTGAAATACAGACTTATCTAGTTGCTTTATATTTATTTTTCTGTCTCATCTTCGACTGTCTTGAAAGTTCTTCAAACACCTCTTTAACAGAGGTATATGTCGCAATTCAACTAATTCCCCACTCTCTATTTCTTTCTGCCATTCTTTCATTAGCTTTACAGAAACCTCTGAAACTAAACTCTGGCACGGTGGATCGTCTTCTGTTGGTATACTAGACGGGTCCTCTTGTGACTCACTTTGACTCTCGGTGGCTCCTAGAGCAGCGACTGCACTGTTCGCATCACCATCTGCCACAAGAACAGCAACTAAACTTTGATTTGAAGACTTCAGGAGCAGTGTCAGTTAGTGCATTATCAATGCCTTTAGCAGAAAGTACTTTCTTTTTTGGAGGCTGTACTGTTGAAGTACCAGACTCATCCAAATTGAAAATCCTTTTTCCACAACTAAATGCTGAATTACGATTCAAAATGTTCTTCAGATTACTGAGGAACACTCCAACATTAGTTTCACTAAATAAGGTGGCCCTTGATACGTCGGAGTTAATGGCTAAGTCCTCTGTAAAAGCATAGAGCCAATCTCTGCCAGCCATATTTTCCTCTTCCCAGTTTTTGGAATCTTCTATCTTGTTCTGCTGAGCCATTTGGAAGGCCAAACGCCTTACTTCTACACCATCAAGGCCATAGCACATCTGAGCTCATTTCACCAAGTACCGTACCAAAGAATGCTCTTATTCAGCAGTGAAATTTCGTAGGTAATAATATTTTGGACACATCTGAATACGCGTTTTTCCCCTTTCCTTACCCTTATTCAACAGTGAAATTTCGTCGGTAATAATATTTTGCACACATCTGAATGCGCATTTTTCCCCTTTCCTTACTCTTATTCAACAGTGAAATTTCGTCGGTAATAATATTTTGGACACATTTGAATACGCGTTTTTCCTCTTTCCTTACTCTTATTAACGTACCTGGAATATACTGCAGTATAAACTGTGTAATTCAAAATTGTTTACTATTTCTTCATAACGTGCTGATTTTGTCAAAACAAATGCTCTAAGGCCATTTTACCTCCAAAGAGTTCCTTAATTGGGTTCTTAACAGCACCTGCCTTGCGAAGTCTACTTCCAGAAAGCACCAATTCAACAGGAACCCTCTTCTAAATAAAATGAGAAGTCTCGATTTTTCGTGGTCTTTTACGAACCACGTTGTCACTCTGTAACTGAATACCCTTATTTAAGACTGCAGGTTGATGTTCTGTTCTCATTTGTTTTCATATATTTCATTTTAGAGGCAAACAACTATTTTTATTAGTATACAACGTAACGGGATACAATGTAACGGTGCTACACTGTGCCCTACACCAACTGGTACATTTGCCCCATAGGGCAACTTCGTGCAGTATTCTAAGTTTTGAAATAGTGCCGCATGATACACAGGTACGCGACTAAGTGAATCATACTCAGAATTACAACAAGTCTTTGTTATTATAAACAATAGAATGAAAATTACATAACGACAGAAATTTTCTTCAAATTTCTCAAAACACGTTTTCTTGAGTAAACACTAAAGGTGAATTCTACTTGCTTCCACTGGGCGGAAGCGGCCGCAAATGACTGTTGTAAATAGTGCAGAGAAAAGCCTGCCAACTTCACAACTTTCACAGCAATCCAAATGTTACACTGTGCCACGTGTTACACTGTGCTGCACTTCCCCCATGTGCTTATGATGAACATATCGGACGGCATCTGCCGGCTGGATACGTGGTCGGATCGCAGAGTACCAGTAATATGGAATGCTGCTAGACAACGAGAAGGACACATCTGACGCCCAGATCCGTATTCCATCCATTGTGACGTAGAAGGAAGTGGGTTCAATAGGTTTCTCGTAGTCTGAGGACTGGAATGTGTGTGTCTGGCAAACTTCTGCTTCCCCTCATGCTGCTGAACTTTGACGGCCGTTCCGTCAACATGACGCATCAGTAGCGATATCTGAACTAATTCTGATCTACATACAATAACGTAAAAATCTGTAATATCAAAGACGTCAATTAACACCATGAGTCTAGTCAGCAACGATAGGTAAGAGTTATTTGTTGCACTTAAATTACCATCACTGCCCCGATAGCTGAATGGACACCGGCACGTTAGCTCAGCGTGTTCTGTCAGAGGGTATAGCTACCCTCTGTAATAAAAAAAAACTGAGTGAGAGGATCAACTAACAACCTGCTTCATCGGAAGCCCGCCACGAATAAATTCAAAGAACAACATAGAACAAAATGAGATTTAAAAGAAAATGTCCGAAAGAACAGACACCATATCCATATAAGTATATAGTTCTGGCAATACCGGCCATGAGCTTCTTCTTCTGTGCGGATGCACACATATTCCCCGAACTCTTGCGGGACTTGGTAAGAATGTCTTCCACGATTAATGAGTGTGTTGGGGTGGGACACTACGAATGTAGTGTGTGGACATAGAAGGTGAGAATGTGGGTCTCGTCGGAGGCGTGCGCGAGATAGTCCCTGCAGTCGCACTATCTTCTGTGCCCTCGGTGGCTCAGCTGGATAGAGCGTCTGCCATGTAAGCAGGAAATCCCGGGTTCGAGTCCCGGTCGGCGCACACATTTTCACCTGTCCCCATTGATATATATCAACGCTCGTCAGCAGCTGAAGGTATTCAAATAATTCTAATTTAATTCTATCACTTGTCGGTTCTTGCAGTCTTCGGAATTGCGTGGATGATATTTTTCCGAAAGTCAGATGGTATGTGTGCAGACTCAAACATTCCACACTCAAACACGAATAGTTTCCTTGTTACCACTTCCCCCAATGATTTTAGAAATTGCGATGGAATTTTGTCTGTCCCTTGTGCCTCATTTGATCTTAGGTCATGCGAATCTCTCTTAAATTCTGATTCTAATACTGTATCATCTCTTCTAAATCGACTCCTGTTTCTTCTTCTGTCACATCAGACAAATCTTCCCTTTCATATAGGCCTTCAATGTATTCTTTCCACCTATCCGATCTCTCTTGTGCATGTAACACTGGTATTTCCGTTGCACTCTTAATGTTACCACCCTTGCTTTTAATTTCACAGAAGGTTGTTTTCACTTTCCTATATGCTGAATCAGTCCTTCCGACAATCATTTCTTTTTCAGTTTCTTCACATTTTTGATGCAGCCATTTCGTCTTAGCTTCCCTGCTCTTCCTATTGATTTCATTCCTCAGCGACTTGTATTTCTGTATTCCTGGATTTCCCTGAACATTTTTGTACTTTCTTCTTTCATCGATCAACTGAAATCTTTCTTCTGTTACCTATGGCTTCTTCGCAGTTACTAATACCGAGACAGAGCCAGCTTTCATCAGGAAACACAACTGACATCCACCCTGCCCTACAGTGTGCTCTTGCTTGACACCATCGAAGTAGCAAATGGTGACGATGTGGGATCGATGGAATGCACGTTAGAGGGCGTCTAGCTCGTGGCTCTCTTCGAAGCAACCGATTTGTAACAGTTCGTTGTGTCACAGTGGTGCCAACGGCTGCTCAAATTGCTGCTGCAGGCGCAGTACGATGCTCCAGAGCCACAATAGTCTTCCCTCTCGGTCGTTGCAAGTGGCCGTCCAGAGCCCAGTCGTCTTGCCACCGTACTTTCCCGTGACCACTGCTACCAGACATTACGTACAGTGGCTATATACCTGCGAAGACTTTCTGCCGTATCGAAGAAAGGACATACAGCTTCCCGTAGCCCTAACTCACAACCTCTTTCAAACTCAGTGAGGCTTTGATAATGGCGTCTTTGTCGCCTTAAAGACATTCTGTGATCCCACTACGCTCAAAGGTAACTTACACTCAAGACGGTTACAAGGTGTATTTAAAGCTAAGGTGATCTGCATCCTCATAGCAACGCTACTAGTGCGAGTCTCATGCGACTGGCGCAAAATCTGAATATACAGGGTTATTACAAATGACTGAAGCGATTTCACAGCTCTACAATAACTTTATTATTTGAGATTTTTTCACAATGCTTTGCACACACATACAAAAACTCAAAAAGTTTTTTTTAGGCATTCACAAATGTTCGATATGTGCCCCTTTAGTGATTCGGCAGACATAAAGCCGATAATCAAGTTCCTCCCACACTCGGCGCAGCATGTCCCCATCAACGAGTTCGAAAGCATCGTTGATGCGAGCTCGCAGTTCTGGCACTTTTCTTGGTAGAGGAGGTTTAAACACTGAGTCTTTCACATAACCCCAAAGAAAGAAATTGCATGGGGTTAAGTCGGGAGAGCGTGGAGGCTATGACATGAATTGCTGATCATGATCTCCACCACGACCGATCCATCGATTTTCCAATCTCCTGTTTAAGAAATGCCGAACATCATCATGGAAGTGCGGTGGAGCACCATCCTGTGGTACGTTTAGCTCCCTGCTTGCTTTATTCGTTGACTTCCGTGGGCTACGCGTGAAACTTGCCCGCATGCGTTCAACCATTTCTTCGCTCACTGCAGGCCAACCCATTGATTTCCCCTTACAGAGGCATCCAGAAGCTTTAAACTGCGCATACCATCGCCGAATGGAGTTAGCAGTTGGTGGATCTTTGTTGGACTTCGTCCTGAAGTGTCGTTGCACTGTTATGACTGACTGATGTGAGTGCATTTCAAGCACGACATACGCTTTCTCGGCTCCTGTCGCCATTTTATCTCACTGCGCTCTCGAGCGCTCTGGCGGCAGAAACCTGAAGTGCGGCTTCAGCCGAACAAAACTTTATGAGTTTTTCTACGTATCTGTAGTGTGTCGTGACCATATGTCAATGAATGGAACTACAGTGAATTTATGAAATCGCTTCAATCATTTGTAATAGCCCTGTATATGATCTTCCAGATTTAGAAACACGCCTATAAACTCGTTCTTCGTTTTGAGATTCTTTTCCGTCAGTGTATTAGTGGAAGCCTAAACGCAACCTTTGTGTTAAATTGAACATCAGCTTTAGTCGGATTCGGGTCACTGCTGGCTAACGAGTTTTGGGTCTTGTGCTTGTGCTTTCTGTTGTTGCGTGTTGCGAGCTACACATATGCCACGGCCAGCTTATTAACACTCTTGTCACTCCGGCCACCGATCGTCGTTATGTTCAACAGCTGCCTCCATAACTCAAGCAGAATAATCCGCTGCCTTTGACGGAAAATTAACTTGTCCCGTACCGTATTTAATTATACTGTCTCAGAAGCTCTTAGCGGTGTGCCTGTTTTGGTACTGCGGAAATGAAGTAAGTGACAGCCACACAAATGGTACGTCCTTGGAGGCAAGCTGTACGCGTTCCACAGAAGTCGCATCATCATTTCCAGAAGCCTCGCCACTTCTAGTGCCACCCTACGGGTAATTAGCCGAAAAAATGTTTCAAAGTTTCTCGAATACGAGTCCATTACGTTACCACAGGATCACCCTCGTTACGCAAGACAACACATTAGCGCAGCACTGATGGAGAAAATTAGAGCTTAGTTTTCTTCGAGAACCTTGCTTGAGGCGGAACATTGCGGCGGCGTGGTTTCTTTCGTCCATTACCTGCCCCTACGTGTGAACTCGCTGCAGCAGGTCGGCGGTAGGAAAGCCGAGCAGAGACCCACCGTACTGCAACTCGCACCAGACTGCATACAAAGCAACTATTCCAATAATCGGGAAAAGGTCTTAATTTTGAATCAAAGACGGAAATAGTGGCAAAACTTCGCTATATTCTGAACCTTGATAATGTACACGTTCACTGCAAAGCCCGTGCTATTCTTAACACAGTCATGCACATTCACGTAAGCAAGTTTATGCTAACTTATATCGCGAAATATGAACAGCTACTGGGCATGGACAGTTCTTAAATGAAAATGCTCGCCGTACTATTAAGTTTATCGGTGTCTAATGCACTCAGGTCTTTAGTCACCGGTAACGTTCTCGCTTTCCACGCCCGGGTTCCCGGGTTCGATTCCCGGCGGGGTCATGGATTTTCTCTGCCTCGTGATGACTGGGTGTTGTGTGATGTCCTCAGGTTAGTTAGGTTTAAGTAGTTCTAAGTTCTAGGGGACTGATGACCATAGATGTTAAGTCCCATAGTGCTCAGAGCCATTTGAACCATTTTTTTAATTCACCGATCTGCTCAATATGCCACGCGGAATTACTCTCTTTTCTCATACACAAAATTGCTTAAAAATCCGTACTTTCTAAAAAACAGACTGGAATAAATATGCATTCACTTTACAACATTTTTGAAACATGTCACGCAATTAAAACCGGCAAATTATTATTTCCTTCGGAGCTCATAATTCGCACGACCGTACCATTGAAAGGGTGGGCTCCGACTCCTTTAGACTGCTGTAAGCATTCTATGTCTCCAAGAGAAAAGACGCGAGAAGAACACACCGTCTTGATTGGTCAGTTTTATTTGAGACCAATAGAAAAACATTATTCGCCCGCATTAGTGCGCGCTTTTCGTGAGTAACCAGTCAAGAAATAACCCTCTTTCGAACTGTACTTTTTGCCGAAATACATATTTTCTAAGTAGGCTGTTCAGGTTTTTATGTTGGTAACGCCACTTAGCGCTCTGTATGGAAATCGCTGACTGCGCTGTGTGCAGTCTGTGGCTAGCTGGACTCTTTATTGGAATATTCGCTTGTGTAGTGTTGTGCTGTTGGATATGAACAGCGCGTAGCGTTGGGCAGTTGGACGTGAGCCGCCAGCAGTGGTGGATGTGGGGAGAGAGATGCCAGAGTTTTGATCGGACGTTCTGGACGCATGTCCGCCAGAAAAAGGAAGTTTGTAAAAATGGATGACACAAATACACTCCTGGAAATTGAAATAAGAACACCGTGAATTCATTGTCCCAGGACGGGGAAACTTTATTGACACATTCCTGGGGTCAGATACATCACATGATCACACTGACAGAACCACAGGCACATAGACACAGGCAACAGAGCATGCACAATGTCGGCACTAGTACAGTGTATATCCACCTTTCGCAGCAATGCAGGCTGCTATTCTCCCATGGAGACGATCGTAGAGATGCTGGATGTAGTCCTGTGGAACGGCTTGCCATGCCATTTCCACCTGGCGCCTCAGTTGGACCAGCGTTCGTGCTAGACGTGCAGACCGCGTGAGACGACGCTTCATCCAGTCCCAAACATGCTCAATGGGGGACAGATCCGGAGATCTTGCTGGCCAGGGTAGTTGACTTACACCTTCTAGAGCACGTTGGGTGGAACGGGATACATGCGGACGTGCATTGTCCTGTTGGAACAGCAAGTTCCCTTGCCGGTCTAGGAATGGTAGAACGATGGGTTCGATGACGGTTTCGATGTACCGTGCACTATTCAGTGTCCCCTCGACGATCACCAGTGGTGTACGGCCAGTGTAGGAGATCGCTCCCCACACCACGATGCCGGGTGTTGGCCCTGTGTGCCTCGGTCGTATGCAGTCCTGATTGTGGTGCTCACCTGCACGGCGCCAAACACGCATACCACCATCATTGGCACCAAGGCAGAAGCGACTCTCATCGCTGAAGACGACACGTCTCCATTCGTCCCTCCATTCACGCCTGTCGCGAAACCACTGGAGGCGGGCTGCACGATGTTGGGGCGTGAGCGGAAGACGGCCTAACGGTGTGCGGGACCGTAGCCCAGCTTCATGGAGACGGTTGCGAATGGTCCTCGCCGATACCCCAGGAGCAACAGTATCCGTAATTTGCTGGGAAGTGGCGGTGCGGTCCCCTACGGCACTGCGTAGGATCCTACGGTCTTGGCGTGCATCCGTGCGTCGCTGCGGTCCGGTCCCAGGTCGACGGGCACGTGCACCTTCCGCCGACCACTGGCGACAACATCGATGTACTGTGGAGACCTCACGCCCCACGTGTTGAGCAATTCGGCGGTACGTCCACCCGGCCTCCCGCATGCCCACTATACGCCCTCGCTCAAAGTCCGTCAACTGCTCATACGGTTCACGTCCACGCTGTCGCGGCATGCTACCAGTGTTAAAGACTGCGATGGAGCTCCGTATGCCACGGCAAACTGGCTGACACTGACGGCGGCGGTGCACAAATGCTGCGCAGCTAGCGCCATTCGACGGCCAACACCGCGGTTCCTGGTGTGTCCGCTGTGCCGTGCGTGTGATCATTGCTTGTACAGCCCTCTCGCAGTGTCCGGAGCAAGTATGGCGGGTCTGACACACCGGTGTCAATGTGTTCTTTTTTCCATTTCCAGGAGTGTATAATGAATTTTGAACACTATTAAGGTAAATACATTGTTTGTTCTCTATCAAAATCTTTCATTTGCTAATTATGCCTATCAGTAGTTAGTGCCTTCAGTAGTTAGAATCTTTTATTTAGCTGGCAGTATTGGCGCTCGCTGTATTGCAGTAGTTCGAGTAATGAAGATTTTTGTAAGGTAAGTGATTCATGAAAGGAATTGGTTATCGTTAGTCAGGGCCATTCTTTTGTAGAGATTATTGTGTGTTTGTTTAGTGATGATCAGAATAAGTAAAGAGAAAACTGAGTACGTTCAGTTTCACTCAGCTGTTTCTGTATTAAATAACATAGAGTTTTTCCAGCTATTCATTATTTTTCAAAGAGGACATTTCAATTTAATATTCTGTTATTTTGTTTATACTTTATGTTATTAACTATTTTCATTTGCACCCGAGTTAGCTTTCCTTTTACGGTAAACTTACTTAACATATGGTACAAAATTCCCTGTCGTCTGCATTCACACTGTCTTAAAACTTTCTCAAACTAGTTCGTACAGTGTTCATCAGTAGAACAATGATGTACATATTTACTTGAGAGCACATTCACGGATCATTCACACCAATAAAAGCATATACAAAACTGTACAAATATAAATAAACAAAAAAAGCCTTCAAGAAATATGCAAAACAATTCACAAAAACATTATCTTGGCCTGTTTCTTGAATGTCTCTGTGCACTACTGGACTCTGGTGGATGAAAATTAGAACTGCTTACTCGAGTGAACCTGCTTCAGACCATCTGTCACTGTGCACACGAGTCATTCTCCCACAAGCCACGCGCTGAGGCTCCCTTCGATCCCTCCCAGGTCTTTCACGGCAGTCACCTGGTACTGCACAGAAGCACCTCTTCACTTCCTAATAGTAAGTATATCATTAACTATGAACTACACTGCTGGCCCTTAAAATTGCTACACCAAGAAGAAATGCAGATGATAAACGAGTATTCATTGGACAAATATATTATACTAGAACTGACATGTGATTACATTTTCACGCAATTTGGGTGCATAGATCCTGAGAAGTCAGTACCCAGAACAACCACCTCTGGCCGTAATAATGGCCTTGATACGCCTGGGCATTGAGTCAAACAGCGCTTGGATGGCGTGTACAGGTACAGCTGCCCAAGCAGCTTCAACACGATACCACAATTCATCAAGAGTAGCGACTGGAGTATTGTGATGAGCCAGTTGCTCGGCCACCATTGACCAGACGTTTTCAGTTGCTGAGAGATCTGGAGAATGTGCTGGCCAGGGCAGCAGTCCAACATTTTCTGTATTCAGAAAGGCCAGCACAGGACCTGCAACATGCGGTCGTACATTATCCTGCTGAAATGTAGGGTTTCGCAGGGATCGAATGAAGGGTAGAGCCACGGGTCGTAACACATCTGAAATGTAACGTCCACTGTTCAAAGTGTCGTCAATGCAAACAAGAGGTGACCGAGACGTGTAACCAGTGGCACCCCATACCATCACGCCGGGTGTTACGCCAGTATGGCGATGACGAATACACGCTTCCAATGTGCGTTCACCGCGATGTCGCCAAACACGGATGTGACCATCATGATGCTGTAAACAGAACCTGGAATCATCCGGAAACATGAGGATTTGCCATTCGTACACCCAGGTTCGTCGTTGAGTACACCATCGCTGGCGCTCCTGTCTGTGATGCAGCGTCAAGGGTAACCGCAGCCATGGTCTCCGAGCTTATAGTCCATGCTGCTTCAAACGTTGTCGAACTGTTCGTGCAGATGGTTGTCTTGGAAACGTCCCCATCTTTTGACTTGGGGATCGAGACGTGGCTGCACGATCCGTTACAGCCATGCGGATAAGATGCCTGTCAACTCGACTGCTAGTGATACGAGGCCGTTGGGATCCAGCACTGCGTTCCGTATTACCCTCTTGAACCCACCGATTCCATATTCTGCTAACAGTCATTGGATCTCGACCAGCGCGCGTAGCAATGTCGCGATACGATAAACGGCAATCGCTATAGGCTGCAATCCGACCTTTTTCAAAGTCGGAAACGTGATGGTACGCATTTCTCCTCCCTACACGAGGCATGACAAGAACGTTTCACCAGGCAACGCTGGTCAACTGCTGTTTGTGTATGAGAGATCGGTTGGAAACTTTCCTCATGTCAGCACGTTGTAGGTGTCGCCACCGGCGCCAACCTTGTGTGAATGCTCTGGAAAGCTAATCATTTGCATATCACAGCATCTTCTTTCTGTCGGTTAAATTTCGCGTCTGTAGCACGTCATCTTCGTGGTGCAGCAATTTTAATGGCCAGTAGTGTATGAACGGCTGGGCTACTTTCGGCCTCCTGTGGGTATCTGAGAACGAATGTGGAGGAAATCGACAGGGTCTGCGGATAGGTGGCGCTCGATGGCAGTTGCGATAACGCTGTGTGCCGATTGGCACAGTGGTTAACGCCTAGTAAGCAGGGGACCCCGGGATCGAATCCCAGTCCGATACACATTTTCACTCGTCGCCGCTGATTCTGTGTAATGTCCCAGTGCAGATGACAACAGTGGTCCGCTCCCATTCCTTACCTTTCTTTCTTCTCCACCTTACATTTACATATAATGCTCGTGGTTTCTCGCGATCAGTGCCAACGCAGTAGTAGTTCCTGCTGTCAGATGCCGCCTTGTACTCTGACATACGGCGACCAGACTTTCTTCAAGAAAAAAGATTCGAAATAGTTACCCCTGAATCGAGAGCACTGGTACCAGTTTGCGTGGCGTTTCTGACATCATGGCATGAAAACCTAAAATGTCTCTCGGCACACAGAAATTGTCGCGCTTTGCAGTGTTACTGAGGCAATTATCTGGAAACTTATGTAATATTACCCATTTGGAATCTCTGGTTCTTCGGTCGGGGACAAAGAACATGCTAGTAATCAATAGAGAGAGATGAAACGCCTCAACGTACTCCGTTAACTATGGGATTTCTTAATTAATAGCGAAAGTGAGGATATACTTATCAGCCTTTGCCATCTTATTATTGTGCACTAGGGAGAAAAATTATTTTTTCTGTAGGAGTAAAGGTTAAATTACAGATGGAGCTGTAGTGTGACTACTAGTAAAACTTTTATTTATCTTTGTCATTAACTCACAGGCAGGTAGAGGAGATCTAGCAATGGTTGCAAATTTACCGAGGGCCTGTGCCAGTACGATTAACAGTTTTTTTTAAATAAGAAAAACAAAAAATAAAAAGGTGAATGGTATGTCTTGATGAATCGCTAGAGGAAGTAATGGTGTTACATTGTCATTAGCAGCAGTAAGATTAGGAAACCTGGTAATGTTGACAGGCGAAAATTCTAATGTAGTAATTTGTACAATGCACATTTAGCCGGGGTTAGCGAACGTTAAAGCGCTATGATGATGTTGACAATAGCTTTGTAAGAGTGGAGAGGATAGTATACATGAGTTATATAGGAGGGAAGGATATACTGACTACAAATAATTTTGACAGAGGAGAATATCGTTCGTAGTTTAGGAAGAAAAAGTGGAGAAAGGAGGTAGAAACAATAGGGATATTGGGAGGAGAATTAAGCAGGAGGGGGATTTATGTGTGGTAAGAGGCCATACGTTCCAAGAATGAACTCATTGCATTGAAGTGCCTTCGCGAGATCAACAACAAGTAGGTAGGTGATTTGACGGAAGTGTTGGCACAGATACATGAATACCGGCTTCAGACATTAAAAGGGAGACAACGAGGTTCTTTGCACTGAATTTTTAGGACGCGTACGATGTGCGTAGGTGCCCCGTTATGGGCTGCAGGCTGGGGAGAATTCGTGTTACAGAGTCTAAGCTGATGGTGAAAGCTAGACTTAGTGCATGGCGTTCAAAGATTTGGAGGGAATGAAAGAATGGGAGTTGGTGATGAAAGCTCGTGTTATGCGGTAGTATCGAGAAGAGTATGGAACATAGACTTAATCTATAACGAACTCTAGGTCGTTTCTTTAGCGTTAGCGGAGAGATGGGTGCGGTTCCTCGTTAGCTCACGGTTGAGGATTAGTTCAACATTTTTTTGCAGTGTGAGCTTAACTGGAATAGCTGTAATCGGCTAGACAGAATTCACGGTCTGGGTAATGCATTGCATTACACTCATTCAAGTATTTAATCATGTGCTGTGTGAGGCCTCAACTTAAAAAACTCTCATGTGATGCCACGAGAGACAGCTCCGATGAACTTGTAGAAGACAGAAAAATAGAATTCATTTCAAGGTGTCTAGGAAGTTGCCACTTGCATAGGAATTAACTGCAATGCGGAAAAGTATTTGGCACGGACGAGGACAGTTCCCTCTATACTAATGCAACAGTCACGGCCTCATTGTCGGACTTGGCCGGTCGCCACCTGCACCTTCGGCGGACGGTCGCCGCGTTATTGTTCTGCCTTGGGCCTCGCCCTCACTGGCCTACGCTAGCGCCTGTGTGGAGGTGTCGGGAACTACGCGGCACTGGTCTCTCCCCAGGTGTTTCCAAGGACTGCGCTGCAGCAGTAAACGTGATTACACGGGTCATTGGTGCGAAGTGTTGAAACCGCATATCGGATCGCGTCGAGTTCCATAAAGTCCGCCACACAACTATCAGTACTGATGGTGTGAGTGCTAACATTTCTGCTGTAACTAGTCGTCGTTTCAGGCACGGGGCGACGGCAACGTGGAGCTTTCGATTGGTTAGAAATATTTAATGTCTTTAGGACCCTAACAACAAAATAGTTTCTTACATCTCATAAGGCTGTGTTCTATGATGTTGCCAGTCAGCAATCAAGTATAAAACCAACGCACTCACATGTTTTCCCATACAATGGACACAACTTTCCAATCGAGCAGTTATATAAGATGTACACTGACTATAATAATTAATATTTTGTGTTAGACTAGAGAAGAGCGTGATACAGAACCCCATAAGGACATCATGTTTACGTTTCATGTAGCTTACCTAAGCTGTTTCAGACTATCCACTCAGCTCTTTATTTATACTGCTGACAACTGTTTAACCCTGAGCCGGACATATCACTGCAAAACCTCCACAAACCCCATACGAGTCTGTGCTGTTGCTGCAACTATTTCCTCCAGGTCATCTTTAATTCTACACTCTAAGTCGTTAGCCAGGCTGTTTCTTGTCCCTCGTACTAAAAGTACCTGATACTCTTCATCAAAATCTCTGCACGAAGCCCCTATGCTCTCAGTCATCTGGCTAAGCTTGGCACTTGGTTTCACGATGCTTGAGACCTGACAATCTACATCTAACTTTTCCAGCAGCTTTCGGCTTACATCCCTCTTGTGACTGCTGCCTGGCAGTAGGACTCTCTTCTTCCTACCTAACCTTAAAGTTGCCCCTACGAATCTGCTGCACTTTGCTTTGGTCAAAATCTGGTTATAAGGCTCTTTTCCTATTTCAAGTAACAATCTCTTAGCTAATCGGTATCTGAAATATGATGCCGGCCGGAGTGGCCGAGCGGTTCTAGGCACTACAGTCTGGAACCGCGCGACCACAGCGGTCGCAGGTTCGAATCTTGCCTCGGGCATGGATGTGTGTGATGTCCTGAGGTTAGTTAGGTTTAAGTAGTTCTAAGTTCTAGGGGACTGATGACCTCAGCAGTTAAGTCCCATAGCGCTCAGAGCCATTTGAAATATGATTTCTGAGGTTTTCTTCTATTGTTTGTTACTTGCCACTTTTTTCCGCTCCCACTATATGCCTCTTCAACTAGTCTAATTTAAAATACACTATTTCTAATTTTGCCTGAGGCGCAAAAATCTTTTTTCCCTACTGCATGATCCTCTTGTCTCGCCTACATAATCTATAACTCCGTGGCAGAGCCTCATCTGATACTCTACTTGCTTACCACTACAATCATCCCAGTGAAATACAGACCCACAATGCTGACAAGTTTCTCCCGTACTAACTAACCTACGGCAACATCCACATTTGTCACACATGATAATAGTTTTACTGTTAACTATCTACTTATCTGTTGTTGAATACTGCAGATAACTTCTAGGGAGCAGGAGAGCGTAAAACATGAGATGTAAATATGGCACAGTTATTCGCTGATCGTAAGTTTTAGGTAGAAGAAGACACGATGTGAATGGAAACGAGAAAGCATGATACAGTCTTAAATCAAGACTATCAGGAATTAATAAAAAGCACTTTAATGTATCATAACAACACAAAACGACTAAACGGTTGTCTGACTTTGAGGCTAGTGTGTGAACCCCCAACTAATATTCACCGCTCTTAAGTTTTAAATCACAGAATACGCAAAACAAATGAAAACCAAGTTATCACCATATTTTTAACAATGGTATTAAGCGCACTATCTACATTCTGCAACTGCTGAGGAATAGAGTCAAACTGAGTTCAGGGATGAACTGCAGTTCTGCACTACCTTGGGTGACCACTGTCGGCGAGGTCGCATTCTCCCAGTGGTTTGCAGATAACAGCGCTAGCAGATGTATATTTTGCGTTTTACACTGCTTCCACAAATGAGCCATTTTCAATACGATTTTAGGCAATTTTTAGGGATTTATCATTGAAATTGTCGGGGTCTGCTCTTTTCAGTACTATTGCTCCTGGAAACAAAGACACTTTGGTTATAACCCAATTATGATCCATCAATGATCATTATTAGATGGATAGTAATAATTAGGCACCTGATAATTGATGATGACGACGTACTAATGAATCCAACATACCTACAATATATTCTTGATCAATATATTTGACATACTTGTGATGATGACGATGATGATGTTAAAAATGAATCCAATATGCTGACAAAATATTCTACCACAATTCACTTGACACTGATGATGATTAAGTCGTGCGCCCGCAACCTTTGCCTCCAGTCGTCCTTGTCAATACTTGCTGCCTATGTGGTTGATCGATTGTGGTCTTTAATTTTCCTTCCAAAGGATAGGGTTTGCTGTTTAGGCTATCTAATGGCTGGCGCAATTACGCTGGAGATCAGTCGGGTGTCCAGCGGCGCGACGGCAGATTTCTGGCGGGTTTCCGGCGGATAAGACCTCAAGTTTGCTAGAGGTGACGGTAAAGTCGGCCCACGGAGTTGTGTCAAGTAAAGTGCAGCGCCTGCAGGTACCTATTGTTGTGGCAGCGAGAGCAGTCTTCACTCGTGCGAGTGGTGGGCGTGTCGTGGTGGTGCCCCGTCAGCGCAGTGAGGTGCATTTGTGCTGATCAGCCATCATTCTCGAAAGTACATCAGAGCTGAATTCTCCACCTGTACTGTGGCACATTCTCGGCAGTGTGACAAGCTGATCACGGCAGCCATGGTCGTGCTTCCTGGCTCTGGTAGTCTGCCCACATGATATTATTGTGCTGACGATCGGATATAAAAATTCAAATCTTGTTCCGCAGTATTCGGATCCACCGAAAAGTGGTGAGAAATTGTTCTATATTGATAAAATAGTTCGTAGCTTCCTTGCTGAATTTGAAACCATCTGCTTAAGCTTAGCAGTTTTGTTGTTGATTTCATTTACTCTATTGCTAGTTCTTTCACTTGTAATTACGTTATTCTAATCATTAACGATTTTCTGTTTACTCCAACCTTGAGTCTCGAAATTACCTTAAAGCAGATTACGCTTCAAGAAACAAACATTTGTTACAGTGTCTACAATTTATTGTGAGCTCCTCTCAGAGTATGTTACTGACTTTTAAGCCAAGTATGGGAATTTAAATTTGGTTCAATTGAACAGCGAGTTCTTGTATTATTAGCAGTTCTTGCTTTTATCAAAAACCTTAAAATCTAGAAATTTTACTTAATTACAGTTTCAGGTACCTGCTATAAATTATGTTTATATTTGTGCACAGCAATGTTGCATTCAACATGGCGATGTGTGGTGATCTTCATTATAGGAATGTATATGCAATGTGAGACGACTTAAAACGCTGTTGTACAGTATGTCGTAATGTTCTGAAGCAAAAAATCGAATGTTGATATCATGTCTCCCTCGGAATCGGGCAGCCAATAAAATGCTATTTTGGGGATGTCGGCTTGTGAAGTTTCCTTCAGTTGTCGCTAATAAAGGTTGTTTACGGAAGAAATCTACTGAAAATGTCCAGAACTAGTTATCGTTGACGGATAGTTATCACAACACAAAAGGAGAGCTGATAGATGGTTATCTAGGAATGAGATCAGAGCGCGCCGCTGCGCTGTAGTACTATTCTGAGCCGAAATTGGTCGTCAGATGTCAATGAGACTTTTTTCAACTTAGGTGGTCATTATTGTTGGTGACAACAGGCCTTCATTCGTTGTTGATGTCTTCCCAGCCGCTGCTGTTGTGGTATTCAGGACAGAGTCTGATTTGATGCAGCTCTCCATGCTTCTCTATCCTGTGGAAACCTCTTAATGTCTGAATAACTACCGCAAATGTATCCTTTTCAATGTGTTTACTATATTCACCTCTTGGTCTTCCTCTGTGACTTTAAACGCCATACTTCCTTCCAATACTAGATTAGTGATCCCTTGATGTTCCAGAATGTGTTCTATTAACCGATCGCCACTTTTAGTCAAGTTGTGCCACTAATTTCTTTCCTCCCCAATACCATTCATTACCTTCTTATCAGTTACCTGATCTACCTATCTAATCTTCAGCATCACGTTATAGTACTACATTTAAAAAGCTTCTTTTATTTCTTGTCAAAACTGTTTTTTGTACATGGTTCACTTCCATACATGGCTAAAGTCCGGACCAATGCCCTCAGAAAAAACTTTCTGACACTCAGATCTATGTTTGATGTTAACAAATTTATCTTCTTCAGAAACGCTTTTCTTGCCATTGCCAGTCATTACATATCTTCCTTTCAAGACAATGTCCATTTCGTTAGGCTGCTGTCCAACGTGTTTTGATGCCTCTGACAGAATTACGATGTCAAAGAAACAATAGAAATAATTAAAAACAATTTACTTAAACATAAAAATTTGGCATTACCAGAAATATATGAATTCATTGATCTATTAACACTAGTACTATCACACAACTATTTTTCTTTTAATAACAAAATGTACCAGCAGAAAGAGGGCCTGGCTATGGGTATCTGCCTTGCCAGTTTGCTTGCTGATATTTCATCAATAACTTGGAATGTAAATTTTTTAAAGAAAACCCCCAGATAGTAATCAAGATGATTTATCACAAAAGGTATGTTCATGATATAATAATCTTATTTGATGACACAGCAGAAGAAATTGATAACCTTGCAAAAGAAATGAATAAAATGCATCAGAACATCATCTTCACTGTAGAACACCAAACAGAAGTAGGTTTAAATTTTCTGGATTTCTGCATAAGTAGCTCCTACAACAAACACAAATTTCAAGTGTACAGGAAACCAACATACACAGATAACACAATTAATAAATCAGCCTGCCACCCGGATAAGCATAAGATGGCTTCATACAGAGCAATGCTAAACAGAATGCCCAAAATACCACTAGAACCAGCTGACCAAGTAGAAGAACTAAACATCATCAAAGCAATTGCTTACAATAATGGTTACAATCCAAAAGTAATAGATGAACTAAACTCTAAGATAAATCCCCACATAACCAAATACAATAACAAAACAGCATTAAAGAATACCACAACACAGCCAAAAGAAAAATATGTCAGCTTGCCATTTGTAGGAAAACTGTCATATAAAATAGCAAATCTGTTCTGAGGAACAGATATCAGAATAAGTTACTATACAAATAACAAAATAAAGGACAAAGCTATCCATAACATTAAAAATAATACCAAACCGTACAATCAATCAAGAATATACAAACTTAACTGCAACTCATGTCCAAAAACACACATAGGCCAAACAGGGAGACTTCAACATACGATTTCGAGAACACATGGATGCTCTTCGTTTAAAAAACTTAAATAAATCCACATTTGCCCAACATGTAGCAGAAGAAGAACCTCAAGTAACAGACATATCCCATAACCTACAAGTTCTCCACCTAGACAGCAAAGGAAAAAGAATGAACCTCCTAGAAGAAATCGAAATTTATTCACATAAACATGCATCCCCTTCTGACATACTTAACGACCAAACAGAGTTAACAAACCGAATATTTCTGAAAAACTTCCACACTCTACTTATCAAACCACTTACTAAGCACAATCAAGAAATAACATAATCTAATATAAATCCAACAAATGCATGTAATAATATACAACATAAAAATCTTAATTCTATCTTTGTTCTATTGTAAATGTATGAGTTACTGATTTGTATAAATGTGTTATGTTAGTTTATTATCTTCAATACTGCCTAATAAAAAAAACTGTATACATCATACTTAGAATACTTCTGTCACCCAAGTCAATGTTTAGTAAACAGTAGTTTATCTAGAACCTCAAAACTTTCGTAAAATATAACTCTGTTCAGATAAACTGCTTGTACACTCCTGGAAATTGAAATAAGAACACCGTGAATTCATTGTCCCAGGACGGGGAAACTTTATTGACACATTCCTGGGGTCAGATACATCACATGATCACACTGACAGAACCACAGGCACATAGACACAGGCAACAGAGCATGCACAATGTCGGCACTAGTACAGTGTATATCCACCTTTCGCAGCAATGCAGGCTGCTATTCTCCCATGGAGACGATCGTAGAGATGCTGGATGTAGTCCTGTGGAACGGCTTGCCATGTCATTTCCACCTGGCGCCTCAGTTGGACCAGCGTTCGTGCTGGACGTGCAGACCGCGTGAGACGACGCTTCATCCAGTCCCAAACATGCTCAATGGGGGACAGATCCTGAGATCTTGCTGGCCAGGGTAGTTGACTTACACCTTCTAGAGCACGTTGGGTGGCACGGGATACATGCGGACGTGCATTGTCCTGTTGGAACAGCAAGTTCCCTTGCCGGTCTAGGAATGGTAGAACGATGGGTTCGATGACGGTTTGGATGTACCGTGCACTATTCAGTGTCCCTTCGACGATCACCAGTGGTGTACGGCCAGTGTAGGAGATCGCTCCCCACACCATGATGCCGGGTGTTGGCCCTGTGTGCCTCGGTCGTATGCAGTCCTGATTGTGGCGCTCACCTGCACGGCGCCAAACACGCATACCACCATCATTGGCACCAAGGCAGAAGCGACTCTCATCGCTGAAGACGACACGTCTCCATTCGTCCCTCCATTCACGCCTGTCGCGACACCACTGGAGGCGGGCTGCACGATGTTGGGGCGTGAGCGGAAGACGGCCTAACGGTGTGCGGGACCGTAGCCCAGCTTCATGGAGACGGTTGCGAATGGTCCTCGCCGATACCCCAGGAGCAACAGTATCCGTAATTTGCTGGGAAGTGGCGGTGCGGTCCCCTACGGCACTGCGTAGGATCCTACGGTCTTGGCGCGCATCCGTGCGTCGCTGCGGTCCGGTCCCAGGTCGGCGGGCACGTGCACCTTCCGCCGACCACTGGCGACAACATCGATGTACTGTGGAGACCTCACGCCCCACGTGTTGAGCAATTCGGCGGTACGTCCACCCGGCCTCCCGCATGCCCACTATACGCCCTCGCTCAAAGTCCGTCAACTGCACATACGGTTCACGTCCACGCTGTCGCGGCATGCTACCAGTGTTAAAGACTGCGATGGAGCTCCGTATGCCACGGCAAACTGGCTGACACTGACGGCGGCGGTGCACAAATGCTGCGCAGCTAGCGCCATTCGACGGCCAACACCGCGGTTCCTGGTGTGTCCGCTGTGCCGTGCGTGTGATCATTGCTTGTACAGCCCTCTCGCAGTGTCCGGAGCAAGTATGGCGGGTCTGACACACCGGTGTCAATGTGTTCTTTTTTCCATTTCCAGGAGTGTATTAGGAAATTTAACAGCTGCCAATTTTCGAATTACCAATTGCTAATGGGCTTGTCTTCCATTTTAATTTAGGCTCATTATGTTATTAGGACAATTCTTCCGCAGGAGTGGCGAAGAGGGGGGAGGGGGGGAGGGGAGGAAGGATGATGAGCTATAGGTTACTTAACGGTATTGACATCATGTGCGAAGGTGGATGATGATGCAACGCGAGTTAGAACCAGTTATTACATGTAACTTTTATAACTTACGGAGGGGCCAGTGTTTCTTACTTTACAGGCATGAGCTTACAAACACGCGATTCACACGCATTACTATTTCAGTACATCATACCTCTAGAAATATGCATACCGACTATTCGTTCCATATCTCGAAATATTTGGTTCATACACTGGTGAGCAAAACGTAAAGATGAAAGTAACTTTCGAATGATGTATCGCAGCCTAATAACATAGCTTGACGAAACGTGGCCAAACAGAAGGAGAACTGCTGCAGTATAGTACTGGTGGTAACTGAAAGAAATGAGCAATAGGACGTACACAAATGGCACTTGTATTCAAAGACATTAATTACACTGAATACACCACGATTCATAATGGTGCATTTGATGCTACAATAGACGCGATATTGCTCTTATTACGGTGTGTGATCACCACAGACGGCAATGCATCGTCTGCAACGTACTCCTCTGCTGGCCACAAGACTGTTAAGTAATTCTTGTGATAAGGAGCTCCATTCCCACGACACTGTCACTGACAACTGCTGACGCGGGCGTGTTGCGGTGTGTCTGCCCAATGCATCCCACACTTGCTCGATGAGTTTTTAATTCGGAGGGGATGGGCAGGTCAGTCCATTCACTGAATATCATCTCGTTCCAATAGTTCCTCCACATGCATTGGTCTCTGCGCTTTTGCATTGTCATCCATAAAAATGAAGTGTGAGACGACTGCACCCCTGAAAAGACGCAAATTGGGAATGAGTGCAATCTCACATTAACGTTGACCAGTGATTGCGTCGTGTTCAAGGATTTAGTCAGTTCGCCTGTGTAACTTTTTCCTCCCCACAACATAACACCTGAGAACTAAAACAACCATATTCGACAATGCTGGAAGTACACTCATACGGCGAGAAGCGGGAACACATGATGCACGCAGGAACACCATCGAACACATTCGTTTTGGTAGTCCATGCGTTATAATGTAGGAATGTCCAATGTTGCATGGACATACTGACCTCTAATCTTTGAACACGGTACACTGATCAGTCAGTGATGTTGTGACAATGTATTCTTCCCCAGTGCGCGTTTCTTCAATGGTGCATTCGGCCCTCACTTCGTTTGTATCGATGACAATGCGCGACCGCATATAAAAGCGCAGGTGCAGGAGCACCTGGAACGAGAGGATATTCACCGAATGGACTGCACCGCCCTTTCCTACTTAGATTCCATCGAGAACGTGTGGGAAGCGTGTGGAGACGCCTTCCTAAGCATCCACATGCACGTACGATCATGCAGCAGATGGCAACCACGTTGGTGGATGGATGGAATGTCCTGTAACAAGAACTTTTTACCACTCTAGTGGCCAGCTTTGGAGAGCACGCATTACCGTCTGTGGTGATCAAACACCCTATCAACTATATTGTCGCGCCTTTTGCAGTGTCTATGGAACATTATGAGTCGTGGTGACTTTAGAATAACTGTTGTCTTCGAATAAAAGGGTTACTTCTCGGCGTCTCATTACGTATCTGTTTCAGTTACTATCTGTACTATACTGCAGCAGTTCGTCTTATGTCCATAAGTTTTACACACCAGTGTACTATGAGCGTATTTTTAACCCAAGACGTTCGTGAGACTTGTGGGAACGTATAATATATTTGAAAATGACCTCAAATTATTTTGAAAATTACAGTCATGATTTAATATGTTCATTTTTAAAACTGATTACATAAAAACTGAGAGAAATGTTTCTGCTCCTAGCAATATCTCTATTTAATATGGTTTCTAAATCTGTCACACGATTAAGTGATGTTGCGATACGTTTTGTACTAATCTAACACCGTAATTTAAAGAAACACAGATACAGAAGTATAATGAGAGATAATTTGTATCTAAAATCGTAAATATTTGAAAAAATTGCAAGTGAAAGTATTTTCTGTGTTCTAAGTATAAGCAAGCAATTGGCCTTTAATTCGTAGACTACGTAATACGAGTAAACACTGGGGCTTCCACCTTCTACCCTATCAATATAAGTTCTTTGCACTGCAGCTAGGTTAGTTTCTTCCGAAATAGAAGAAAAAAAAAACGATTACGTTTAGAACATTTTTGGAAGGTGGCAACTAACAGCTGTCAAGTATTGCATGAAATGCAAATTTGACCCTCAGCTGCTTTTTAATTAAAATCCAAAATCGACCGATTTCAGTCACAGACCATCTTCACGGATTCTATCCAAGGATACAAAAATACTTGTAGTGTACAGATATGTTACAAAATCTTTTCCAAGGAAGTGCAAAACATGCATGGACCCTTACCGGGTCAAAATAGTTTAGGCCACAATATTACATCTGTCATTGCTTAAATAATTGCCACGTCCCGTATGAAGAGCATGGTATGAATTCCACTACGGCACACAGGACTTTTAAAGGCAAACACACTAAAAATATACGTGAACAGAGCAGAATTGAAGGGGTATAGTAGCTAAAATTGTACAAAATATTGAGGAGTTGGTCAAATATCTTTACAAACTACTCTCGGCTATTGTACGAAAATATCTCAATGATAAGTTTCATGCCAAATGCAGGGGGCTGAACCATCTTCGGTAAAGCTTCATACTTAAACAAAAAAAAAAAAAAAAAAAAAAAAAAAAAAAACGAAGTTCCTATCGCCAAATATAGAATAACATCCATCTTACAACATAAGTTAGAAACCATTATAAGATCGTAATCTTAAATAGTAGCATAATCATAGAATATACTCTATCAAATGTATATAAACTAACGTCAATTCTATCATAAATGTAATGAAAATAATATCCATAATATAAAAACAAGTTAAAATACATTCTTCATAAATAGGTTGAAATGTCACACAGTATTCATACACACGTAAGATACAGTAATGAAACATTAATGTAAAATATTTATAGTAAAAACGATATTTGTAAATAAAGTTTAGTTAAAGTGCTTGATTAATAGCCTAGTATATCAGCAATACTGAGAGCATAAAGAAGGGAGGGGCGGCTGGTAATAACCACAGCATAATTAATCATGTGCCCAGATTTAGCTTTAAAGGATGTTGATAATACATTTATATAATAGTGGTAATAATGAATAACTTTCTTTATAAAAGTCAGACTCTAGCTGAAAGGCATTAGAGACTCAGCCACTAAGGATATATTTTGAGAGACAAATACAAAAAATTCAGGCAAGTAATTGCTAAATAAAATATGTACTTGTGTACGTAAAGACTTAAAAACATTAAATAGCATAAGATCTCGGACTACAGATGACTTGTACAGCACATCACACGAAATGCAGACCTCGGGCTAACAGATGATATACCAAATATATATTACGTTATGTCTATATTAGAGATTTGTTTGACATTATATAATAATCCTTGTTTGTCATTCTATTTTAACTTGTTTTTATATCATGGATACTATTTTCATTACGTTTATGTGTAATTGACGTTTGTTTATATACATTTCATAGAGTATATGCAATGATTATGCTACTGATTAAGATTAGTGTCTTACGATGGTTTCTACCTTATGTTGTAAGATGGATGTTATTCTATGTTTGGGGATAGCAACATCATTTTTCTGTTTTCATGTGGAACTATACCCAAGACGATCACCAAAGATAGTCACGTCCCCTGCATTCGGCATGAAACTTATCATAGAGATATTTTTGTACCATTGACGAAAGTAGTTTATAAAGGTCTTTGACCAAATCCTCAATATTTTGTCCAGCTTTAGCACCTATACCTCTGATCTTCTCTTCAGTTATGTCCTGTTTCCGTTTGTTATTAGTCTTTCTGACTTTAAAAGTCCTGTGTGTTGTACTGGAATTCATGCCATGCTCTGCATATGGGACGTGGCGAATATGTAAGTATTGACAGGTGTAATGTTGTGGCCCCAAACTGTTTTAACCGTGTAAGCATTCATCTATATTTTGCATTTCCTTGGAAAATATTCTGTGATCTTTCTGTACACTACAGAATTTTTTTTGTATCCTTGGATAGAATCCGTGAAGATGATCTGTGACTGAAACCGGTACATATTTGGATTTTAATGAGAAAGCAGTTGACGGTGAAAAATGCATTTTATACGATTACGTTTAATTTCGGTAACTGCTTGTGACAGATAATATTGTGGAGAGCTCCAGTTTCAAATACTTCTCACCAATTAAACTTCCCGGATAATTGGAAAATTTTTAAAAAGCTGAAGTTGTATGATGACAACTACACATAATCTTCCATATTTAAAAATTCGATGGTGAATGCTGTTCAGCAAGGATCTAATATTCATACCGACACGAACTAGGTATAGGGCCTTACGAAAATACACTGCTGGCCACCGTAAATGCAACACCCTGAAGGAAGCATCCGAAACAAGTGAAATTTACACCATGAGTTTGCAGCGATGAGATATGCAACTGATTAGAATTTCAGCGCAGACGCACATCACGCGCGCCTGTGGCGCCACCTCATAGCGCCATTTAAGGCTTGGCGATTTCGACGAGTGTACGTTCGGCACGTGTGTTTACCTTGTGGTTGTTTCACAAGGCGATCAGTTATTCCTCGTAGACAACAGCGAACATCTTTTGATCAAGTATCCGAGTTCGACAGAGGAAGGATAGTGGCTTACCGAGATTGTGGATTATCATACAGAGAAATCGCTAGTCGTGTTGGACGAAACCAAACAACTGTAATGCGGATATGTGACCGTTGGATGCAGGAGGGTACGACGGACCGACGTGGTCGATCGCATTCACCTCGGTGCACCACCGCACGTGCTGATAGGCAAATTGTGCGCATGGCAGTGACGGATCGCTCAGTGACATCCCGAACCATAGCACAGCACATTGCGTCTGTAACGCATCATCCAGTGTTTGCGCGTACCAATCGACGCCGTTTACAGCAGAGTGGTCTGTCCGCAAGACGTCCATTGCTTCGTCTACCATTGACGCAGAACCACAGACCTCTCCGTCGCCAATGGTGTGATGACAGACGGATGTGGACGGCAGAATGGAATGACGTTGTCTTTACTGACGAGGCACGCTTCTGTCTGCAGCACCACGATGGTCGGATTCGAGTGTGGAGACACCGTGGAGAGAGGATGCTGGACAGATGCATTATGCACCGCCACACTGGTCTTGCACCGAGTATTATGGTATGGGGCGGTATTGGATATTACTCTCGCACGCCTCTAGTACGCATTGCCGGTACTTTAAATAGCCGGCGCTACATATCCGAGGTGCTGGAGCCAGTTGTCCTTCCTTACCTTCAGGGCTCGGCCACAGCCATATTTCAACAGGATAATGCGCGACCACACGTGGCACGCATTGTCCAAAGGTTCTTCGTCAATAACCAGATTGAATTGTTTCCCTGGCCGGCTCGTTCTCCGGATCTTTCGCCGATAGAAAACATGTGGTCCATGGTTGCTCAACGAGTGACCCAGATTACATCCCCAGCTGCCAGACCAGACGATCTTTGGCAACGTGTGGAAGCTGCTTGGGCTGCTGTACCCCAGGAACGCATACAACGTGTCTTTGACTCAATGCCGAGACATGTGGCAGCGGTGATCTCCAACAATGGCGGCTACTCTGGCTACTGATTATGGCAGGAACCACATGTCACAGACGTCTGTAAACGTAATCATTTCATACTTGGTCAACATGTTATCTACAAAATAAATTTTGTTGTGCTACCTCTTGTCTTTCTTGGTGTTGCATTTACGGTGGCCAGCAGTGTACAAAGGCCGTATTGTGCCTCTTTTCAGTTATTAATTTCAGCCTCATATCAGTCAAATGGTTCCATTTCCGGCTTCGACTTCTTACTAAGCCATCATCACAGGATTTGAAGATGTTACACAGTAGCTAGTAACTAAGTAACGTGTCAAGTTATCTTATGACAAAATGGTAAGAAGCCGTAACTGGAAATGATGCGAGGCTGAAATACACAAGTAAGAAAACATTTAGACTGCCTCAAGCGCAGTGGATGTGAAGGGAGACGAAGTCCCTCATGCTGCCTGGTCACTGTTTCAGCGCTTGACGCCCTGCTCCTTCGCGCCAGCATCCTCTGCACAAAGCGGTCACGCTGTTTCACCCAGAAAACTGGCACGAAATCAAGAAAGTAGCGCGCCTGGGTAGACCGATAGAGGACCGCCCGCATGTAGGCCCTTGTAGACGAGAGGTTTTCTCGTCTCAGTTGTGCACTCGTAGCGAACGTGTTCACAGCAGAGTCAGTGGTGTTCTCAGTCCTGCACCGCGGCTTCCTTGTCACCAGTAATCGTTTTTAAGGTTCTGTACCTTAATTGGTAAAACCGGAACCTTTACAAGATCACTTTGTTGTCCGCCTGTCAGTTCGCCTCTTCCACTGTTAAGACCTGTTTTCCTCAGAAAAGGACAGAGGTATCAAGTTGAAATTCGTATCAGATACTAATGTCTACGGTCCGCCGGTGCTATGAAAAATTTAAGCTTCTATGGCAATGCAGTGAAAAAACACGGTCTGTTGTGTGATTTATTTCGCCACATAGAAACTCATTCATCAAAACCTTTAGGTTACTTTCCGATAACATGGAATCATGAAAATTGGAAACAATGAACGTATCACAGTTTCACAGTACACGTAAAGGAAAAAAAATCCTAAAATTAACTTGCAATCATATCACATAAAAATGTTTTTCTATCCATTTGTTGTCCGCCTATCTGTCGGTTCTTCGCCGGCCGGAGTGGGTGTGCGGTTCTAGGCTCCACAGTCTGCAACCGAGCGACCGCTACGGTCGCAGGTACGAATCCTGCCTCGGGCATGGATGTGTGTGATGTCTTTAGGTTAGTTAGGTTTAAGTAGTTCTAAGTTCTAGGCGACTGATGACCTCAGAAGTTAAGTCGCATAGTGCTCCGAGCCATTTGAACCATTTTTTTGTCGGTTCTTCTTTTAAGTTCGCCTTTTGTCTCGAGTAGGTAGAGGTATCAAACTCAATTTTTTTCATTTACTAAGATTTCCGTTCCTTTGACGGTGTATAAAATATAAGCTTCTAAATCAATGCAATCAAAAGAAACGCACATACGTGTCACATACTTCGATACTCGCAAACTCACTCTCCAAACCTTACACATTAACCACGTGTACACATTTCTGGTCAGGCGTTTTAGCAGATTTAGCGCTTGCCTGCAAACAGAGAGTACTCGGGATCGAATCTATGATTTTCTTAGTCTTCGTTTTAATCTACCCTTCACCTATTAGAAATTTGAACAGTCAGCAGAAACATCACGTGTTTCGGATTCCACCTTAAACTGTAGGTCCCCTTTGGCCAGCTGGATAACTGGGGAAGGTCAGGGATACGCAAGTCACTGGAGTGGCATCCAACAGAAACACTTGCACTGCGCCGTTGAGACAGAGGAAATTAGTATTAGTACCTGTACACTTAATTAAGTTTGTGCAGAACCCTTAGGTACGGGCCCTACTTGCACTTGTCCGGTCGTTTTTGTCCAGACGGAAACCCAAACTACGTGTGTTGCAATTAGCGTGTGATTAAGGTAATGAGGAATGGTCCTTTTTACAACAAGGTGGACTATAGTATCGTCGTTAAAGAAATAACACTTTCAATATTTATTTATAACCAAAAGCGTTCTGAATGTTTTGGACAAAGGGATATAGTAAATCCCAAATACTGCCGAAAGCTGAAAGAATAGGAAAGATGTTGTCCAAAAATTACAGCAATAATCATTTATTTGTTCGAGAACATAACTACATAGAAACACGCCAAACAATGTTTAGAAAGCAGTAAATAGCGCCTTTTCATTCATCTTTCGTGTTGTTGTTGTTGTTGTGGTCTTCAGTGCTGAGACTGGTTTGATGCAGCTCACCATGCTACTCTATCCTGTGCAAGCTTCTTCATCTCCCAGTACCTACTGCAACCTACATCCTTCTGAATCTGCTTAGTGTATTCATCTCTTGGTCTCCCTCTACGATTTTTACCCTCCACGCTGCCCTCCAATACTAAATTGGTGATCCCTTGATGCCTCAGAACATGTCCTACCAACCGATCCCTTCTTCTAGTCAATTTGTGCCACAAGCCCCTCTTCTCCCAAATTCTATTCAATACCACCTCATTAGTTATGTGATCTACCCATCTAATCTTCAGCATTCTTCTGTAGCACCACATTTCGAAAGCTTCTATTCTCTTCTTGTCTAAACTATTTATCGTCCATGTTTCACTTCCATACGTGGCTACACTCCATACAAATACTTTCACAAACGACTTCCTGACACTTAAATCTATACTCGATGTTAACAAATTTCTCTTCTTCAGAAACGCTTTCCTTGCCATTGCCAGTCTACATTTTATATCCTCTCTACTTCGACCATCATCAGTTATTTTGCTCCCCAAATAGCGAAACTCCGTTACTACTTTAAGTGTCTCATTTCCTAATCTAATTCCCTCAGCACCACCCGACTTAATTCGACTACATTCCATTATTCTCGTTTTGATTTTGCTGATGTTCACCTTGTATCCTCCTTTCAAGACACTCTCCATTCCGTTCAACTGCTCTTCCAAGTCCTTTGCTGTCTCTGACATAATTCGTATATCCTTCATGTTAAGCGTGAAACGACGTCAGAAACTATTTTTGTCCACCTATTTCGACTGTTCAGAAAATTTAGAAGAGAAACTTTTACCTGTTTATGTTCTTATCGATTCACATCTTAGTCTTTTTTACCTTGTCCAGTTGTTATAAATCTTAAGCATTTTTTTTACTTTACGGTTTTGGTCTATTGCGTGAAAGGACACTCGTACGAAAAATATCCAACCCTCAAACTTTCGCAATTTGTCGCAGTAACAAGGTAAAAAAAAAAAAAAAAAAATGCGCAGTGTTCACGATACTCGGCACATCAACAGACCATTGACGTCACTGACCTACGCGCGAAGTGTTTGCTGGCTGGTTTCCACGCAGGCACGTGACGTGGACAGTAGCCACCACGAGTATTTGACTTTGACCAGAAAGTGGTTCGTGTAAAAGGTCGTTAAGTGGGTCTGGAGTGTACAGAGCGGGTCGTCGCGTCACTGACGTCGCTTCGCGGTATCGCCGTCTGGCGCAGTAGCAGGACCGGCCCCGGCCGCAGTACAAGGACCTTGAGGACGGTTCGAAGAGCACTGCGAGAGCTGCTAATGGGAAGCGACGACAGCACTCACCGTGTCTCGGAAGTCACGCGTTTCGGGGGTTTACGCAGCTCCGCTCGCAAATGGGATTCTCCACATTAGCTGAACCGTTGAACCTTTCTTACCGTTTTCGAAGAAGAGTTATTCCTCTTGTCAGAAGGGATGCAGATTTAACGTGCTGACGACGGGATCATTACAGACGGAACACAAGCTTGCGCTGAGGAAGCTGGGCGGAAAAAAGGCTGTGGTCTTTTCAAGGGAACATCCCGCCATTCTCCTTAAGCGATTTAGGGAAAACACAGAAAACATAGATCTGATGGCTAAATCCCAAAGAAGTTAGAGTCTTACATGAATAGAAAAGTATAGCCGCGCGGAGAGGCCGCGTGGTTTAGGGCGCCATGTCACGGATTGCGCGGCCGCTGCCGCCAGTGGTTCGAGTCCTCCCTCGGGCATGGATGTGTGTGTTATTCTTAGCAAAAGTTAGTGTAAGTAGTGTGTAGGTCTAGGGACCGATGACCTGACCGGTTTGATCCCTTAGGAATTCACATACACAGAGAAAAGTATAGACAGTCTATTTTATTTTTATGTCCGCTTTCTACAAAAATAATTATTGTCTTTAAAGTAATCAATATTTTTAGAAAAAAAAATGGTTCAAATGGCTCTGAGCACTATGGGACTTAACATCTGTGGTCATCAGTCCGCTAGAACTTAGAACTACTTAAACCTAACTAACCTAAGCACATCACACACATCCATGCCCGAAGCAGGATTCGAACCTGCGACCGCAGCGGTGACGCGGTTCCAGACTGAAGCGCCTAGAACCGCACGGCCACACCGGACGGCCATACTTTTAGAAATCCGTATGTTAAAGTGGTTAAAAATAAGTAACCCACAAGTCATACTTTCTGAGATTTTATTCCAGTACATTCTGAAACAAGGTACCTTTCATATGAATAAGTCTTACGTTGTTTGGGATAGGGATTTTCCAACCTGTCTAGAGCCCCTTAAGTTTAAAATTTGGTGCAATGCAAATGCTTCCGTTAATTTAATAAATGCATTCACTAACAAAATCATCTATATAAATTGTAAACGAAATACGAGAAAATCTGTAACCATATCCTACACCTGGTTTATCTGCATCTTTCTACTATGCGTTCCATTTCCTGCTTGTACGCTGATTGTTGTATCTTTACATATACATATAAATATGTGATTCGGATATCCTATTTGAGTTGTCATTCCCCATAATTTTTCCCTGCTTACTCGGTTCAAATAGCTCTGAGCACTATGGGACTCAACACCTGAGGTCATAAGCCCCTAGAACTTAGAACTACTTAAACCTAACAGACCTAAGGACATCACACAAATCCATGCCCAAGGCAGGATTCGAAGCTGCGACCGTAGCGGTCGCGTGGTTCCAGACTGAAGCGCCTAGAACCGCTCGGCCACACCGGCCGGCTTACTTACTCGGTCAAATGATTTTCCGTAATCAATAAGAGCTGTATGAGTTTGAAGGATACAGTCCTATATTTTTCAGTTATCTGCTTAACTGTTGAAAATGTTGTTCTTGTGCGGGATATTGCCTTCCTAAGACCGTTTTGTTCTAGTAATAAAACGCCTGCGCGCGCTCGTACTCTTTTACATTAAAGGAACTGAAAGGAGCACGTAAATTAAAACGCTGCCGAGAAGCAAGTGCAGTAGTTAATAAACGAGGGCAGGGAAGTCCAAGCTCTCGTTCGCCAGTGAACGCTGTGATGTGGGCAGAGGCGGCGGCGCCGTACCACCCACACACTGCACAGCGCCACACGGCAGCTCGCAGCCAATTAAGTGGCGCGCGGAGGGCGGCTTTGTCGCGCTGCGGCAGCGGCTGGGCTACCGTACTGCAGAGCAGACTGTGGGGAAATCCGGACCAATTACCGGCCGTCAGCTCCAGCACAGCTCTCCCTGCAGCCGCGGGTCCTGCTGTCGCACCAGGAAGTACTTCCTCTCCACCGCTGCAGCTCTCACAGTAGCTGCCTGTCGCAGAAAATTTACGCTTCTCGTGCACATACAGTTCTGCCGGAATTATTTGTTCAAAAATGGTACAAATGGCTCTGAGCACTATGGGACTTAACTTCTAAGGTCATCAGTCACCTAGAACTTAGAACTACTTCAACCTAACTAACCTAAGGACATCACACACATCCATGCCCGAGGCAGGATTCTAACCTGCGACCGTAGCAGTCTCACGTTTCCGGACTGAAGCGCCGAGATCCGCTCAGCCGCCGCGGCCGGCAATTATTTGTTGCATTACCAGCTATTACTTCAACATTTTGTTTCTGGCGGCTGTTTACACTGAGGTGACAAAAAAGTCGTAGCATAGCGATAAACACATATGCAGATGGCGGTAGTATGGTATACATAAGGTATAAAAGAACAGTGCATTGGTGGAACTGTCATTTACTCTCTGGCGTTTATAACGGATATTTTAAGTTGGGATAACTTTATTTTATTTTTTGTTAGATGTTTTCGTTAAATAGCTGAACAGATTGTAATTAGAAATAATTTAATTAAGCAGAGTAGAGAAGATAAAGTCAAGGAGATGTTCATTGGGTGGACATTGTCGTAATGTAACGTCATTGCGTTGTTCGGTTGTTAAAACAAGTCGTTTGTGTTCCGTTCTGCTGTTCGGTCGTGCGCGTATCTGAAAGGAATGAATTCGGGGACTAGAATAAACTTTCACATAATAGTTACGATTCGATGTTCCGACAAAAGGGGTTAACGTCAGTGTTAATTTGAATTGTGGGCGACATGATTAGTTTTGACAGATACGTGAAAACGGACGTAACGAAAGTTGTTCGCATATCATCTTTGAACGTGACTTTTTATTTAATTAACGATTGCTGGCTCATTGAAAGCTATTATCTCATGATTAGGATCAATCCCTCTTTCCTCCTAGATAGTGATCATTCATTAACATTTACGTCATAAGAAAAAGATTATTAATAAAAGTGATGTTAAATGACAATTACATGTTATTCCGTTAGTGTGGAACCGACGTAATATCTCTGAAATGACATTGATATATAATTTGTGTTAAGTGCTGAACTGAGATAGGAAGTAAATTGAAATTAGTGAACATTTGATACTGAGACTATAGAAGCAGAAGCGCTTAAGGTTTCTCTTCTCTAAAATGGCAAAATAGGTACGAACTTTAACTCAATAGTCGACATTATGTATTCCAAAGACATTAGCATTTCATACTTACTTTGACGACGCGCTGCTAACCAAAGGAACGTTGAGTCTCTGTACGAGTAATAAAATTAAATCTAAAAACATAAATAATAACGGCGAACTCCGCTTTAACAAACTGTATTGCGTGTCGTCATCGGGCAATAACTGCTCAACCCTGGAGACTTGTGTGGTGAAATTAGAAATCGGGCATATAAAACAAACTTAAAAATCCATTCAAGCTACAGTGGAGTCGGCACAACATGACGTGGGCAGTTATACGATTCATGTGAAAATGTTTTCCACATGATTATGGCCGCAAGACGAGAATTACCAGACTTTGAACGCGGAATGGTGGTTAGAGCTAGACACGTGGGACATTCCATTTCGGAAATCGTTAGGAAATTTAATATTCCGTGATCCTCAGTGTCAAGGGTGGGCCGAGAATAGCAAACTTCAGGCATTACCTCTTACCACAGAAAAAGCAGTGGCCGACGGCCTTCGATTAACTACCGAGAACAACTGCGTTTGCGCAGAGTTATCAGTGCTAACACACAAGCGACACTGTGAAATAACTGCAGATATCAATGTGGACGTACCACGGACGTATCCATTAGGACAGTGGTTCCCAACAGGTGGTCCGCGAGCTACGCCAGATGGGTCCGCAAGATGCTATTAGAATAAAAAATATATTTAATATATTTCGTATGATAACGGATTTTTTGTTTTGGCCGCTTCCTGCATGAACAGTTTTAAGCTCAACATTTTTTCCATAATGAATATGTCAATGTTTTCTCTAAGTACCAAAAATAGAAAACCTATAAAAAGACTCTTAATTTGGCTTTTATAGGTACTTGATACTGTGATATGACAAGGTACCACTAATGCTTGATGAGGGGGGCCCTCGAGAAAATTTTGTTGGGAACCCCTGCATTAGGACAAGGCTGCGAAATTTGACATTGAAAGGCTATTGCAGCAGACGGCCGACGCTAGTGCCCTTGCTAACAGCACGACATAGTCTGCTGCGCCCTTCCTGGGCTCGTGACCATATAGTTTGGATCGTAGACGACTAGAGGACCGTAGCCTATTGAGATGGGCACCGATTTCAGTTGGTAAGAGCTGATGGTATGGTTCGAGTGTGGCGCAGACCCCACGAAGCCATCGTCCAAGATATCAACAAGGCAATGCGTAAACCGCTGGTGGCTTCATAATAGTGTGGGCTGTGTTTACAAGGAGTAGACAGGGTCCTTTGGTTCAACTGATCCGATTATTGGTTGGAAATTGTTGTATTCTGCTACTTGGAGACCTTTCGCAGCCATCCATGGACTTTCGTTTAAGTTATGGATGACAACCAGAAAATTGTTGTGAAATCATTCGTTACATATTGTTGCACTGTTTCACTTTGTACCACATTTCTTCCAACATTATCCAATTCCTTGGTGCCACTGTTGTCATCTACAATGAATCAGTATTCAGACAGTCATTTTCTGTTGACACACACCGGAGGAAAAAAATGGGCATGTAAGTGGAGTTAACGTCAAAGGAGAAAGTTGTTATACTTGCTTATGCATTAGTTGCTCTCAGTACGGAAACGATATCCTCTCAAAACAGGGTTTAGTCTACAGTTTTGAGGTTACTGGAAAAAAAGACATACAGGGAGAAAGGGAATACTGTTGTGAGAAAGGAAGAGGCAAAATGGGCGTCAGCTCTCCAACAAGATAAGATATTGAAAAAAGACTTTCTCTCATGGAAAATCTCCTGTCATCAACTGAACTAAAGCGAGACTGGGAAGAAATTTGTGGCATCTCGGTAAACAGTAGAACTGTTAGAAGCAGACTGCTAAAAGCTGGACACGTTGCCGCTCGACATAGAAAGAAGTCTAGCAGCTAAAAGGGGCTAAACCGCATGTGACGTGGGCGCCGGAGATGTGGAACGGAGTAATCTTTCCAGACGCGTCTAAATTTTAACCTGCATGACACCAATGGCAATGTGTTCATGAGTCACAGATTAGGTAAAGAATTTTTGGCTTCATGAATAAAAGAAACAGTCAAATATCAATAGGACAGATAGAGATACATTTTCACCCACAGGTTGGTCGTCTGGACTTCATAAATGGCACTGAGAGTGCAAATGTGTACAACAGCATCCTTATGACCATAACAAGAAATCACTTTGGATAGGTTTCCAATTGTATTTTCCAGGACGATTCTGCTCTTTGCCATAGCGCTTAGAATGTAAATCCTGTGATTAATGTTTGTATCAAGCAGGAAACAAACGAAGTTCCAACTTAATTGTTAAGCATTTTTACATTCCAGGTAAAAACATTCCTCAGAAGAAATGGAGTTCAAATGTTAGAATGACCTGGCAATAGCCCTGGTCTCAGTACAATTGGCAACTGTTGGAAGGCTATTGCTGTCGCAAAAAAGAAGCCGCGGAATTGACAAGATGTGTTGGAGACTCTCGTGTCTGTCGTTTCACGAACTGAGTAAAGAATACAAAAAAAGGTACGTTCTCTCAATACCTACACTATACAAAGCGGTGATTAAGGCACTTGAAAGACCGAACAAGTATTATATGGCAACAGTGAATTCAAATGAGGTAAGTGTGTACTAAAAACAATAAGAACTACTAGTGTTATGTCATAAAATTAATATTCAGTGTTTCCTCCAATATTAGCACTCCTAGTTCAGAAGAGAAAAGATCAGATGACATGTCCTCTTTCATCCAGTTCCTTAAGAAACTATTGAAAGGTAAATAATAATTTATTTTATTTGAAATAAGTCAAGAGTCTAAAGTAAAAGTGACACAAATTATTGCGTATATTGTCTTCCTATAGAAATAAAGGGAAATCAAGGAAGTTTTGCTAAGACATTCAACAAAAGTATTGAATTACATAAGGTGATATAATACATAATTCCACATCTGTAACACTTTATCGTCTTAAGGTGTTGGCAACATTTTTAGGTACTATGATAACCCTTGCATTAATAGTTACACAAAAAGTAGAGAACCCCAAACATGATAACTTCCTGTAAAGTAACTAATTGTGGTAGATGGATTTTTTTTTTTCGTTTACAGAAACATAATCAATACCATCTACGCAAAGTTCGGCACAACAGTACGGTTCTGCGTAGTCCTCTAGTACCATTACACTACGTGTTTGGGCCGAACGTTGTGACCGAGCGGTTCTAGGCGCTACAGGCCGGAATCGCGCTGCTGCTATGGTCGCAGCTTCGAATCCTGCCTCGGGCATCGATGTGTGTGATGTCCTTAGGTTAGGTTTAAGTAGATCTAAGTCCAGGGGACTGATGACGTCAGATTTTAAGTCCCATAGTGCTTACAGCCATTGTAACTGATACCAAAACCCTGCTCTCCAGTCAGTGTCTTTCGAATAGAGTTTTAACGGGAACTTTCTGAGGGTGATATTCCCCTGCGCCAAATTCTGCTGTGTGACCACATCTATGTTTCGAAACCTGGCCAACTTTCATTGCCTGAGCAAGGCAGTATCTCATATGTATCTACACTCCTGGAAATTGAAATAAGAACACCGTGAATTCATTGTCCCAGGAAGGGGAAACTTTATTGACACATTCCTGGGGTCAGATGCATCACATGATCACACTGACAGAACCACAGGCACATAGACACAGGCAACAGAGCATGCACAATGTCGGCACTAGTACAGTGTACATCCACCTTTCGCAGCAATGCAGGCTGCTATTCTCCCATGGAGACGATCGTAGAGATGCTGGATGTAGTCCTGTGGAACGGCTTGCCATGCCATTTCCACCTGGCGCCTCAGTTGGACCAGCGTTCGTGCTGGACGTGCAGACCGCGTGAGACGACGCTTCATCCAGTCCCAAACATGCTCAATGGGGGACAGATCCGGAGATCTTGCTGGCCAGGGTAGTTGACTTACACCTTCTAGAGCACGTTGGGTGGCACAGGATACATGCGGACGTGCATTGTCCTGTTGGAACAGCAAGTTCCCTTGCCGGTCTAGGAATGGTAGAACGATGGGTTCGATGACGGTTTGGATGTACCGTGCACTATTCAGTGTCCCCTCGACGATCACCAGTGGTGTGCGGCCAGTGTAGGAGATCGCTCCCCACAACATGATGCCGGGTGTTGGCCCTGTGTGCCTCGGTCGTATGCAGTCCTGATTGTGGCGCTCACCTGCACGGCGCCAAACACGCATACGACCATCATTGGCACCAAGGCAGAAGCGACTCTCATCGCTGAAGACGACACGTCTCCATTCGTCCCTCCATTCACGCCTGTCGCGACACCACTGGAGGCGGGCTGCACGATGTTGGGGCGTGAGCGGAAGACGGCCTAACGGTGTGCGGGACCGTAGCCCAGCTTCATGGAGACGGTTGCGAATGGTCCTCGCCGATACCCCAGGAGCAACAGTGTCCCTAATTTGCTGGGAAGTGGCGGTGCGGTCCCCTACGGCACTGCGTAGGATCCTACGGTCTTGGCGTGCATCCGTGCGTCGCTGCGGTCCGGTCCCAGGTCGACGGGCACGTGCACCTTCCGCCGACCACTGGCGACAACATCGATGTACTGTGGAGACCTCACGCCCCACGTGTTGAGCAATTCGGCGGTACGTCCACCCGGCCTCCCGCATGCCCACTATACGCCCTCGCTCAAAGTCCGTCAACTGCACATACGGTTCACGTCCACGCTGTCGCGGCATGCTACCAGTGTTAAAGACTGCGATGGAGCTCCGTATGCCACAGCAAACTGGCTGACACTGACGGCGGCGGTGCACAAATGCTGCGCAGCTAGCGCCATTCGACGGCCAACACCGCGGTTCCTGGTGTGTCCGCTGTGCCGTGCGTGTGATCATTGCTTGTACAGCCCTCTCGCAGTGTCCGGAGCAAGTATGGTTGGTCTGACACACCGGTGTCAATGTGTTCTTTTTTCCATTTCCAGGAGTGTATCTACGCAATTGTACAATTGTAGCCTCTACAATATCCGTTGCTTTACGCCTATGTTGGTAAGTTATTTTTTCTACTGGTTTTACACCTTCAACACTCAGCCAAGAACAGAAACTATGGTAAACTCCACTGTACGTAGAGGGCTGTGAACAGTCCTGCACATTAGCGCCACCGATGTCGATGCGGCGGGTCTTTACTGGTTACGACAACTGAAACAGTTTAAAAACCCGCTTCTCAGACGAGAATCGGCATTATAGAATCGGCACCGTGAACATCCAATCCGGCCTATTGATTTCCTGTTATACCATCCGTATAATATTGACCCAATAAATCTGTACCAACTGAAAAGCGTGGCTCTCCATTACGTCATAGAAATCGAAAAAAATGCCTTGGGTAACTTTCAGGTACTATCTGACAGGCATTTCCTTCTGACTATTTTACACCGAAGCACGAAGAAACTGGTATGGACATGCGTATTCAAAAACAGATATATGTAAACAGGCAGAATACGTGCTGAGGTTGGCACAAGTGTCTGGTGCAGTTGTTAGATCGATTAATACTGCTACAATGACAGGTTATCAAGATTTAAATGAGTTTGAACGTGGTGTTATAGTCGGCGTACGAGCGATGGCACACAGCATCTCCGAGATAGCGATAAAGTAGGGACTTCCCTGCACGACCATTTCACGGACGTACCGTGAATATCAGGAATCCGGTAAAACATCAAATCTCCGACATCGCTGCGGTCGGAGAAGGATCCAAAAATAACGGGACCAAAGATGACTGAGAGAATCGTTCAGCGTGACAGAGGTGCAAACCTTCAACGTATTGCTGCAGACTTAAATGCTGGGCTCGATTCCCAGCCGGGTTGGGGATTATCTCTGCCCGGGACTGGGTGTTTGCGCTGTCCTCATCATTTCATCATCATCATCATTCGTGATAGGTGGCTAGATTAGACTGTGTAAAAAATTGCACTGTGTAAAGTTTGGGACTTTGTACGGGCGCTGACGGGCGCAGTTGAATGCCCCACATACCAAACATAATCATCATCATAGTCATCACTTTCAATGCTGGACCCAACAAGTGTCAGCGTGCGAACCATTCAACAAAACATCATCGATATGGGCTTTCGTAGACGAAGGCCCACTCGTGTACCTTTGATGACTGCAAGACACAAAGCTTTATGTCTCGTTTGGGCCCATAAACACCGACATTGGTCTGTTGATGCCTGGAAACATTTTTCCTGGTCGGATCAGTTCGTTTCAAAGTGTATCAAGCGGATGGACTTGTACGGGTATGGAGGCAGCCTCATGAATCCATGGACCCTGAATGTCAGCAGGGGACTGTTCAAACTGGTGGAGGCTCTGTAATGGTGTGGGGCGTGTGCAGTTGGAGTTATATGGCACCCCTGATACGTCTAGATACGGCTCTGACAGGTGACACGTACGTAGCATCCTGTCTGACCACCTTCATCCATTAATGTCCATTGTGCATTCCGACGGATTTGGGCAATTCCAGCAGGACAATGACAATCCACATGTCCAGAATTGCTACAGAATGGCTCCAGCAACACTCTTCTGAGTTTAAACACTTCCGCTGTCCACCAAACTCCTCAGACATGAAAATGACTGAGCATATCTGGGATGCGTTGCAACGTGCTGTTCAGAAGAGATCTCCTCCCCCTCGTACTCCTAGGGATTTGTGGACAGCCCTGCAGGATTCATGGTATCAGTTCTCTCAAGCACTACTTCAGACATTAGTCGAGTCCATGCCAGGTCGTGTTGTGGCACTTCTGCGTGCTCGAGGGGGCTATATACGATATTAGGCAGATATACCAGTTTCTTTGCCTCTTTAGTGTATTATGCTATTACATTGGCCTCTGACTTATTCAAGCTCTTGCAACGAGCTATCACGTTGCTAACTTTTAACAATGTTCAAGAAAAAGCTCTATGGTGCTGCTAAGCTAGCAATAAAGCAACTGTTGTCGAAACAAAGTCGATAGCGATACCTGGTAATGACCTTTTTAAACCTAACGAAACATTTTATACGATGTGAACATCAGTTTTTAATACATAAGTCATATTTGTGACAACAGTACAATATTGTTGTTCTCTTACTGAGTCCATTGATACAATGCAATCACTCTGAAAATTTATTTTAGCATAACTGTAAGAATTCCAGGTTTTCAGTATTGAAAACTCTTTGATACGTTGCCATCAATTTTTCTACCACTTTTTCTTCAGCAGGTTCAGATTGAGTTGAATGATCATTTTGGAAAGTGTTATCCAATAGATGTTGGGGAGGGGGGCAAAAAGATCGTGATTCACACATATAACTGTAATCCAGAATTAATATTACTAAAATGTAAATCGGAACGTAACTTCCACAATTTTTAAAATATTGCAGACTCATTAAATCTGAGAGCAGTTTTGAAATCAGAACATAAAGCCTTTGAGATGGGACACTTTATGCCTAAATTTTCAATATTTTTCAATTTCCTGAAAATATTAATTACTTTATTTTGCCTTGATGCCAGACAGGCTTCAGAAGATAATAGTGGATTCAGGTACTGTTAGTTCAAAGTTAACACATATTCAGACGCATTGCATATGTAACAGAAAACTTCCTATAAGTTAATAGTAGTAAAAAAGGAAGCCTCAGTTTGGGGTAAGTTTATCTTGAGGCAGGTCATGCAGACCTGCAATACTTCCATTTTTGGGAAATTCAACCAGATGTAGGCTGTTTGCAATGTGTAAACATGCCGAATGTCATGGGCGATTGTTATCAGTTATTTCGAAAATAAATGCTGAGTCATAAAAATATTTTATATATCACTATTTCTCTTGCACGTAGCTATAAGACTTAACAGCAAAGGTGAACTTCGGCGCCAGCATCCTAGAATCATCTGCACTTGTCTCATTCATCATGTTTCATTGCTGTAATTCACCAGTTGCATTTATGGCTTACTGGTGCTACACAGAGTGTCCCAGGAGGAATGGTCAGAATTCAGGATGATCATTCGAAGCAAAAAAGTCCAATAAACATGAGCCCTATGGTTGATACCTTAAGGCCTACGAGCACTTGTGCAATGGAAGAGATGTGTTTCACAGTAGCGAAGATGAACAAGTGCTCATACCACTTAAGCTATGCACTTTAGAGCTCATGTTTCATGGGAATTTTTTTCTGGTTTCGGTTCGTAGTACCTCTTCTGAATGTATGGAGAGCAAAGAGCTTGCTGTAGAAGAGGTTTGTTTTTTTGCTTCAAATGATCGTTGCTGCCATATCCTTGAACATGTGTCATTCCTCCTGGGGCATCCTTTGTACTGAACGGGGCATCAAACTTGTTAACCGACCTCAAGCATAGATAACACCTCTAAGTTTTACAGGTCAACCCACTTCCATTTCTAGCTGGTCTGCCACACAGTCCCTCTCTGTAGTTCCTTCTGTGTGACTCAGTATACTTTGTACACAAGGCACGGGCTCGCTCAATTATACGAGACAGCGGAAATCGCTGAGCAGTCTACAAACCCTCCTCCTTCGAAATATTTTGCGAACGTGATTCGTGAAAGAAAAATCATCATGCCACTGCTCCACGGTCTTGTGTAGCTACATTCTACAAGCATGGCAGGGTGTAGCTTCTGTGAGTGCAGGCTATGTATGGCACGGTCATCGTCATCAAGACCACTGCCATCAAATAATGCAGTCTCGTAGTTCAAAATAAATACTGAGGTTACTTCTGAGGATGATAACTGTAGTTCTTCCGTGGAGGTTTTATTTCATTTCTACACAAACATCTACATCTACATCGACATACGGTCTGCAACCCGTCTTTAATTGTGTGGTGGAGAGTTCGTGTTGCATGAATGTCCTTCCCACCCACCTTTGTTCCGTTTGCAATTGATGTGTGGCAGAACTTCTGTTGGTAAACCGATCTATGAACTGCAGTTTCTCTGACTTTCTTGTTGTGGTTATTTCGCAGGACGAATGTGGGAGGAAGTAACACGTTGCCCGACTCTTCTCAGAACGTAGGCTCTAGTATTTCAACAGCAAACCTCTCAATAATGTATAATGTATCTCATGAAGCGTGTGCAGTTAGCGGTGCATCTCAGTAGCGTTCGCCCGCTCAGTACGCGGTCTGGTGACGAAACGTGTCGTTCATCCTTGGATCTCCTCTTTCTCTTCTATCATGTTCTCATTCCACTTAATATCGCTCCACACGAGTATTCGAACATATTTATTTTTACGATTGTTACTGTTCCAGTGATTTATTACCAATAGCGTAATCTGAAAGTAATATATCTCTCCACCTGTGCAAAACGTCACATTTGTTTAGGTTAAATGCTAACTGATGGTTCCTGCACCAACAGTCGATTTTGTGCACATCTTATGGTATTTACACGTAATTATAGTCTCAAACACAGTGAATGGGCTTATGATAGTAGAGACTGCACCGGATGACGGACGTACTTGTTAATAAACAGCGTGACCAAGGAGGGTCCATGGGAACGTTTCGGTTCACGTGACTGGATTTTCTCAGTCAGTATTTGTTGCAGACGTCTACGGCCACTAATGATTTCGCTTCACTTGCTGTCGGTTTCAATGTACCTTGACCGTTCTAGGAACGCGAACATCCTTATTAGCACAGAAGTCTATCTTTCGCCGAAGTGATGAAATAACGGTTATATCCAACAACTGCTTATCTCACTCAAGTGGTGGGCACGAAATATATCAAGAGCAAGGTGTCTTATCGGTGTGCATTAACGATGATGATAAAATATAGATATTTTCCCAGGAAGTATCGATATACATCATTGATACATTTTCCACCGATACATCGATATATCCATAACAATATGGCAATATTGATTAACTATAATTTTATTTTGTATCATATTTTTTCACAATTTTCGCTTAATATTCGAATTTGTTTTTTTTGAAACTGTAGTAGAACATAATTTTACTCTGTGGAAGAGTCTTACTACTTTTTGAGCTTTCATCACGTCCAGTCTTTCACTTTGGCTGTGTGAAGCAAGTATGTGTGGCACAAAAGAAGTCCGATGGCACTGGGGAGGGTGGTGTGAATGGAATAACAAGATGTGAAGGAATAACACAGCAGTTGCGTTGAAAAACAGTTTTTAAAGCAACTAGTGTGCTGTCCCTTCACATCGGCATTCTTCTAAAACAGTTGTGCAAGACGAACAAAAATCTAAATGGCAAGATTGGTCTTTACGGTGGGCGGAGATGTATGAGGGAAAATCATGACGTAATCGGCGATAGGCACTACCAACAAAAACTGCAACGTTTAGCTTCACTACGCAATTTTGACACTACAGCTGCCATATCGATGGCGTTGGCAGAAGTAAAAATACTGGGAATAGGAAATAAAGTGTTCCTGACAAATGCGATATGTCACGAAACAGAGCGGCGGACCCATCGGACACCGTTTATTGTGGCACTTACATGCAGTTACGATTATTAGCAAAGTGGTTATCGCCAAGGGTGAACGTGCATCGTTTTCATTTCAGTTCCTGCTCTAAGAGGGGTAGGGCAAGCTGCTAGCTGGCTGATGAACAGCATATCTAATCATAAAAAGTTAAATACTTAAACATACAGCTCTAAAAGCGGCACTATATTTACAATGTGTAGCCGATATTCTTATAGGCAGGTACGCCGATATTTTTCCCGTAGGTGCATCGATATCGAAACGTTTTCTAAATATATCGCGAGTCGATAATGACACTATTTTTCGTATTCCCGATATTATCAAAAATAATACCAGTCCTAGTATGTATGCGACAGCGTGCGTAACTAATATGTTCCAAAACGCTACGCATAAATACACGACTTTCCGGTGCTCATACCTCGGATTTTATTAATGATAAAAAGATAGGGTCAAGTGTTTTGTAGCTCTTGCGCTACAAACCATTTATATACCCAACGGAACGATCGTCTTAGTGACACTATCCTCGGTACAGGGTTAACGTATGAATATTACACACTTCCTCCTGCTTATGCAAATGGATAAATCGGTTGGTTTTGTTTGCGTTTGACGTGGTCAACGGTGGGCTTGATGCGACTTATGGAGGTACCATTATTTCATGAGTGATTCCTCGAGAAAACCCACAAAAGTGCTTTTTTACCATATTTTCGCCGTTACCAGCGGACCAAAACCCAGCCTAGCATCCCAAGACAGCTACGCAAAGCAAATAGCTTAATTTTTTGCAATACATCCCTAAAATTCCGATGAAGAATAACCTTGAAAATTTTCTTGATATCTTTACCCTTTCTCAGATTAAGAGCTTACAAAGTTACCCTACGTCTGCACGTAAAATTCAGGATGAGGCGGAATCTAAAGAATAAATAACCGTAGCAAACTACTAAAATTTTAACTGTACCTTCTCTAGGAATTTATGTAGGAGAGGCATCTACACATATTCAAAAATCTTTGTCCGTTATCGAGAAACGTTGAAAATTTTCTTCATATCTTTATGAGATTCCGAGATAGAAAGGTTCAAAGTTACACTACTTGTACACGTACATACGCATTTAAAATACGGTAGAGGCGAAAACGTAATTTGTAAAGGAAAGTAAAACGGGAAAATGTGCTATAAAGTGTCTCTATTATCATCACAAAGGATCTGGGAACCCCTTGTAGTTTTGAAGCAAATTTTTTTGCTTGTAAAATCTAGTTTGAAATGCAAAAACTGTTTAGTGTTTTTCCAATGTCACCTAAGTAAAATATCTAAATTTTGAAACTTCCTGGCAGATTAAAACTGTGTGCCCGAACGAGACTCGAACTCGGGACCTTTGCCTTTCGCGGGCAAGTGCTCTACCACTGAACTTTACTTCTCCCAGTACCTCGTCTCCTACCTTCCAAATATAAATTTTACTGATCAATACATTTCTCATATGAGTTACATGCTCTTCTGCAGCAGGGAAAATAACGAACCACCGGAAAAAATGCTGCTATCGAAACACAAAAAATGCGAAAATGTTCCTGTTTATTTAAAAGACTGACTGAAAAGTGGGATACCAGTTGCCTCATTCTGCCTTCCTGAAGTTCGATGAGAATACAGTGGCAGTGGCAAAGAAACAGAAGAGTAATCATTACTGGAACACTCTAGACAGTGGTTGTGTTACAGAAAGAAATAAATAAACGAAAACATACTCGCATTTTATGTGTTGCGATACGAGCAATTTTCTGCCGGTACAACTACTATGGTTGTAGTTTAAAAGTTCGTTGCAAGTAATTGCAAAGCTTCATGACTAGAATAATTAAAAGGGTAGTCATTCTAACCAAACAGAATTTCGAAACATACTGTAAAAAGTATTCATCCAAACGTAAAATGTACGGGTCTGTTTGTACAGAGGAAGAGTCGGCTGCAGCAGACGATACAGTGAAAAAGTCACAATGTCCGCCTCGGTAGTCTTGGATTCAGTGCAGCAGGTTGCTAACCAAAAGAGCCCGGGTTCGTTTTCCGGTCGGGCTGGAGATCTCCATGCAGGGACCGGGTGTTGTGTTCTCCTTACGTTCATATTGTCGTCACTATCAAGCAAATCGTCTCAATTACACTGTCATATCGTCTTTCCATTACTGAGACGGCTGAATCGGCAGACACCGGAAGCCGATAAATTGGGAAAAGAGGCCTTGAGCACACTCATAACAAGAGAAGCAGATAAGTTAGCTGGAGTTACCGTAATGTTGAAAAGCAATTCAAGAAGAAAATGTATGCACATAATATAGACTATGTTTTTGAGGAAAAGTAGGAGGGTGGACACTGTGTCTAAAATGACGTCCAGGTGAACAAGAATGTCACGTAGTTGAATGAACCGCAGAAATATCTGACTGAAGACAAATCTAAATCAACGAAAGCGAATTTGAAAGCTGTTGCTTCAAAATCCGAATCCGGTGTCTTAGCACTACGTTATCCATGTCTACAGATGGCTACATGTTTGTTAAACATGCAGAGGAGTATAGCGTAGATATCGGAAGGTAAACTGCCAGATGACTGAGAAAATATCTGGCCGAAATCTACGAGGGTTGGGACTTAAATAGTGGCAACTATTTATTCACAACGGATAAGAAAAGATTTACATGTTTGCACCTGTTACTGTCCTTCAAAGTAGTCACAAGCGTTGTGTAGAACGCGTTACTAGCGATTTGGAAGGCCTAGTACACCGTTAGCAGAGCCGGTTCTGTTGATGGTGCGAATGGAGCGGTCTAAAGTTATGGTCGTGCGACTATGGACTCCTGTCGGGTAGACCGTTCTCCAGGTGCCAGTCTTCCGATTTGACGCCACTTCGGCGACTTACGAGTCGATGGGGATGAGATGATGATGACTATTAGGACAACACCAGTCCCTGAGCGAAGAAAATTTCCGACCCAGCGGGGAATCGAACCCCGGCCCTTGCGATTGACATTCTGTCGCGCTGACCACTCAGCTACCGGGGAAAAGTTATGGTGATTCTCGTGTACGACTGTGATGGTGTTATCCTAACGCATTACATTCCTCCACGGCAGACCGTCAATGCACAGTATTACTGTTCGTTTTTGGAGCATCACCTGCGACCAGCTTTGCGTAAAAAGCGGCGACACTTTCTGCGCAACCCACCATCATTTTGCACGACAATGCGCGGGTGCATACAGCGCAAGCTGTGGCTGTTCTGTGCGGTCGATGGGACTGGAAAGTACTGGACCATCCACCATACTACCCGGACTTAAGTCCCTGTGACTTTGATTTGATTCCGGAGATGAAGGAACCACTTCGTGGAATTCGCTCCAGAGATTCGAAAGGCAGCAGACTGCTCCATTCGCACCATCAACAGAATAGGCTCTGCTAACGGTATACTACGCCTTCCACATCGCTGGCAGCGAGTTCTACACAACGTTGGTGACTCCTTTGAAGGACAGTAACAGGTGTAAACATGTAGCTCTTTTGTATCGCTTGTGAATAAATAGTTGCCACTATTTAAGTTCCGATCCTGTTGCTTACTACATTCAGAGAGTTGCTTTGCAGTAAAGAAATCCGGGATATCTTGATGTTTCTTAATATCGTTCTTGTAATTGTAAAGATATTTTATCAACTAAAGATTGTCCAGACGCATTCAGTCACACATTCTTCCCCGGCTTCTCTCAAAACAATGAGGATCCAATGATATATGCAACGACGAGAGGAGAAAAACTATACTTTTCTGTTCTTTAAAACAGGAATAATGTTGACAGCAAGCTTTGCGTTGCAATACGGTTGATATTATTCATGTTACTTTCTCATCGATAACCGAACATATTTCTACATTTTAATATATTTGCTTATCAGGAGACAATCGTGGATGCATGTCGCAGCAGATAACCGATAGGTATGACGTGAAGTTCTCGGCAAGAGACCGAATGAGCTGGCGTAGTGGTTAGCACACTGGACTCGCATTTGGGAGGACGACGGTTCAAATCCGCGTCCGGCCATCCTGATTTAAGTTCTCCGTGATTTCCCTAGATCGCTTCAGGCAAATGCCGGGATGGTTCCTGTGAAAGGGCACGGCCGATTTCCTTCCCCACCCTTCCCTAATCTGAGCCTGTGCTGTGTCTCTTATGACCTCGTTGTGGACGGGACGTTAAACACTAATCTCCTCCTCCTCTCGGCAGGCCTGACTCGTACGCCCCCAGTGGGCGTCCGTGGAAGCTGCGGCGGCAGCAGGGCGACTGTCCAGCGCTCAGGACGTCCCTCCTTCACCACCCGCTCGGGTCTCGCCAGCAAGTTCCAAGAAGGAGTGTAACATCTACTCCAAAGGCTACAGGGATGTTTTTCGTGTCAATTTCCGCTTCGAAGTTTTCTCCAAGGCTACGTTTAAGACAATCGTCATTTCGGTGGATGCTGTAACGCACACCTTTGTACTCCTGCTCTGAATAACTTAATTGCAACTACAGAACTATCTCGTTCACGTGCATAGTTTACAAAATTCATTTATCAATGATTTATTCTAGTTTACCGCACAGTCATACGAAAAAATTTCTTCCTTTATCGACTAGTCTTAGGTAGAAATGCAGTGCTTCCCATCACCTACAACTGAAAGCTATTTATTGTAGGATAAATATCATTTACATACATAAAAGTTGAAGTGAACCTCATAAACCAACTAAATTGTATTACTTCTGAATTATGACCTATTTTCTCACTGGCAGACCACAACGATGATCATTATAGTACTAATACGGGTTGTCTATCTGAAAGGAGTAACAACGGCTAGTAAATTTGATAAGTGTGTTAATTTTACGTTTTTAATATTTTCGTTACGGAAACATTACGCTGTTAATATTTACGTTATTATATTTCTATGAAATGGTATTTCAAAAGACATGCCAACAGCGGCATATGAAGGCACATGTATTAACATATTAAAATTGAAACAACTTAAATAGGTGTAATCTGGTTCGCACTGTGAGAATGTTTCAACTATTAAGATCTGTTAAAACTTATAGCATATGCGAACTGTCTTTGGCTCACAAGATTGAGATATTCATTGCCTATGTCTCATTCTGTGACGATGACCTGCATCTCACTAATGATTTACCTCTAATTCTGTTCTAGTTCTGACCATCATTTTTTAGCATTACTTAAAACTTTTCCCAATAAGAAATATGTTTTCGCGCTCTGCTCCGGCCTTCCTGTTAATCACAACACTTTACCTGCTGATTTCAGTACAAAAAACAAGTGGCACTCTTACCTTCGAACGTAAAATTACAACAACGGTCGCAATCGGATTTCGTAAGTCTTTTGAGTCCAGGAGAGACGAACCAACTGATCTCAAAAACAACAAAGAGATGAACCTCTCTTGTAGTCTTGTCAGGGATGCATAAGGTCATTACAGCAGGGAATTCAAGAAGCCCACACTGCACTCTTATCTTGATGCATTACTCAGAGAAGCTCTTTCTCATTTTCTCAAGTTACACAAGATCATTGTCAGCTCCTTTGAATGTTCTCATAAAACTTATCAAATACTGTATCATATCCCGGCGGGGTCAGGGATTTTCTCTGCCTCGTGAAGACTGGGTGTTGTGTGATGTCCTTAGGTTAGTTAGGTTTAAGTAGTTCTACGTTCTAGGGGACTGATGACCCATAGTGTCAGAGCCATTTGAACCATTTGAACTATATCATACCTGATCCTTCTCTCCGCATAGCGTCAATGAACAGGATTATGGAAAGACAATGTTAGAGGACTATTCTTCTATCAAAGATCGGAAATGTTATATTTCTTGGACTTCTTCTACGAAAAAACAAAGAGGTCTCAGGAGAGCTGGACCAACGGGAGTAAAATATGTCGTTTTCAAAAGAAATTTGATTGAAACACTCTTATTTCGGTCCGATGACGAGATTTTGTAGTGTTCCAGAATACGATGGTGAAAACAGAACAGTGTGAATATCGCTTTCAAAATCAATTTGACTGGAGTATTTTTTGCGCCTCGGACAATGTATTGAGCTTTACAAACGAATATTTGTAGAATGTTGTGAAGTATGTAATATTTTTGATAGTTACAAACGACTTTATTGTCCATAACCTGTGAAGTTACCGGAATATTCATCGCAAAAACTTTCAGATGGCTATTGGAAAGCCGCGCGGGATTAGCCGAGCGGTCTAAAGCGTGCAGTCATGGACTGTGCGGCTGGTCCCGGTGGAGGTTCGAGTCCTCCCTCGGGCATGGGTGTGTGTGTTTGTCCTTAGGATAATTTAGGTTAAGTAGTGTGTAAGCTTAGGGACTGATGACCTTAGCAGTTAAGACCCATAAGATTTCAGACACATTTGAACATTTGAACACGCTATTCGAAACATTCCGTAGAAATGTTGGAACACGTGAGGCAATACTGATCTTACGCCTTATCTTAGAATAAAGATTAAGGAAAGGCAAACCCACATTTCTAGCATTTGTAGACTTAGAGAAAGCTTTTGACAATGTTGACTGGAATACTGTCTTTCAAATTCTGAAGGTGGCAGGGGTAAAATACAGCCAGCGAAAGGCTATTTACAATTTGTACAGAAAGCAGATGGCAGTTATAAGAGTCGAGGGACATGAAAGGGAAGCAGTGGTTGGGAAGGGAGTGAGACAGGGTTGGAACCTCTCCCCGATGCTTTTCAATCTGTGTATTGAGCAAGCAGTAAAGGAAACAAAAGAAATATTGAGAGTAAGTATTAAAATCCATGGAGACGAAATAAAAACTTTGATGTTCACCGATGACATTGTAATTCTGTCAGAGACAGCAAAGGACTTGGAAGAGCAGTTGAACGGAATGGACAGTGTCTTGAAAGGAGGATATAAGATGAACATCAACAAAAGCAAAACGAGGATAATGGAATGTAGTTGAGTTAACTCGGGTGATGCTGAGGGAATTAGATTAGGAAATAAGACACTTAAAGAAGTAAAGGAGTTTTGCTATTTGGGGAGCAAAATAACTGATGATAGTCGAAGTAGAGAGGATATAACATGTAGACTGGCAATGGCAAGGGAAGCGTTTCTGAAGAAGAGAAATTGGTTAACATCGAGTATAGATTTAAGTGTCAAAAAATGGTTCAAATGGCTCTGAGCACTATGGGACTTAACTTCTAAGGTCATCAGTCCCCTAGAACTTAGAACTACTTAAACCTAACTAACCTAAGGACATCACACACATCCATGCCCGAGGCAGGATTCGAACCTGCGACCGTAGCGGCCGCGCGGTTCCAGACTGTAGCGCGTTTAACCGCACGGCCACCACGGCCGGCAATTAAGTGTCAGGAAGTCGTTTCTGAAAGTATTTGTATGGAATGTAGCCATGTATGGAAGTGAAACATGGACGATAAATAGTTTGGACAAGAAGAGAATAGAAGCTTTCGAAATGTGGTGCTACAGAAGAATGCTGAAGATTAGATGGGCAGATCATATAACTAATGAGGAGATATTGAATAGAATAGGGGAGAAGAGGAGTCTGTGGCACAACTTGACAAGAAGAAGGGACCGGTTGGTAGGGCATATTCTGAGGCATCAAGGGATCACAAATTTAGCATTGGAGGGCAGCGTGAGGGTAAAAATCGTAGAGGGAGACCAAGAGATGAATACACTAAGCAGATTCAGAAGGATGTAGATTGCAGTAGGTACTGGGAGATGAAGAAGCTTGCACAGGATAGAGTAGCATGGAGAGCTGCATCAAACCAGTCTCAGGACTGAAGACCATAACAACAACAACAACATAAAAGTTGAAGTGAACCTCATAAAGTAACTAAATTGTATTACTTCTGAATTATAACCTATTTTATTACTGGCAGACCACAACGGTGATCATTATTGCACTAATACGGGTTGTCTATCTGAAAGGAGTGACATCGGGTCGTAAGTTTGATAACAAGTGTGGCAAGTTTATATTTTTAGTATTTTCGTTGAGGAAACATTATGCTGTTCATATTTACGTTATTATATTTCTAAAAAACCGTATTTCAAAAGACATGCCAACAGCGGCATATGTAGGCACATTAAAACTGAAACTATTTAAGCAGGTGTAATCCAGTTCGCACTGTGAGAATGTTTCAGCTATTAGGATCTGTTAAAACTTATAGGATGTATGAACTGTCTTTGGCTCACAAGATTGAGATATTCATTGCCTATGTCTCATTCTGTGACAATGACCTCCATCTCTCTAATGATTTACCTCTAATTCTGTTCTAGTTCCGATCATCATTTTTTAGCATTACTTAAACCTTTTCCCAATAAGAAATATGTTTTCGCGCTCGGCTCCGGCCTTCATGTTAATCAAAACAGTTTACCTGCTGATTTCGGTACAAAAAACACTCTTACCTTCGAACGTGAAATTACGCCACCATCATGAGTCACAATCAGATTTGGTAAGTCTTTTGAGTCCAGGAGACACAAACCAACTGATCTCAAAACAACAAAGAGATGAACCTCTCTTGTAGTCTGGTCAGGAATGCATCAGATCATTACAGCATGGAAGTGAAAAAGCCCACACTGCACTCTTATCTTGATTGATTACGCAGAGAATCTCTTGCTCATTTTCTCAAGTTACACAAGATCCTTGTGAGCTCCTTTGAATGTACTTACAACACATATCAAATGCTATGTCATACCTGATCCTCCTCTTCGCATAGCGTCAATGACCAGGAATATGTAAAGGCAACATTTAGAGGACTATTCTTCTATCAAAGAATGATCTAAAATGGTATATCTCTTGGACTTCTTCTACCAAAAAACACTGAGGTCAGAAATGTAAAATACAAGTTGTTCTCTGCAGAGCTGGACCAACGGGAGTAAAACATGTCGTTTTCAAAAGCAATTTTACTGAAACACTCTTATTTCAGTTCGCTGATGAGAGTTAATAGTGTTGAAGAATATGATGGAGAAAATACAACAGTATGAATATCGCTTTCAAAATCAATTTGATTGGAGTATTTTATGCGCCTCAGACAATGTACTAAGCTTTATTAACGAATATTTGTAGAATGGAATGTTGTACAGTATGTAATATTTTTGATAGCTACAAACGACTTCATTGTCCATAACTTGTTAAGTTACCAGAATATTCATCGGAAAAACTTTCAGATGGCTATTCGAAAGCCGGGCGGGATTAGCCGAGCGGTCCGAGGCGCTGCAGTCACGGACTGTGCGGCTTGCCCCGGTGGAGGTTCGAGTCCTCCCTCGGGCATGGGTGTGTGCGTTTGTCCTAAGGATAATGTAGGTTAAGTAGTGTGTAAGCTTAGCGACTGATGACCTTAGCAGTTAAGACCGATAAGATTTCACACACATCTGAACATCTGAACACGCTATTCGAAATATTGGTACAGATTTGTTGGGAAACCCAGGACGTTTCTCAGCGCCCTTTAATCACCAGCGGTGAACTTTCCTAGTCGGCGCAGCAAGTGAAAGCACAGCCCACGCCGATATCTACCAGTGGAAGAACCCAAGCGGTGGCAGAAAAATGTTGCGGAGAACCGCAATGCGGAGAAACTGGGCGGTCCAGCAGCAGAGGAGCGGCCGGCTGGCCGGGGAAGAACCGCGGCGCCAGTCGTGCCACCTGCCACCTGTGCTGCCTGCCATGGGCACGCACAGTGACCCCTGGCGGGGAAACCACACGCGCCTCCCTCCATTCGTCTGAAAACCAGCACAAGGAGACTCTGCCAATATAGCGACAGTTGAATTCCACATCCTGAGTACGCTGAGTCATTCGTGATAGTCAGCATTTACGTGAAATGTTCTTATATCCGAACATCACTGCATCCACTGTATTCGGAAGGGTAGCAACATAAGTATCAACGAGCACAAATCGAAAAGTTTTCGTTTCAGTCCTCGGTCACCTCTATGACTTGTTCGGTCCTAAGAATTTCTATTGCTTCAGTCACTTTTCACTAATATTTAAGTAGCCCGAAGGATTTTGGCAGCAAGATGGCATCATCAGGCGTATTACAGTAACATGAACATTAATCTGAAGTTTGATGGGTTCATTTGCAAGGTGTAGCAGTGAGGTTGCATATCGGTATATAAACTCGTAAAGAAAGATACATTTATTTTAGTGTGTATTGCAATTGGTTTGTATGTTTTAAATTGCTTTATTGGCTTATTTACTTATATTTTTGCAAGAAATTTGATTGTCTGGCACACAGAGCACAGTAATAAACCCATCCCAACTTAACACTTTCACATTCAGATGGTCACATCATTCCAGAGACCCTTAACTGCTAAGACATACTACTTTCAGGCGGTAAGATTGCCTACAAACACTGAAAATAAAATCTTTTCTATATAGATATATTTATGTAATGGAAAATATCAAATGATATAATTACTTGCTTAAAAATTTTTTTTAATGGAATATGCAATCGATATTGGAGAAATACATGAAAGAATTTATGTTCTTGGAGGTATCTACCGTGTATGCAACCACCTGAATGCAGTTTATTTGTTGCCATACGCGTTTCGCTTTATTTATTTGCGAAGCATCGTCAGTGGCCTGTAATACATGTTCTCTTTTTTTACGTACAATAAACGTATCAAGTGGTAGATATAATATTACATTTCATCGTGACTTTCTCTTGTTTTCTTAGGTTAAAATCAACTTTTGTAGCACAAAGTTCGTAACAGGAACTTATCGTTCGGTGTTACGATTTCCAGCGCTTTTAACTCATGTGTGTGGTCCTGGAGATGTATTCGTTAGTTTCCACACTCCAGCTGGCTGATTTCTGGCACTCTTGTTAGTTCCTACGTATCATTTAGCAGCCTGTCACAACGTTGTGTGATATGAGTGAAAGTTTTGAAGTCTTCGTATAAGTCCATTTAGTGTACCTTGTCCATTTCGTGTACTACGTATGTTTCAAACATGTAGCTATATCATGATTCGGTATACACATTATACTGTATGACACATGTAAAAAACTGGTTAAGTCAGTTCATAGGAAGAAACAACGCAAAGGCTTTCGACTTCCATTAGTATCATGGTTAGTAAAGCACTGCGAAGTACAATCGAAGCCAGTTCACAATCTATTGTCGTGCTCTTACATTACAACTACGCTGCTGCCAAACAACCGTTATTAAGAACATGAATATCAAGATGAGGGTTCGGTAGGAGATAGCTATAGTACTCTGATTTAGACGTATTCCTGTAATTAGAAAAGTTGTGTGTGTGTGTGTGTGTGTGTGTGTGTGTGTGTGTGTGTGTGTGTGGGTGGGTGGGTGGGTGGGTGGGCGTGTGTGTGTGGGTGTTTGGGTGTGCGGGTGTGCGAATGTGTGGATGTGTGTGTGAAGCTGCACCCATAATCCAGCTGAAAAAAATTGAAAATATTTAGCAGTATTTCCTATTACACGCTTCAATATACGCACTACAATAACCGCTCTTGCTTTAAAATATTTCAAATCAGACAGTGTAGGGTCTCTATTCACAGGACACGCTGAAATAAGGGACCAGGAAGAGTAAAACGGGCAAGGTTTCATCCGCACAAATGGAAAAACTCCGCAGTCTGTTAAAGCGTCAGCTGCAGTTGATGGGATGCAGTTGCTAGGCAGAAGATAAAATGTAGGAACGTCGTCCACATTTAACGTACTCTCGACAGTTAACCTTATAATGGACAAAATACAATTAATATGGAACAGTATAAAGGGATATATATTATTTACTGAGGGCACAATATTCTCCAAAAAAGATCCGGGGAAAAGTTTTCAGTAGAATAGAGGGATGTGCACATGATCACCAGAAGTGCAGCTGGTGACAGAATATATAATTCCTTCACCAACTTGACGTCTGTTATTGTATTACATTATTTTGATAAATACCGACACTAGAAGCGCCTGACAATGTTTCTTCTACGCTGGCGACACCTGCAAGACCAAATGGCAGACGTCGATCGTCCGGCGCAGAGTCTGTACCACTTGAGTGGCTGGTGCTGTACGTCAGTCCCATGGTTTCAGAAGGAGATAGAGTTGAGTTGTATGACTACCTACTATCTAGCGCACTTTCACCTCGTTTGACCATCGGGGTAGTCTCATGATCATGAAGCTCGTACACGTGTCTATCACGTGCACACACGATGCTATGAATGAGCTAGAATGTAGGATGCCATCGAGACACATTAAGTCATCAGCGACCTTGACTGTATGATGCCATCAAGATGGCGGTGGGTGGGAAATTTAAAAATAAAATATGGTGCAATTGATGGGAATAAGTATTAAATGGGGTGGTAAAGGGGAACTTGGAGCATTAAAGATGACATTGGATGGTAATTTTAAATAGTAAAGACGATTAACTGTTTATACAGCCAATGACAGCACAGTATATTTTGCGTTATATTAATTTTATTACAACAGCGTCTTTGATTGAAAATATTACGTAAGGTTCTTCATCTCAATTGTGTAAATTTGTGCTATTTAGCACGCACCCACGCTCACCCACACACAAACACACACACACACACACACAAATGCTCTCAGATATGCTGATGATCCAACTACCAGCTTGTGGAAAGTGACACTGTGCACGATCGTGAGAGCAACCTGCAACCTGAGTAGACATCAGGGAGACAGCCACACACAGCAAACGCCTCGGTTTGAAATCCGACGCGCACCCGGACGGACGTCACAGGGCATGCGTGAGGTGAATATTGCCGCGTGGCTGCTGCAGCGCCGCTTCACGAACTGCGCCGGCGACCGCTGCCTTGGCAGGTGTCGCTGACATCCGACTCGCGCAGACTACCGCTGTCAGCAACTGTCTCTTACTGCAGCTGCATTGCTGTGTGCCAGTGTAAAATAAATGATTCCATGTAAACCGAATAACTTACTACGACTTGTTCTGTTCTTGTTCTTAAGGGACCAAACTGCAGAGGTCATCGGTCCCTAGGCTTACACACTACTTAAACTATGCTAAGAACAACACACACACATCCATCCCTGAGGGAGGACACGAACCTCGGCGTGAGGAGCCGCGCTGTTGCTCAAAACTATCCGGACGTTAATAATACAGGGTGACGATTATGAACTATATGAAATAAAAGTCATAGCTTGTGAACGGTTTGCGTTAGCACGTTCAAACTGCACGGTTGGCCACGGGACATAATGGAAATTAATATGCACGTGCATGGTTTGGTTTAGCACCGAAGCCCACTTTCATAAGAATGCGTTCGTTAATAAGCAAAAGTGGCCCATTTGGCAGACTTAAAATCCGCAGTTTCCAAATGGTTCAAATGGCTCTGAGCACTATGCGACTTAACTTCTGAGGTCATCAGTCGCCTAGAACTTAGAACTAATTATACCTAACTAACCTAAGGACATCACACACATCCATGCCTGAGGCAGGATTCCAACCTGCGACCGTAGCGGTCGCTCGGTTCCAGACTGTAGCACCTAGAACCGCACGGCCACTCCGGCCGGCGTCCGCAGTTTCCGACTGACAAGTCTCTTCATCCTCAACGGGTGACTGTGTGGTGTGCAATCACCAGTCGTGGAATAATCGGTGCGATTCCTTGATGGCATAGTGACTACCGAACGGTGCGTGAAGGTTTAGAAAGGTGGTTTCATCCCCATTATCCAAAGTGACACTGATTTAGACGAGATGTCGTTCATTCAAGACGAAGTTCGACTCCATCGAAGCAGGACAGTCTTTAATGTTCTAGGAGCAGCACTTTGGGGACCGCATTCTGGCTGTGTGTACCCAGAGGCCACTGGCATGGGCTTCGATTGGCCGCCATATCCTCCGGATATGAACACATACGACTCTTCATTGTGGGGTTGTATTAAAGACAGGTTACAGTAATAACCACAAAACCATTGCTGAGCTGAAAACAGCCATTCAGAAAGTCGTCGACAGCATCGATATTCCGACACTTCAGCGTGTCATGCAGAACTTGGCTATTCGTCTGCGCCACATCATCGTCAATGACGTCAGGCATATCGAACATGTGATAACCTAAATCCGAATATCTGTAGTGACGTTAACATGTTGAATAAAGTGTGTGTACGCTGTAGTTTCTAACTAATTTACTTCTTTCCTATAGTTCAATAATTGTCGCCCTGTATGTTCGCCAGAACCACGTACGACAACCCCTTCGACTGTGAAGGATTCCGCACAACAGGCAATCGATTAGTGTTTTGAATGGTGCACGCTCAATTATTCCACCTGACTCACGAGTCTTTTTGTAGGTCTTGGAGAAACTAAAGCGAATATAAGACTTGTTACCGAACGATGACGTCCATAACATTGATGACCAGAGCTGACCCTCACTTCCTGCGACGAGTTTGAAAGTGGATGTTGACAAATATCAACAAGTGACTGGAGAGTTAAATGTGAAGTTGGTAAAGTGGTGACGTTACTGTCAATTGCAATATTTCCCATGTGACACCAGTGAGCAGCAAAATGGACGTTATTGTTAAACAATGAAAGAAATGCAAACTGATTTTATTTTAAATTTATATCTTGAAGTCAATGAGCGAAAAGTACCTTGTCGTTGAACAAAGAAAATGCTTTTGTAATACAATTTATATGTACAGAATATTAATTTTTGTTTTTCGCCTCTCCTTCTGTAGTATATACAAGCAACATTTTATTAGTGATATATCATTTCAAATAGATCCTGCTGTTGTCGCTGACTTCATTACAGTCAGCACGAAGGCTGGGACAGGTGAAAATCTTCATCGCACAGTACGCAAAGTCTATCTGAGGAGAGGGGTTATCACGAAAGGAATTGGTGACAATTCCTGGATTACTTTGGATCATACTAATTCCCATCACGCCCCGTGGCAAACCGTGCAGTTTGAACGCCCTAACACAAACCGTTCAGAAGTTATGACGATTTTATTTCATATAGGTCAATAACTGTCAGTCTGTACATCCCACTGACAAATCTAATGCTGGAAAAATGTCCTAAGCATGAGAGAAGTTTCTTTTCCACTCTCACCTTCAGTAAGATGTCCGGCACAGTACTGATCTGTTTTGGCTTTCCAGTTGTTATAGGCTATACATAATCACGACGTCAAGTCCGGCTGGGAAAATGCGAGATTCATTTCATATGTACATCGTTACATTTCTGATGTATGGGTGCGCCTTGCTAGTTTAATGGTCGAAATTGTTATTTCTACGGGGTGATTCAAAAACCCGTTTACAAACTGACATAGCACATCGAGCATAGAGCAAGGACCAGTAATCAGATAGGAACTGTGGGGTCGCAAAGGTTATCTGGGGCTACTAAATGGCGTTGTAGTTATTTAGTCACATTCTCTATTATGCTCAAAGTTTTGTCCAGATGCATCGAGGCACGCCTGACATCGACGCTGCATTGGACGACGCATCCTCTCTAAGATAACTGGAGTTTCTCGAAGACATCCTGTGCCACAACAATCCTGCCCACTAAGTTTTGCGGTGATGTAACAGGCGTTTCATACACAACGCCCTTCAAATACCCACACAGAAAAAAGTCGATTGAGGATGGATCGTGTGATCGTGGTGGCCATGCGACTGGCCCATAGCCACCGATCCAGCGCCGGGGAAAGTTGCCTGCGGATCTGTCCATACTTTTCTGTTGAAATTCTGGAGGGCTCCGTCTTGCTGAAATCGAATACGGAGACGAATAGGCACGGGAACATCGTTCAGCATGTTCGGCAGAATCTCTCGCAGGAATATGAGGTACGTGCGACCATCAAGTAGGCCCGGGAGAATGTACAGCCCAATTAAATAGTCTTCGACGTTGCCACCAGGTTGGTGACCGTAGCGCCCTGTCGTGGCGTTTGCCATCCGCGGTTTCTATGTGGTTACTGATCCTCGTTGTATGCTCGGTGCGCCATGTCAGTTTGTAAACATTTTTTCAATCACCCTATATAAATGAATCGTGAATAGCTAGGCAGTAACATATCGAATTTTTTTGGGAGTGGTATATTTGTCTGTTTCAATTCTCGTATCAATGACAGACGTTTTCAATGTCGCTTGATCCTGATGCGAACAGTAGATGAAATATGTGGGATATTTCTGGAACTCTGTACGACACATGAATGAATTTCTCCTTAGCCTTCTCTCTCCGTAATACAGCAAATGGAAGTTGCGGTACATTTTTTGTACTAAAATCAGGATATCTAGACGAATTCAGGCAGATCTTCAATTCTGTTACGTCTGTGAAATCGAACAAGGAGCAATCACCGGTAATCGAGTTTTTGCTTGTCTGAAAAGCTAAAATTACATATCTGGCTGTTTAGAGTGTTGTGCTGAACTCAGCTTGCAACGTCCCTTTACTTATTTCTGGTACAACACATTCAGTTACATCCATTTACGGAATGACAGACACAGGCTTAGATCAATTCTTAAGATGTACCGTAATGATATTTGCTCTTTCTCAGACACGCATATTTCTGGCGTTCCGTGATACATTTTTTTAACCACAATTAGTGATCATTGAAAGGAAAAATGATGCAAGAATTGTGGACCCACTCTTTCATGTGAATCTTTTCTTATATATATCGAGGTATCAAGTTGCCGATACCAAAATCATACACACCATTAACCTTCTTCTTGCAAGACATCCAGTGTGAACCACACTCACATTCAGTCTGGAGATTAACAATCATACTCTCGCATGTTTTAAGAATTTTGGGTAAAATTTCTCTCACAAATACACCTAAAAATTTGGTACTTCCAGGTTCTTAGAATAATATTCTAAGACAATATTAGTAAAAGTAGATGTTGGAAGATCACTTCAGGAGAACATTTTTTCGTTAAATAGAGTAAACCTGTTTTTGATATATGGTCCTTTATACAACCCCTTCCCTTCTGTTTTAATTTTTCTCTCCTTTGCCTTATCTGCATTCTTCTTCATCTTTTTAATGCCCATACTCACTGTAGCTTTTACCACGCCAGTCAGTGCTAAAGAAGCTAATTTATCACTGAGCTTAACATCTTTCCTTCTGACTAGACCCCATGCTTGTTCAACCAGAATATGTTCTGCAAGATGTCTGTCTGATAAATGTCTGAGGCAATGGGTAAGCGACAGCATGAACCTTGCATGATGTTTCTAATGGACTGATTCCAAAATCACTTCTATTTAATCGTTCTATCAGCATTGTTCCTGGCCCACAGTATGAGTAGCCAGGTGCATGACGTTTTACCGGTAAGTTGTTAATAACACAATTAAGGGGCGATACAACTTGCTTCCCTTTCTTCTTCTTCTCGTTCATACTTCAAAATCCCCCTGATGATGGATGCACTAGAATCTATGCAGTTGTCTTATGCATAAGATACTTCAAGGCAGAAGAATCTCTAGTCTCTTGAATGATGGCAATAAAGAAGCATGTATTTCAACTCCCCGTCAGTCTCATTACTGAAAAAAGTGCGTAACAGGCACAAAATCGCAAAATGGTGATATATTTCCACATAGAATTAGATGCATTACATCCGCTCCTTTCATCTGTGGAAAAACGAATGTAATTATTAACCTTCTCCTTCATGGTCTCAGGTTTAAGAATGTGTATTTATATTCCAAATCGCTTGAGCAACGTAAGTATACATTTCTAGGACAAGTGGCATTTTCAAGTAACGAAGACGTATTATCGTCCTATGAAGCAACACTGTTTTGAATTTCTATTTTCGATGATATTGCTTGTGATAATCAAGAACATGTGAAGACTTACTTTTTGATGGGACGCCATTATGTTTTAGCCAGATTTAATATATGTTAACCACACAGCAAAATTCTGAAACAATGAATAGATACAATGCTACTGTAATTATTCTTTTCGAGCAAGATGAACTATTTTAAGACATGTTTCCATCGATCATGTTAATATAGGTGTGACTTTTAATGCAGTCCTTAAAATGTGTAAACGAGCTTGCGAAGAGAATACGTGCAATTTAATGGTTATAAAATATATTTGTATTTAACATCATTTCATATATGTTATCACTCGTATATAATTGAGATGTTTGCGAAGTGATCATTCTGATGAAGTCGTGAGTTGAATGACATAGCAAAGATGCTCTTACCAAGACATGAAGCTTAGCCCGGGACTGAGGGGTGTGCTGAATGCCTAACGTATAGCGTATAACGCGTAATGCATATGGCATAAGCGTAACACTGTGGGGAGTGGTTTAAACTGAGCCGTTTGCTTTGAGTCGGATCAGTTGTGATTGAGTGTTGCACTTACGAGGATTTCTCTCAACAGTCAGATGTCGCGAACTCTCGACGAAATATCCGTTAGAAACTGGCGTAGCTGCAAATAAGATAAGTTCAAGTTGTAGTGGAAAAGGTATGTAAAACTGCTTTTCGACCTGCACAGAGATTGGAGCAGAAGTTCTGAAAGGAGAAGACGGAGGAAGATGACGCCAAAGAAAGCAGAATATTTATGAAAGCAGGAGTTGGAGGAGAAGAAGAAAAAGAAGATGAATATGATGTGGAAGGTGACTGTGGCGTCGATGATAATGACGATGACGACGACGATGATGATGATAATGGAAGTGAAGAAGAGCAACGGAAAAAAGTTATAGCACAGATAGGGGGTAAACTAGAAGCATAGTTTTTTTGTTGTTGTTGAGGAAACAGACAAAACAAGACAGTGATATTGTATACGGTATCAAATTTGGGCCTATAGCAAAAGTTTGAATGAGTGGAGATTCACTGGCAGATGTCGATGGAGACGATTTAATAATTCAAAATTTAAGATATTCGGGAAAAAGAGTATTACTGTTTAAAATTAAACCCAATGGAAACACGACCACATCCACCACTCATCTGACTGGTTCGATGCGGCCCGTCGCGAATACCTCTCGTGCTTTAACCTTTTCGTCTCAGAGGAACACTTGCACCCTAAGTCCTCTTTGTATTCAGATCTCTGTCAACGCTGCAGATTTTACTCTCTGTTCCCTCTATTATCATGTCCTAACATCCCCTCCCTCCTTCTTATCACTGATTTCCATGTGTTCTTTCCTTCGCTGATTCTGTGCAGAACTTCCTCATTCTTTATCTTATCAGCCCACAAGTTATTCCGCAGCCTTCTATAGCACTGTTGTGGATTGGCAAGAGAGCCAACCCACTATGAGAGGAAGCCGGAAGGCACGCGTTTTAGCTCACGCAGGCTGGCGTGAGGTCTGGAACAGGACAAGGAAGTTAGACTTTAGCAAAAAAGGACGTAGCTGTTGGAATACTTAACTTTAATCCGTAAATGGTGAACATCGCTCTTGACGGTACTTGTTTTACAGCATCAATAGTAACTGGTAATGGCGCTTTGCTAGGTCGTAGCAAATGACGTAGCTGAAGGCTATGCTAACTATCGTCTCGGCAAATGAGAGCGTAATTTGTCAGTGAACCATCGCTAACAAAGTCGGCTGTACAACTGGGGCGAGTGCTAGGATGTCTCTCTAGACCTGTCGTGTGGTGGCGCTCGGTCTGCAATCACAGATAGTAGGGACACGCGGGTCCGACGTATACTAACGGACTGCGGCCGATTTAAAGGCTACCACCTAGCAAGTGTGGTGTCTGGCGGTGACACCACAAGCACTATATCTGAAACACTTCGATTCCCTTCTGTCCTGGTTTTCTCATTATGCATGATTCAGTACAATGCTGAGCTCCCGGCGTATATTCTTAGAAATTTCATCCTCAGTTAAGGCCAATGTTATACCAGTAGACTCGCCGGCCGGGGTGGTCTAGCGGTTCTAGGCGCGCAGTCCGGAACAGCGCGACTGCTACGGTCGCAGGTTCGAATCCTGCCTCGGGCAGGGATGTGTGTGATGTCCGTAGGTTAGTTAGGTTTAAGTAGTTCTAAGTTCTAGGGGACTGATGACCACAGATGTTAAGTCCCATAGTGCTCAGAGCCATTTCAGCCAGTGGACTTGTCTTGGCAAGGAATGCCCCCTTTCCCTGTGCTAGACTGCGTTTTATGTCCTTGTTGCTTCGTCCATCATGGGTGATTGTGGCTCCAAGGTAGCAGAATTACTCTTTCGTCTACGTTAAGATCCCCAATTTTGATGCTAAGTTTCTCGCTACTTCCATTTATGTTACATCTCATTACTTTTGTCTTTTTCTGGTTTACTCTCAATCCATACTCCTTACTCATTAAACTGTTCATTCCATCTAACAGATACTGTATTTATTCTTCACATTTGCTGAGGATAGCAATGGCATCAGCGAATCTTGATATCCTTTCACCCAAAATATAAATTCCGCTCTTGAACTTTTTATTACCGTCATTGATTCTTCGATGTATAGGTTGAACAGTGGGGGCGGAAGACTGCATCGCTGTCTTACACCATTTTTAATCTGAGGGCTTCGTCCTTCGTTTTCCAGTCCTAGTGTTCCCTCCTGATTCTTGTACCCGTGTTTCCCGACAGCTTACTGCTGCTTTGCGCTGAATTTCGAACATATTGCACCATTTTACACTGGCGAACGATTTTTCTAGGTCGACGAATGCTACTGGGTGGGCATATAAAAGTGGCCCGGATTATTTGTGACAGCATTAACGGAGAAAAAAAAGCCTGCAATTACTTCCAACAGCATGGAGCAACTGCCGAATCTTGGAGCACATTTAGACAGTCTTGCACGTCTGACAGAGCAGCTGCCAGAGGTCAGTCTGCTCGCTGGCCTAGCTGGCCGAGGTCAAACGACCTGTCAGTTTGCGATTACTTTGTGTTAGGGCCCTCAAATCTAAGGTGTATAGCAGCAACTCTCATAGTCTTCACGAACTGCAGCAGAACATTTCGGATTGCAGAAATTACAGCAGTCCGGCTTCGATCCGCCTTCAGAAACTTGCTGACCAGGGCCGAAAGGAGCCAAGAAATGAATGGCGGTCACTTTCAACATCTGCTATAGTCAGATTAATACTATATTTCCTTTTCTCTGCTGTGTTTCTTTGTATTCTGGAACATTGTTCTCCGAGACAGTTTTACTTGCCCCAACGTGTATGAGCGTGTCTTGATTTTTCTTCACCTTTGCTTCCATTACCAAGCGTAACATCAGAACTGCCTCTCTGGTAACTTTACCTTCCCTAAAGCCAAACTGTTCGTCATCTAACTGATCTTCAGTTTTCTTTTCCATTATTCTGTATATTGTTCTTACCAGCAGCTTAGCTGCATGAACTGTTTTCACACTTATCGCTCATGCTGTCTTCGGAATTATGAGGATCATGTTTTTCCGAAAGTCTGAAGGAAAGTCCCCATACACATAGATTCTACACACCAATTTGCATAGCCGTTTGATTGTTACTCCTGGCAGTGATTTTATTAATTCCGATGGAATTTTATCTATCCCTTTGCATTATTTCTTTTGAAGTCATCTAGAGGTGTTTTAAACGCTCCTATACACCAATCAGTTCCAACAGAGGTTATAAATACATGCATATCGTTATGGTGGCATTACATAAAATTTGTGGATCATTATTGAGCGACGATAGCATACATACTGGTATGAGACAGCATGGAAATGCACCTACTGTTGTCAGTTTATGACAGTCTCCAGTGAATCGTCAGCACCCGAATGATTCGGTGGAGCGATTTATTATCTTGCTAGCTTTAAAAGCGGCAGGCAGTAATCCATATGTTAATGAAACAATATCTGTTTAAGAGAAACTTCGGGATGCATCAACTGTTGCATGAAACTTGCAACATTGGCTGGAGAAATTGCTGTTTGGAATTGCGCGTACGAGAACATTCCACATTGAAAGACCTCCACAGAAGGTACGTGTCGCAAAACCGAAAGATTTGGAAACTATACACGTGATTATTGCTTGGAATTTCGCATACTGAGCCGAGAGAATGGGCAGCAGGAGTAGCACTTATAAACAGTAAATTTATTTAGTCTTTGTTTTCTTCACGTGCTTCTGAAAAGAAGTGAACTATACTTGTGTATTTTACTATGTAGACTAGTGGTTAGAAAATTAATCGTAGTTTTTGTTTTTACGTAAGTATTGTGAATGTCCTTGTGTAGGGCCGTTTCGTAGTGTAAATTTTCCCGTCGCCAGAAACTCCGTCACGCCACTAAGTTTTGATTTTGTGCTAGTAGACAGCATACAGTTTAGATCAGTGCATTCTAATTTGAATATTTATGTCGTGCAGTAACTTTCCGGTAAACAGGGTTTCTAATAACGGGTACCCGTAATTTCATCAACTTCAGTAGATAAATTCATTTCTGTATGATAGCCTGCATTCTCAGAGTACAGTGAGAAATCTGCACAACAACTTTCAGTGTTACTTTGTTCTCCTTTGGTATATTTTGTATCCATTTGAAACTCAGTAGCGCCATTTGAGACCTTGTGTCTATTTTATACACAGTACGATACGGCTAGGGTCTGTGCTTGTTAGCGGACATAAGGAGAGTTGGCTGCTATCCGTAAACAGCTGGAAGCTGCGTTGGCTGCCGTCGACAAGCTTCTAGCTAATGCTCACAGTTGCGGTGACGTCGGGGCGCCAGTGACGAGACCTGCGACACCTTCTGGAATTCCCTGGTGACACGGACGTCGCTGCGGCTTCTGATACGTAACATCTGAATGGTCCGTCCAGATTCCAGAGTGGGTGGCAGACAGTGGTGGGTTAGCAACAGGTACGAGGTGCTACCCAGTGTTGATGATAACTCTGAGCCAGCGCGGCATGCCTCTCCTGTTGGGCCAGTGGTCGATTTTCCTCTCCAGTCCGGACAAGTACAGAGGCTGGATATGCTTGCCACTGGGAGCTCCAATGTTAGGCAGGTGATGGAGGCCCTCAGGGAGATAGCAGGCAAGGTGAGAAAGAATTCCAGTGTGCATTCAGTATGTTTGTCGGGAGGTCTCGTCCGTGATGACGAGGAGGCCCTGCCGGCGGCTATCGAACGCACTGGAGGGCACTGGCTGCATGTAGTGGCAACGAATGACGTCAGTCGCTTGGGTTCTGAGGCCATCCTCGTCTCTTTTCGACGGCTTCCTGATTTGGTGAAAGCAACTAGCATCGCACGCGCGGTGCAGGCTTAGCTATTTGTAGCATGGTACCCAGGACTGATCGCGGTCCTCTGGTTTAGAGCAGAGGCTCATACGACTCTGCGACGGTATCGGAAATGAATTTCTCGACCTGCACAACTGTAGGGTTGCCTCAATATGTCAGGCGTGCACTACACGTAGGAAGCGGCTACTAGGGTAGCGGAGTACAAGTGGCGTGCACATGGGACTTTTTTAGGTTAGAGAACGCCTCCCTTGGTATGAAACACGATTTGCCTGTTAAATCAGTCACAGTGACCTCAAAGAATCTTGATCCCCGCAGATCAGACACAGAAAAGATTAATATGGTTTTAGTAAACTGCAGGAGCATCCAAAGAAAGATCCCAGAATTAATATCGCTTATTGAAAGTTATAATGCGCAGATAGTATTGAGAACAGAAAGCTGGTTGAAACCAGACGTCAGTTACAAAGAAATTCCAAGTTCAGATTGGAATGCTTATCGTAAGGATAGGTTAGTCACCAATGGTGGCGACGTGTTTATTGCATTAAAAAATTCGATAAAATCTAGCGAGGTTATCACGGATTCCAAATGCGAAAAAATCTGGGTGAAATTGAGTACGAAAGAACGGTCAAAAATAGTGATCCTACGCTTTCATAGATCACATGGGTCAAGATCTGTAGTTCTAGAACGCTTTAGACAGAACTCACAGAATATCATTAGTAATTTTCCTGATGATGCCGTTGTAATAGGGATGACTTCAACTTGCCAGGTATAGATTGGGAGTAACAATTGCACATACATAGAAAAAGAAATCCACTGTTGTACAGCTACACTGTTGATGACAAACAGGTGGAGACAGCGAACGCCGTAAAATATCTAGGCGTAATTACCCAGAGCGACCTTAAGTGGAATGTCCACATAAAACAGATAGTGGGAAAAGCAGACACCAGACTCAGATCCGTCTGAAGAAACTTAACGTAATGTAACTCATCCATGAAAGAAGTGGCTTATAAGGCGCTTGTTCGCCCGATTCTTGAGTATTGTTCATTTGTCTGGGATCACTATCAGGTAGGACTGATGGAGCGGAAAGAGAAGAGCCAACGAAGACCGGAGCGTTTCATCACGGGATCGTTTAGCTGGCGAGAGAGCGTTACGGAGATGTTAAACAAACTCCACTAGCAGACGGGACAAGAGAGGCGTTGTGCATCACGGAGAGATGTACTACTGAAATTTCAGGACAACACTTTTAAGGAGGAGTTGGACAACGTGTTACTTCCCTCCCACATACATCTCGCGTATTGCCCACAAGGAGAAAATTAGAGAAATCAAAGGCAATACAGATGGTCGCCGATAATCATTCTTCCCACGCACTATACGCGAGTGGAACAGGGTTGGTGGGATGAGATAGTGGTACCGAAAGTACCATCCGCCACACAGCATTAAGAGGCGTGCGGAGTATGATGTAGATGTAGATGAATTCGTAGCTGGGCACATATGTCGAGAAATTGTATTCGATTTCAGAAGAGAATTGGAAATACTAACAAAATTTTAAATTCGATATTACTAGCTGCTCGTTACAGAATGTCAGAGCTTAGCGGATGCACGTGTATTCCTACTTAGCACATTCTGTTTATGCTCTAACCTTGCAGGTTCTATGCAGAATCGGTTTAGTCATTTCGTTCATATTATTGTATCTGCTTTTTTGGCAAGTGTAAAATGTAACCACTGCACTAATCATGATGATACTGATTGTAGAAACACGGAAAATCAGATTGCTACGAACAGTACGAGTGATGAAAGATCGATTTTTGCATGCGCAAGATTTTTCAGTGTGTGTTTTGTAAAAAATGCTTGGTTTAGATTCATAAGCGGTTCTCGGTTATCACACACTTCATTGGCGTATCACGCATACAAAAGCATAGCGTCAAATATTGGTACAGATGAGTGAGAGTGTACAATTGATTGAATTTTCATCGAAACTTCTGTAGAAGCTATCTCTCTATTCTTTCCGACGAAGTAGGTGTAGGTACTTCATCACCATGTAAAACTGTGGCTGCACTAGTGAACTACATTTCGGAGAGATTACTTTAATTCTGCGCATTAGATGAATAACTTGGGAATAAAAAACAGAATAAACCGGTAGCCAAGGACCTCGCGCTCATGCAAATAACCGCTTTCTCGCTCAGCTGCGGACTCATTGAATGCTAGCGCGCACTAAAAGCATATAAGCGGGCCGAAAATTTTCAAACTCGATTTTGGTTGCGTCTTCCCGTTCAAATTCTTAAAATCCTAGCCGTGCCCTCGACACACTGTCAATATGAATCAAATCGGTGAAGGTAATTTCGTACGGTTCTGTTGTCAGCGGCAATGCAGTAGCCGCCCAGTAAGATTCATATCACGCGTGCGATGCGACGTCTGTCCGCACTCGCGTCAGATTTCAAAGCGAGGCGCTTGCAGTGTGCGGCTGTCTCGCTGACATCTGGTCAGGCAGCTCACACGACAGTGCACAAGTTATACGTCGCTATGCGTAAGCTGGTAGCTGTATCACCAGCATGCCTGAAGCCACTGCGTGTGTGTGTGTGTGTGTGTGTGTGCGCTAAACGGCACCAATTTACACGCGTAAAGAAACATACATTGCAGTGAAAAAAAGAAATAAACTTCACTAACATCTATTGTAAACATTCTTAGACATCTTTACTATTAAAATTCACCAAGCAAAACCATCTTTAATATTTGAAATTCTTTTGCAGCGCAAAATTAAATAAACTTCCCACTCATCGCTGCCATCATGAGTATTTAAGTTTCCCACCCACCGCCATCTTGATGACATAATACAGTCAAGGCCATTGATGACATCATGTGCGCACGTGATGGACATGTGTATCACTGTATCACTTTCATGATCACTTGACTACCTTGAAGGCGAAATGAAGGTCAGTGTGCGTTGGATACTAAGTACCCATTTCTCCGGTTATACATTCTGGAAGGGGTCTTGAATGATGTTTCTCTAGCTCATACGCAGGAAATGATTATTCACCTATGATTTAGTTGTCTCTGTCCTCCAGCCTTCCAATCTACATAGTTCCCTACATACTCAGTGGTCTTGTCTTGATCAATAAGTGCCAACGCGGTATTTCAGTGTGTTCGGTCAGAGGTTTAGCTGAACTGTGTAATGAAACAACTGGGAGAATCGATCGACAATGAATTTGAACAAGTGTCACGGGACGTCCGCCCTGGGGACGTGTAGACGAACAAAATGTGATTTTTTTTAAAAAAGCTTGCTCTAACAGTACTGTCCTACAATGTGGTCTATAATGCGTAATGGGAAAATTTTAGCGCCCTCCCGTCGGAGGTTCGAGTCCTCCCTCGGGCATGGGTGAGTGTGTTGTTCTTAGCATAAGTTAGTTTAAGTTAGTTTAAGTAGTGTGTAAGTCTAGGGACTGATGACCCCAGCAGTTTGGTCCCTCAGGAATTCACACATACGTTTCGAGAAGACAGCGTATCACTGCATGAAATATCCCTCTTTAGTTCGTTCTTCAAGAAACGCTGCTAGCTGCAGTTCTTTTGTGATCGCAATGGAACTTTGAATAGAACACAGAAACGTTTCCCGAGCCCTTTTCTTATTAGCATCAGTATCATCTGAGAATTTCGTCCGTTGACGTGGCTTTGAAACTTTACCTGTCGCTGACTACCGTCACCATTCGTTGCTCTATTGAGGGATAAGCAATGGTAGTACTGAGGGATTTTGTAGGGTTTCATCGTTAAAATTACTGGAACGCGCTAATATCTTGGGACACAACGCACTTGATGCTTCCTCGTTGCTTTAATCGATAAAAGTCGACGCAGCGGTCCAGAGAGTGATACGTATACGCAAGGGTAGGCGAGCACCAAGCTGGGTCTACTGTTCAGCTGAATGTATCACTTCGTCACTGACATTTAGTGATTGCGACGACGTTAGCCTGTCATTGTCAACTGCACACTAGGATCCATAGTATTAACTTTCAGTTTCTTAGTGTCCCACATACCGAATCTTCGAAAGAATGTATCCTGTCGCGTATCTGCTGGCAGATTTGAGAAAGAGCTCCATCATTTCAATTTCTGAAACGTCTAAAACATTATTTTTCCCCTATATTTAATACACAGTTTCGAATGTCTTCAGAAGGATAATGTGGTGTCACCGCCAGACACCACACTTGCTAGGTGGTAGCCTTTAAATCGGCCGCGGTCCGTTAGTATACGTCGGACCCGCGTGTCGCCACTGTCAGTGATAGCAGACCGAGCGCCACCACACAGCAGGTCTAGAGAGACGTACTGGCACTCGCCCCAGTTGTACAGCCGACGTTCATAGCAATGGTTCACTGACCGATACGCTCTCATTTGCCGAGACGATAGTTGGCATAGCCTTCAGCTCCATTTGCTACGACCTAGCAAGGCGCCGTGTTCAATTCATATTTGTTATGTGAAGCATGTATCATCAAGAGAGATGTTAAGTATTATATCAACTACTTACTTTATTTGCTTCTATTAATTCCCTTAACTGTTCCAGACCTCACGCCAGTCAGCGTGTAATTAAACGCGTGTATTTCGGCCTCCTCTAGAAACACAGTGTTGGCTCTTCTGCCAACACTACAGATAACGTAGTTGAATTAGCAAACAGATGTACCTCACTGTGCCAGTGTGGGTTACAGTAGCGTTTTGTTGTGTTTTAACTATCCTTTATCGGTTTTCTGATGGGAGCACTTAACTGAGAGAAGTTTTACCTGGTCAGGTCCACAACACAATTACCTAAAATAAGGGTAGAGCACCCTATGTAACAGGAAAGAGAAAAACCGTATAACTATTTGACAAACATCATTTTAAACAGCAAATTTATCAGGAAGATATAAACAAAAAATTGAGGCTATTTCTTCAGCAGACGTAGATGATACTGTGGGCAATGTCACGGGTTGTACTGCTTGGGTAATCTTATGGAAAGAAGACTATTTCATCAGCAGACGTAGATGATACTATGGGCAATGTCACGGGTTGTATTGCTTGGGTAATCTTATGAAAAGAAGACTGAAGTTTATGGAGTGACCAATAATTTAAAGTTTTTACAAAACCGATTATAAGTAATTAAAATAAAAAACTACAATGAAGCAGTTTGTTGGTTTTATGTAACTTGTATGGTAAAGAGTGGTTCAAATGGCTCTGAGCACTATGAGACTTAACTTCTGAGGTCATCAGTCCCCTAGAACTTTGAACTACTTAAACCTAACTAACCTAAGGACATCACACACATCCATACCCGAGGCAGGATTCGAACCTGCGACCGTAGCGGATGCGCGGCTCCAGACTGTAGCGCCTGGAACCGCTCGGCTACTCCGGCCGGCTGGTAAAGAGTCAATAAAATAAATACATAATAATGTAAATAATTTTTTTTTAATATAACACGTGTTGGAAAGCATGCATATTCCTATTCCCATACAGATAGTCCTGAAAATTTGTGCTTGTGAGCTTTGAAGACCTATGAAATTACTCATAGAATTTGAAACCAAAGAAACATTTGGCGCATGCAACAGATAATCGTAAAGAAGTGAACTATTCATGCAACCCACGTTTTTCCTTTTAAATTCTATAAGTATTTTCGTAGCTATTAAATATTCACAAGCACAAATTTTCAGGACTATATTGTGTGGTTAGAAATCTGTATGGGACTCGGAGAAATTATTTTATACACTATAGTCCGCTTTAAACGTGTTATATTAAAAAGTTTGTTATATTAAAAAGTTTCTTTTTTATTTTAATTCTTGTGTGTCTCAAATTTTTCAGTCCATTTCAAACGTTTGGTGACATTACAACTGAGACATGTTGTAAATTTTAGGGTTATTTCAGTTTCCCTTCACCAATACATTGCTACCTGCAACAATTATGTCATGAAAAGATCTCGAAGATAAAAATTAGAGAAAATCGAAATCACACCGGGACTTACGAGCAACCGCTGTTGCCACGAAACATTCGCTTTAAGTGGATCATGAAGAGGGGGGGAACAGCAGTGGTACACAAAGTATCCTCCGCCGCACACCACACAACAAAGCGAGTCAGAATTGTATTAGTATCCAGTTTCAAGTTACTATATCATCGGGGCATTAATTTATAAACAATTGCAAAATTCATACCAATCTAAGAAGAAAGCGAATTAATAGGAACGTGTTGAAAACAGTAATTCAGAAGAGCACGTGAATGATACGATTAATGAACCTTATTAATCTTATGAGTGAATAACTACTGACAAAATGAACAGACTAATCTGGAGTAATGGGCAAGATGTCGAAGTTGAGCGATTGTAGGAGGACACAACATGACTTAAACAAAATTTCTAGTTAGTGAAATGAATGGCAAGTAGCACTAAATGTAGAAAAACTTAGGTTAATGCGGGTGAGTAGGAAAGACAAACTCCTAAAGTTCGGACACAGCATTAGTAATGTCCTGTTTGACACGGTCACGTCACTTGAACATTCGGGCGAACGAGCGTGTAAGGATTGTGAAAGGCAGTGGAAATGGTCGACTTCGGCTTGTTGGGAAAATTTTGGGAAAGTGTGGTTCACCTGCAAAGGAGACTACATGTAGGACGTTAGTGCGAGCTATTCTCGAGTACGGCTCGAATGTTTAGGATCTTCACTCGGTTGAACTAAAGGAAGACATTGACGCAATTCAGAGACGGGCTGCTAGATTTCTTACCGGTTGGTTCGAACAGCATGCAAGTGTTACGGAGATACTTCGTGAACTCAAATGGGAATCCCTGGAGGGAAGGCTACTTTCTTTCCGAGGAATACTATCGAGAATATTTAGAGAAGCAGTATTTGAAGCTGGCTGCAGATTTATTGTACTTCCGCCAAAATACCGGGTGATCAAAAAGTCAGTTTAAATGTGAAAACTGAATAAATCACGGAATAATGTAGACAGAGAGGTACAAATTGACACACATGCTTGGAATGACATGGGGTCTTATTAGAACCAAAGAAATACAAACGTTCAAAAAATGTCCGATAGATGGCGCTTCATCTGATCAGAATAGCAATAATTAGCATCACAAAGTAAGACAAAGCAAAGATGATGTTCTATACAGGAAATGCTCAATATGTCCACCATCATTCCTCAAAAATAGCTGTAGTCAAGGAATAATGTTGTGAACAGCACTGTAAAGCATATCTGGAGTTATGGTGAGGCGTTGGCGTCGGATGTTGTCTTTCAGCATCCCTAGAGATGTCGGTCGATCACAATACACTTGCAACTTCAGGTAACCCCAAAGCCAATAATCGCACGGACTGAGGTCTGGGGACCTGGGAGGCCAAACATGACGAAAGTGGCGGCTGAGCACACGATCATAACCAAACGATGCGCGCAAGAGATCTTTCACGCGGCTAGCAATACAGGGTGATTCAAAAAGAATACCACAACTTTAAAATGTGTATTCAATGAAAGAAACATAATATAACCTTCTGTTATACATCATTACAAAGAGTATTTAAAAAGGTTTTTTTTTTCACTCAAAAACAAGTTCAGAGATGTTCAATATGGTCCCCTCCAGACACTCGAGCAATATCAACCCGATACTCCAACTCGTTCCACACTCTCTGTAGCATATCAGGCGTAACAGTTTGGATAGCTGCTGTTATTTCTCGTTTCAAATCATCAATGGTGGCTGGGAGAGGTGGCCGAAACACCACATCCTTAACATACCCCCATAAGAAAAAATCGCAGGGGGTAAGATCAGGGCTTCTTGGAGGCCAGTGATGAAGTGCTCTGTCACGGGCTGCCTGGCGGCCGATCCATCGCCTCGGGTAGTTGACGTTCAGGTTTCATAACTGCTAGCTCTGTGAGTCGGTTTTCCTGGGCTGCGAACAAATGATTGCTGGATGCGTGCTACATTTTCATCACTCGTTCTCGGCCGTCCAGAACTTTTCCCTTTGCGCAAACACCCATTCTCTGTAAACTGTTTATACCAACGTTTAATACACCACCTATCAGGAGGTTTAACACCATACTTCGTTCGAAATGCACGCTGAACAACTGTCGTCGATTCACTTCTGCCGTACTCAATAACACAAAAAGCTTTCTGTTGTGCGGTCGCCATCTTAGCATCAACTGAAGTTGACGCCTAGTCAACAGCGCCTCAAGCGAACAAATGTACAACTAAATGAAACTTTATAGCTCCCGTAATTCGCCGACAGATAGTGCTTAGCTCTGCCTTTTGTCGTTGCAGAGTTTTAAATTCCCAAAGTTGTGGTATTCTTTTTGAATCACCCTGTACTTTTTTTTGTTCTAATAAAACCCCATGTCATTCCAAGCATGTGTGTCAATTTTTACCTCTCTATCTACATTATTCCGTGGTTTATTAAGTTTTCAAATTTATACTGACTTTCTGATCACCCGGTACATTTCGCGTAAGGACCGCGAAGATAAGATACGAGAAACTAGGGGTCATACTGAGGAACACAGATACTCGTTTTTCCCTCGTTCTCTTGGCGAGTGGAACAGAAAAAGAGATGAGTAATAGTGGTATAGCTCACCCTCCGCGAAGCACCGTACTATGGCTCACGGAGTATGTATGAAGATGCCGATGTAGATTTAAGTTAACAGCGTCATGGCCTTTGTTACTGACCAATTGTAAACTTGCTAAAGGCTTTCTTTGCTCTCTGTGCAAGGAGTTCTCTTGATTTTTATTTGAGTAAGAATAATGTTGTTTTTATCAACAAAGAAAATATAAATAAAAACAGAATAACACGATTGGTGAAAAAAATGTGCTTACAGTCTAGGGACAGTTACAGTCAAACACAAACATTAACATATTTAAAACACCCAAAATGAGTAGGAGATGGGGTCGTATAAACAGTTTACAAACTATGTGGTTCTTTGCTGGGTATTGGGTATCAGGTGTTGGGAACTGAGCCCGCTTCGTGCAGTGGGCCGCATTGTTGATACGTGGTCCAGCGTGTAGCTGGACTGCCCAACGTGACTGGCGCGTGCTGCGTTCACGTGAGGCTCGAGAAGGTGAGCGGCAGGCACGTGGTCGGCAGATGCACAGAACCGGAAGCTAGCGCAGGCAGACCTTGAATGCGGTGACAGCACTTTTCCTCGCGTTCTCCTCCCAGGTGTATCACGATGAAGTCCACTGCGGCGTCACCTGTAAGGTTTCGCCGAATCGCTCCAGACCGGGACTTTCCCCACTGCCTGTTATTAGGGTGCGCCCGGGAATCTTCCCCGCCGCGCCCGCTGACGTCCGTGGCTAGACTGCTTGCTCACTGCAATCAAAACCAAATTGTTGGTCAGCCTTTCCAAGAAGTTGCAAAAAACGACATTTAGCCAGTGTAGAGGCGTGACTGTTGTACTGTGCACTTGTTTTTGTTTAGACACAGTCACAGAATAAGATTGCAATCATAACCATAAAACAGAACTTGAGATTCTACAGTAATAAATGGTGAACAAGGCTACACAATTCGTAAAATTTTGAAAATAAAATAAAAAATCGTATTCATGTTTATTCGACAGCACCATCATTTCGTGGATGCGGTGTTGTACTAAGTATAAGTGGAATCTGTGGAATCTTAAAATGTACAAAAGTTATAACTAAATAGATTTTTACAAGTTTCCCTTGATTTTATTATGCTTGGCTTGTATTTATCGGTTGCCCCAGTGTTTAAAACCGTATTTCAATAGTTTATAATCTTTATTAAGTTTCTTTAATTTACGTCTACGGTCACAATCTGTTTTGTTTAACAGATTTCCGGTTTCGGTCGTTAATGACCATCATCAGATCTGCAGCAAAAATGGGAAAAATATAAATACACTCGCAAACTGTATACTGCTTAAGAACAATACATAGAGCATATTGAAAAGTAGTACTGACAAAATTTACATTCGTGCGCTTTAAAATTTTGCCAGTACAACTTTTCAATATGCTCTATGTATTGTTTTTAAGCTGTATATAGTTTGCGAGTGTATTTATATTTTTCCCATTTTTGCTGCAGATTTGATGATGGTCATTAAAGACCGAAACTGGTAATCTGTTAAACAAAAAAGATTGTGACCATAGACGTAAATTAAAGAAACTTATTACATATACGGGTCACTGCGTTTTTCCGCGACGATGTCGCAGCTTGTGATAATCTTTATTTCCTGAAGCAGAGGGTGCGTATATCGTGATTTCGGCCTCGTCCTTTTTCCTTTTTAGTATTATGCTTTTGATCTTTTTCTTATTTATATTTATTCTGAAACAGCACTTGCTATTTAAATCTGCCACCATTTCAATCTTGGATTCCACCAACACCGGCACGCTATCATCATATATCACAGAAATATGTATATCTTTATGATACAAATAACGATTACAACGAGCTTTTATACTCATATGACCACAGTTGAGATTCCTAAATACTTATAAAAAGGCCTGTCACTTTGGTCACTAACTGCTAAATACAAAATATTTATTCCTCCGTCTACTTCAAATTCCGTCCAAAATTTAAGCTTGGGCGATACCTCACTCAATTTACGTGATGTTATCACCTTGTGGGAATGGGATAGCCAACATCTCACTGACGTACAGAGGGTTATTGTGAGCTCCAGTAGTCAGCGTCTTTTATCCTGACATTGAAACTACCGAAGTTGCTTGACTATACTGAGGTTTAAAGTTAGTCCAATGTACCGAAGCCGATGCGCAGCTTCAAATGTCAGCGCTTCCGTCACATCAAAGTGAGCTGTAACGGTCAAACAACGTGTGAGAGATGCAGCTGTGCTGCCCACGAACCAAGTATTCAATGTACTGTCCCACCAATGTTCATAAATTGCTCCCCAGCGCATCCAGTTTGTTCTTCTGTCTCCTCTGAAGAGATAAAATACGAGAAATTAAAGTCGTCCAGCGTATCTCCTACTCACTCGAAAAAGGTCTTAGAGGTCACATAGCCAGCCGGTTTCTTAAAGCCGTTAGGCTCAGCAGTAAAGCAGCCAGTACAGAGAGAAGTGTTGGCGCGCAGACCGAGAGTTGGGCAGAACACATCAACCGGCACCAGTAAATACTGTTGCAAGCCTACACAGCTGGTTCCGGGGCCAAGCTTTCCTGCCACTGAGGTGCTGGTTGTTGCCATAGTGCTATCGGAAAGGACAGTAGACCCTCAGGGCAGAATGTTGAAGAGACCCAGCACCGATCTGGCAATTTTGCCCAAAATCCAAGCCGGGGCAAAAACCAACACGTCAAAACGATCAAGTCCGAAACCACCAGACCGTGAGACATTGGTCGTCTCTGATGTATAACCACATCGTCGATGGTACGGACGTCGCCGTCTGCCTGAAGGAACCAGCGAGTCTTTCAACTAATTATCACCTCCACTGAAATCTCTCCACTACTGGGGAACTACAAGGGCAAAGGCAGAGGAAAACCTCGTCGTTGGAAGTGTTAGGGGAGACCAATATGGATCTCCCTTCATGAGACGCATTTCAAATTGTGCAACGTGTCTGAGCAATGTGACCAAGTTCTCCACAAAACGACGTCCTTACTGTAGTGAACGCTAAAGGAGGAGTAAACAACGACTGACACTCTTCACTTCTCTCCATCACAACCAGCCCAAAAGCAGTCGCTGTAACAACATATGTGCGTTATAGGTTGACAGTCTCTTCACTCAGCCTGCCGCGACAGGGTGTGCTAGACGAAGAGGCTCTCTATAAGCACCTTACTCAGCTGATGTGGTGATTTTAGAGCAAATAATGAGCTTCGGAGTTCTGCAGCCACCCGCTACACGGGTAGGGCAATTGAGAGCCTTCTCAGGTCGTCATGTGCGAGTTTATTGAACATGGAACAGGATCGTTCCGTGCTATTGATCTCTCGGTATGCTCTCCAGCTCTTGCACACACCGCTAAATTGCATTCAGATGGTCACTTACTGATATGGATTCACCTGCCAGAAAGAGTGGCGTCCGAAAGAAAGCCACTGTGATAGGTGCTCAGTAGGTCAGACTAAACGCTTTATCGCCGACTAGCTGTATTTGAACACTGCGACAGTGTCTAGTAATGGGTGGATCGTACTACACAACTGATCCACTGCGGCGCTGAAACTATTGTGTTGGCAGAAGAGCCAACACCGTGTTACTAGAGGCCGAAACGCACGCGTTTTAACTCACGCCGGCTGGAGTGAGGAGGGAAGGACTCTACTGACGTGAGGTCTGGAACATGACAAGGAACTGGAATTCAGAAAGCGGACGTAATTAGTTTGATACTTAACTTTAATCCACTAATGATGAACGTCGCTCTTGACGGTACATGAGTCACAATATCTGTTCAGAAGACATTCTTGAAGTTAGCACTTATAGAAACTGAATATGGCGCCTTACTAGCAAATGACGTAGCTGAAGCCTATGCTAAACTGTCGTCTTTGCAAATGAGAGCGTATGCAGACTGTGAACCATCGCTAGCAAAGTCGGCTGTACAACTGGGGTGAGTGCTAGTGAGTCTCTCTAGACTAGACCTGCCGTGTGGCGGCGCTCTGTCTGCAATCACTGATAGTTCAAAACGGCTCTGAGCTCTATGGGACTTAACATCTGAGGTCATTAGTCCCTAGACCTTAGAACTACTTAAACCTAATTAACCTAAGGACATCACACACATCGATGCCCGAGGCAGGATTCGAACCTGCGACCGTAGCTGTCGCGCGGTTCCGGACTGAAGCGCATAGAACCGCTCGGCCACACTGGCTAGCTCACTGATAGTGGCGACACGTGGGTCCGACGTATACTAATGGACCGCGGCCGATTTAAAAGCTACCATCTAGCAAGTGTGGTGTCTGGCGGTGACACCACAGAAACAGCGTCAGCTGAAAAGGTAGACGTTCCCGTTGTGGAGCAACGATTGCCCCTATGCAGTGAGGACCAGGTAGAGAGCTCTGCGTAGGTTCAAATACCGGTAAGCTGTAGAGAACATCGCACATTTCGGGCAGCGACGGGGAAATGTCGCCGAGCTATTAGAGAAAGCAAGATGATGTTGTGGTAATAATTCCTGACCAGCATAAACCGTTCCACTAAGAGTGCAGTCGTATAGCTGACCATCAGAAGGATTTGTGGGAGAAGAGGGAGGTGCCTCTAGGCTGCTGTAACTGGGAATGGAAGTCTCCAGATCAACCTGCAGGACATTGCCTTGAATATGGCGGCCTATTTTGATGACACAGCTACCGCCTCTGCCAGTCATAATTTAGCTTTCCAGCTCTACAAGGTGGCTATTGAGAGGGGTGGCTGAGGCTTCATTTCCATCACTGATGAAGAACACAGCTGCCCTTGTCGGTGTGAGAACTGGGTTCTACGTTATCTTTAGCTCTTGACACATCAGCTGGTCGCAGTAGGGTCCACTGTAATATACTGCGAGACCTCACAGGGCACCTCACAAGGCAGAGCAAAGAAATCCTCCACGTCCGATTTAACCCTATCGTGGTGAGAGGCCATTTTACTTCCAGAACCGAGGAAGGCCGAACATACCTAAGTGTTTCCCCCTTGAGCTGCTTGGGAGAGACTTTGGAGTGAATGGGATCTTAGAATCCAGGCAGCTCCTTAGTCGTTTTCAGCGTGGGTTTGGGAGGTGTCGTTCCACATGTGATAACATGACCCCCTGGAAGTGTATTTACAACAGGTTTTCCTGCGCTGGCGTCACCTCATGGATATATTTTTTTTACATTAGGAAGGACTCCGATACTACTTGGAAGAATATTACCCTTAGTCAGGTCTGTAAATGGGGTTTTCGAAGATGTCTTCCCATCTTGAAACAACCGAAAGGCTCTCTCAGTCAGGACACCGAGGGACGAGGCCTTTAAGAGATTCACGTGAAGGACTGTCCTTAAGAGATGGATGTGAGTGGTTTTAACGTTTTACACTTTGTCTCCTACAGAGGTCGACGATTACCTTAGACTTGGCGAATTTAGCTCCATATTTTACTTTTCAATCTATGTTTCTTACCAAATCGATACAAGTTTAAAAAGTAGAAAACACGCTCGTATTCAGTTCCTAGTGCTGTGAAGTGTGAAAACGAAGTTTCTAATAGCAGTTGTGAAAGGAAAAATACCATTAAAGAAAAGGAACAAAAACACAACATGTAGATCAACAGCGACGAAATCTACCGTGCAAAGAATAAAGGGGAAATGCGTATGGCACAAAAATTTTCTTTTATTCAGTTGTGATTACTCGGTCAAAAAGTAAAAATTATCAACTTATCATAAATTTACTTATTTAACAGCATGGGGTGGTGTCGCGTAAATGTTTTGTGTTTAATTCTTCTGATCATTTTTCTTCTTTATGTTTCCTTTTCCTAAACCCGAGAAAGACTGCTATACTTTAACCGTGAATCGCAAGTTCACGTACCAAGTGGTCCGTGTACGACATGTGTTAGTTGTTCACTCAATGTCCGCGCCAGTATCAATTGTGTCACTACGTAATAACGACAGGTGCAGAAAAGTTCAGGAATGCGGTACATGAAACATAATTGTACTTCTGTTGTCGTCTATAATATTGCCATGAATATACCTAAACATCGTAGGCTGAAGTGCTGACTTCAGTTCCTGTTGTGGAGAATTAAAAAAAAAATGCGATCGCTATGCTGCAGGCAGTTTTTAAGATACTTCCTGTTGTTAAGCTGCCGCGCGGGATTAGCAGAGCGGTCTGGGGCGCTGCAGTCGTGGACTGTGCGGCTCGTCCCGGCGGAGGTTCGAGTCCTCCCTCGGGCATGCGTGTGTGTGTTTGTCCTTAGGATAATTTAGGTTATGTCGTGTGTAAGCTTAGGGGCTGAAGATCTTAGCAGTTAAGTCCCATAAGATTTCACACACATTCGAACATTTTATTGTTGTTGTTGTTGTTGGTTCAAATGGCTCTGAGCACTATGGGACTCAACACCTGTGGTCATCAGTCCCCTAGAACTTAGAACTACTTAAACCTAACTAACCGAAGGACATCACAAACATCCATGCCCGAGGCAGGATTCGAACCTGCGACCGTAGCAGTGTTGTTGTTGTTGTTGTTGTTAAGCTCATGAAGGGCACAACAACAACCTTCCGGTAATTTTTTCTTTTTCAGCAGTCCTGAGACTGATTTGATGCGACCCCTTCATTTCACGGTAGCATGTGAACTCTACGCTCACAATGATTTATTGCACATTCCAGCCTCTGTCTTCACCCTTAGTTTTTGCGCCCTGCCACTCCCTTTCTTACTCTAGTGTCTATACCCGTCTTATAACACCGCACCTCCTTCTTCTCAACGTTTCCACAAAGTACCTTTCCTCGCCGATTCTGCGGAGAATTTCATATATTCTCAGACCACCTAATTTTCAACATCCTTCTGTAGCACAATTCAAACGCTTGGATTCTCATTTTTTACGGTTTTCTGTCGATGTTTCACTACCGTACAACGCTGTCCACCAAACGTACATTCTCAGACAGTTGTTCCTCAAACTACTGCCTATGTTTGATACTAGTAGACTTCTCTTGGCTAGAAATGTCAATTTTGCCAGTGCTAGTCTGCATTTTATGTCCTCCTTGCTCCATGCGTCAGAGGTTATTTTGTTGCCAAGGTAACAGAGTTCCTTAGCTTCGTGGTCCCTAATCTTGAAGTTAACCTTTATCGTGAATCTCGTTTATACTACTCCTCGTTTCTTTCGCCTTTCTTCCATTTACTCTGAATTCATAGCTTGCGCTCGACTGCTCGTTTCTTTGAACATACCCTGCAATTCTAGCCGGCCGAGGTGGCCGAGCGGTTCTAGGCCCTACATTCTGGAACCGCGCGACCGCTACTGTCGCAGGTTCGAATCCTGCCTGGGGCATGGATGTGTGTGATGTCCTTAGGTTTGTTCGGTTTAAGTAGTTCTAAGTTCTAGGGGACTGATGACCTCAGAAGTTAAGTCCCGTAGTGCTCAGAGCTATTTGAACATTTGAACCTGCAATTCTTCACCACCTTTACTGAAAGTAGCAATGTCGTCAGCGAATCTTATCATTGATAATCATCCACCATGAATTTTAATCGCATTTCTGGCTCTTGGATTTCACTTACCACAGCTTAAGTGTACTGGGCGAGAGACTACATCCTTAGCTTGCCCCTTTCTAATCCTTACACTCCGTCTTTGGTCTTCTATTCTTATTTTTCTCAAATGGTTAAAATCGCTCTGAGCACTATGAGACTTAACATCTGAGGTCATCAGTCCCCTAGAACTTAGAACTACTTAAACCTAACTAATCCAAGGACATCACACACATCCATGCCCGAGGCAGGACTGGAACCTGCGACCGTAGCGGTCGCGCGGTTCCAGACTGGAGCGCCTAGAACCGCCGGCCACCACGGCCGGCTTATTTTTCTACTCTTAGTTCCTGTTCACAATGTATATCCCTGTCTTGCTCTATAGTTTGGAACTATTTTTCTGATAACTTGGAACATCTTGCATCAATTTACATTGCCTAACAATTATTGTAGGTCGACAAATCCTACGAATGTGACTTGGTTTTGCTTCCGTTATCAAGCGCAACAATAACAAATCTTTCTCTCTGGTGCCTTTACCATTCCTAAAGCCAAACTGACCGTCGTCTAACGTCCTCAATGTCCTTTTCCATCCTCCCTTACATTATTCTTGTCAGCAACTTGCATATGTGAGATGTTAAGTTTGACTTTAGAAATTTCAAAGGACTGGTATCTTCGCTATCCGACTTATTTGTTTGCAAGCTCTCCAAAGTTAAACCGTGACTCTAATACTGGATCCCCTGTGTCTTCCATTTCTTCTGCTATCAAGTCACCAGACAGTTCCTCCCCATTTTAGAGTCCATCAGTGTGTTCCTTCCGCTTATCCCCTCTGCGTTTAACGGTGGAGCATTCTTACACTTTTAATGTTGACGCCTTTGCTTTTAACTTCATTGAATAAGTCCTTTCAGTAATCATTTCCTTTTCGAATTTTTCGCAATTTTCCCGCAGCTATTCCTCCTTGTCTTCCCTGCACTTTCAGATTGACTAATATTTCTACATTCTCGCCTTTTCTTGAATATTTCTATTCTTCCCTTTTTGGTCGATCAACTGAAGTACTTCTTCTGTTACCAAAAATTCTACGCAGTTACTTTCCTTGATAGCCCTTTTTTGAGATGTCTATTTCTCTTGAACTAAACTGCTTATTGTTTTATTCAGTATAGCTGCATCTACAGCCTCAGAAAACTTTAGACTCACATCACCATTCCTCAATACTTGAGTATCCTACTTGATTTCACACGGAATATTCCAGGCGATTCTTTCAGTCTTTGATCCATTCTCTATCATTACTAAATTTTGATATGACGGTATATCTGCACTTGGGTATGCTTACAATCCAATATATGATTTAAAAATCTCTGTCTAGCCGTGACGTAACCCAGGTGGAAGTTTCCCTTGCCGCCAAATCTTTTCCATGCATAAATCCTCCTCTTTTGATTTTTGAATAGTGTATTCGATGTTACCATCTGATGCTGCAGAACTCAATTAGACCTTCTCCCCTCTCATTCCTGCTACTGAGCCCATACTTTGCTGTAAGTCTTTGTTCTACTTATTACCACTAATGCAGTATTCTAGTTGGTCACGTTTGTTAGCTTTTCATCTCCCCTTACGCACTCAAAAAGGTTCAAATGGCTCCGAGCACTATGGGACTCAACTGCTGAGGTCATTAGTCCCCTAGAACTTAGAACTAGTTAAACCTAACTAACCTAAGGACATCACAAACATCCATGCCCGAGGCAGGATTCGAACCTGCGACCGTAGCGGTCTTGCGGTTCCAGACTGCAGCGCCTTTAACCGCACGGCCACTTCGGCCGGCCCTTACGCACTCAATTACACGTTCAACATCCTCTGCCTCATTACCTTTTGGTTTGTCATTGGCATGTGTACTTGAACTATGGTTGTTAAGGTTTATTGATTCTGATGAGAACAACCCTATCATTGAGGTGTTCACAGAAACTCACTCCCTGGCCCACCCTCCCACTCACGATGAATCCTACTCCCGTTATACAATTTTCTGCTGATGTTGATACTACCAGATGTTCGTCTGATCAGTCCTTCTTTCTATTTTACTTCGATGATGCCCACTATATCTAGATTAAGCCTTAGCATTTCCCTTTTCAGAATTCGTAACGTCCCTACCAACTTGAAACTTTTGACGTTCCAAGCTCCGACTAGTAGTATGTTTCCCTTTCGTTGCTTATTCGTTAACCTCCCTCTTGGCAGTAACCTCTTGTTCGTCCTGGAGATCCGGGTAGGAATCTAATTCTGAATCTTTTGCCAGTGGAAAGAACACCACGACGTGTTTTCCATTACAGGTCACGCGACTTGTGCTTACAAATTACGTCTCTTTAATTCAGTTTTCTCCTTTACCTACCGCATCCACATGCCGTCCATCATTGCTGATTATTCCTCCTCTTAGTGGCAGCAAGTGGGTGCCTCCGACATCTGTCAACTCCTCCCTCTTTGAGAAGGCCGTTGGCTGTACGAGAGTGACTCCTTATTTTGTAAGGGTTCGGCCGCCATTGCTAGCGATTTTAAGTCATAATTTAAACAACGACTGGAATCGATACCGGTACTCTGGATGTTTTGGTTACTAATCAACGACGCTATCAATGTTGTGCCATCAGTTAGATTAAATATTAACTTCATGTCTCCACACCGCAGGCAGTAATTTCAACATTACATACATACTACGTATAATGTCGCAGAAAAACTGTTATAAAGATTTTATAACATTTTTCTGTCCCTACATTTGGCAATCTACTTCTCGTTAGTGTGGGAATTTCACTATATTTTTTGGATTTGCATGAGACCTATCAGACCCTAAATAAAATTAAATTAGAGTTTAGCGTAAAATTCTTTACTTCTCTGTTTTTTCTAGTAATTTTTCATTGTGTACTTATTAGTTCACATGAGACTTACCGCCTCATTCTCCAGTTTCTTGTTTAAAAACTGATAAAGGTATAGACATATCTTCTATGACAATCTTTGTCAGTCTTTCGTATAATGAGTTCTTTGAGTTTATCAATCTACTTCTAATTCCTGTCTTGATTCTTGTATCTTCTGTAATTCCTTGCTTTGAAAGCACAATTCATGCACTCTTCGCACTATGCCTTTCCCTTTTCTGTTTCTGCTACTCCTTTCGCGAATTTCACAGTCCTTTTCTTTATTCCAAATCTGTTTTGTAACTGCTAGTCTGACAGCTGAATCCAAAAGTTTTTCTGTGTCTTACAACTTTCGCTGTAAAAGATACGTACGCCGAGAATCTTTCTGTGGTCCCCTTGCACTTCATCTCTATCACAATTTTCTTTCACCTTTTCCTCCTTGGATACCTCTCTATGAAGTCTCTGTCAGTAAAATTAACAATAAAGGTTACACACTACACTGTTAACTAGAATACAGATTACGTTAATTTTCTCAGTCTTAACTGAATTGTTCTTTATATTTGTAGGTACACTAAATGATCAAAAGTATCCGGACACCTGCCTGAAAATGACTTACAAGTTCGTGGTGTCCACCGTCGGTAATGCTGGAATTCAATATGGTGTTGGCCCACACTTAGCCTTTATGACAGCTTCCACTCTCGCAGGCACACGTTCAATCAGGTGCTGGAAGGTTTGTTGGGGAATGGCAGTCCATTCTTCACAGAGTGCTGCACTGAGGAGAGGTATCGACGTCGGTCGATGAGACCTGGCACTAAGTCGGCGTTCGAAACATCCCAAAGGTGTTCTGTAGGATTCAGGTGAGGACTCTGTGCAGGCCAGTCCATTACACGGTCGTTATTGTCGTGTAAAGCTTTTGACAATATTGACTGGAATACTCTCTTTCCCATTGTAAAGGTGGTAGGGGTAAAATAAAGGGAGCGAAAGGCTATTTACAATTTATACAGAAGCCCGATGGCAGTTATAAGAGTCGAGGGACATGAAAGGGAAGCAGTGTTTTGGAAGGGAGTGAGACAGGGTTGTAGCCTCTCCCCGATGTAATTCAATCTGTATATTGAGCAGGCAGTAAAGGAAACAAAAGAAAAATTTGGAGTAGGTATTAAAATACATGGAGAAGTAGTAAAAACTTTGAGGTTCGCCGATGACATCGTAATTCTGTCAGCAAAGGACTTGGAAGAGTAGTTGAACGGAATGGACAGTGTCTTGAAAGGAGGATATAAGATGAACATCAACAAAAGCAAAAAGAGAATAATGGAATGTAGTCGAATTAAGTCGAGTGATGCTGAGGGAACTAGATTAGCAAATGAGACACTTAAAGTAGTAAAGGATTTTTGCTATGTGGGGAGCAAAATAACTGATGATGGTCGAAGAAGAGAGGATATAAAATGTAGACTGGCAATGGCAAGGTAAGTGTTTCGGAAGAAGAGAAATTTGTTAACTTCGAGTATAGATTTAAGTGTCAGGAAGTCGTTTCTGAAAGTATTTGTACGGAGTGTAGCCATGTATGGAAGTGGAAAAAAAAGTTCAAATGTGTGTGAAGTCTTATGGGACTTAACTTCTAAGGTCATCAGTCCCTAAGCTTACACACTACTTAACCTAAATTATCCCTCCCGAGGGAAGACTCGAACCTCCGCCGGGACCATCCGCTCGGTCGACGACTGCAGCGCCTTTCACCGCTCCGCTAATCCCGCGTGGCGGGAAGTGAAACATGGACGATAAATAGTTTGGACGAGAAGAGAATAGAAGCTTTCGAAATGTGGTGCTACAGAAGAATGCTGAAGATTAGATCGGTAGATCACGTAACTAACGAGGAGGTTTTGAATAGAGCTGGGGAGAAGAGAAGTTTGTGGCTCAACTTGACTAGAAGAAGGGATCGCTTGGTAGGACATATTCTGAGGCATCAAGGGATCACCAATTTAGTATTGGAGGGCATCGTGGAAGGTAAAAATCGTATAGGGAGACCAAGAGATGAATACACCAAGCAGATTCAGAAGGATGCAGGTTGCAGTAGGTAGTGGGAGATGAAGAAGCTTGCACAGGATAGAGCAGCATGGAGAGCTGCATCAAACCAGTCTCAGAACTGAGGACCACAAGAACAACAATTGTCGTGTAACCACTCCGCCACAGGCCGTGCATTATGCACAGGTGGTCGATCGTGTTGAAAGATGCAATTGCCATCCCCTAATTACTCTTCAACGGTGGAAGCAAGAAGGTGCTTAAAACGTTAATGTAGGCCTGTGCTATGATAGTGCCACGAAAAACAACAAGGGGTGGAACGCCCCTCCATGAAAAACACGACCACATCATAACACTACCGCTCCGAATGTTACTGTTAGCACTACACACACTGGCAGATGACGTTCACCGAGCATTCGCCATACCCACACTCTGCCATCGGATCTCCACATTGTGTACCGTGATTCGTCACTCCACACAGCGTTTTCCCACTGTTCAGACGTCCAATGTTTTCGCTCCTTACACCAAGCGAGGCGTCGTTTGGCATTTACCGGCGTGATATGTGGCTTACGAGCTGACGCTTGACCATGAAATCCAAGTTTTTTCACCTCCCGCCTACCTGTCATAGTACTTGCAATGGATTCTGATGCAGTTTGGAATTCCTGTGTGATGGTCTGGATAGATGTCTGCTTATTACACATTACGACGCTCTTCAACTGTCGGCTGTCTCTGTCGGCCAACAGACGGGGTCGGCCCGTACGCTTTTGTGCTGTATGTGTCCCTTCACGTTTCCACTTCACTATCACATCGGAAACAGTGGATCTAGCGATGTTTAGGGGTGTGGAAATCTCGCATGCACAGGTATGACACAAGTGACACCCAATCACCTGACCACGTTCGAAGCCCGTGAGTTCCGCGGAGCGCCCCAGTCTGCTCTCTCAAGATGTCTAATGAATACTGAGGTCGGTGATATGGAGTTCCTGGCAGTAGGTGTCACCACAATGCACCTAATATGAAAAACGTATGGTTTTTTGGGGGTATCCGGATACTTTTGATCACATAGTGTACATAACTTTAGTCAACCGTGTTATTTATCTACATACTTCTCAGGATTGTGAGTGTCTCATTTATCCTTCCTTCCCTAAGTAAATCTTTGCGTCTAGTTTTAATTACTATGAAATTAAATTTATTCATCCTTTATCCAGCTTCCATTTTTCTCAAGACCAGACTTCTTTCAGGTTGTTTTGCGTTACCTACCCCAATTTCAACCTCTGCTCGTCCTACTGATCTATAAAAATGACTCCCAATCGTAGTGTTTCTTTCTCTTATTTAAGAGCTGAGGAATCTGATCGATTGTCTGTAGATTTCTGCCACATTTACGTCTGACAGCACACCTGTGGTGAGTAAATTTGCTTCCCGCTAAGCTACAAGTGAGCTAATCGCATGACAGCGTGATCATAAAAGAAAAGGAGTGTGAGATACAAAAGGTTACACCTTATCGCCAACGCAATGATGCAATCTATAAAAACGCTTAAGGAAACCGCGTCATCTTATTCTTAGTAATACCGACCAGGAAAGGGTAATAACTGCGGCGAAGTGAGGTCGAAGTTGGAACAGCAGTAATAAATTCTCTGATATTCATGAAACCAGAACGACGTACAAGTAGCCAAGTGAATTTGTCAAAATGCTAGAATGCGGCGTTAAGTTGCTACGTGTCGTTGGAACCCCCGACTGAATTCTGTTTGCTACTACGTTATACTCTAGTATGTTGCATATGTAGGACCACTAGATCAATAAAGAGACGAGATTACGCTTACGACTTACACGTTTTGGACCTTAAGAGTGAGGGAAGAATAGGTTCTATTTCCGCCATTTAATATTCCATACAATAACTTCCGCCTCCAGTTACTATCTGCTTACCGCTACATAGGGACTCGATAATATAGGTAACAAGTCTTCCATTATCTGCCGTCTTCTCCCAGGTAGGATGTTCGCGGCAGGGAGACAGGCTAGTTTTCTTACAATAACAAGCAATTGAAAATAAAGATCCCACTCTGTTAACGATCCTTGCATCATCGCCGACGTGTGATTTGGAGTTTGGTACTATTACAAATAGAAGTCCTCATCGGTAAATAATTTTCCTACCGTTCTTACATGAGTATACTTGCATCTAACCGGTGAAGCATATCAATTCCAAGGAAGAGAAAAAATGGTTCAAATGGCTCTGAGCACTATGGGACTCAACTGCTGAGGTCATTAGTCCCCTAGAACTTAGAACTAGTTAAACCTAACTAACCTAAGGACATCACAAACATCCATGCCCGAGACAGGATTCGAACCTGCGACCGTAGCGGTCTTGCGGTTCCAGACTGCAGCGCCTTTAACCGCACGGCCACTTCGGCCGGCCTCCAAGGAAGAGATCCAACCCTACATTGCTACAAACATGCAGCCATTGCGAGATTTATTTGGTGTCGAAACGGATATCTTTAGGCCTACATTGCCGAGGAAAATTCAAATTCCTCTGAAGATTTACTGGTTTCCCGTTACGACTGACATTATCCTCAGGAAGATACATGACCATCATGAATCCAAATCTTGACGGCGGTACATTTGCTTTGTTTCCCAACTTTCTCAAGCCAGTGTCACTATGTATCCTTCGACTGTAGAAATGCAGTGGTGTTTTTCAGTGACCTACACTTAAAACGGATTCTGCAGTAATGTGTTCACTATCCTGAACACTGTTTGAAATACGCCGAAGTCCTATCCCTGCTCACTTGATGTATTCTTCAGCTTCTCGATAACACTGTGTCGACCCACGCGCGGTGTGTCCATGTGTGCAGTAATGCCATGACGTACTTCAGGCTCCAACACAGACAAGATCTTTCTTCCACAAGACCAACGATGCAGTGGCGAATTGCCTGTTGGCAGTTAGGCGTGGATCATGAAAAACAATGAGCTGATTCAAAATGAAGTTGTGGTGTCACCGCAAGGCACCACACTTCCTAGGTTGTAGGCTTCAAATCGGCCGCGGTCCGTCAGTACACATCGGACCCGTGAGTCGCCACTGTCGACGCTAGCAGACCGAGCGCCGCCACTCGGCTCGTCTTATGAGACAAGCTAGCGCACTGGCCAGTTCTACAGCCGACTTTAATAGGAATGGTTCACTCGTTATAGTTTCAGAGATCTCATTTGCAGAGACGTTAGTTAGGATAGCCTTTAGCTAAAACAGTAGCTACGACCTAGCCGGGCGCCACATACAGTTCTGCATTGACAATTGATCTACATGGTGTTACAAAATGGTACGGCCAAACTTTCAGGAAACATTCCTCACACACAAATAAAGAAAAGATGTTATGTGGACATGTGTCCGGAAACGCTTAATTTCCATGTTAGAGCTCATTTTAGTTTCGTCAGTATGTACTGTACTTCCTCGATTCACCGCCAGTTGGCCCAACTGAAGGAAGGTTATGTTGACTTCGGTGCTTTGTATTGACATGCGACTCATTGATCTACAGTACTAGCATCAAACACATCAGTACGTAGCATCAAAAGGTTAGTGTTCATCACGAACGTGGTATTGCAGTCAGTGCAATGTTTACAAATGCGGAGTTGGCAGATGCCCATTTGATGTATGGATTAGCACGGGGCAATAGCCGTGGTGCGGTACGTTTGTATCGAGACCGATTTCCAGAACGAAGGTGTCCCGACAAGAAGACATTCGAAGCAGTTGATCGGCGTCTTAGGGACCACGGAACATTCCAGCCTATGACTCGCGACTGGGCAAGACCTAGAACGACGAGGACACCTGCAATGGACGAGGCAGTTCTTCGCGTAGTTGACGATAACCCTAATGTCAGCGTCAGAGAAGTTGCTACTGAACAAGGTAACATTGACCACATCACTGTATGGAGAGTGCTACTGGAGAACCAGTTGTTCCCGTACCATTTACAGCGTGTGCAGGCACTATCAGCAGCTGATTGGCCTCCACGGGTACACTTCTGCGAATGGTTCATCCAACAATGTGTCAATTCTCATTTCAGTGCAAATGTTCTCTTTACGGATGAGGCTTTATTCCAACATGATCAAATTTTAAATTTTCACAATCAACATGTGTGGGCTGACGAGAATCCGCACGCAATTGTGCAATCACGTCATCAACACAGATTTTCTGTGAACGTTTGGGCAGGCATTGTTGGTGATGTCTTGATTGGGCCCCATATTCTTCCACCTACGCTCAATGGAGCACGTTATCATGATTTCATACGGGATACTCTACCTGTGCTGCTAGAACATGTGCCTTTACAAGTACGACACAACATGTGGTTCATGCACGATGGAGCTCATGCACATTTCAGTCGAAGTGTTCGTACGCTTCTCAACAACAGATTCGGTGACCGATGGATTGGTAGAGGCGGGCCAATTCCATGGCCTCCGCGCTCTCCTGACCTCAACCCTCTTGACTTTCATTTATGGAGGCATTTGGAAGCTCTTGTCTACGCAACCCCGGTACCAAATGTAGAGACTCTTCGTGCTCGTATTGTGGACGGCTGTGATACAATACGCCATTCTCCAGGGCTGCATCCGCACATCAGGGATTCCATGTGACGGAGGGTGGATGCATGTATCCTCGCTAACGGAGGACATTTTGAACATTTCCTGTAACAAAGTGTTTGAAGTCACGCTGGTATGTTCTGTTGCTGTGTGTTTCCATTCCATGATTAATGTGATTTGAAGAGAGGTAATAAAATGGTCTCTAACATGGAAAGTAAGCGTTTCCGGACACATGTCCGCATAACATACACTCCTGGAAATTGAAATAAGAACACCGTGAATTCATTGTCCCAGGAAGGGGAAACTTTATTGACACATTCCTGGGGTCAGATACTTCACATGATCACACTGACAGAACCACAGGCACATAGACACAGGCAACAGAGCATGCACAATGTCGGCACTAGTACAGTGTATATCCACCTTTCGCAGCAATGCAGGCTGCTATTCTCCCATGGAGACGATCGTAGAGATGCTGGATGTAGTCCTGTGGAACGGCTTGCCATGCCATTTCCACCTGGTGCCTCAGTTGGACCAGCGTTCGTGCTGGACGTGCAGACCGCGTGAGACGACGCTTCATCCAGTCCCAAACATGCTCAATGGGGGACAGATCCGGAGATCTTGCTGGCCAGGGTAGTTGACTTACACCTTCTAGATCACGTTGGGTGGCACGGGATACATGCGGACGTGCATTGTCCTGTTGGAACAGCAAGTTCCCTTGCCGGTCTAGGAATGGTAGAACGATGGGTTCGATGACGGTTTGGATGTACCGTGCACTATTCAGTGTCCCCTCGACGATCACCAGTGGTGTACGGCCAGTGTAGGAGATCGCTCCCCACACCATGATGCCGGGTGTTGGCCCTGTGTGCCTCGGTCGTATGCAGTCCTGATTGTGGCGCTCACCTGCACGGCGCCAAACACGCATACGACCATCATTGGCACCAAGGCAGAAGCGACTCTCATCGCTGAAGACGACACGTCTCCATTCGTCCCTCCATTCACGCCTGTCGCGACACTACTGGAGGCGGGCTGCACGATGTTGGGGCGTGAGCGGAAGACGGCCTAACGGTGTGCGGGACCGTAGCCCAGCTTCATGGAGACGGTTGCGAATGGTCCTCGCCGATACCCCAGGAGCAACAGTGTCCCTAATTTGCTGGGAAGTGGCGGTGCGGTCCCCTACGGCACTGCGTACGATCCTACGGTCTTGGCGTGCATCCGTGCGTCGCTGCGGTCCGGTCCCAGGTCGACGGGCACGTGCACCTTCCGCCGACCACTGGCGACAACATCGATGTACTGTGGAGACCTCACGCCCCACGTGTTGAGCAATTCGGCGGTACGTCCACCCGGCCTCCCGCATGCCCACTATACGCCCTCGCTCAAAGTCCGTCAACTGCACATACGGTTCACGTCCACGCTGTCGCGGCATGCTACCAGTGTTAAAGACTGCGATGGAGCTCCGTATGCCACGGCAAACTGGCTGACACTGACGGCGGCGGTGCACAAATGCTGCGCAGCTAGCGCCATTCGACGGCCAACACCGCGGTTCCTGGTGTGTCTGCTGTGCCGTGCGTGTGATCATTGCTTGTACAGCCCTCTCGCAGTGTCCGGAGGAAGTATGGTGGGTCTGACACACCGGTGTCAGTGTGTTCTTTTTTCCGTTTCCAGGAGTGTATTTTCTTTCTTTGTGTGTGAGGAATGTTTCCTGAAAGTTTGGCCGTAACTTTTTGTAACACCCTGTATATGTGTGAAGCAATCAGAAATGTAAAGAAGTATTCGTAGTTCAGTCTATAACTGCACTTGTAAATATTATTGTACAAAGTCAAGATCGAAGTTCACCGCTGATGCTGAATTAAAGCCAAGTATTCAATTGTATTCCTGTCAACTAACTTTCTAATCATTTAAGATATTCCAGATACATCCCGTCAAGTATAGATCATTGATCCTCACGTCAGCCTACGTGATCAAAGCGTGCAATTATCGGCCACACCTCGTGATCATACTAGGAGTCAAATTGCGTGATTGACTCAGCGGGTCACCCTTTTTCCATGAGGCCTATAGTTCCGCATCATACATAACAGAAGTGATCCAAGTACGGTCAGCACATGTGAGCTATAGCCAGCATACCATGCTATTATACAAAATTATTTTTCGTAGTTTGAGACTGATACAGGGTTGAGCCAATAAGTCAAGACCACCGCCCCCCCCCCCCCCCCCCCCTCCGAGAGTAGATGCCACCTCGCAGCGTTATGGCCACGTGATGCGTTCGGAAAAGTCTGTAAGCAGAGCAGAGTAGAATAGGATAGGGAATAGTTGTATCTACGACACGTGCCAGAATGGGGAAATACACCGACATAAGCGACTTTTACAAGGAACAATGTCTTTATGTTCCCGCACCTGGACATGTCAGTAATGGCGGAACCGATTGGATGTTCTGTGCTACGTTGTGATGATGCATAGAAAGTTGTTGTACTGCAAGCGGCGGTAGGTAATAATCTGACAGACGCCCATGTGTCATCACAGAACGTGGAAGTCACAGAGGCTCACCCGGTCCTTAAGGACGTCAGACGGGCCGACTTCGAGAAGGAGAGGCACCACAGGACATTTTAATTTGCGCTGTCTATACTTTTACAAATAAATTCATAAAACTTTGTCAGCATGACCATGAAGGATTCAGAATTCACACTCGTAGCAGTGGAAGTTCAAAAACACGAAAAAATAATATTTTTAAAATGTGAAATTTCATGATTTTTTTCGCTTACTGTTGGCTGCATTCGTTGCTATAGGTACTCTTTTCTTCATAAGTAAGAGAGATTCTTCGATGAATTTTGCACAGCTTACAAACCATACTTACAGGTGTATGAAACTCTAGAATTTATTTAATCTATGGAAAAATGAATGGGCTGTTACGTTTTAAACTTCATGTTTAGAGAAAACTCCAATTTTACAGTTAATTGTCTCAATTTTTACCACAGTTTTTTTTACAGATCTGGGAAATTCTAGAGCTTCATACACCTGTAAGTATCGTTTGTATGCTGTGCAAAATTCATCGAAGAATCTCTCCTACTTATAAAGAAAAGTGTACCTACAGCAACAAATGCAGCCAATACCAAGTGAAAAAATGATGAAATTTCACAGGTAAAAAAAAATTTGTTTTGTTATGTTTATGAACTTCCTCTGCTATGAGTGTGAATCCTGAATCCTTCCTGGTCATGCTAACAAAGTTTTATGAATTTGTTTGTAAAAGTATAGACAGTGCAAATTAAAATGTCCTGTGGTGCCTCTCCTGCTCCAAGTCGGCCCGTTTCAAGTGCTACCCCCCTTAAAGCAGGGTGGACAGTGATCTGTGGCAGATCCAACAGGAGAATAACGTGCTGGTACTGACACCAGTGATTCGGAGCACACCATCAACGGCACACTGTAGAACATGGGACTCCAGACGACCCCACGATATCGTCAATTACGATTTTAGTGGGCACGGGATCATCAAAATTTGACCGTCACCTAATGGAAAAATGTCGGGTGGTCGAATACATCTTGTTTCATCAAGTCGATGGTCGCCTTCATCCGTGGAAAGGGCTACTCGAAACGTGCACCGCGTCACGCGCCATCTTAATGATGAAAGGAAGGTAAAAAGTCATTGTAGATAAATGTTAGAATCTTTCCTTCGCCATACAGTCAAAAACAGGATGCTCTTGATCTCGTGTTTTAGTTTCTTTGGACTTAAAAACTATTACCATCTGTTTGTGAAACACTAAAATATTATCACTGCTGAAAAATTAATTACTTCCAAAACTAAACCAGTCTCCGTTGCGAAATTCTTTATGTCAATGATGCATTTCACCCTTTTGGGGAATTATCAGATTGTTGTAAAAGTGGCTTGATACATACCCATCAGTCATAGAAACACATATAATGTAAAATAAACACCAAGGTAAACGGATACGAAATCCTTGCGTCATGAAACTTCTAAACCGTGAATACTCCATTACTTGTCAGCGCGCCAGAGCAGATATTGTGCCGAGTGCGGTTTGTACCATGGTTTTGTAAGCGTGGCTCTATCTTACACTATGTGATCAAAAGTGTTCGGACACCCCGAAAGGCCGGCCAGAGTGGCCGAGCGGTTAAAGGCGCTGCAGTCTGGAACCGCACGACCGCTGCGGTCACAGGTTCGAATCCTGCCTCCGGCATGGATGTATGTGATGTCCTTAGGTTAGTTAGGTTTAAGTAGTTCTAAGTTCTAGGGGACTTATGACCAAAGCAGTTGAGTCCCATAGTGCTCAGAGCCATTTGAATTTTTGAAGACCCCAAAACATACATTTTTCATATCAGGTGCATTGTGCTGCCACCTACTGCCAGGAACTCCATATCACCGACCTCCGTAGTCATTAGACATCGTGAGAGAGCAGAATGGGGCGCTACGCGGAACTCACGGACTTCGAACGTGGTCAGGTGATTGGGTGTCACTTTTGTCATACCTCTGTATGCGAAATTTCCGCACCCCTAAACATCCCTAGGTCCACTGTTTCCGATGTGATAGTGAAGTGGAAACGTAAACGGACACGTACAGCACGAAAGCATACAGGCCGACCTCGTCTGGTGACTGACAAACCGCCGACAGTTGAAGAGGGTCGTAATGTGTAATAGGCAGACATCTATCCAGACCATCGCACAGGAATTCCAAATTGCATCTGGATCCACTGCAAGTACTACGACAGTTTGGCGGGAAGTGAGAAAACTTGGATTTCACCGTCGAGCGGCTGCCCATAAGCCACATATCACGCCAATAAATGCCAAACGACGCCTCACTTTACAGTCTGGAACCGCGCGGCCGCTACAGTCGCAGGTTCGAATCCTGCCTCGGGCATGGATGTGTGTGATGTCCTTAGGTTTGTTAGGTTTAAGTAGTTTTAAGTTCTAGGGGACTGATGACCTAAGATGTTGAGTCCCATAGTGCTCAGAGCCATTTGAACCATTTGAACGCCTCACTTGGTGTAAGGAGCGTAAACATTGGACGATTGAACAGTGAGAAAACGTTGTGTGGAGTGACGAATCACGGTACGCAATGTTCCGATCCGATGGCAGGGTGTGGGTATGGCGAATGTCCAGTGAACGTCGTCTGCCCGTGTTTAGTGCCAACAGTAAAATTCAGAGGTTGTGGTGTTATGGTGTGGTCGTGTTTTTCATGGCGGGGGACTTCACCCCTTGTTATTTTGCGTGGCACTGCCATAGCACAGGCCTACATTAACGTTTTAAGCACCTTCTTGCTTCCCACTGTTGAAGAGAAATTCGGGGATGGCGATTGCATCTTTCAACACGATCGAGCACCTACGCGTAATGCACGTCCTGTGGCGGAGTTGATACACGACAATAACATCCCTGTAATGGACGGCCTGCACAGAGTCCTGACCTGAATCCTGCGAAACACGTTTCGGATGTTTTGGAATGCCGACTTACTGCCAGGCCTCACCGACCGACATCAATACCTCTCCTCAGTGCAGCATTCCGTGAAGAATGGGCTGCCATTCGCCAAGAAACCTTCCAGGACCTGATTGAACGTATGTCTGCGAGAGTGGAAGCTGCCTTCAATGCTAAGGGTGGTCCAGTACCATACTGAATTCCAGAATTACCGATGGAGAGTGCCACGAACTCGTAAGTCATTTTCAGCCAGGTGTCCGGAAACTTTTGATCACATAGTGTATATTGCCACGGCGGAGCTGACTGGTGTGCTCAAGATCCACTTCATGGCTTAGATTTTTCATGACCAATGGATTATGTATCCAGTACCTTGATGTTTATTTTAGATTATATGTGGATTAATAACTGAAAGGTCACGTATGCAGCTACTTCTACACAATCTGATGATGACCCAAAAGAGTGAAACGGGTCACTGACATTAAATAATTTCGCAACCGAGACTGTTTTTGTTCTGAAATACTTTTAAACCGGTTACTGTAACTACCTGCCACGATGGAATGGGGAAATTTTTACATTCATTTCTTCTTTCCTTTCCACGCATTTAACTATGTTATTTTTGATTTTTCCTAATAAAATCTAGTACTATGCAGACACGATGAAAAAATTAATGAAATTATGTGCGTTATAACCGCAGCATTACGTGAACTACAAAAACATTTGTAAAACGATGTAGTAAACACACCGGCACTGTCAGAGATTTTGTCCTCTATACGTGTTCTGAAGCCAAACGTAATGAGTTCACGCAGAGACTGTATTCCTTGACATTCCTTGACTTTCGACTAACGTATGACTCAGTACCACACCTTATAAATTAATAGGTGGTCATAGAAGAAATAAAGTACAATTTGTGACCAGATTGTGGATTTATTGGCAAAGGAAACGAAGCCGGTTACCTTGGATGGAGAGTCATCGACAGATGTAAAGTAAGTTCAGGAGTTTGTTGGGACACGTGTTTATCTTGTTGTATATTATTGACCTGGCGGCAATACTAACTGAAACACCAAACTTTTTTCAGACGAAGCAGTTATCTGTGATGATACACGATCTGAGAAATATTGCACAGATTTTCATTAAGATCTGGATGAGATTTCAAAAGTGGTACAATGACATCTGTAATGATATACAGTCTGAGAAATATTGAACATATATACGTTAAGATCTGGATAAGATTTCAACTGGTACAATGACTTGTAACTCGCTTTAAATGTTCAAAAATTAAAAATCTACACCTTACAGAACGAAAAAAGCGTAGTTCCCTGCGACTAAAATGTCAATGAACCAGTCAACTCACAAAAATAACTGGGTGTAATAATTTGTAGGAATCTGAAACTGAATGACCACATAGACTCAGTCATACGTAAAAGAGGTGGCAGACTCTGGTTTATTGATAGGATGTTGCGGAAATGCAATCCGTGTACAACAGGAATTGTTCACAAAACACTTATGTGACCTATCACAGAATATTGCTCACGTTTGTGGAATTAAAAAGTAAAAAGAACAGGAGTATCTCGACCATTGAACAAATACAAATAAGGCCACGGGTGTGGTTGATGTATGTGACGCAATTTCTGACAAGAGAGTGGTCTTACTCGTTATACCGAAACATGTCTGTCTTTTTGCCACTGTTTTTCAACTCTGAAAAGATTCAAAAGCAAAATTGTAGCTGCTGACATGAAATGGAAGTTACCTAAACAAAATCACTTGCTCAACAGAAGAGATAGTAGTGACGATGAATAAGTGCTCATAGCTCTTCAGGTATGCATTTTAGAGTCCATTTATAATGGACAGTTTTTCCTTGTTTTGGTCCATACTACCACCTTTGAAAGTTGCCTACCCTACAATGGTAGCAACAACAGTACCAACTCTACTGTCAGAGGTATCAAAAAAGTTTTCGTTCACAACTTTCGAATCGTTCGTTTCCGGTACATGAACACTTACATCAAATTAATCCATTTATCCTAGAAAGAAGGAGAAGTAAAGAAGAACTACAGTATCTGTTGAATGGAAATAACAGTAGATGAGTAGAGAATCGAAGAAAGACGAAAGTAATGAGAAGTAGCAGAAATGAGAACAGCGAGATACTTAACATCAGGATTGGTGGTTACGACATAAATGAAGTTAAGGGCTTCTGTCACCTAGGCAGCAAAATTACCCATGACGGACGGAGCAAGGAGGACATTTGTGGTGTCACCGCCAGACACCACACTTGCTAGGTGGTAGCCTTTAAATCGGCCGCGGTCCGTTAGTATACGTCGGACCCGCGTGTCGCCACTCTCAGTGATTGCAGACCGAACGCCGCCACACGGCAGGTCTAGAGAGACTTCCTAGCACTCGCCCCACTTGTACAACCGACTTCGCTAGCGATGGTTCACTGACAAAATACGCTCTCTTTTGCCGAGACGATAGTTTATCATAGCCTTCAGCTACGTCATTTTCTACGACCTAGCAAGGCGCCATATTCAGTTACTATTGATATTGTGAATCATGTACCGTCAAGAGCGACGTTCATCATTAATGGATTAAAGTTAAGTATTCCACCAGCTACGTCCGTTTTTCTAAATTCTAATTTCCTTGTCCTGTTCCAGACCTCACGCCAGCCTGCGTGAGCTAAAACGCGTGCCTTTCGGCCTCCTCTAGTAACACGGTATTGGCTCTCCTGCCAACCACAACAACATCAAAGCAGACTACTATTACCAAACGTAAGCCTTAATTTAAGGAAGAAAGTTCTGAGAATTTACGTTTGAAGTACAGCATTGTACGTTAGTGAAACACGGACTGTGGGAAAACCAGAAAAGAATGGAATCGAAGTATTTGAGATGTGGTGCCACAAAGGAATGTTGAAAATTAAGTGGACTGATAATATAAGGAATGAGGAGCTTCTGCGCAGTATCGGAGAGGAAAGGAATATATGGAAAACACTGACAACGAGAAGGAGCAGGATGATAGGACATCTGTTAAGACATCACGGAATAACTTCCAAAGTACCAGAGGCAGCTGTAGAGTGTAAAAAAATCCGAGAAAATTTGTAACATCATCATGGAATTGCCGTATGTATAAATACGTTTACAGAACTTTGACGTTCTGTAGCGTCGTTGGATGACGTTTCCGGACATGCGTTCCTACATAAAACTTGATGTAATACGTCCCCATTACAACTTCTAGAAGTGCGTAACACGAATTATGAAACACCTTAAATACTCGTACTCGGCAAACTACTTTACGTTGAACATTTTGTCTCCTCTCACAGGTGCTGGCGATAGTTGTAAATGTTTTGATCTTCGCTGTGGAGATATAGAACAGACGCCAAATCAGATGAAGACTATCTGATATGCTAAACGGTAGTTTAGCCTTTAGACGAACATGTAAATAGCGCAGACATGTGGCTAGAAACAGCTAAAGCACATAATATTGGAATTGCGAATACATAGACGAAGAAACTGAAGAAAGTCTTACTTATGAAGACTCTTCGAGTTACAGTGCCACATATAGTCATCAATTATCTCCGAAAGCCGCACCAGGAACTCAAATTACCTTATCAGACAAAAAAAAAAAAAAAAAAAAAAAAAGCGGTTAGGTATTGATTGAAAATGTACGTCGCTTTTTCCGTTCGAAATGTGCATTGTATAGATGGAAAAAGGAAGAGTCGACTCAAACTTTCGGCGGATTTAAATGCGCGACTTTTTAAACTGTCTACCGCAGCCAGACAAAAGTCGTTTAGTGTCAGCGATACAGTTTTAATTTACTGGGCGTTAGATATTGCTAAGGCCGACAGGCGCTAAAGAATTTACAGCCTCTCAAAGTTAGATTAGTCACTTCAAAAGATCAGACAAAATTGTAGGAGCAAATATAACATAATCTTTATCGAGGAACAGGTCGGAAAATGAAGTAATTCAAATCGTAATGATAGAAGCTTTTACTACGTCATGGTTTTCTTCTGTTCTGCGAGAACAGCTCTCTTCTCCTTCTAGATATAGATATGTGGTAGGTCATAAAAGTTCTGCTTCATTAAAAGCTGTATTTCGAGCTCACCTTGATAAAGAAGTAGAGATACTTCAGGTTTCAGCCGGCATGACGGACTTAATTCAACCATTATATAGCGAATTTTTCCCTCAGTGGAAGGCATTATACAGGAAACTAACAGGGGAAATAAGTGTGTGCACATCACTGCAGTTTCCAGTCTACCACCGTGTTCTTATCAGTAGTACATTATCACTTTCCTCTCTACGGTTTTAAAATTTGATTAAATATGTGTGGCACTCCACGAAATATACTAATATTAGACCTCATTCATTTTCCACACCGTTAAATTTTGTCCAAGGACGTCTAATAACGTTTATGACCCGCAAGGCTGTGATATGTGGTCTTTATTTGTATATTTTGGGTGCACAAAAATGTATGTTTGGAATATAGCATCAATATTTCGCATTTTCGCGGTCGTTAAAAGAAATAAAATTAATTCTGACGTGTTCTAAACCGTATATTTACATGTATCTTTTCGATAGCAAGTGGGAAAGAATGTTGTAGGAAACATGTCCGTTGTACTTGTCAACGTATGTTTAGTTATCTCACGATCGCTTTCACTCGGCGAATCACCTCTCTCATTGCTGTGGCAAGAGGACGGCGCGTGGCTAACGCCGACTTGTTCCTAGATGGCGTTGACGTAACGTTGCGAGAGAGGTCAGCGCTGTATAATAGGCTGTTATAAACGCGCTAACTAAGCGACAAATGTCTTACTTCAAAAAGCTTTTTACAGACTTCCAGATCGTGTCAACAGCTAATATATTGCATACAGATATTTTCAACGTTAGCTCACAGTGGTAAGTAACTCAAAACTGGTTTCGACATAACAAGTCTGACCATTTCTTTGTGAAACTTCCGGGCAGATTAAAACTGTGTGCCGGACCGAGACTCGAACTCGGGACCTTTGCCTTTCGCGGCCAAGTGCTCTACCGACTGAGCTACCCAAGCACGACTCACGCCCCGTCCTCACAGCTTTACTCCTGCCAGCATCTCGCCTCCTACCTTCCAAACTTTACAGAAGCTCCCCTGCTCCGCTGCAGAGTGAAAATCTAATTCTGGCATTCCTTTATGAGGTGCTCAAAATCCTGAACTGGCTGAGACTTGAAGGTAGATGCAAAGTGCCTCTGAGAGTCTGCCTACACAGTTTCAGGAACCACCGTTAAGTAAGGAAACTATATATATATATATATATATATATATATCACAATCCCTACGTCTAGCTTCCGCAGGGTCCTCGAAGCTTGCGGAGACAATTTTCAGTATTTATTCCTCCAGTGCTCCATAAGCGAATGGAATGAGAAGAAACCCTATTATGTGCTACAATGGGAAGCAGCCTCCGCTAAGCAATTCACAGTGGTTTTATAGATGTTGAAGTGGTGACAAATTGAATTTCCTGCAGCTGACCCCACATGAAGTGCTCTTGGGTTAGGACCACTTCTGAGCTGGGTTGGTCTGTGATAGTGTGGTGGGGTCTTGGTAGCCTCTTCTAAATGCAAAACATTTCATTAGCACTTACTTGACGTCACTGGTACCCTCTTGGTGAAGGTGGTGGCCACGTCCAGTCGCAGCACACGCTGAGGACGCCACGTGGCAGCTACCACACGCTGACGTCAGCGCCACGCAGTGCTGACTCCAGTAGGTTAAGCTGCAGAGGGTGGTCCAGTTTGGGGGACACAGCCACTCGTGGACAATGCCAGTAGTGCTGATGACTGCCGAGCTACTTTCGGTGGATGCCAGCCTCTGGTGGTGGAACTCGCACCAGCGAGTGTCGGTGCGTGACAGCTGGACACTCGCACCACAACAGACCCGTGGATGGCTGCTCTGTCCGGGTCTTATTTTGCAACGTAGAATATGGACTGAGAGTACATTGTAGAAAGACGAAAACAGCGAGGAAACATCAGGATTTCTGGTCACGAAGTAGACGGAGTTCAGGATTCCGCTAGCTAGGAAGCAAGGAGGACATAAAGAGCAGAAAAGCGCTGGCAAAAAGGGCATTCCAGGCCAAGAGAAATCTGTTAGTATCAAGCTTAGGCCGTAATATTAGGAAGAAATTTCTTAGAATGTACTTTTGGAGAACAGCGTTGTATGGTCGGGAAACATGGACTGTGGGAAAACCGGAACAGAAGAGAATCTAAGCATTTAAGATGTGGTGCTACAGATGAATGTTGAAAATTAGGTAGACTGATAAGGTGAGGAATGAAGAGGATCTGTGGAAAATCGGCGGAGAAAGGAATACATGGAAAACACTGACAAGAAGAGATATGGTGGTAGGACATCTTTTAGCACATCAGGGAACAACTCCCATTGTACTAGGAGGAGGAGCAGAGGGTAAACACTGTAGGGGAAAACAGAGATTGGAATACATCCATTAAGTAATTGAGAAAGTAGGTTTCAGGCACTACTCTGAGATGAAGAGATTGGCACAGGAGAGGAATTCGTGGTGGACCGCATATAACTGCAGATACCACATATTTAATTAAGGCGACAACAGCCAATGATGCCTTCAGTGTAGATGTACACAGAGTTCCAACTGTTATGGTAATCTGCGAGATGCGGCGAGTTGTAAGGCTAATGAGCAGGGATACTACATTAGCAGCGTGTGAGGTATAAGTTGTGTCTGGATGGCGTAGTGGTCAGCGCATCTGGCTAGTAAGTAAAGGACTTGGCTTCAAATCTGTCCCACACAAATTCTCAATATGCTCCATACAATGCTGATACAGATCAGTGGCCACTGATTGCTAATAGTATTCTCTTGGTGATAAAACTATTTTCTTTCGTTTCTTTCTCTAACCTAACAAAACGGTAAAAAATCAAACCATTGTGACATCACACAAGAAGTGAATCTTTAACTTTTACGAGCGTGTAGTTAATTCATTATGAACAAATAATCCTCCAGAGGACACTTAAATTTTTTTGAATAGCGATACCTCTAAATGGAAAGAACGTTATTCACTTCAGGAAAAGCCATTTATTCTGAGATTGCCAGGAAACTGATTGGTAATGATGTCATTTCATTTGAATTTTCACTGTGCTGTGATTAAAAGGTGGTGAACTCGAGTTTTGAGCTTTGATAATGCCCTACATATTCTGTAAAGGTCCTTCTTTGCTATCGTTAAAGTGCCATTAAATTTACGTTTAATATAATGTGGATAATTACAGCGACAAACCAATACAGTTGGTATGGGTTTAGGTGGGTCACATCAAAGGTGTAAGAGGAGTTCCTTAGCTGAGTATTTGTGGGAACTGTATCTTGTTAGCCGTTGCAGTTTCTTTTATGTATGAAGTTGCCACTTCGTGTTTTATTGCTTCGAGTGGCGATTATAACACTGTCGACGACTTACTGAATCTGGTTTGAAACGAGACATGAACGTATTATTCAATTTCTTAAACTTCCATTCATGTCACAGTTACTTTCCTGACAGGTCTGACGTTACACTGATTCTATTTTGCAAATGATGATGTGAATTTAGTTTGGCGTATTTGCTTCTTTTTATTGCGATCCTTGTCAGTTAAATGCTTATGAAGTCTATTGACAGTGTTTCCATGTTCTTATTTTTAAAAAAAGCTCTTTTTACGTACACTTGATGTGTTAACTAATCTGTCTTATGGTGCAGGTGAGTTACTGAAAAAACATTGGATCACAATAGAAAAAGTTTTGTGATCATGCTTTGGGTGTTTGACATCAAGATATTTTAATCGAAACTGTTCCATCGAACATTTTGCACCTCTATTGTGTAAATATTTATAATGCTCTCATTAGAAATTTCTAAGGCATGTAAGCCACATTAACGTCAGTATTATGAGGAAGCTCAGGTTTTGTCATTGTACCGTCAGACAATTTTGATATTTGCGCTTTAGTTAATATGTGTTTAGCTGTTTGTGTGGACTGTTAGCTTTCCATTAATTTTTTTACTTTGTCAACAAAACTTCGCTTAGCATTTCTTCGGGCAGCATGTGGAGCAAAAGAATCTAGAAAAATCCGGTATTTTTTCTGGAATTAATGCTCCTTTATCTATAATCATGACAACTACATGTCAGTGTGCTATCTAATGCAAGCATAAGTCACTGTTCCATTGCTTGTCATTAGACACTTAAAACACTTGTTAATCACTGACCATTCACGGCCACCAGGACCATAGCTTAAGTATCTTTGTCGTTCGTTGAGAAACACTGCGGTTATATCACAACAGTGGGAATTGTACCTGCCACACTTTATTTCCTAGCATCTAAGGAGTTCTAGGAAACGTGATATTCCGTCGTTGCAACGTATAATGAACGTTATTCCGATGTTGATTTGCGTGATAGGGAATCAAGACCTTCCCAGAAGAAAACCAAATCACCTGAATAGGCCGCAAAGGAAATTCCAACGCCGGCAGCGGCATTTTTGCGGTAGCTACAAACAGTGGTCCGAAGTCTTCTGTGTTTCCGCTGAATCACCAGAAGCGATTGCCCCAAGGAAACGCGCGTGTTCACAGAAGTGACGACCAGTCTGTCTCTTGGCGGCCACTTACGGGAAGCGGCGGGCTCTGGCGGCGTAGGCGGACCGCAGGACGGCGCCCACCTGCGGCCACTGGTCAGCAGGTACGAGCTTGCGGTCCGTTAACGTTGAGTGAAGGCCTCGACTCAGGCGTGAGCCCGTCAGGACAGAGGAGCGCAAACTCGACGTAGTGACAATAACTTTGAGTTTTCTACATCTGCATCCACGCCTATATTCCGGAAGCCACCCTACAGCGTATGGAGGAGGGTACTTTATGTACCACTACTACTCCGCCCTTCCCTATTCCAGTCGCGAAAAGTTCGTTGGGAGAAACATTGCTGGTAAGCTTCCGTGTAAGCTCGAAATTATAACTTCGTAGACGTTTCGCGAGATATTCGTAGGAGCGTACAACATACTGATACTCTTCTAGAAACGTACGTCTCGAAACTTTTGACAGTAAACAGTACCGAGATGCACAGGGCATCCCTTGCACCGTCTGCCACTGGAGTTGGCTGAATGTCTCCATGACTCTTTCGAGCTTGCTGGATGAATTTGTAACTAAACGCTCTGCTCCTATTTGGATCTTGTCTGTTTCCTGTGCCAATCCTATCTACACTACTGGCCATTAAAATTGCTACACCACGAAGATGACGTGCTATAGACGCGAAATTTAACCGACAGGAAGAAGATGCTGTGATATGAAACTGATTAGCTTTTCAGAGCATTCACACAAGGTTGACGCCGGTGGCGACACCTACAACGTGCTGACACGAGGAAAGTTTCCAACCGATTTCTCATACACAAACAGTAGTTGACCGGCGTTGCCTGGTGAAACGTTGTTGTGATGCCTCGTGTAAGGAGGAGAAATGCGTACCATCACGTTTCCGACATTGATAAAGGTCGGATTGTAGCCTATCGCGATTGCGGTTTATCGTATCGCGAGATTTCTGCTCGCGTTGGTCGAAATCCAATGACTGTTAGCAGAATATGGAATCGATGGGTTGAGGAGGGTAATACGGAACGCCGTGCTGGATCCCAACGGCTTCGTATCACTAGCAGTCGAGATGACAGGCATCTTATTCGCATGGCTGTAACGGATCGTGCAGCCACGTCTCAATCCCTGAGTCAACAGATGGGGACGTTTGCAAGACAACAATCATCTGCACGAACAGTTCGACGAGGTTTGCAGCAGCATGGACTATCAGCTCGGAGAACATGGCTGCGGTTACCCTTGACGCTGCATCTCAGACAGGAGCGCCTGCGATGGTGTACTCAACGACGAACCTGGGTGCACGAATGGCAAAACCTGAAATCAGGTTCTGTTTACAGCATCATGATAGTCGCATCCGTGTTTGGCGACATCGCAATGAACGCACATTGGAAGCGTGTATTCGTCATCGCCATACTGGCGTATCACCCGGCGTGATGGTATCGGGTGCCATTGGTTACACGTCTCGGTCACCTCTTGTTCGCATTGACGGCACTTTGAACAGTGGACGTTACATTTCAGATGTGTTACGACCTGTGGCTCTACGTTTCATTCGATCCCTGCGAAACCCTACATTTCAGCAGGATAATGCACGACCGCGTATCGAAGGTCCTGTACGGGCCTTTCTGGATACAGAAAAGTTCGACTCTCACCAATTGAAAACGTCTGGTCAAAGGTGGCCGAGCAACTGGCTCGTCACAATATGCCAGTCACTACTCTTGATGAACTGTGGTATCGTGTTGAAGCTGCATGGGCAGCTGTACCTGTACACGCCATCCAAGCTCTGTTTGACTCAATGCCCAGGCGTATCAAGGCCGTTATTACGGCCAGAGGTGGTTTTTCTGGGTAATGATTCCTCAGGATCTATGCACCCAAATTGCGTGAAAATATAATCACATGTCAGTTCTAGTATAATATATTTGTCCAATGAATACCCGTTTATCATCTGCATTTCTTCTTGGTGTAGCAATTGTAATGGCCAGTAGTGTAGTACAGTTCCATACTGATGAACAATATTGAGGTATTGATCCAGCGAGACTTTTGTAAGCTGCCTTCTTTGGAAAGTTAGAAATTTGTGGTAAGATCTTATGAGACCAGACTGCTGAGGTCACCGGTCCCTAAGTTTACACACTATTTAATCTAACTTAATGTAACTTACTCTAAGGACGAAACACACAGCCATGCCCGAGGGAGGACTCGAACCTCCGACGGGGGGAAGCCGCGCGGACTGTGACAAGACGCCTGAGACCGCGCGGCTGCCTTCTTTGTTTCTGGACTTCTCCCTGGGGATTATTCTTGTTTTGCTCTGTTCTGGAAGATACGCTCGTCATTTCAGTCGATAATTTACGTCTTAGCAAAATGGAATTTTCGGCTTTCTATTTCATTCGTGTCTCTACTTTACGTTCCTATTCATATTGAAACTTGCTCCTGCTGCTGTTGATATTACCCTATATTCATTTGACCAGAAAATTGTATCCAACTTCCATTTCATTTCTCTGAAAAAGTCTATGTACACTTTGGGCCTTTTCATTTCCCTTTCCAGGTTTTCTATTTTGCATTCCACATTGAGACTTCTGATATCACTATTTGACTTGTTGAATACAACTCTTTCACTGGTTACTTAATCTTTTTGACATGGTCATCTACCTCTTTGTGATTTGACTGGCTGGCTAATACGGAAACTTTTGCCAGTGGAGAGATTATGATTACACTTTCCTTAATCACAGTTGACATGTCCTATGCACACGGTTTAGATTGTTCTATTAATTTGGTTTCCAGTGCCTTCTGAAACTTCATGCTATTGACCTAATAACATGGGCAGTGGGGCTTCCTGAACCTCTACACGCTCATCTGCCTCTTTCGCACGGCCACTCCCACAACGATGGTACCGGAAGTTAACGTGGAACGCGCATTTGCCCATGGTGTATTATGAGTGACATTTTGTGAGGAATTGAGAGTGTATCAGAGAGATGCATCGGTTAACTGTGTTTCTACACAGGCTGGTTAAAATGCCTCAGTCCAGCTAATGCGGAATATACAGATATGGTGTATTTTCACGGCTTGTGCGATTATAATGCTCCTGATCTCCAATAATACCGTCGGCGCCTCCCGACACTACGAATTTCTGAGCGTAGTGCGTTTGCGAGAGTTTTCAGCACGTTGCGTGAAGCACGTATTCTTCCTAGCTCCCATTTTTCTTGTTCTGAACGTCAACAACCTGTGCAGGAACAGCAGTATGTTGTTTAGAAGTGAAATTTAGCCCTGCTACCGGCACACGGCAACTTTCTGCACATATCATTGACCAACGAACAAGAATATGGCGAACATTACAACAGGTCCGCAACCTACTCATTGGTGACAACGCAGCACGCCTTGTCTTTTATCACTGCTTAAAAATGACAGTCGTCATTTGCTTCCAGTAATACTATTTACTGATGAATCCAAATTTACTCGAAATGGAACCAATACCACACACATACGAGTCATCGATGGACGGAGAAAAAAAAAAAAACACATTCTACAGCGGACACCAGTTTCCAAGTAAGCTTTTTCTATCACTGTTTGGTGTGGTATGATAGGTAGCTCAGGCCGGCCGGTGTGGCCGAGCGGTTCTAGGCGCTACAGTCCGGAACCGCGCGACCGCTACGGTCGCAGGTTCGAATTCTGCCTCGGGCATGGATGTGTGTGATGTCCTTAGGTTAGTTAGGTTTAAGTAGTTCTAAGTTCTAGGGGACTTATTGTGGTGTCACCGCCAGACACCACACTTGCTAGGTGGTAGCCTTTAAACCGGCCGCGGTCCATTAGTATACGTCGGACCCATGTGTCGCCACTGTCAGTGATAGCAGACCGAGCGCCACCACACGGCAGGTCTAGAGAGACGTACTAGCACTCGCCCCAGTTGTACAGCCGACTTTGCTAGCGAAGCTACACTGACCGATACGCTCTCATTTGCCGAGACGATAGTTAGCATAGCCTTCAGCTACGTCATTTGCTACGACCTAGCAAGGCGCCATAGCAGTTGATAATTAATATTATGAAGCATGTACCGTAACGAGAGATGTTCTACAATTGTGAATTAAAGTTAAGTATTACATCATCTACGTACTTTATTTGCAATTCTCAAGATATTGTCCTGTTCCAGACCTCACGCCAGTCAGCGTGTAATTAAACGCGTGCATTTCGGCCTCCTCAAGAAAAACAGTGTTGGCTCTTCTGCCAACACTACACTTATGACCTCAGCAGTTGAGTCCCATAATGCTCAGAGCCATTTGATAAATAGCATGATAATAGGTCCAGTCATTTTAGAATAACGAATGATGGAACATAATTACATCTGTTTTTCGAAAATTCGTTTATTGAACACCTTAAGGATCTACCTATGGCCACACAGGCTGCAATAGACTTCCAGCATTACGAAACTCTTCCACATTTTACCGAAAGTTTGAGAGAACATCTCATTGTCAGCCACACTTACCCTAATCGAGCGTGCGCGCGCGCCCACACACAAACACACACAAGCAGAGAGAAAGAGACAAAGAGAGAGAGAAGTTTAAAATGTAATAGCTCATTCATTTTTTTTCATAAATTACATAAATTCTAGAGTTTCATACACATATAAGTATGGTTTTTATGCTGTGCAATATTCATCGAAAAATCTCTTACTTATGAATAAAAGTGTACCTACAGCAATAAATATAGCCAATAGTAAGTGAAAAAATGATGAAATTTCACACGTAAAAAAATTTATTCTTTTATATTTTTGAATTTCCATTGCTACGAGTATGAATCCTCCATCCTTCCTGGCCAAGCTGACAAAGTTTTATGAATTTATTTGTAAAAGAATAGACACTAGGAATTAAAATGTCCCATGGTGCGTCTCCTCTAAGTGAGTCCGTTTGACTTTATATGTATTCAGTTGCAGTACAGAATTCTAAAGCTGAGAGAATTTTTTTCGTTGATGGGAGGTCAATGGACTGAGGAACGGAATTGTTTGGATGTATCAACAATCGAGAGTATCTTGCGATGTACTTACAACATCCGAATGCTGCAACGTTCTACAACCAAGTAATTAAAGTGATCTAAAAGTTGAATGGTACGAGTGGTCCATAAAATAATCTACTGTTTGAGCACCAGTCGCGCAATTCAACTCATCGGAATGACACTCCCCTTTTTGTTGCCTAAAACGTAACTCCTATTTTTTATTTCTTCTGGGGCGTGAACACCATGCAACCTAGTTTAGGTGTGGTGTTGCACTTGTAGGTTTTCATTATGGAGGTATGTTGAAGAAATCAGAGACAAAGAAATGTTAAAATATGTTACTTGACACATTAACCTATATATGTGTGTTAAGTACCTAAATTATTTATGGATTATTAAAAGTGATGTGCATACGTGATTTGACAATTCGTGTTACCACGAAGACAACAGATGTAACTTCCTATGCATCAATGAAAATAACGTGGGCTGAACGAAAGATGAAATATCGAGGGATATTATTTCTAAATTCACGGGACTGAAGGGAAAAAGTACACTATCGAAACACAACATGCAATGTGTAGAGAAAAAGGTGTGAAATACTGGTTAGGTAAGGCAGTGGTTAAGGGTCCACAGCTGCCTTGACCTGAACATACACATCTATGGCTCATTTTGCGCTTGACATTCGATCCGAAATGTACGGCGAATAAACTTGTGTCGAAAAAGAGAGTAGTCACTGTTCTATTTATTGTTGACATAATACATTTTAATACGTTTTTAATGTAAAACTTCCTTGCAGATTAAATCAGTACCCCTTATCGGGACTTGAACCTGGTACCTTGGTTCATGTCCCATTCCGGTACACACTTTTGATTGCCAGAAAGTTTCAAATCAGCACATACACACACTCCGTTGGAGACTGAAAATTCATTTTGTTGCTTTTAAGATTATAACATTTTATTGTTCACCATCTGTTCTTTAAACCTCTGCAGAAGACTGTAAACTGTGACTTCAATCTCATTCTTCACATTCATCCGCAAGCTGTATTTCTTGTCGACAACTGCCAGCACTGAAAAACTTACCTCACATGAGGATGCAACAAAAGGTACAAAAGAAAAAAAGCATTATGTCCTTACTTCCAACCACATACTCCTGCTTCACCAAGCTCAAAACTAAAGTACGAGTGGTATCCAAAATTTTCCGGACTGGTGCTGCCATCTGTTGAAAGTCCTGTTCTTTGAGGGTGTTTATCACCGCCAGCGATGCTTCTTGAATCCTCTCTAGAGCGTCGAACCGACGGCCTCTCAGCTTGAGTTTCAGTTTTGGGAATGGCGCGAAGTCGCAAGGTGCCAAATCTGGCGAGTACGGTGGGTGGGGTGCAACCGCCATGTTGTTTTTTTGCCAAAAAGGTCCTGATGAACAAGGACGTGTCACAGAGTGCGTTGTCGTGACGCAGCAGCCAGTTCCCTTGACGCCCAAGTCCGGGCCGTTGTCGCCGCACGTTCTACATCTACATCTACATTTATACTCCGCAAGCCACCCAAAGGTGTGTGGCGGAGGGCACTTTACGTGCCACTGTCATTACCTCCCTTTCCTGTTCCAGTCGCGTATGGTTCGCGGGAAGAACGACTGTCTGAAAGCCTCCGTGCGCGCTCTAATCTCTCTAATTTTACAATCGTGATCTCCTCGGGAGGTATAAGTAGGGGGAAGCAATATATTCGATACCTCATCCAGAAACGCACCCTCTCGAAACCTGGCGAGCAATCTACACTGCGATGCAGAGCGCCTCTCTTGCAGAGTCTGCCACTTGAGTTTATTAAACATCTCCGTAACGCTATCACGGTTACCAAATAACCCTGTGACGAAACGCGCCGCTCTTCTTTGGATCTACTCTATCTCCTCCGTCAAACCGATCTGGTACGGATCCCACACTGATGAGCAATACTCAAGTATAGGTCGAACGAGAGTTTTGTAAGCCACCTCCTTTGTTGATGGACTACATTTTCTAAGCACTCTCCCAATGAATCTCAACCTGGTACCCGCCTTACCAACAATTAATTTTATATGATCATTCCACTTCAAATCGTTCCGCACGCATACTCCCAGATATTTTACAGAAGTAACTGCTACCAGTGTTTGTTCCGCTATCATATAATCATACAATAAAGGATCCTTCTTTCTATGTATTCGCAATACATTACATTTGTCTATGTTAAGGGACAGTTGCCACTCCCTGCACCAAGTGCCTATCCGCTGCAGATCTTCCTGCATTTCGCTACAATTTTCTAATGCTGCAACTTCTCTGTATACTACAGCATCATCCGCGAAAAGCCGCATGGCACTTCCGACACTATCTACTAGGAGCGGTCGCAAAACGTCACAGTAGTACGCGGAATTCTCTGTTTCGTTGGGTGGAACGAATTCTTTGTGCACAATTCCCTTGGTATAAAAGAAAACGACGATCATGCCCTTCACTTTGCTCTTCACCTGTCTCACTCTTTTGGGTCACGGAGAGCCCAGGCTCTTCCACTGGGACGATTGTTGCTTTCTTTCTGGGTCATAACCGTAAATCCAGCTCTCGCCGCCGGTGATAACCCGTGACAGGAAGGCTGGATCATCAGATGCGGTCTGACGAAGGTCCGTTCACACTTCAACACGCTGTGCCTTCTGATCGGCAGTCAAGATCCTTGGCACAAATTTTGCGGCGACACGATGCATGCTCAATTCATCAGTCAACAATCATTGACATGTCCCATAACCAATACCCACTTCATCCGCAGGGTCTCGAATGGTTCGACGTCCATCCGCACGAACCAATTGTTGAAGTTTGGCAACAATTTCTGGCGTTGTGCTGCTAACGGGCCTTCCAGTGTGAGCATCATCTTCGACGTCTGTACTGCCTGCCCTGAACAGAGCATGCCACTCAAACACACTCGTACGGCTTATGCTCTGTCCCCCCCAAGCACTTGCTGAATCATTGCAAGGGTCTCCATAGCACTTTTCCCGAGATTCACTTGGAATATGATACACATGTGCTGTTCAGTTCGTGGATCTATCGTAAAACCGCCACACACCAAACACAGAGTATTACAGAAATCACTGTGGACACGCAAAACGTCCTCCCAGTTGACTGCCACTCCGCACACTGACTCATCAGATATGGAGCTCTCACCACCTAGTGGTGCAAAGATGTTCTACTCTTACTTTCCAGATGAAAGCACCAGTGCAGAAAATACTGGATTCCGCCTCGTAGTGATGTTTAAATGAGCTTAGAATACAACAGGTCTCCTGAAGAAATATTAAAAAATTGCTCTTGTTCTTCAGTGGTAAGTGTTTATGTATGTTCTGTAGCGAAAGAATCCAGTTGTGTTCGTCAACTCGTCCTGGAAATTTCTTCAGAACCTAACCACTGAGATCAGTCAGATTGTTCACAAATCTTGGCTTCAACTCCTCACTCATATGAAGGTCATTGTCTTCTAAAATCGTGTGAAGAGCACGGAAAATACATGATTACGATCCAACTTTTTCTTCCATAACGGTAGTTTCTTTCTGAAGGCTGAGATTTTGTCTGACGGCTTCAGAATGTTGCTCTGATTAACTTGGATGAAACGAGTTTCTCAAATCCTTCGTGAAGATATGCTATCTCCAAAACAAAGTTACTGACTGCGAACTTCTCGGAACTTAAATCTTTATATTGTGTATTGAACTGGGGATCTATAAACGACGGAGAGGCTTCGTCCCGCCATAGTCCACAACCCCACAACAGGCCACAGCAGTCCACCAACGCCACCGCCACTCCACACCGAACCCAGGGTTATTTTTCTGTTCGGCCCCCGACCAGTTGAGAACCCCTCTCCCGTCCACCCCCACCCACCCACCCCACCCCAGGAACGTCCCATACCAGACGAGTTTAATCCCAATGTGTTTGCGTGGTAGAATAATTATGGTGTACGCGTACGTGGAGACAATGTTTGCCCAGCAATCGCCGACATAGTGTAACTGAGGCGGAATGAGGGAAACCAGCCCGCATTCGCCGAGGCGGATGGAAAACCACCTTAAAAACCATCCACAGGCTGGCCGGCACACCGAACCTCGACACAAATTCGCCGGGCGGTTTCGTGCCGGGGACCCGGCCTGCCTTCCCGCTCGGGAAGCAGCGCTTTATACCTCGCGGCTAGCCGGGCGGGCATATGTTTATATTGACCTATGTAAGAGTAAATTTCATTTTTGAATTCAGCTACCCCGCGTGGCCAGATGGGGCATGAAAAAGCTCTTTCTCTCTTTAACATTGCTTGGGAGACCAAGGATAGCATTCCAAGCACTGCGCTCATTTCTCTTCTTCAAACTTTAGTGAAATGACCAATGCATAATATGCATTCAGTGTCTTCTTATTTAGACTGTGCATTTAGACTGAAGCATTGTCCAGTCGGTCTCCAAATCGCTGGAAGATTATGTTCACTGTGATTTTCTTGTTTTCTTTTTCAAGAACTAAACTTTCGATTTTGTCACATTTGATTTCATTCTCTTTGAATTGTTTCAAACGTTCCTTCATGGACAGTAATGTTAACAATTTAACAGATTCAGAACGTGCTGATTTTTCTAGAGCTAATGCCTCTTGATGTGGCTTGCAGATGTTGGGAGCTGGCCGGACACCATTTACTCCGTTACTTGCATCTCGTTTATAAGACGCCTGTTGCATTGCGAAGTAATTACCTGTAAGCGCATGCCTGTTTTCCAGACCGTTTACAGCATTTTCCATTGCCACTGCTCTCATATATGCCGCTCTTTCAAACGGCTCCATGAATTCCACGCAAGGTGCTGCATTTTATGCGTGAAACGTGGTGATACATAGATGACGAGGACACGGTTTTCTCTTCCCTTGTCTACCACAAATATGCGATACGATGCCCGTCAAGTACTAGCGCAATAGGATCATCACCAGATGGCTTCACAAGGCAAATCTATGAGTCTGAGTCAAGCAGCTACGGCGGCAATCTGAAGTTATCGTAACGTAAGCTAGCGTTCTGCAATACTAGATGGTTTTGCATCCTATGTTACCGCATATTAGGAATAAACGATATTCTTTGTTCGGCCTGAAGCACAGTTCACTACAGTGAATGAACATTGTTGAAACAACTCAGCTGCAGGTACTACAACCTTACAAACACTTGCACTCAAAACAACTTGAAATTCAGTTTATAGTTGTACTTTGAGCGCAAAATTTATGACGTCATAGTTAAACATTTACTTTCTGTTACTAAGTCTCATCTATATTTATTTGTGAATAATTTTAAGCATATAGACAAGAAGTCTGATCGATCTTAAATCACTTACTACCCAAAGTAATGATATTCTCTTCGCTTTATAAAACAAATACCCTTAAAACAACTTGTATGAATTCTGTTTAAAATTTTGTGATACAATCTCCTATTACAATACTTCTCTTGAAGATCACTGCAACTATATTGTTCTTATGAAGAAAAGAGGAAAGACAACAGAAAGGCCATTGGTACCTAGTATGACGGAGACATAACAAAAAGTATTGACCGTTTGGTGGAACCAATCTCCGGTTCAGTGAGGGACGACAAGGCTGAGCTATGTGCACAGCTACTCTCACACCTCCTTCGGACCACTTTTAGCGTTGTCAGTCAAACCACTTTACATTTTCCTGTTTCTGACGATATCCTTTATTTCCGTGTACAACGTTTAATTACTACTAACTTCTCTTATTGTCTATAGTACGTCTCGCTGGTAGGATAATGTGCCACCGCCTTAACGCAACGTCGGTATTGATGGGGCGAAAGTATTGCCACAATGTGTGACTTGTCTGTACACACCGATAATGCCTTATGTGGGACTTAGCCATTTACCATGTGTAAGGTTTTGTTTTGTCGACTATATCAGTGTACTTACACAATACGAAGCACATGTGTGATCATTTACATTGCTTTTGTCATCTACTTACAGATATTAGTTCAGTAGTTGTCAATCTTCATACATACATTTAAAACATGAAATAGTAGTCAAATATATGTTTCCTGTGTATGTTATCTTACAAATAGTAGACTAGTATCTGTAGGTACATGCTTAATATAATGCATATGTTACGTAAGTACCTAAAAGGGATACAACGTTGTCTTGAAATCGATTGCACGTACGTGAGATAAATATAAACAAAAAATAAAAATACGGCTGTAAGGAAGCTGACTTTCACATGGATAAACAAGCAACAGCTGTAACTGCTATGGATATTCTCTGGATGACCGGCTTCACGAAGAAAATGAAGTGGAAGTGGCAGAAGAGAGGGGAGCTGAGGCAGGAAAGGGGAGATGGCAGGAGGAGGAGGAGGAGGAGGAGGAGGAGGACGATGAGGGTAAGCATCGTGTCGTGGAAGGGGGCGTGGCCTAGGAGATGAGAGTGGTATGGTGACATCACACGTTTGTCACTGCGCCTGCATGTAGTTCTCCTGAAGTTCAGGGTTCAATTCTGGCCAGAGTTGCCATACATTTTCTACTGGAGGGAACAAACACGACAAAGACCACAGGGGACGAATTCATTTCTTCACTGCGTCTAGTGATAAAATGGAGTTTTGTGCCTATGACTTGTGCTTGGAAGGATCCATAGAAGAGCGCTTTAAGGTTTAAAGGAGGACTTGGATATGTATTCGAGTTGATCAGTTTACACCAATCAATATACCCACTACTCCCGTTTATCGTCAGTTTAATCTTAAATAACAATTCACAGACATAACATATGGGATTCGATGATCCGGAGAATCTAGCACTGCCCAATCTGTCAATAATGTTGGTGAAGGTACCGCTCATACCTTCTCCTTATTTTTCATCTTCTTATTCTTTCATGTGATCAGACCTGGTATACCACGAGACATCATGTCAATTTTTCTCAACTTCCTTATATTTTCAGCAACCCTCTTCCAGCTGTCACAATCTGCAAGATTTCGTAGATTCCCCTTTACTTAAAGTCATCTGCCATCTTGGACCATGGCCAACCCCTGAGCCATGCCACTCCACGGAAACTTAGGTCAGCATCGTTCGTCTCAGATAGGAGCGAACTTACCAAACGCTGTACTTCAAGCCACTTGAAGCATGCGTCATGGCTGTTAGTAGCAAGTTATAATGTGCAATTCTTGTCTACACATTACGAGGAACTAAGCCTTTTCCCCCCATTACCAAAGCTTAACGTAAGCGTCCTGTTTAGAACGTGACTACAACCGCTCATATCATCTGCGTCTCTTTTCCTCCCAGATATATGTTTCTTATGGCTGACAGACCAAACAAACGCACCGGGAGTCAGTGCGTATATACGATGTGACCTCAAACCCAAAGTCTTAAGCGCGCTCAACCCTAACGAAGAAAGACTGACGGAATTCATACTCACTGAACCAAGTCTACAGAGCCAGAATAGCTGAAATGGTATCGTCTATAAGCATTCAAACGTAAGAACAACGACTTCTTTATCAGTCACAATGACATTCACTTCAGTGTCAACAGGGACTGCGAACACGGGAGGCATTGGACACATGAACATAGACCTGTTGTAAACACTTCCTCCACAAAAAATCTTAGAAGATTGTTTAACTGCAAGAACATGAATATTCTCCCACTATAACTTACACAACACACGGAGGACAGACAACCTCTTACAGACGTAATTGTAACAGTGAACCCTTGCAACAAAAAAAGATTGACAACGTAAGAGATGGAGGTCATTCCCTGCTTAACGGGCGCTCAGTACGTGATGTAATACGCTGAGGTGACAAAATTCGTGGTATGGTGATATACACTGACATGCACATTTACAGATGGCGGTATTAACGCATTTAAAAGGTACAAAACAGTGGTGCATTGATGGAGGTGTCATTTGTGCTCACGTGATTCACCTGGGAAGGTTTCCGACGTGATAATGGCTGCATGACGGGAACCAACGGGCATTGAACGCGGAATGGTAGTTGTAGCTAGACGCATGGGACATTCCATTTCGGAAATCGTTAGGGAATTCAATATTTCGAGATCCACAGTGTTCAGAGTGTGCCGAGAATACCAAATTTCAGACGTTACCTCTCACCACAGACAACGCACTGGCCGATGGCCTGCATTAAACGACAGAAGCGGCGTTTGCACTAAGTTGTCAGTGCTAACAGAAAAGCAACACTGTTTGAGACAAAACGTAGAAGTTAGCGTGGGACGTACAAGAAACGTAGCCGCTAGGATAGTGTGGCGAAATTGGCGTCAATGGGCTATGTGAGCAAGGACCAACACTAGTACCAACGCTAACACCAAAGTATCGACTGCACCGCCTTTCCTGGGCTCGTGACTATGTAGGTTGAACCTTATACGACTGGAGAACCGTTGTCTGGTCAAATGAGACCCAGCTGGAGCTGGTAAGAGCTGATGGTAGGGTTAGTGTGTGCCGTAGACCCCACAAAGTTGGGGACCCAAGCTGTCAACAAGACATTTTGCAAGCTGGTGGTGTGGGTTGTGTTTATATGAACTGGACTGGATCCTGTAGTCAAACTGAACAGATCATTGACTTGAAATGGCTATGTTCACCCACTTGGATATAATTTGCAGTCATTTATGCATTTCCGAAACAAGGACGGAATTTTTGTGGATGACAATGCGCCATGTCACCAGGCTACAATTGTTCGTAATTTATTTGAAGAATGTTCTGGACAATCTGACCGAATGATCTGGCCACCAACTCTGACCGACATGAATCTCATCAAACATATTTGTGACATAATGGAGTGTCTGTTTGCACTCAAAATCCTGCACCAGGCAACAATTATGCAGTTATGGACTACTAGAGTGGCAGCACTGATCAGTATTTCTGCAGGGGACTTCCAACTACTCGTTGAGTCCATGCCACATCGAGTTGCTGCACTATGCTGGGCAAAATGAGATGACTTTTGGCACCTCAGAGTATTCAAGTTTATGCTCACATGATCCAAAGTTCTAATCTCGTCATATACACCTAAAATTACATTACATACAGATCGCGACCCTCTACAGCTGACTGCTCAGGAACCCATTGCCATCAAGTAATCAGAGCGCCCACTATTCACATGAACTTACAGATCTCTAAGTTCTCTCGTGCAGTCCAATAAAAAAAAAAACTCGTTTTCCTTGACAGACAACTAACTTACTTCAAATGATGAACAACAGTAATGACACATTATTAATGAAGCTTCTTTGTATTATTCTTTGTATTTCCAGGGCCCTTGAGTCCGTATGCTGGACTAATAAATTCATTAACAAGTCCAAAATTTTCACATTATGAATTCTGTATCATGAAATTCATTACTTCTGTTTTTAAGTTTCTTCATTCCTTTATATTTCATTTTCATCTGTTTGTTTTCAGTTAATTCAAAATCCCAGTCAGTAATTAATTTAGAATATCTATGTGGTAAAATAGCCTTAAATTCATTATTAAGCTCAATACAAATTTCTTCTCCATACTTAGTATACAAATATTCACATTCAGTAACATTATATAAAACATTTATCTCAAACTCAATCTTTTAATTCCTTTGGAGACCCTTGCATTGATGAACGTCTAGGTTAAAGTCTCTATTAATATTAAAAAAATTTGTACTTTCAACATTGTAACCCAGTCAGCAATCATGACAATCTAGTATATAAGATACTATCAGCCTCAATGGTGGTAATGAAACCAACCTGTACCTAGGTTTCACCCCAAATAATAGAGGCTTCTTCAGAAGATATACCTGAATCTATAATTTGTCTATGAGGGTATATACTAGAAATAAAACTAAAACAGCCTGAACAGGCGTGGTCACATTTTAAAAATGCGGTACATAAGTACTAAGTCAACACCAAGACTTAACATAAGCTCTGGTGTGCCCCTCATCTCCATGGACGCCGTGCAGTGGGCCTTGGGAGCTCACGTGAAACTAAGTAGGACTAGATAACGTGCTGCAAATCAACATAGCAGGGAACATTGCGTATGTCTAACTGAGACCACGACTGTTGAAGATAAAAGACCAATGCAGCTATATCTTAAAACAAAAGACTTATAGAAAGTTTGAAAATCTTAAATATAAAGCCTCTGCACCAGGTTATGACTAAAATGTAACAAACTATGCGTAGATTTATATAAGTTTGAACACACTGCCCTGTCTTACACCATTAGAATATATCGGCCCTTTCACAACGATTGCTGCATAATGCACCCGTCTTTATTAATGAAAGATGACATAGGACATAAAACAGCAAAACTGTAGTATGTAAACGCCATAATGCAATAATTTCGGTTAACCTGTACACAGATGGGCGAGTAGGTGTTTTTATAAGTTGATGTAGGTATAATTCCTTTTGGACGACATTAATCCATTTAGACTAAATCAGCTTGCAATAAATCATCTACTCCAAAAAAAATTACATACCTATGTTTAAATTTTCTGTCATTGGTTTATGTAATTCATTAGCAATTTCTTCATGAATATAAAAGGTGAACGATTTGCCCACCGTAATCGTAATCATAAACACTTACTGTCAATATCAAAATCATAAAAAGATAATTCTTTATTTATATTTCCAAGAATAACAACAACTTAAAAATAAATGTCTACTCGAAATTGTGTATTTTTTGTTCACCACCAGTCATAAAAGTAAAACCATTAATTTGCATATCATACGTTTTTTTAAGATTACTTAAATCGTTTAAGTATTGAGTTAATTCAGTGTTACTGACATAATAATACAAATGCAATAAAATGCTTCTGTATTCAGGTTTTGTAACATATTCTATTTTGAAGTATTGTTTGGTAACAGCATCATGACCATTTATTGGATAATTCATATTCGCTATTCTTCTATCTTTTAAAATTAGTATATCCTTTAGTTACTTTAAAAATAACAAACAGTTCTTTAAGGAATTGTTTAATTCTTTCGATTTTTGGATCACGTTTTGCTTCTAATTCATCTTTTATGTTTTCAAAATTTATTCATCCATTATTTGTGTGACCTTAAGCTGTGCCTTATTTCCAAAAATGTCCATTTACTAAAGTCAAAATACCATTAAACTTATAATTCATGCATAATAGTATTAAAACAAATAGACACAAATGTCCACATATCACTTCATCATAATTCTGAATTCATTGACCTTTATAGTACACATCACTTGAACTGAGATATTCAGCAAATTCTTTTGGAATATTTCCACCAAATGAATCAAATACAATTTTTTCATTATTATTCTTGTAATAAAAAAAATCCAATGAGTACCAGTATGATCAGATAATGTAAGTTAACTATTCCACATCTTCAATTTTTTGGTTCATTAGGTAATTTATCAGTCATAAGTATGCCACAACAATGTTTAATTTTTAATTGTTTATCTAATTCTTCTACATGAAAATTAGATAATGGTTTATTTTACTTTCCAATTATTTTTTGGAAATTGTTTTTACTCCTTTTAATTCTTTCTCTATTGCTTGATTATGTTTTTCCTGACCTTCCAGTTCTGCATTGGCTTTTTCCTTGCTTTTTCAATTGCTGCAGGACCATAAGCAAGTGAACCCATAATTGTTAGATAAGGTAATACCTAATTAAATAAGTAAATTTCCACCCACTTTTTTATTGCTATGATGTGCTTCTGACACTTCGTTTCTACCTCTCTTTCTTATTTGTGCATCAGTTAAAAGTGGTTCAACATTGTTATTTTTCATTATTTACTTTAATTTAAAAAGGGTTTGGTTTAGTTTTACCACCTCTTAGCAAAGAACAATCAATTGAAAAGTTATTTATATAGATAGATAAAAAATTTATAAAAATTAATATTTTTACAATCCCCATCCATTTTCATCGACATCTAAACCCAGTGTAACTACAGTTGCACTAATTTTTCACCTAATGAAGCATCACTTGTAGGTATTCTTTCATTTGCAGCTAATTGATGTCCTTTGCTTGCTTCATGTCTTTTTTATAAACCTTTATTATCTCTGTAGGCAATATCATATTTTCGACATTCTTCATCTGGTTTATTTCCTCGATCACCACATGCTAATTTTTCAAATAGGTACCCCACTCATACCATAATAGTCGGTGTTGACTTCTATCTGCCGTCGATATGCTGGAAAAATGATAAGTTTAAAGCTGACATTAGGCATAAAACGTCATCCGAAATTGTACTGAATGCTTTCTCAGGATACTATTGTGAACAGTCCTGAACAAATAGGGAGCATCGTGACGAATACAGGGATTAACGACCACAAGGCAGCAGCTGCTAGGCTGCATACCATAACACCCACATCCATCAAAACGAGATGCAAAATACATCTATTTGAAAGATCTGATAAATATGCTCTTAACGCCTTTGTAAGAGACAGTCTCCACTCCTTCTGATCTGATCGTGTAAGCATAAAAAATATGTGGAGTGATTATAAAGCGATTGTGTCGATGGCAATTGAGAGATATATACCCCATAAACGAATAATTGATGGTACTGATCCACCATGGTACACAAAACGTGTCAGATCGCTGTAGCGGAATGAAGGAAAAAAAAAACGTGCCAAATTTAAAAGAATGCAAAATCCCGAAGACTGGCAAAGTTTTGCAGAAGTTTGAAAGACAGCATATTTCAATGCGAGATGCTTTTAATATTTTCCACAATGAAGCTCTGTCTCGGAGTCTGAACGAAAACCCAAAGAGATTCAGGTGATACATAAAGCACACCATTGGCAAGACGCAATCAATTCCTTCATTGCACGATAACGACAGTGAAGTCACTGATGAGAGTGTCACTAAAGGAGAGTTATTAAACATGGTTTTCCAAAAATTCCCTCACCAAAGAAGACAAAGTAAATATCCCTGATTCCCAATCAAGAACAATTGCCAAGATGAGAAACGTAGAAGTAAATATCCTCAGTGTAGCAAAGCAGCTTAAATCATAGGCAAGGCATCTGGTCCAGAGCGTATACCAGTCAGGTTCCTTTGAGGGTATGCTGATTCAAGAGTTCCATATTTAGCAATTACATACAACCACTCTCTCACAGAAATATTTGTACATAAAGACTGGAAAGCTGCTGAAGTCACACCAATACCCAAAAAGGGAAATAGGAGTAATTCGCTGAATTACTGGCCCATATCACTAACTTCCACTTTCAGTCGGAATTTGGAACATATACTGTGTTCAACATTATGAATTACCTCGCAGAAAACTATTTATTGCCACATAGTCAGCACGGATTCAGAAAATATCTTTCTTGTGAAGCACAGATAGCTCTTTATACTACTAAAGTAACGAGTGCTATCGACAGGGGATGTCAAATTGATTCCATATTTTTAGATTTAAGGATTTCGACACCGTTCCTGACAAGCATTTTCTAACCAAACTGCATGCCTATGGAATATCATCTCTGTCGTGCGAATGGATTCATGATTTCCTGCCAGAAAGGTCACAGTTCATAGAAATAGTCAGAAAGTCATCGAGTAAAACGAAAGTATTATCTGATGTTCCCCAAAACGAATTTCAAAATGATTTACATAAGATCAATGACAGCGATTCATTGCCAGAACACTTAGGTGCAACAGGTCTACTAAAAAGACTGCTTACACCACGCTTGTGCCCCCTATTCTGAAGTACTGCTGTGTGGTGTGGGATCTGCATCAGGTGGCACAGACAGATGACATCGAAAAAGTTCCAAGAAAGGCAGCTCGTTTTGTATTATTATGAAATATGGGAGATAGTGCCATAGACATGTTATGTGAATTGGATGGCAATCATTAAAGCAAAGGCGTTGCGGCAGGATCTTCACATGAAATTTCAGTCGGTGGTTTTCTCCTCTGATTGAGAAAACATTCTGTTGGTGCCCACCTACATAGAGAGAAATGATCATCACGATAAAATAAGAGAAATCAGTGTTTCACAGAAAAAATTAAGTGCTCGTTCTTCCCATACGCCATTCAAGAATGGAATGATAGAGACAGCTTCAAAGCGATTCATTGAACCCTCTGTGAGGCACTTTATTGTGAACAACAGAGTAAACATGTAAATGTAGGTGTAGTAAAAGGATCACAGTATGAATATCCTCGTAGATGCAGCTCTGACATTGGTAAATGATTTAAAACTCAATTTGCTAGACATTTTCCATGTTTTTCCCATTTCCAAATGTATGTGGTAAATTAATCAAAAACTAATCAAATATGGAATTTCTCTGGGATTATCAATAATAAAATCACTAAATTTGTTGATTAATATTTGTGTTATTCCAACTTTTCATTATGATAATTTTTATTTCCAGCTAATTCTTTGATATCAATTACTGCTAATCTATCGATTAAATCTCTAACATAATTCATCCAAATATATTTAACTGGTATTTCTGACTATTTCTTTATTAGACCTTTACCTTTTTTCTCAGGTGAACTTATTTCTGAATAATTTGCAGAATCAATAGTCAATCTTCTCAAGTTTGGGACATAGTCATCAACAATTCTTTTTATCAAATATTTTTATTTATTATTTCTACTAGATTTTATTTCATTTGGATTACTTTCAGAATATATGCTCCTGATTGATATAATATGTCTGCATAGTTAGATAAATTAACACTATCAAATTTTTCACACATTTCATCTGTAGTCTTCTGCTTTTCTGTTAAGATTCATTAATCCACCTGTTCCTTCTTATTCCTGTCCACCAATAACTAATTTATCTCCATGGAATACAACTGGTAATTTACCAACAAATTTAAATATACTGATGGACCTCAATGCAAAAACTTCATCTTTACTACGATTAATATACTTTAACATTCTTTCACTAACATTTATTTTGTATCATCACTACACTAATGGACATGACATTTCCGGCCGTGAAAGTCTACATTTGAATATTCGTTCGGTTTTCTTGCCATGTCTAACACAAAAAAATCCAAATTGTTCATTCCAGCATTTACAACACATTTCTTAAAATCATCAAACTGTAAATTACGACCAACAAACTCATGAAAAATACGGTTCAAATTTTGTCATCTTGTCTGAAAATATTTAAAAAATTAAGATTATCTTTGACTAATTGCTTTGGCATTTTCCAATATGTTTGAGCTAAATGAAAACAATCTATCCATTTACGTTTTCCTCTGGTGGAGGAGGAGGATATTAGTGTTTAACGTCCAGTCAACAACGAGGTCATTAGAGACGGAGCGCAACCTCGGGTGAGGGAAGACTGGGGAAGGAAATCGGCCGTGCCCTTTCAAAGGAACCATCCCAGCATTTGCCTGAAGCGATTTAGGGAAATCATGGAAAACCTAAATCAGGATGGCCGGAGATGGGATTGAACTTTCGTCCTCCCGAATGCGAGTCCAATGTGTAACACTGAGCCACCTCGCTCGGTTTTCCTCTGGTAAAATATTCTCTAACTTCATCCTAATTTTCAAGAGTGAAGTCATCAAATAGTACTATAGAATGATCTAGATATTGATCTAATGGAATAATTTCTTCATTATTTTCACTAAAAGTAGACATTTTCTTATTGTATTTATCTTCAATTTCTTCACATCTTTTTATTCTTGATATTTTGGTTGATCTAAGCTTTTTCAGTAAACACACTTGTGACTAATTTCATTCCAGTTCAACCATCCTGGGGTAGAAGATAAATGTCAGTCAATAAGGTAGTTTTTCCTCTACCACCTGGTCCTATGATTGCATGCTGAATAGAATTTGGTAAAAGTTAAGGATGTTTATTTTTTGATTCCTTTCTGGAATTCTTATTTTTGGTTCCCAATCTGTCATTTACTTAATAAATTTTTTTACTAGGAAATCGAACACAGTGAAAACTTATGTCACAGTAAATTAGTCCAGTTAAGTGATAAGTCATATATTATTAAATAAGATTATCATTCCAATAAAAGAAATGTATAAAAACGTTTCATTAGTTGTCTTTTATTCAACTTTTGTAACTCCAAATATTAAATCGAAAAATAACAAATTATAGTGTTATGCAGAAATAACAAGTTTATCAAAAGATTAAACTATAGAATCATGTAGAAATGATAGAAACTGCTGTTGGTCAATATAGTTTGAAAAATTTAGAAAAAAATCACTCAGTCGAGAAAGCCAGATATTTATACTAAAGCAGATGAAATTTCAAATAGAGTTGTTATTGAAAGTTATGTTAAATTATGTATGTATAAAGATGATTGTGTTGGTCACATTTTAGGATTTAATAATCAAAGTATTGCCAGTAGTAAAAAAATTGTTGCTAATGATGTTCCTAAAGTTATTTCATTCGATTTGATTAATAGAAATTTTTATCTAGCTCATGGAATATTTGTTAAACATACTGCTCATCTTCATAGAGAAACTAATATTATTGCTTCGTTTAAACCAATTGCTGAATTTGGAAGGCCAATAATTTATGAACCACATTATCCTGTAGATATTCCTATTTTTGACCCTGTTCAAGGGTGAGAAATTGTTATAACTGATGAAAGTGATAATCTGATTGACTTTAATGGTGCTTGTGTTACAGTTGAGATTTATGATTAATAAATCATGAACAAAATCGGGAGTTATCAGTCTTACTCATTCCCTGTGAATGAGTAAACAGAGATTCATCTGCATCATACATAATTATACATGACCTTCAGAATTGTTATAGCTAATCCAGATGGGTCAGAATCAGAATATGCAACATATGATGGAAATAAACTGCCTATTGGCGTCTGTCTCCGGTTCTTTGGCGAACGTTCATCTGATGATTTTATTGATGTTTCACCAGCATGATTGGCTGGCATTGTCAAAGCTTCACCCTCCATTGTTGGTGGTGAACTGGAGCAAAGCTCGCAGGTGCAGACTATATGCACCTGGTATGCCAACGTCCAAGGGCTTTCACATGGTGATTTATGGTGTGGTTCTCCTCTTGATACCTGCGACAGTCATTCACTGCCACACAGGAAGCCAGGATCCGTTTATATTAAGGGTTTCTTCTTTCTTGTTGAAGCCTGGAAGTTCTGGCTGTAGAGAAGCACTATCACACATACTTGTTCAGAGAAGCTATAAAAAGAAGTAAGCCTTAACGTAGACGTATCCTTGGTTCCCATGAGGCAGCAAACGACAGTCGCAGGTAGCAAGAGGAGAACTGCACCAGAAATGACCACAGAGAAGCCATCAGACATTGGCGCACCAGGTACATGTAGTCTAAACCCGTGAGCTTGTCTTCAGTTCACCACTAGCACTGGAGGGTGAAGCATTGACAATGCCAGCCACTCATGCTGGTGAAACGCCAGTAAAAACATCAGTCAAATGACGGCCAAAGAACTCAAGACAGAAGTCAATACGCAGTTTGTCAACAAGTGGCAATGAAAGCATTAACAGTTTTGTATATGATGGAAAAGCAAATAAACAATTAATCGATAGTTATATGGCAAAATTGTTTGACATTGTTATCATAAAGAAAGGAATACAACATCATTTTATTTCATTAACAGCTATGTTATATCTGACTTCATCTGTTAGTGATGAAACAAGCTTGGAACACCATATTCTAGTAAGGAATAAGAAAATGAAGTACTCACCATATTCTTAGTAATGGAGAAATAAGGACTAAGGAAAATGAAGTACTTTCTCCATTATCAATGCTTGGTGGATTTTTTAAAGACTATGAAGAAATTATGTGGGAAGGAGATTTAACAGCAATTTTTACTAGATCTAGTTCTGCCGATGCCTGATTATAAGGATGCTGGAGTTGAAATTAAAGATACACTTCCTAAGGAAGGAAACATTGTAATAGAATCAATGGAAATTACTTTACCAATTCAAAATATGAACCAAGTTACGAGATAGAACAATGAGAAAAATCTTCAGAAAAATCCAAAAGTTCGAATATCTTTTTAGAATATCAAACTGTAGAAATTGCAGGATTGAGTGATAAGAAAAAATTTGAAGCAGATACCACGAAATACTAGAACTCAGTGGAATTTGATATGCCATGTTTCATATTTGTTACATTTCACACATATCGCAAAAATAATCAATTACTTGACTCTTCATTATTCGACAACTTTAATCTATAGAATATATACTTGAGAATCGCAAGAAACGAAATTGTCCCACAAGAAATGTGGAATATTAATCCTCTAATTTTCTCAAAGCATATGGTGCATTTCTCGGTTTCAAAGAATTACACTACTCATATAAGACACTGACATAACTCCATATAGTTTCATAACGAACTATGCTATCTGAGTGATTAGTATGATTCGTAAAAAGAATATTGTACGTTCACAAACACGACTATGAAGCCTTGTGCAACTTTCAATGAAAAAATTCCTACAGATACTGTACTGTACGTAACAATGTATGATAAGAAAAATTTAATTTATGATGCGCAGCACAGAATACTTACTGAAAATTTTTGGCTATATAAATGAATAAAAAATTAGAAAAAGTTAAAGAAACCCTTAGAACTTGTTTGCATTTCTATTTGAAATATTTTCAGAAAGGCAGAGAAAATATAAACTGGAAAATTTAGTATGTCAATTAGAATATGATATCCAATCCTCATTTTCTGAATAGCAGTTTTTATTTTCGCTATTAAATTTTATAATCTTTAAATGGACAATACCAAACAGCTAAAGCAGTGTGGTGACTATCTAGAGAAAATGAATATTAATGAATTTCATAAAGATAAGTATTGAAAGGATGGATTTTATTGGATTTGTAAAGAATGTGTATCAAGACAAGAAAAAATTAAAGTAACATGTGCGTGTGGTAAGACTGTAAATCAGTTTTATGTCAAGAAAGGTATACAAATCACAGATCATAAAAATGACTGCTCAAGAAGAAAGAATAAGAAAAAGTTTGGGTGACGAATAGATTTCTTACATTCATTTTATTTATTTTCTTACATTCACCTTTTGTAAACCAATATTAATTTTTATTTTCTTACTTTCCCATTTTATAAAAAGTATTGAATTTTATTTTCTTAGCATTACTTTTTTTATGAACAAGATAATTTTCCTGAAAATTGGAGAATGTGATACAAAAAAATGTTCATTTTTATTATTTTTTCTTAATAATTTAAATGAAATTCAGTGAGTTAGCCCTGAGAAGTGGACTATAGTAGGACGTTTTAGTAAGTTCCAGGTAAGTTTTCATGGAAAATAGGAAGTGAGCCAGAACCTACCGAAACATCCTACTTATGGGTAATCTGTTTTTCAGGAAAACAGCGTACACACAACTCCTATCATTGCAAGAGCCGACAAGTGCAAGATTTACTGCACAATTAGCTTAACAGCTCATGCATCCAGTTTCCTGACAAGAATAATATACAGAAGAATGGAAAAGAAATTTGTGGATCTGTTAGATGACTATTAGTTTGTCCTTAGTAAAGACAAGTGTACCAGAGAGGCAGTTCTGACATAGCAGTTGATAATGGAAGCATGACTGAAGAAAAATCAAGACACGTTTAAAGGATACATCGACCTGAAAGAAGCATTTGGGACTATCAAATGGTGCTAGATTTTCGAAATTCTGAGAAAAATAGGGGATGCTATGGGGAAACATAGGTAACATACAACATGTACAAGATCCAGGAGGGAATAAGATTCAGGAGGGAACAATAAGAGTGGGGGGTCAAGAATGAAGTGCTCCTATTAAAAAGGGTGTACGACAGGAATGTCGTCTTTCGCCACCACTTTTCAGTCTGTATATCGAAGAAGCAATGACTGAAATAAGAAAAAGATTGAGGAGTGGAATTAAAATTTGGGGTGAAAGGATACCTATCATAATATCCTATGATGACATTTCTAGTCTCAGTGAAAGTGAAGCGGAATTACAGGATCTGCTGAAGGGAATACACAGTCCTAAGAGTAAAGAAAATGGACTGAGAGTGAACCGAGGAACTACCAAAGAAACGACAAGTAGCAGAAATGAGAACAGTGAGAAACTTAACGTAAGGATTGCTGGTCACGATGTAGACGAAAAGAGTTCTGCTACATAGTCACCAAAATAATCCATGATGGATGGAGCAAGGAGGACATAAAAAGCAGATTAGTTCTGGCAAAAAGGGCATTCTTGACCAATGGAAGTCTACTTGAATGAAACGAAGGACTTAAATTCAGTCTGAGTATGTGGACTGTGGGAAAACCGGCAAAGAAGAGAATCGAGGCATCTCAGATGTAATGCTACAACAGAATGTTGAAAATCAGGTGAGCTACAAAGGTAAAGAATGGGCAGGTTCTTCAGAGAACTGGCGAGGAAAAGAATAAACGGAGAACACTGACAAGAAGATGGGACAGAATGGTGGGCCATCTGTTAAGACATCGTGTAATAACTTCCATGGTACTATAGGGAGCTGCAAAGGGTAAAAGCTGTACAGGTAGACAGAGATTGGAAAACATTCGTCTAGGAATTGAGGACGAAGATTCCAGGCGCTGTACTGAGATGAAGAGGTTGGCACAGGAGACGAATTCGTGGTGAGCCGTGTCACACCAGTTATAAATCTGAGGACAAAAAGTAAGTAAGTAAAATTCTGGAAGTTTTCATTACATGAAGACCGTCATAACAAAGATGTGATAAGAAAGTCGTCACTCACCATGCCATACCACTGTTGTTCGTTTAATCTTCGTATTGCCCAAAGTGGTCTTCTAAACTGCGTACCACTAAAATTTCTAAGAATTTTCTATGCAAAGGTTATTTTTCTTTCTTCTAAAAATTGAAACATTTTCGAACTCATCAACTTTTCATTTCGTGTATAAAGCTTCCAAAACAGTTTCGCACAAAATGTTCAGCTAATGTGTCAACTTGATAATCGATTATCAATGATTAGACCTGTGTGTAACGAAATAGTTTCGTATCACATGATTCAGTTTGTAATACTTAGTCGCAGATGTAGTCCTCACAACCATAAAATAGTGAAGATCGTAATATAGTTACGCAGAGGTATACAGTTGCATTATGTTCCATAGTTACATATTGTACCTCGCTAACGTAAAATACTATCATCGTACTTAGATACAGTACTATTTCGTAACAGATGGTCAGATTAAAATTATTTTTGTCTCTGGACACTCATAGCCTCCTGATTTTGACATTAGAATCTGATGAATAACATAGTTGCAGAGCCACGTGTTACTGTAATATACGGGAAGATGGAAATATAAGTATGCGCAGAAGGAAACAGGATGTAAACGATAGAAAATTTTAATTACAGTAATATGCGTCAAGTTACAGTGATAATGCATGGAAATTTACAACTGCAATTCATGATTACATTCGTTCATTTCCTGTGCGAAATAAATAAGGATAGGTGTACAACATGCTGAAAGCAGCGTGCTTCCAGAATTGCGGTTTGTTTCACAACCTCGGCAGGACGTAGTTCATCGCTGTGATGGACAAATACTCTTCAACTATTGCTTTCTCCGTGGAAGTTACGTAAACCGCATCCTGTGGGCATTAGTCGTGGTTACGCGCAGACGGCCCCGCTTTGCTAACTAACGTTATGGCAATTAACGTGTCTGTCAGCACAGGCAACGGCCCCATTTGCACGTTACTGGAACTTGCTGTATAGCTGCGGTTACTTTGTTGTGAATATGTTTTATGTCGAAGAGAATGTTTCGGATGTCATGTCAGCAACTGAAGCACGCATGTTGCATCAACAAATCTTCATATCGATTCGACCTTGCCTTATAAATGTAAGCAAAAAGTTCAGAAAGCCATATAAAGACGAGTTTCGAGATCGTTAGTTCGTTGATATGCTATCTAGAGGTTAAATCCAGAAGTGAACAATAAGAGTTTATAACGGATGACCACGTGTTAGATGGATATTTGGATGTGTAATGACACACTGAGAATAATGTCATCATGGGATGATATGTTTGAACTGCTGCTCAGACATGGTACCTACATGTGTGCAAACAAATGGTGAAAGTGACTCCGAAGCCGTGAATCTATCCACCTCTCCTGGGTGCCCACCTCAAAGTCAGGCCTTGAAAGCAGTGCCTTGCTCATGTCACTGAAGCAATGTACTCCGCCTGCTAAAAGTTCTTTATTCATTGTGAAGTCTTGAACCAGGTAAAATCTCAACCTAGTAATAAGAAGATGACAAACGTTGCACAAAAAATGGTATAGGAACTATGTCAGAAGGCTTACCACATAGCAGGGACGAATAGCGTTCTGTAATTCGCTTTCTGCGTAAAGGAGATGCGAATCCTCTGGATGTAGAGCATGTATCATGAAAATTAGACTATTTTCCAACTTCCAGACACTTAACAAGTTCATATTGTTCGGCACTGCATCTGATCTCTAGGAAGAATAACAACCAACTGTCTTTTCTAAACCACTGTAGAAAACATCCAAGATAGTATGCCTAACAACCAATGAAGCCACTCTCTCTTCCAGTTTCGCATCTCCATTGCCAGAAAGCGAATTATAAAACGATTTTCGTGCCTGCTAGATGGGTTGGGGACGGGAGGGGGGGGGGGGAGTGGGGTGGGGGAGGGGGGGATGAAGCCCCCTCACATCGTTCTTGTGCCAGTTATTTACGAGACATTTCTCAAGAATTCGTTGGACTCAAAACAGTAGCAAAAGATGGTTTTACCCTGCTCCAGTCTTCACAGTGAATAAAGAATTCATAAAACAGTGCTCTGCTTAACCCTTGCTCTGCGAAAACATATTGTGTACCTGGGATGTTTCCTGGCCCCGAAGTGATTCAAACAACTTTGTGCTGATAAAATTTTAAATATGTCCAGAAAAGTAATTATAATTTGTTGAGAAACATATAAAAGATTCTGATATTAGAATATTAACATAATTAAGGAAATACTTCTATATACTTAGTAATATGAAAACATATTTTGTTTCGTTTGTTTGGTTCCAAAAATTATTTTAACACAAAATGTTCATAACCCACACACAACAAATCTGAAGATAATTAAAGTAAGATTAGTTTCCACTTGCACTATGAGAGCAGTTCAAAGTAATACCCTCAAATTTCTAAATCGTCTGAATTATTAATTAAACTGTCATGGCAGTTGTCAGCAAATAAAAGATAACTATTTGTTCTCACTTATTAATTTAAAATCCTGTCAGGAGTTACCGAATGAAACTTTGCTCCTCCTTTGTTACATGTTTAGTAACTGAATGGGAGGCTGAGTAGAGACTGAATAAAATAACCAATGTAAGCCCTGGAAACATTATAATACACGACTATATTTTAGTTTAACAGATCATTCCATTATTTAGGGAAAACCTGAAAAAAGCACACATTTGCGCAGTCTGTATTAGGTAAAAAACTAAACTAAATAGTTGGCCTGCGGGCCCAAAGAAAATTAGAAGTACTGTTGGGTTATTGGTTGCTCCCACTGGCTCCACAAACGTTTGTGCTGCATGTGGTCCCAGCTCACTATTTTATTTTTTTGTGTTTATTGATTTTTTTTTTGTTCGTTTTGTATTAACAAAAGATCCTACAACTGCAGTAGCGAACATCCGAACTGTCTTCTCGTCTGTTGGTAGGGTTTCCCACCTATTCCGTCTTGTAGGGGATCAATATGCCCGAAAAATCTTCTTCAGTTTCACCGTCTCATACCCGGAACGCCCCAGTGAGCAGGAGGGTTCGCAAATAATGAAACAAAATAATTAGCGAACTCGGTCCCGTACTTCGGGCGGCTGCTGGAACCAGCATGTCTCGTCATCAGTAGGAACCAAAAGTCGAGTCTGCCTTTGTGTACATTACGAAATATGTAGTAAAGGGCCATGCGCTTCAGCCAGTTGACAGTGTTCGTCCTGGTTGGTGGAAAATATGCGCCGTCGGGGTGCATTATATCATCAGATGAGATAAACTCCGGTAATCGCCGCAAGAATAATGCCAGCATACGCTGCGTGAGTAGCTAGCAATCGCCGGTCGCGACACAAGTCAGGGGAGTGCACCCGAATCAACGACTGAGCATGTCGGGCACAAGTGGTCGTCCGTCAGATGAATGGAATGTAACCTTCTGCAAGTAGCGGAGTTCCCGTTCACAACCACGCACCACAATGAACGCTTCGCCGTAGGCAAAAAAGGCATGTGTACTGCTCGCCACACCATGTTGCAGCCAACTTCTGGGTGCTAGTGCGCGACCATATTGATAGGCTACTGCTGTTGGTAAAGGCGATAATAGTCTTTTGTACTGGGAGTCCGTGTTGACGGAAGGTCCGATCGTAAGTAGCTGAGGTCAATCAAGAACTCTCTGATGTGGGCGAGTTCGAGTGAAATGTGTCCTACAGAAACCGGTGGATGCAGAGGTGTTCCCGTCAGATTCACTTGGGCAGAGGTCCACGTGCGACGTATAGTGTTGAGATAGAGCGAACGCGCATGGTTATAGAGATGAATTAAACCGATACTGCTCGCCCATTGCGGCAGTGTCAGGGTGGCATAGCGGACTTTAAAAACAAGACCGGCGCTCACGAAATGTCCATATGCTGCTTAAAATATGTCGGCCATCGTAACCGTCAAAGGAAAGACATGGGCAAAATAGTTCAGTTTGGAGACAACATAGGTGCTGACTTAACGTGGTCGTAGGAGCATGTTCAGACAATAAGTGATATGCGAAACACGTTTCGTTGAAATCAGACCACTGGTTTAGGAGAAGACGTGGAACATACAAACATGGAGAAGAGGCTAATGCGGGGCGGGATAGCTACCAGTAAGGCGGTGGAAGGCAGACCAGCACTTGGAGGAGTTGACAGGGAAGGTAGAGTTGAGGCAAGTACATGTCTGGTGCCAGTCATAGCGTTTCTTTGCTGTGAGGAGGTATCGGATGTGTCGTTGTAATTGCTGGTGGTGGAGGAGTGTATCTCAGTTACAGGTGCAAATGAAGGAGCAGTAGAGCATGTGGGATTCATGGAGAAGAAGGACAGCCTGTAGAGGAAGTGTAGGGTGGTGAGGGTGGATGGGTTTGGTAGGAATGTGAGCCTCCACAGTGTCAGTGATGGTCTTCTTGAAGAAGGAAAAGGCATGGATGACATCAACAGGCATCCCAGTTGGCACAGTGGTAGTCATGGACTGACTTTCGAGAGGAAGCAGGGCAGGGGCAAGAGGGGGCGATGAGCAGAGTAGATAGTGAGAAGAATGGGGAGGTGATCACTGTCAATGGGGTTGAGGAGGTCTGCAGTGACACGACAAAGGATGTTGTGGGAAGCGAGGACGACATCCAGGTGGAGTTCCCTTCAGGATGGGTGTGCTGTGGGAGAGGAACAAAGTCAACATGGAGGGTGACAGGGAACTGATGCCACTGCTGAAAGGTGGCAGGGTCACAGCTGAGGATGTTGAGGTCTGTGGCAATCACATAGGTGGGGGAGGTATGGTCAACATGGGAAATGAAGTCATAGGGGAGAGGAGCAGTGGGACAGACATAGACAGTGGCACAGGTGATGGTGAGGGAGGAAAAAAAGACACTGAGGAGAAGGCGTTCAATCGGGTCATTGAGCAGTGGTTGTGGCCAGACAGGAATATGCATTAGGTGGCCAATAGCAACCCCACCTCATGCGGGGAAGGGGGTTGTCAGTGCAATAGGGAGAGGTGTGGACAACGTGGTCAGCTTCGAGGAAGGTTTCATTAAGGATGAAGGAGTCGACCTGGTGATGGGACAGGGTAAGCATGGAGATGTATTTGTTGGATTTGTTGGCACCATGGAGATGTATTTGTTGGCAGTGAGGGAGCGAATGTTTAGATATAGGAGATGATACTGTTGATGTCCCAGGAGGTGGAAGGGGGGAGGGAGCAGAGGGAGAAAAAGAGAGAGGTTAAACAAGGATGTCTAGGCAGGTGAAAGTAAAGTGAGCCTGGTTGTGGGAGTAGGTGGTGTAGGTATTCAAATGGAAAATGAAGTAAGCAGCTGGGTGTGGGGGCATTGGAAGGGGTGGATATTTTTCAGGACAATGATCAGGAACTAGATGATGTCTTCAGCCTTGGGGGAGTGCTGAGGGAATTGTTGGGGTGGACAGGCTAGTCAGTTGGGTGAAGATGGACAGAGAACTCAGAGTTTGTGGGAGCAGGTTTGACTTTACATTTTGAGGAGTAGGTGGGATGGGGTTCATTGTGGGGTTCCTTGCAGGTTCTTCAGGAAGGAGGGGAGACGTGGTTAGGGCACTGTTTGAGGAAATGGGAGGCCTTACAAGGGGGCAGGTGGGGGTTCTTGCAGTTTTGGGTGAGGTGGTCATTGTAGAGGAGACAGCATTGGCCACAGTAGGATTTAGGAGGGAACAGGATGGGTCAGCAGGGTGTTGACAGTTTAAAATCAGGGCTCCCTGAGTGAGGAGGTGATCTATGGAGGAGGCAGACTTTGTAAATACATACATGAAGAAGGTAGGGCCGGAGTTACTGTAGATGCAGCGGGTCTAGCAGATTTCCAGGGCAGAGTGGGCATTCAGTTCTGCCAACACCTCCACCTCCGTGACCACAGGGCTGTGTTTCGTGATCACAATGGTGAGTGTTGGAGGATGACGAGGGGGTTGGGGTTGATGAGGAGAGGAGGAGGTAAGGAAAGGGCTGAGGGTTGCAGGTGGGGGGAAAGGTGATGTGGGGAAGTTTCTGGAGATCAGTGTGGAAACAGGGAGAGGGGTTTTGATGAGGACAGTCTCTGTGAGGGGTAAGTTGGGCACTGGGGGCACTTGGGATGCACTTACAGATTTCGAGGGTGAAGGTGTGGGCATTGAGGAATTTAGGATTGGGGTTGGTAAGGATGGAAGTATACAGGGTGGGGGCTGGGGATGCAAGAGGAGGGGTGGTGTCCATGGGGGGGGGGATCAGAAAGAAGAGGGGTCGGTGGTGGATTTTTGGAGGAGGGGGTGGAGGCGAAGTCGTCACTTGGGCTCTTGGGAGTTTTTTGGCAGGTGTGGCCTGGTAGGAGGAGTGAGGGACTGGTTGGGTTGAGAGGTGGTGGGAGACAGGCCCCTCGTGTGAGATGGAGGCGCTTTGAATGGTGGTTGTGCGCTCTGTGGTGGCTGTTGTGGCGTGGCAGGTGGTGAATCTGGTGGGGGAAGCAGGAGCGGTCGTGGCAGGGCAAGTGGGGTGTGGGGAGTGGGAAAGAGAACAAATACGGCAAATGACAGATGGGGGGGGGAGGCTCTTCCAAAAACGTCGATTTCGCCCTGAGAGGAGCCCAGGTGGCAGAATCTTCTGATTTGGGAATTGTGGGACTCCAACCCACAGGATGCATAATGGTGCTTATATACCCTCACTGGAGTCGCACTACGTTGCATATACGCCGCAGCAACGCCCTCAAATGGAAACGTTGTGATCGGTTCTTATAGGATGCAGAATGCATACACTTGTACATTGCACAAATTGCACCAATTATTTGAAATTCATACACACAGATAGCGAGTAGCTACATGAGATGTGCTGTAACAATAATGGTCTGAGTTTTGTCTTTGTTTGGATTATGTTAAACCTGGCTTTAATTATTCCTTTGCGTTATGAGGAATTCCGTTGCTGATGTTTTTGTTGCTGCCTTCATTCCGTAGACTCATTTGATGCAACTCTCTGTGCTAGTCTACCTTGTGCAAGCCTCTTCAACTCTGCATAACTACGGCAACATACATCCATCTGAACCTGCTTACTACATAGTTCCTTCCTTATCACTACAAAATAGTCAATTAATTTACTCAGATCGCTTTCTTCACGTATCTATCAGATTTCATATAAAGGTAAATATCTCAGGCTGTTTTATGAACTTACAGGTTAAAATGTAAAGCAGTGACCTATAAATTGTATGACTGGGGTAAAAGCCGATATCCGCAGACGTAAAGTCGCTTTTCGAAAGCAGACACAACAAAAGGTGGTGTCCACGACATGCGGGACATTGGCAGATATCTGACAATGTGCAGTTTGCCAAAGGAAAGGACGAGTTTTAAGAAAATGTATCTTGGTGCTTGTGCACGATCTTTTTACTATGGAAATGAGGGCAGCACGTAACGGATCTAAAAGATTTTGTGAAGAACACCCCGCGCCTTGGCGAACGTTTGAGCGCTAATTCATTCAGCTGCCTACAGCTTGCCCACGCGTCTCCGTTGTGCGTTTTTTCGGTGAGCATGGTGTGTTTTATCGTGTATGTATTATTAGTGCGCAGCGACTTCAGATTGAAATAATGACGCCTATTACTTCTCCAAAATTGAAAGGCGGAAAACTGAATAGTCATTCTAGGAAGATTGTAAATAGCGTTTTAATGTTTATGGAAGATAAGTCGTCTCAGGGAAGGAACATTCAGGTGCACCAAGTAGCCGCAGGCTTTTCGCGAAGCACTGTCGAGAAAACTAAAAGGTAAGGAAGGCTATCGGAATCCGACGGAGGAAGGAAATTTGTAATTCTAGATACAAACTGTAATCGGAAAACTATTATAGACATTGACAGTTTTGATGAGGCCGTTGTTAGGAGCCGGCCGGTGTGGCCGTGCGGTTAAAGGCGCTTCAGTCTGGAACCGCGTGACCGCTACGGTCGCAGGTTCGAATCCTGCCTCGGGCATGGATGTGTGTGATGTCCTTCGGTTAGTTAGGTTTAATTAGTTCTAAGTTCTAGGCGACTGATGACCTCAGAAGTTAAGTCGCATAGTGCTCAGAACCATTTGACCATTTTTTTTTTGGCCGTTGTTAGGATAATTGTTTAAACCTGACCGAAAAATGGGTGTCTACAGTGGAAGGAAGCTATAGACTCCCATGGCAGCAACACTAGTGTAATACGATATTGAAGTACCTGTGTTATTCTGATTACGGTGCAAAGTTCCTTTGGACATACATATCCAAAGGAAGAGACACTGCGGTGACTACAGCCATAGTACAGTCATTGAATCCGCAATTGCGAAGAAGGACAACGATCAGCTGTAGAATGGAATGACGACAATGAAAATTTGTGGCGGACTGGGACTCGAACCCGGATTTTCCGATTTTCGCGAACGGTCGCCTTACCATTTGGCTATTCGTTCATGACTCACGACCAGACCCAGACTTCCATACGTCGTCAACCCTGAGTAAGGCTGTTACGAAAGAAATTAGGTTTACGCTTGAAAAAAAGTAGGGTCATATTGTTATAGAGAAGCGACGCCAGCAAAAAAAAAAAAAAAAAAAAAAAAAAAAAAAAAAAAAAAAAAAAAAAAAAATATGCGTATTGGAGCAGTTAAAGAACTTTAGGGAGTAAGAGACATCATCATCAGACGCAAAAGGAAAATTATGAAATGGCAATACAACTCACGGTCTCCTCATACCGGTATCAAAGGGATAACGCCTAATAATAACTCATGCGGGCAGTGAAAATGGCTTTATTCCTTATACTCTTGGCATGTGAAAGTCAAATAGTCAAATTAAGCAACGGGAGATTACCATAAACACAAGAAAGAACAAAATTATGAAAAATGATGATTCCCTGTTTAAAACCTAACTCTGCACTGATTCCCGACAATTTTCCATTTTCTTCTCTTCTCTCTCTAGTACCATGGAAGTCATTCCCTGACGTCTTAACAGATGTCCTATCATCCTGTCCCTTCTCCTTGTCAGTGTTTTCCACATATTTCTTTCCTCTCCGATTCTGCAAGGGACCTCCTCATTCCTTACCTTATCACTCCATCTAATTTTCAATATTCGTGTGTAGCACCACAACTCAGTTGTTTCGATTCTCTTCTGTTCCGGTTTTCCCACAGTCCATATTTCACTACCATAAATGCTGTGCTCCAAACGTATATTCTCAGAAATTTCTTCCAGTTAAGGCCTATGTTTGATACTAGTAGACTAATGTTGGCCAGGAATGCCCTTTTTGCCATTGCTAGTCTGCTTTTGATGTCCTCCTTGCTCCGGTCGTCATTGGCTATTTTGCTGCCTATGTAGCAGAATTCCTTAACTTCATGACCATCAATTCTGATATTAACTTTTCCGCTGTTTTCATTTCTGCTGCATCTCATTACTTTCGTCTTTCTTGGATTTACTCTGATTCCATATTCTGTACTCATTAAACTGTTCTTTTCATTCAACAGATCATGTCATTCTTCTTCACTTTTAGTCATGATAGCAATGTCACCAGCGAATCGTATCGTTGACACCCTTGAATTTTAATTCCACTACTGAACGTTTCTTTTATTTACATCATTGCTTCTTCGACGTAAACATTAAACAATAGGGGCGAAAGATTGCATCCCTGTCGTACACCCTTTTTAAACCGATCATTTCGTTCTTCGTCGTCACTCTTATTATTCCCTCTTGGTTATTGTACATATTGTATATTACCCGCCTCTCCCAATAGCTTACTCCTATTTTTCTCAGAAATTCGAACATCTAACGCTTTTTCTAGGTCAATAAATCCTATGAACGTATCTTCATTTTTCTTTAGTCTTTCTTCCATTATCAACCGCAACGTCAGAATTGCCTTTCTCGTGCATTTACCTGATAGTCATTCAACACACCCTCAATTTTATTTTTCGCTCTTCTGTATATTATACTTGTCAGCAGCTTGATTGCATCAACTGTTAAGCTGATTGTGCGATAATTCTCGCACTTGTCAGCTCTTGCAGTTATCGGAATTATGTGGATGATATTTTCCCGAAAGTCAGGCGGTATATTGCCATACTCATACAGTGTACTCACCAGAGTGAATAGCCCTTTAGTTTTCTCTTCCATTAAGGATTTTAGAAATTCTGATGGAATGTTATCTATCCCTTATGCCTTATTTGATCTTAAGTCCTACAAAGCTATCTTAAATTCTGACTGTAATACTGGATCCCCCGTCTCCTCAAAATCGACTCCTGTTTCTTCTTCCATCATATCAGACAAATCTTCCCCCTCAAAGAGGCCTTCAATGCCCTCTTTTCACCTATCCACTCTCTCCTCTGCATTTAACAGTGGCATTCCGGTTGCACTCTTAATGTTACCATCCTTGCTTTCAGTTTCACCAAAGGTTGTTTCGACTTTCCTTCAAGTGAGTCGGTCCTTCAGACCATTTCTTTTTCGATTTTTTCACATTTTTCATACAGCCATTTCGTCTTAGCTTCCCTGCACCTGCTAATTATTTCATTCCTCATCAACTTGTGTTTCTGTATTACTGAATTTTCCTGAACATTTTTGTGCTTACTTCTTTCATCGATCAGCTGAAGAATTTCTTCTGTTACCCATGTTTTCTTCGCGGCTACCTTCTTTGTACTTATATTTTTCTATCCAGCTTCTATGATTGCCCTTATTAGAGATGTCCACACCTCTTCAACTGTACTGCCTACTGGGTTATTGTTAATTGCTGTATCTGCAGCCTTCAAGCGTATCTCGTCATTCCTGTGTACTTCCGTAATCCACTTCTTTGCGCATTGGTTCTTCCTCACTAATTTCTTAAACTGCATCCTACTCTTCATCACTCATCACTTATCAGCTGCTGGGTACGCCTTACTATCCAGAATCTGATTTCGGAATTTCTGTCTGACCATGATGTAATCTTCTATTATCACCCAGCATTTTCCATTATGTCTCTCCCCTTGTGATTCTTGAACAGAGTATTTGCTATTGCTAGCTGAAATTTATTACTGAACTCAATTATTTTCCTCTCTCATCCCTCGTCCCAAGCCCATATTCTCCTCTAACATTTTCTTCTACTCCTTCCCCTACATCTGCATTCCATTCCCCTATGACTATTAGATTTTCATCTCCCTGTACGTACTCTATTACCATTTCAGTATCTTCGCATACTTTCTCAATCTCTTCATCGTCAGCTTGCGACGTCGGCATGTGTACCTGAACTACCGTTGTCGGTGTTGGTTTGCTGTTGATACTGATAAGAGATCACTGAACTGTTCATAGTAACACAGTCTCTGCCCTATCTTCTTATTCATAACGAATCCTACTCCTGTTATATCATTTTCTGTTGCTGCTGATATTACCCTTTACTCATCTAACCAGAAATCCTTGTCTTCTTTCCATTTCTCTTCACCCTCTCTCTCTCCAAGCATTAATCCCGACTTACGGGGTCTACTGTTTTGCTACATCTCATCCATTTCTCCCTGTAGTTGACATCTTCTGGTCTTAAGCCAACAACGTGCATGTCTCCCCTGACGTTGTCAGTCCATCTCTTTGCCGGTCTTCCACGTGGTCTTGTTCCTCCTGTGTTGATTTGGAGCGCTGTTTTTGCGACTAAGTTGTGGCGTGGCCGTAACGGGCTTCACTCACTTTACCGGCGGTCGGCGCGACAACAAACCTTGCCGGACGTCTGTATTTCTCTTCACTGACACCTACTATATCTAGATCGAGCCTTTGCATTCCCTTTTAAGATTTTCTAACTTCCCTACCACGTTCAAGCTTCTGACACTCCACGCCCCGATTCATAGAACGTTACCCATTCGTTTGTTACTCTATCATTTTCTCATGGTCACCTCTCCCTTGGCGTCCCCCTCCCGAAGATCCAAATGGTGGACTCTTCCGAAATCTTATACTAATGTAGAGATCGTCATGACACTTTATCAATTACGGGCCTAATGTCCTGTGGATACACGTTATGTGTCTTTAATGCAGTGGTTTCCATTGCCTTCTTTATCCTCATGCCGTTGATCACTGCTGATTCTTCCGCCTTTAGGAGCATTTTCCCACCCCAAGGGCAAGAGATTGTTCTGAACGTCTGTCCCTCCTCCACCCTCTTTCACAAGGCCGTTGCAGAATGAGGATAACTTCTTATGCCGGAGGCCTTCGGCTGCCAATGCTAATTATTAATCAAAATGTAAGCAGTGGCAGTTTTCGAGTCCGGGACCGACAACGTTTTTGATTATAAATTAAAGACGCTACGCTCCTTTTTTAATTTTGTTTTTTATTGTTCGTTGTATTTGATCCTAGCGGACGTCACCTGACATCCATTGAAGTTCGTTGTTGATCCATTCACTCAGTCACTCAGTTTCTTATGACAGAGACCAGCCAGCTCTGATGGAACACGCTGAGCTATCGTGCCGGCGCGGCCAGACGACGGGTGCTCGATGCTCAATATCAGACTTTAAACATCTAATTCTATTAAAGACAATTTCGTAAAGTGGTCTTTGCTTCTGAGTGGTATTGCAGTCAATGTGAGTGACAGCCGCCAAGTCTGTCCCCTTAGATGAGTGATCGTCAGCGGTCTGACCAGTCACAGAGGGCCCCAGGTTCGATTCCGGGCCGAGTCGGAGATTTCCACCGCTGGGTGACTGGGTGTTCTCATGATTGATACGCAAGTCGCCCAGTGTGGCGTCACCTGCAAAGATTTGCTGCTCGGCAGCCGAACTTTCCCAGTTGAGGTCTCCTGCCCACCAGTGCTGTGCGATTCACAACCGCTAACGCCACAGGTGTGCGCCTGCCCGTATACAAGCCACACACCTTCCGCTCCTTCTCGTAGCCGCACGGAGATGGAGCCCGGCGATGCCAACTAACGCGCCTCGCTCACAGTCCGCTTGTCAACTAAAGACGCTGGTATCGACACCGATTTTTATTCATTGTGGCCATATTATCATATTGTCAGTGATGAAAACACGTTAATTGTTTTGTGACAGTGGAATGGAGCGAGTAACCATGTTGTTAGCAGTGGTCGAAATACAGTTTCTAAAAATAAGTGTTAATCATACAACGAATTATTAAACACTTTATTGGCTGTGATCGAGCAACCGTATGCTATTTAATTGCAGAACGTACATATAGACACTTCGGTAGCACAAATTTTGTCATTTGACCACGGTTTCTATTGCATCAGGACAATCTTCATCAGAATAAAAAGTTACATGGAACACATGTAATCACACCATTTCCTCAGACGTTATAAACCATGGTGTGATTACATGTATTCCATGCAACTTTTTATTATGATGAAGATTGCCCTAGTGCAATCGAAACCGCCGTCAGTTGACAAAATTTTGTGCAACCCAAGTGAGTGTATACACGTTTTGTAATTAGTTATATAACCTATTTACGTTCTTTTAGCTGGAGCACCTAATACTTATTGTTTATTGCTATTCCGCAAATGACACACTCAAATGACACAATTGGATTGCTATAACAATATCCTTAAACTAAATTTATCTTTTCATAAATGACGCTTCAGAGAGCGCAGAGAACCACGTGGCCAACCTACAAAAAACGATCTCTCTCAATAAATGCTAAATTTCGACATTACCGGAAGCAACATATGAAAGTGAAACACTATTCAGACTAAATACTCAAGCAACAACTGACAAATTGCATAAAGTTGATAAAAGAATACTCCTAACAATTATCAGTAAGAAACACCAAGTTAATGGGCAGTGGAGACTTTTGCCCAATTTAGAAGTGTATAAAGAAACTGAATCCATTATTGATACAATGCGGAAAAGAAGGATTGCATTTTTCGGCCACATATCTCGCCTAGCAAATACTAGAATCCTGAAGCAGCTTCTCGACTACTTCTGGAACAGTAAAACCAAAAGCATCTGGTTTAAAGAAGTACAAAGTGATCTGGATGAACTGAACACCACCACACACGAAATTCAACAAAGAGAAGAGAAACTGCTTCTGAAGAACAAATACACACGGCTGGCATTCAGACCATCAGAACGGAAGAAGTATGTCATATCTGCAGAAGAACGAACAGCCAGATCACAGCGAATGAAGAAGTTTTGGGAAACGAAGAAATTGCTGACTGCTAAGAATTAAACTCAATTATTGTAGACTCTGTTGTATTATGTTTGATTTTAGTGCTCCAATGTGGGCGTAAACTATGTAAATAAATAAATGACGCTCAACATGGGGCCTAATAAAAAGATCCATTATTACGTGAATGGCCTCCAGCACGAGGCGTAATAAAGTCTGTCACTAGATAAACAGCGCCAAAAGTGGGCCCTAGTGAAATTCATAATTACCTAAATAACACCGAACGTAAAGTCTAGCAAACTCTGTCACTACAAAATACTGCGTTCACCTGGTTGTCTTCATCCGCAGCTTAAGGGATGTGATGTGAGCGAAGCATTTGAGACTCGCAAGAGCCATTGTTTCAGAATCCATACTGGCTGGCGTGCAGGTGGCCATTCTGTTCGACGTATCTCTCAGCGCTCGAGCTCAGAACCTGTTTCGAGATTCTACCACGCACCGGTCATAGTGATGTTGGTCACTAGTTTTGTGGACCAATTCGGCTACTCTCCTCGTAAACGTGTGTGACCTCCGCTTTCTTCCAACCACTGGGCACTGCTGTTTGCTTGAGGGATGTGCAGTATAATGTGGCCAAATAAAGGGACTAACTCAATCACAAATTCTGTATCAGGGATTACGTCGAGTCTAATGGGCTTACGCAGTTTTAGCTGTTTCAGCAGTTTTGAAGGCAGTTTGTCACAATCATCTTTGGAGTACTGCGAATATTAAACTGGCTAATCTTCCTTTGTAAATTACCAGTTTGGAAGGGGGTTATATTTAATTCATGTTTACTTCTCCTCTATAATATCATTTACAGCATATTTACCAATAAAAAGGGTGTTGTTGAGAAAATGGGGTCTCGTCAGTGAATAAGTCGTTCACTGCATCTGAAAGATTCTTCAGATACCTTGGTTTATTACAGTAACACCACTACGCCCTACAATCAGTAAGTAATTTAACCCAAATAACAGGTCAACAGCGCTACGAAAACGCTAGGATCCTGCAGTACCATGAAGTGACGAACTATTTACTGGCCTTCACTGACTATAACTTTGATAGTTCCGCGGATCATGACTCAGAACTCTCCGAGAGATCGATGCGTGGCAACTTTGAATGAAAATGTTGCTCCATTCAAAAAATTTATCGTTTATCACAAAGTTTTGTAACACGTAGGATACAGGCGGAAACGTAGGTAAACTAATGTAATTACATTTTCCTGGAGACAGTGAGTCTCAGCTTTATCTTCGATAAGGGTAGAATATGAAGTAAAGAATTAAAATTTGTGCCTTATGCCAGTGTTTTGAAGTGAATAGCACATCTGCCTAATGATGACACCGGGTTCAAGTCCCGGCCGTGGCACATATTTTTTTAATTCATTGCTTCAGCTTCTATCCTTATCGAATATAGGTAGACTTGTTTATGAAACTTCCTGGCAGATTAAAACTGTGTGCCCGACCGAGACACGAACTCGGGACCTTTGCCTTTCGCGGGCAAGTGCTCTACCAACTGAGCTACCGAAGCACGACTCACGCCCGGTACTCACAGCTTTACTTCTGCCAGTACCTCGTCTCCTACCTTCCAAACTTTACAGAAGCTCTCCTGCGAACCATTCTGGAGACTTGTTTATGTTTACAGAAAGGAGCAGTTCATAGCGTTAACTCGAAAGGGGAATTCAGCACGGATAGCCTCTTAATACGTTCTGGAGACTGACCTACTAGGTAGAGTCTCGGGTCATGCACTCACATATCGATTCAAAAAAGATGATAACAAGCCCATCATCCAAGACTGCAATAAATTCTAATGGGTAGAGGATTAGCGGATAATTTACTTTATATCACTACAATTGGGATTCTGTATACTCGTAGCCATTAGTTCATTCCAACCAACTAGGTTACTGTGGAAACTAGAGTGACCAGCTACAATGCGACGTCCGATACCATGGGAAGAACTCGCGCTGCACTGATTTTAAATTGGTACTATGAACTCTTAGCAGCATCTGAGGATTACGAGAAAGAGTCAGCCACGTGTTTCATAGCAAGTATGAAACTTAATACAGGGTGCGCAACTGGATCTCATGATCATAAGACCCACTGAGAAGAAAATAAGTAGAGTGAATCACCTCCTATAACAGAGTACTGATACCAATAGGCCTGAATGCGACCAAACTTAACAAAACTATTAACCTGAATCAATTGCTAGCACCACGTGCCATCAGAAACGTGTGTACCCACCGGCTGCCCGTCTTATAGTCTCCCGGTGCAAAATTCCACTCAATGTTCCGATTCAGTTCTTGGTTGAGGGGCGGCATCTCTCCTATCCCTCACGCCTGCTAAAAAGCGTGGGCACCCGAGCCACAGAGGAGGCTGGATTCTGTAGGTGAGTTTAGTTCCCTCTAGGCGGGCATAAAGAGAGGCCAATATCCACCCGTTTCCCAAAGAAACAAAGAATGGAAACTCCTCTAATTTGTCACCATGTTCTCGCTTCGCAAAGATGACTCGAATTGGTGAAGGAAAAAGACCGAGTATTTCACCACACACTCCTCCTCCAAACATGGGCATGTGATAAACAACAAACGTTCCTGACAGAAAGTAACATCTGTAATTACGAAAGGGACTCTTTTGAAGTTGAGAAGTGAGTGTAGCAGATCTGGTTCTACTTTTGCTTTGCTACCCTCAGTTGCAGTATTGCTGTCGCCACCCACGAGTATCTGAACGCTAGCTTCGGCGGCACTGTCAGCCTCGATGTATGGCCAGAATTTCTTTTGATTTTATGAGAGGAATTTCGAGAATACACTGCTATGACACGACGCGGAGAGCCGCTTTCGTGGGAACTATTCAAATAAGTATGCGCCGGCCAGCCCGGTTAGCCGAACAGTCTAACGCACGGCTTTCCGGAGTGGGAAGGAGCGCTTGGTCCCCGGCACGAATCCGCCCGGCGGAGTTGTGTCGAAGTCCAGTGAGCCAGCCAGTCTGTGGATGGTTTTTAGGCGGTTTTCCATCTGCCTCGGCGAATGCGGGTTGGTTCCCCTTATTCCACCTCAGCTACACTATGTCGGCGATTGCTGCGCAAACAAGTTCTCGGCGTACGCGTACACCATCATTACTCTACCACGCACCACGCAAACATATGGGCTACACTCGTCTGGCGTGAGACGTTCCCTGGTGGGGGGGGGGGGGTTACACCGGGGCCGAACCGCACAATAACCCTGGGTTCGGTGTGGGGCGGCGGATTGGTGAAGTGGACTGCGGTAGTCGTTGTGGGGTTGCGGACCACTGCGGCTGCGGCGGGGACGAAGCCTATATAATACAATGCAAGTACACCCCTATAGAATACTGGGCAAATGTTCTTCTAAACTAAGGCCTCTTCATGCTTCCATTCAGGGCTAAATGTTTTGGCTTCCTTGAGTTTTGACATTACTGATTCTTTAGTTCACTAAATACTTCAGTCTTTCTACTTGTTTCAGATGACTTTTCTAAGAATTATTGCTACCACATTCCCATAGCCAACGCCATCCAGAAGGAGGATGGGGGTCATGTTTCTCTATTGTCATTGTACCTATACATTTCACCATATCAGAGGAGTGTTTTATTATCAAATACAATCAATAACGACCTTTCTGACGACTTTATTAATATATAACTTCACAGCTGAATCGACCGCAATGGACGTCACGTACATTTCTAGCGGCGTAGCCGGCAGGTGATATTCCTCACAGAGGGACGAATTTACGATCGTAAGAAACGGCGGCCGCTCACAGCCGCTAAACGTCTGACCGCTGTGTCTCGGGTTTTCCCGCCGCCTCACGAACTCTTTCACCACGTCTGCATACAATACTGGGATATCCCGCAATATCCTCGCTTTCTCCATGCCTTTGTAATAACTGAGAGACCCTTCGATCTGCTATGAAAGACGCAGATCAAGGTCATGTCTTCTTTGAAAAGAACGAGAACTATTAAGCGAAGCCATATGAACAGAAGTCACTTTTTGAATTGGTTTCTTTATGAGTGTCAGATTGTGATTATACGTAGTCAAGTAGACACAGCCGGATGCTGTGGTTCACTGTACGTCTTCCTGCATTGCTCACGGCATTAATCGTTTGAGCCGCAGTTCACGTACGTTCAGCTCAGCTCAGCCGCTGAGAGGCGATGTCTTGCGACAACACAGGTTACCTTCATAACGTTTTGCAAAAATAGACCTCTTTGCAGAAAATTTTTACTCAGTGGTTGCATAAAAAGTATTTCGACTAATATTTCGTAACAATGCTCGTTAATTAATAATATTTTTAACATTTTTATCTTTGAAACCAGTATTTGGAACTTAAAATCTTCAAACATATGTGTAAAGATTTACAATATTTTTGTGGAATTTTATTGTACACGGTGGTTCAAAAAATGAGCTGATTTTCTATGGCAATAATTAAGAAACATGGGCTGTGCCGGCAAGGAAATTTGTGTTGTTTGAATGGACGTGGCGTAGAGTTTCAGAAAATCGCCGTTAGATGAAAGTCAATACGTGTTCTCAGTTTGCAGTCAGAAGTAAAGTGGCATCCGCTCAGTAGACGGCGTTCTGTGCGCTGCAGTTTGTAAAGAGTGAGTCAGTGGTTTCGGTCCAACGTGCTTTTCGTCGGCGTTTCGACACTGACGCGTCAGCACCAAAAATCATTTGTCGTTGGTGTCACCAATCTCAAGAGCCAGAGTCCAGATCGAACTCGCTCTTCTCATGACATGGCGGAAAAAATTCACCAAACGTTTGAGCAGAGTCCACGAAAGTCTACTAGTTGCCTCGCGAGCAGAGAACTGGCAATGCCTTCTATGACCGATTGGTGAGCGTTAAGGCGTCGTTTGGTCTATACAGGGTGTCCCAGCTATCTTGTTCACCCAAAATATCTCTGGAACAATAACAGCTATTGGGAAACTACTTTCACCGGTATCAATGTAGGGCTGGGGCCCATGAATGTACATATTTGGAAACATTCTAAAACGAAATCATATGTGATTTTTAACACAAACTTATGTTTTTTTAAATGGACCTTCTATATTTTTTCTTCAGTAATCCATAGCATGACAAAGCACATACACAATGGCGTTGATTGCATCCCAATATTCCCATTACATCCCGAGATATTGAGACGCGAAGTTGACGCTTGAAACACCCGACATGCGCTGCTAGCGCACGTCCTGAGGCTCAGGCGTGAACCCCATGCTGCCCGTAATCGCGATGTGATTGACATGCGTAATCACACTTCCACACTTATCAAGAGGTCCGAAACGAATAATACGGTCTGCTGCCATCCTGCATTAACGTCGTACATTCCAGCAGGTATTTATCCCATAGGCTAGGGGTGATGCGGTTCTGTAACATATCTGTGTACTGCAAAGTTAGTCACAAAGTTAACTTCGCTTATCGCTAATCCGTTACTAAAAAGGTAATGCCGTTCAACGTTAAAACTTTACTTTACTGTAGATCTAGCGCAAGTGACAGTTAATCATTCACTCGTAATATCAAAATTCATGTTGATGGCTTTAGTGAAACGAGCAAATGGACTAAAAGTTTTGCCGTTGTTTCGAACCTCTTGATAAGTATGGAGGTGTGATTACACGTGTCAATCACATCGCGATTACGGGCAGCATGGGGTTCACGCCTGAGCCTCAGGACGTGCGCTAGCAGCGCATGTCGGGTGTTTCAAGCGTCAACTTCGCGTCTCAATATCTCGACATGTAATGGGAATATTGCGATGCAATCAACGCCATTGTGTATGTGCTTTGTCATGCTATGGATTGCTGAAGAAAAAATACAGGAGGTCCATTTAAAAAAACATAAGTTTGTGTTAAAAAACACATATGCTTTCGTTTTAGAATGTTTCCAAATATGTACATTCATGGGCCCCAGCCCTACATTGATACCGGTGAAAGTCGTTTTCCAATAGCTGTTATTGTTCCAGAGATATTTTGGGTGGACAAGATAGCTGGGACACCCTGTATAACATACAGACTGCAGTTAGTGTAGGCTCTGCGGGTTGATGATACAAGAAAACGGATGACTTCAGCAATGCTCTGCTAGAGGACATGGAAGACGATATATTTTATCAGAATTGATGAAGCAACGTTTAATGTTAACGGTAAAGTAAACCGACATAACGTGGGCATATGTGGACTCCTAAACACTCATGACATTGTTGGGCACAAAGAGACTCACCTAAAATGAACGTTTTTTGTGTCATTTCCCGTGAAAAATTGTAGGATCCCTTCTTTTCTGAAGAAAACACAGTGACTGGAACGAGCTATCTTTAAATGCTGCAGAATTCGCTTTTTCACAACTTCAGGAGGCCTCCGATGACTTAGGTTATTTATGCTAGGTTAGGTTAGGTTAGATTAGGTTCATTTTCCAATAGGAAGGAGCTCCACCACGACACACTGCCCTGTATTCTTGAAGATCGCCATTGAAGACCCAATTCGATTTTTCTTGTGGGGATATGTGAAGGGAAGTGTGTCGATTTCCAATTTACCTTCTGGCATAGAAAACGTTAAGAACAGAACGACAGCCACCATAACTTCTGTAAAAGCAGATTCATTGTGTAAAGTTTATGACGAATTTAGCTATCGTTTAGATGTTGTTCGTGCTGCTGCTGGTTGACATATAGAGCATTTATAAGAGCAAAGCGAAAACATAAAGGTTTTGTATTTTCAATTCATTCCACGTTTGTACTACTTTTTATAAACAAATATAGAGCTTTGAAATCAGGTAATTCTTTTTGAAACACCCTGTATTTCTATAAATTGCGATTTTTCGAAGGTTCGTTTCATCTTCTTGATTACTTTGGTACTGTTACGTAATTATAAAAGGTTTCTTCTTTGTTTGAAAACCTTAACTTTACCCTTTTCTTATCTCTTTGTTGTACTGCTTCTTCGCATTCCTCGTTCCAAAAAATCTTCTTTTTATTGTTGACCAATCCTACTCTCTTCTCGCCTGCTTTACTGATTTATTCTTGAAGATTGCTCTCATTACCTTTCTTTATTTATTTCGAAATCTTCTCTTTTCTATGTTTTCCTTTGCAATATCCTTTCTGTTCGTCTGTTGATGGTGTACCTCTTCACTTCTTTTATTTATTTCTCTTCCTCTCCCTCTCTCTCTTTTTAATTTGAACTTCAGAGTGGCAGTCATCCTGAATCAATCTACCCATTTCTAATTAGTTAAATATTCAAAATTTTTATATTAATTATTATTTTGGCTATTTGCTCAAATTAAATTATAATTAATTTAAATTTGAAGGGATCCCAGTTTCACCGTTATTGGAAGTTTGCGAAAATCTGAGAATATCTGATTTAACTGGAACATTTTATACGCATTTATTTATCTTTCACCATTCCTGTTTGTAGGTACGTGTGCTTGATATCTCCTACAATACTTTGAAATATGATTACTGAAGTCGCCAAGAAGCATCTTAACATTATTTTTAAGTAAGTTTGAGATTTCGCAGTCCAAAACATCTTAGAACTGATTTACTGTCTGCAGATTTATTCATTACATTGATTGAAACATGTATTTATTAGACCGTAGCTTTTATTCTTACACCTTTTCGTGTATAGCGATATTCTCGTAATATTTACTTTAATATGTTATATTATTTCCATTTTTAACTGTGCTAATCATTGACACTTTTTTCAGTATTCTTATCCCTAGTTTACCTTTATAAATTTTATAACTTTTTATGTCAATTACATTAGCACGTAAGAATCTTATCTATTGCTGTGCAAAAACTTGTATTTGGTCCTTCTGCAGAAAAAATTTACTTTTTACAAAATTTACTTTCAGTGCTCCAAAACGGTACTTCCTAGTGAACTTCAAGGTATTGTAACATAGTTCTCCACCTAAAATTCTACGATTCCCAGAAATCCAAGGTCGCAATGCGTTATGAGAAGTCACGGCGAATTCCTCACATGAGTTACTACCTGGCGTAGTGCATTCATTATGCGAAATTTCCATTTCGCGATCTGAAGCGTAAATTTTAGAGTAGGAAATTCAAGGTGATTCCTGAATTTCACTGAGTCAACGGTCAGCAATATGTGGAACAGGCACAGCCAGAGCACCGCTTCTGACATGTGCCACTGTTATGTCCCCTGTCCATTTCAGACCTAGACTGCAAAATGATTTTCATCAATTACAGCTATAGTGTCTCTACAACTGACGCGCAACTGACACGTGAGAATAGATTTTCTGTGACTGTCTGCGTTGTTTCTGACTCTGATACATAGTATACTATTTGATAGTCCCTACATCAAACAAGAAGCAATATATAAACCCTTAGTGGTTTGGATAGATCTGAGCATTATGTTTAGATTTCAGGGTTCTATTTATTTTATGGGTTCGACTATCAGAACGTTTAGTAGGAATTACACAGAACTGACAGAAGGCGAAATGGAACTCTCCTGCAAAACTGTCTTCTTGAAAAGATGCAACTATCATTTTTGCCCAGTCAGTTTCGCGTACGAAAAAATGGGGGCCTGAAACGGACAGATGCTTTTTCTCTGTGGCACTGTACTGAACAACAATGAAAAGAAACTACTGTCGATCTGGCTATTAATCTCTCTCAGTTAACAGTATTAATCACCAAAGTACGACTGGAAAGACTTGACAGTACAATGAGGTCAAAAGTAATTTGAGAATTATTCTAGTATTTGTGTCTAACAACGTCAATTGTTATGATAGATTCCTGGGACTGACTTTATGAATAAAATAACAACCCATCCCTTGAAAGTTGAGTGAGGTTTCTGCCGGAAGCAGATGATGAAGAACGACCCTGATAGCTGGCCATAGGCTTTAATCTGTAGCACAGAGGTTTGCAGTATTTTTTCATATTAGAAAAACAGCAAGAATATCAAAAGCCAAGCCTGCAATTCCTATCATAATAACAGTGACAAGTCCGAATTACAGGGCAAAATTTGAGGAGCGGACAGTTCTCCCAATGTGAGGTCTAGTGCGCACGAAGCCAGATTAATATATCAAAACAAAAACATAGTATTCTGTCATTAAAAAATTAATTGCCATGGGACACAATGATAAACTGTCTGCAAATGAAGAAGCGGTATTTAATTTGTTGCCCTGGTGTATACGCTGGTGAAAGGTAGAACTTTCATATACACCCAGAAATCATTTGTGCAAAGAGTCTGAAAGTTCTTAACATGATAATAATCAGACATAAAAAATACCAGTTTCCTCTACAGGCCGCACACAGATACCATAGAGCAATCACAACAAATTTCATCAACGTTGCAGTATGTACGTGCATTCATAGGATTAAGATACAGAGTATTGTTTTATAAGCCTTCGATAGGCGCAAAGGGCCAAAGTGCTATAGAATTCTCGGAAGTGTATAACACTGCATCTAATGAGGCGCTCTTAGCGACAGTGTGTGTCCCTTACACCATGCAGTGAAGGAGACAGGTGCGTAATGTACACTGCAGACATACTAGGTGCGAGAACTACTATGAAATGGAAATCAGTATGTGTATTATGCGTGGGTGTCAAGAAATCTGAGACATTTATCACCTCATTTGCCTGATAGAAGAAAGGTTAAACTTTGTTTTTTGATACCAACATTAGCATGTTTCTCGTCTGACAGGTAACGGCTCGTACGTCCATCGCCTCAAGAAAGAAAGCGTAGGAGTTATCTACGCCTTTAGAGGAATTATTGCTTTAGACCACAATTGCTAGGTTCTACCAATTTACAAGATTTTAAGTATGATTATCAGTTTCTCTGAGATCGGGATCTCTGGCACAGAGTCAACATGACGACCAGCCAAGTAGTAAGTAGCCGATAAACACTGCTGTTTCTGGCACAGTGACAACATCCAAGAATTAACTTATTACATCAACATGAATTCGATATAACAGCTTACCGAAGACGTGGCCCCGCACGTCATAGTTTGGCATGCTTCGTTGCTGACTAGATTTAGTTTCTTGCGGCAGGGCCAGCCGCATCAGCTTAATGAGGGAATCAACAGTCATAGCTGGGAGGAAGGCGGTCGCGACTACAGCGCGCTCCCCCGCTGCTCCTAGGCAGTGAATCAGAGCGCTGAATTCTGTAGCACTAAACTGAGGGGAGCCTGCTAGCATGAAACGTAGGCCTTAATCTGAGGAAGAAATTTCTGACAATGAATGTCTGGAGCACAGCACTGTATGGTACTGAAACATGAACTGTGCGAAAACCGGAAAAAAAGAGAATCGAAGCTTTTAAGAAGGACGATGGGGAATGTACATCAGAGACTAGGTAAGTGTGATAGGACCACTATTGTTTTCTGTATACATACATCATCTGACGGATAGCGTGAGCAACAATCTGTGACTGTTTCCTGATGGCGATGTGGTGTCCAAGAAAGTGTCGTCGTTGAGTGACTGTAAAAGAATACAGGATGACCTGTAGTTTCTATTTAATGCGATGAATGACAGCTTGCTCTATATACAGAAAAATCTAAATTATTGTAGAAGAGGAGGAAAATGTAATTTGCGAATGCAGAATTAGTGGTGTGTTGTTTGACAAAGTTACATCTATTAAATATCTAGGTGTAACGCTACAAAGCAATATGATATGGAAAGAACACGCAAATGGTCGACTCCGGTTTTGGGGAGAATTTTAGGAAAGTGTAGCTCATGTGTAAAAGAAACCGCGTTTAGAACATTTGTGCGACCCATTCTTGAGTATTGTTCTAGTGACTCGGTTCGCCAACAGGTCTGATTAAAGAAAGACATCGAAGCAACTCAGATGCGTGCTGGTAGATTTATTGTTGGTAGGTTCGATCAATACACGAATACTACGGAAATGCTTTGTGAATACCAACGGGCATTCTTGGAGGGAAACAGCGTTCTTTTAAAGAAACACTACTGAGAAAGTATAGAGAACAGATATTTGCAGCTGATTGCAGAAGGAATCCACCGCTGCAAACGTACATTTCGTACAAGGACCGCGAAGACAAGATAACGGAAATTAGAACTCGTTCAGAGACAGGGTGTCACGCATCACTATGCGGATGCAATTTAGGAGAAAGTACTAAGTGATATAGCGCTGTTGTTTCCTAACAACTGTGATTTTGAAACACGGAAACGGTGCAACGTTTTTAATGGTCGTAGCTTCGTAGGTCAGTAAAGAGAAGACACTAATGCGGCTCTGAATGATTTTACTCGATTGCGAAACGTAGTCTAGAGCTCAAAACCCATTCCGATAGTTGAATAATGCAATTTCGTTAGAAAATAATTACTTAGGTTTTGAGAAACTATCTTGATTACAAATTCACTTCTCTCAAAATATGACACAATTTTGAATGGAGCAACAGATAAAGAATTTACCACTGAAAAAACAAACGAAATTAAGATAAATGCCTAGTGGAAGATCAGCGTCACGCTCATTGTTAGTGCAGACACGAGGTATGTTCAAAAAATTCTGGAACATTCGGAATTTCGCGCCGGTGATGTGTTGGAGCGAAATGCAGTTGGCATTCCTGCACACTCCTGTGTTTAGTGTGTAACTGCCGGAAGTTTCATTGTTGTATGTCTGTTGGTTATTGTTCAGTGCTGTAATGTGAAGAATGTTGTCTCGCACAGTTTGCGAATTTCGAGATGGCAATGTTGGAGAAGCAACATGTCTGCACTAAATTTTGCGTGAAACGCAAGGAAACATTTACAGAGACACACCAAATGACGCAGGAAGCCTATGTGATGAGCGCTTAAGCGATATTCGGTGTTACAAATGGCTCTCATGGTTTAAAAATGGCTGGACAGAAGTTTAAAATGACTCTCGTTCAGGACTCCCTTCCATGTCTAGCGACGACTTCCACGTCAGGAAGGTCGGTCGGTATGGCCGAGCGGTTCTAGGTGCTTCAGTCTGGAACCGCGCGACCGCTACGGTCGCAGGTTCGAATCCTGCCTCGGGCATGGATGTGTGTGATGTCCTTCGGTTAGTTAAGTTTAATTAGTTCTAAGTTATAGGGGACTGATGACCTCAGATGTTAAGTCCCATAGTGTTCAGAGCCAGAGCCCACGTCAGGAATGTCAACAATATTGCTCGTGCCAGTCGAAGACTGACTGTCCGAGAGAATGCAGAAGAATGTAACATTTCAGCTGGATCGTGTCATGAAATCTTGACACTGCGTCTTCGTATGCATCATGTTGTTGCCAATTTCGCCCACGGCTCGTGAGTCAAGACCAGTAGGACCTTCACCTCGCAATCTGTGACGAGCTCTTTGGTCGCACAAATGAGAACGAGATGTTCCTCTTTGGTCACACAAATGAGAACGAGACGTTCCTTAAAGGAATCGTAAATGGCGATGAGACGTGGGCCTACGGTTATGACGTTGAGAGCAAAGTTCAATCTTCGCAACTGGTTGGGAAAGGTTTTCCAAGACCAAAAATAGCTCGTCAGGTCAGGACCAATGTCAAAGCCATGCTGATAGTTTTCTTTTACATGGAAAGAATAGTTCATCGTGTCACAGGGACAAACTGTTAACTTATGGCACTGTTGGGACGTGTTGCGACGCCTGCGAGAAAATCTGAGAAGGCCTGAAATGTGGCGAGACAATTCGTTGCTCTTGCTTTACAATAACGCACCGGCACATTCATACCTGTTGGTGCGTGACTGTTGCACAAAAAACGAAATAACTGTGCTGTCCCATTCTCCGTTTCCCAGGCCTGGCCCCTGCTGCTGAAGATCCCGTTGAAAATATGAAGATTTACAACGATGGACGAGATAAATGAAAATTCGCAAACGGCGCTTCGCGCTGTCCTATTAGAGGCGTAGCAAGACTGCTTCCGAAAATGGAAACGGCGTCCGGAGCGGCTTATCAGTTGTGGAGGAGAGTATTTCGAAGGAGGTAAGCTTAGAAAATCTTTGTGGACAAAGTTCCGGAATTTTTTGAACAGACATAATATATTCTCTATTTTAATCAAACATAATATCTGTCTGGCTGCTCTTGCGGTGTAACTGTGGACTAAATTATGCTAAACTAAGTTGCGTTTGATTGTTAATGCACTATATATTACCGAAGTCGAAGTGCTTAAGACGCTGCATCGCACATTAATCAAAAATTTTAGACGATGATAAGAAAAATTTGTAGTATTTGTCTACAACGTTCATCCGTGTTCTCTTCAATAAATCGCGCCAGTGTAATGACAGTATAACAAATTAACGCTACGCACGTGGTTTCAGATAGACTACATGTCCCCATGGAAAATGTACACGGCTGAATCAGCAGCATTATTCAAAGATATTCTATCACTAGTGGGATACGTTGTTCCTCTTCATTAACGTACTTACTCTGTAAGCCACTGTATGATGCGTGGCGGAGTGTACCATGTACCAATGCTAATCACTTCTTTTCCATTTCTACTCGCAAATGGTGCGAGGGTAAAAAGGCTGTCTATATGCCTATGTACGAGTCGTATTTTCTGTTATTCTCTCTGGGTGGTCTTTACGCAAAATGTGCGTTTGTGGCCAGTAGAATCGTTCTGCAGTCAGCTGCAACTGTTTGTTCTCCAAATTTTTCTCTATAGTGTTTCACGAAACGTATGCGCGTTTGATTTCATAAATCTAGCAACACGCCTCTGAATTACTTCGATGTCTTCATTCAATCAAATGGGTGGGGATCCGAGACGCTCAAACAGGACCCAAGAATGGGGAGTGTGACGTCCTGGAGGAGCGCTCTGGGGTCCGCATTCCGGCTCTGGCGTACCCAGAGGCCACTGGCGTGGGCCTCGACTGGCCGCCATACTCTCCGTATCGGAACACACGCGACTCCTTTTTGTTTGGCTATATTAAAGACAAGGTGTACAGCAGTACTCCAAAACCTTTGCTGAGCTATAAACAGCCATTCAGGAGGTCATCGACGTTCTGACACTTCAGCGGATCATGCGGAATTTCGTTATTCGACTGCGCCACTTCACCACCAATGATGGCGGGCTTATCGAATGTGTCATAACCTATATCCGAATACCTGTAGTGACGTTTACATGTTGCATAAAGTGTGTGCAGGCCGCAGTTTGTAACCATTTTACGTGTTTTTTTTTTCATATAGTTCAATAATTGTCATCGTGTAGGTAAGGGACCAATGCGTTGAGATTCCGTCCACACCTAACGGCCTATATGTTTTCAACTTTTTCAGTTGCTTCTAACGGCCATGGATGACTATTTCTTTGTCCTCCATCTGGAAGTCTGTGTGCCATCAAACGGTGGTATGTCTGTACGAACCTCCTCCGTTAATGATTTTTTAATTTCCAAATTCAAGACTTCAGCTTTCCTTTTGCTGTCTCCTATTGCACACCAGTCTGGTCGACGAGTGACTGGATAGAATCCTTCGAACCGCATTGTCTTGCATTGTTATGATAACGATACAGGTCTGCGATGAAGTAGGCGAACCAACGGATATGCATAATTAGACAGAAGGTTGCTGAGTTGTTAGCTTCTGCGAATTAATGGCGGGCGTATCAGGGGCCTCGATTTATCTCGTATAAACATGCCTCAGACGGTAACGCCTCCATCACCGGCCTCAGTGGTGCCCTGTCGGCATGTGGAACGCATAACCTTCAGAAACTACTACAGCGTACTCGTACACTACCCATTTGTTTGCAGTTTTGTAGCCGTTTCTAGTATATTGTGTAAATTTATCTTCAAACTCTTAGAGGGACACTCGTGAAGGCAGTTGCGAATGGCAAATAAATAAGTGGTTCAGTGTTGACGCATACAGTACAGCTGCTACAAATTTTTCTTATTGTGGCTTTCGTAAGTTCTTTTAGGGAACATCAATTTACAGTAATAAAATATGTATTTCTAAATTAAAATTATGTAACACCACATTTTTTTAAGAAGTTTGGCTTTTAAAATGATACGTCAGTATTGTGGGGAGAAACTATCTCTAAAATTCAGTTAATTAACTGTATAATGGGGTTTTTACGTTTGCCACGTATTGATATGGAAATAAAGACGTTTCAGAACCACAAGACTTTAGTATGGGTTCCGTACGTAGTTGCTTGTAACTTGGGCGTTACGAGCCACCTCGGCAGATGCCACCCCAGGCGACGTACGTGGGCAGAGCTCATGGATCGAATGGTCCTTGAAGTTAGCAGTGCGTTGTTAATCTGTCTACATGAAGTCTGTAGTACCGTGCCAGCAACGTATTAAAAATATATGTTCGCATCATACGTATATCTATATGACAAACGGTTTTCTTATTTACCAGGTGATCAAAAAGTCAGTATAAATTTGAAAACTTAACAAACCACGGAATAATGTAGATAGAGAGCTAAAAATTGACCCACATGCTTCGAATGACATGGGGTTTTATTAGAACAAAAAAAAAAAACAAAGTTCACAAAATGTCCGACAGATGGCGCTGGACAGCAAAACGTCAGTAACTGCTACCGTGACGGGTGAGAGGTACACCGATATGTTGGAGAATCGCATCATACCCAGCCTGGCTGATAAACACCTGCTGGAACGTATGATGTTTATGCAGGATAGCGCTCCACCCCATATTGCTAGACGCGTGAAAAATCTCTTGCGCTCGTCGTTTGGTGATGATCGTGTGCTCAGCCGCCGCTTTCGTCATGCTTGGCCTCCCAGGTCCCCAGACCTCAGTCCGTGCGATTATTGGCTTTGGGGTTACCTGAAGTCGCAAGTGTGCCGTGATCGACCGACATCTTTAGGGATGCTGAAAGACAACATCCGACGCCAATGCCTCACCATAACTCCGGACATGCTTTACAGTGCTGTTCACAACATTATTCCTCGACTACAGCTATTGTTGAGGAATGGTGGTGGACATCTTGAGAATTTCCTGTAAAGAACATCATCTTTTCTCTGTCTTACTTTGTTATGCTAATTATTGCTATTCTGATCAGATGAAGTGCCATCTGTCGGACATTTTTGAACTTTTGAATTTTTTTGGTTCTAATAAAATCCCATGTCATTCCAAGCATGTGTGTCAATTTGTACCTTTCTATCTACATTATTCCGTGATTTATTCAGTTTTCAAGTTTATACTGACTTTTTGATTACGCGGTACTTCAGAATGACAGCCTACTGTTTTACTTCAATTACTTTTTCAATAACCACATCGAAAACAAAATAGAAATTATCGTTAAGCGATACCTGGAGAGTACATTCTTCAATGCAGTCCCTAGAACCAGCTGAAACGTCCCCTTAGAAAAATTGTACATGACTGTGCTTAAACTGACACACAATATTTTTAGCGCAACGGAATCTGACTTTCAATAATCCCTACAAAAGAATAGCCCTGACTAACATTAAACTATACCTTTCACAAATCACTTACCTCACAAAAATCTTCGTTACTCAAGCTACTGCAATACAGCGAGCGCCACTACTGCCAGTTAAATAAAAGATTCAAACTACTGAAGGCACTAACTACTGATAGGCATAGTTAGCAAATGAAAGATTTTGATAGAGAAAAAACAATGCATTTACCTTAATATTGTTCAAAAGTCATACTATACATATCAGTTCATGACATCCAGTCTTACAAATTTACTGTCTCTGTCCAGATCATCCGTTCTCACAACTCCGCCATCTCTCTCCCCACATCCACCACTGCTGGCGGCTCACCTCCAACTGCGCAACGCTACGCGCTGTTAACAGCCAACAGCCCAACACTACAATAGCGAATATTACAACAATGCCAACGAGCCACAGACTGCACACAGCACAGCCAGTGATTTTCATACAGAGCGCTACGTGGCGTTACCAATATAAAAACCTAGACAGCCTACTTACACAGCTTACTGAGATTCGTAGCCGCGCGGGATTAGCCGTGCGGTCTAAGGCTCTGCAGTCATGGACTGTGCGGCTGGTCCCGGTGCAGGTTCGAGTTCTCCTTCGGGCATGGGTGTGTGTGTGTTTGTCCTTAGGATAATTTAGTTTAAGTAGTGTGTAAGCTTAGGGACTGATGACCTTAGCAGTTAAGTCCCATAAGATTACACACATTTTAGAACATTTTTTTGAGATTCATAATATTGTATTTTATGGAACTGGGGACCTCGAAACAACGGAGAGGCTCCGTCCCCCGCATAGCCCTCACTGGTTCACGACCCCACAACAGGCGACAGCAATCTACTCACACCACCGCCGCTCCACACCACGAACCCAGGGTTATTGTGCCGCTCAGACCCGAGTGGAGAACCCCACCCCCGTAGGAGCGTCTCACGCCAGACTAGTATAACCCCAAATGTTCCAAATGTTTGCGTGGTAGAGTAATTATCGTGAACGCGCACGTGGAGAATATGTTTGCGCAGCATTCGCCGACAAAGTGTGATTGAGGCGGAATAAGAGGAACCAGCATGCATTCGCTGAGCCATGCGGAAAACCGCCTTAAAAACCACCCACAGACTAGCCGGCACACCGGACGTCGACACTAATCCGCCGGGCGGATTCGTGCTGGGGACCGGCACGCCTTCCCACCCGGAAAGCAGTGCGTTAGACGGCACGGCCAACGGGGCGGGCGATTCGTAATATGATAATAACCACGACCAATCCATTTCCAAGCGTGGTGGCGCAGTGGTTAGCACACTGGACTCGCATTCGGGAGGATGACGGTTCAAACCCGTCTCCGGCCATCCAGATTTAGGTTTTCCGTGATTTCCCTAAATCGATTCAGGCAAATGCCGGGATGGTTCCTTCGAAAGGGCATGGCCGGTTTCCTTCGCAATCCTTCCCTACTGCGAGGCTGTGCTCAGTTTATAATGACCTCGGTGTCGACGGGACGTTAAACACTAATCGCCTCCTCCTCCTCCATCGGCAAGGCGCTATAACACGTGAAATTACTGACTAGTTTTAATTGATCCGACTCCTAAAAAAGGCTGCTCGAGGTTTTTTTAAATTTAATCGTATGGCTAGGGCCCCCCGTTGGGCAGACCATTCGCAGGGTTCCGGTCTTTCAATTTGACGCCACTTCGGCGACCTGCAGTCGATGAGGATGATGATGAGGACAGCACAACACCCAGTCCCTGGGCGGAGAAAATTCCCCCACCCAGCCGGGAATCAACCCGGGCCCAGAGGATCAACAATCCGTCACGCTGACCATTCAGCTACCGGGGCGGACAAGATTTAGGTGATCAATGCGCACATCACGAAGTCACGCACGATGTGTCGGCACAGTCGCGCAGCTGCGCCGTGGCGCGCAGCGAAACGCGGTCTGCAGCGGAAGGCGCTTCACTGCGGGCTGTCCCGAAAGACGCTGCGCATTGCTGGACTCGGCTGCGATTTTGTACGATGCGCCGGCCGCGTCGTGTGGAGCACCATATGGCTCAGGGTGGATAAGACCTAAGATGTTAGCGATAAAGACTCCCACTGGCTTCGTTGTGCTCAGAAGCTAAGATCTGAACGATTTCGGAACTGTAGTTGGACTGCGTACATTAAGTCCAGGAGTGAAGGAAAGTGATTCTACTTGAAGCTCGTATTCAAGTGTCCCATGCTAGAAGGATCTGTCCACTAGCGTTCTGCAAAGTTTACTGTGTGTTGTTGCCTGCCGACATTGTATGAGCGCACAGATGGTCACCAACGGAAAAGCCGCCCATACTGTCACAATAAGTAAAAACCTAAATTTACATCCATATCGACAGATAAACAGTAGTCATGGCGATACGCTAAAGCGTGTTCCATCCCCTTGTCACAGAGCCAGCACCCAGGATTGTGCAAGAAATGAATATGTAACTTCCAGAAACAATCTGAAGATGAACCTGAAAAGGTTCAAAAACATGGAATAAAACATAATTATTCAAAAAAGTTACTGGTTGCAATCTTATGTAGCTTATTTACAGTCAAAAATATCAACTGTGCAACAGAAAGGTGGCCCGATTTCAAACAGTTAATTAATTTAAAAATCTGCGGTGGCACTCTGTCCCCTCAACTAGATCGCAACTGTGGGCCACACCCACAACAAGACCTGAATATGTTTAACAATCATTAAATAAAAGACATTAAAATGCAAAAATCTCCACTGGTTATTCTGCTCTCATACAGGCACGATAGGGCCAAGCTGCCCAAAGACTGCCCATATGTAACACCGAAGCAACAGTAGTACTTTACTGATTGACCACAAGTCTGTTTCTCATACATCACGTTTAGTACTTAAATAAGCTACCGGGCCCTTGAAACACAGTTAAAAACGTAATGAGATTTAAATTCTTAAATTTTTTCGAAAGCAAGAAACTCGGTGCCCAGATTGACTAAAGACCCACAAAGGCGTTACAATAACAGAAATACTGAGTCAGTTACTTCCTAATCGGCCGGCCGTGGTGGCCGAGCGGTTATAGGCGCTACAGTCTGGAACCGCGCGACCGCTACGATCGTAGGTTCGAATCCTGCCTCGGGCATGGATGTGTGTGACGTCCTTAGGTTAGTTAGGTTTAAGTAGTTCTAGCGGACTGATGACCTTAGCAGTTAAGTCCCATAGTGCTCAGAGCCATTTGAACCATTTTGAGCTTCCTAATCCAGTGACTCTCCCAGCATGGCACGACACCAAAAGAATAACAGCAATCTACTCAACTTTGAAACGGGAGATCCGCAGAATCGCGTGTGACCTGCCAATACTTAGGCCTCGCGCGATGACGGCAAGGCCGCCGAAGCAGAAGGAAAGCGCGTCCCCGCACGCGACCAGCAGAACAGCAACGCGTCAGTCAACTGCTGCCCCAAGGCTGTCGACATATACCAAAAAACAAACAGCAAAACAAGTTGATGAAAATTAACATACGGAGTAATACTCAAACGGTCAATTAAACTTTCAGCTATTAAAACTTCAGAGTGGGAGCGGCCAGCTCATAACATTGCAAGTTGACCTTCCCAGCAATAACAAGAAAAAAAGATCATAATAATCAAAACAAGACTGAAAGGTCAAGGAACACCATTACTTGGGCCTCTTACAGTTAATTGACGCTCTAATTGGGATACGCATCAAATGGCAGATGGCCAGTTAAGCTGTACACCTATAACCCGAAGGGCTCCTCAACACGGAGTAAGAGCGCCTGCGAATAGAAGCAGGCACACACACATGATCCAAACGTGCGTATCTTTAGGCTGAGCTCACGCAACTTTAGTTACAGGCATAATCCAACAACTGGCCCCAGGAAGGGCCATGAGGTCTACAACAAACAGAAGTTAGTATCAGTAGTATCAGATACTCAATAATAACAAACCGTGAATTGAAGTACAAGGTTAACATTAGAATGAATATTTCACTATACAGCAGAGTGTGCGCTGATATGAAACTTCCTGGCAGATTAAAACTGTGTGCCGGACCGAGACACGAACTCGGGGCCTTTGGCTATGGCGGGAAAGTGCTCTACCAACTGAGATACCCAAGCACGACTCACGCCCCGTCCTCACAGCTTTAATTCCGCCAGTACCTCGCCTCTTACCTTCCAAACTTCAAAGAAGCTCTCCTGCGAACCTTGCAGAACTAGCACTTCTGGAAGAAAGGATATTGCGGAGACATGGCTTAGCCAGTTTTAATCTGCCAGGAAGTTTCATATCAGCGTACACTCCGCTGTAGACTGAAAATTTCACTCTAGAAACAACCCCCAGGCTGTATCTAAGCCATGTCTCCTCAATATCCTTTCTTCCAGGAGTGCTAGTTCTGCAAGGTTCGCAAGAGAGCTTCTGTGAAGTTTGGAAGGTAGGAGGCGAGGTACTGGAGGAATTAAAGCTGTGAGGACGGGGCGCGAGTCGTGCTTGGGTAGCTCAGTAGGTAGAGCACTTGCCCGCGATAGGCAAAGGTCCCGAGTTCGAGTCTCGGTCCGGCACACAGTTTTCATCTGCCAGGAAGTTTCAAGATTAACATTGCAGATACTAGATAGGCGCATCCAGAAACCTCCACATTAAGACACACAGCCCGTAGGGAGTCACCGAAAGGCATAACGAAACTGGATGCCTGGTCAGTTCTCACCAAGCAGAATTAACAATCTTTAAATACAGTTCTTACCAAACAGTCATACCGAGCGAGGTGGCGCAGTGGTTAGACACTGGGCTCACATTCGGGAGGACGACCGTTCAATCACGCGTCCGGCCATCCTGATTTAGGTTTTCCGTGATTTCCCTAAATCGCTCCAGGCAAATGCCAGGATGGTTCCTTTGAAAGGGCATGGCCGACTTCCTTCCCCATCCTTCCCTAATCCGATGAGACCGATGATCTTACTGTCTGGTTCCTTCCCCAAAACAACCCAACCCAACTAAACAGTCTTCATAGATAATCTCAAGCAAATGCCAAGGAGTGCCATTGCTTAAGGTATCCAGGTAGGCACCGGGTAACACTGCCCTGCTGCTCGTGGCTGTTGACAATACTCTCGGCGTATTTAGCACACAACATTGACTGATGCACGTCGTAACAAGGTTGCACGCGACGAGAACCACTCCTTGCCCACTAAACTCGCCGGTAACAACGGTCAACCTGGGCTCCCATAGCCCAGTCGTCGTGCCCGACACACCACTCGCCACCACACAGCTCCAGAGGGAACACATAACCCAGCAAGATGATATGACGAGGGCCAGAGTCGATGTAAAGCGCACCCAAGTGGCGCCAGTAGGATCAATCATATACAACCGCTCGCTCACCGACAGATCTGTACCTACAGATTGGAAAATTGCGCAGGTCGCACCAGTGTTTAAGAAGGGTAGTAGATCGAACTACAGTCCTATATCATTGACGTCGGTTTGCAGTAGGGTTTTGGAGCATATATTGTATTCAAACATTATGAATCACGTCGAAGGGAACAATCTATTGATACGTAATCAGCATGGTTTCAGAAAACATCGTTCTTGTGCAACGCAGCTAGCTCTTTATTCGCACGAAGTAATGGCCGCTATCGACAGGGGATCTCAAGTTGATTCCGTATTTCTAGATTTCCGGGAAGCTTTTGAAACCGTTCCTCACAACCGACTTCTAATCAAGCTGCGGGCCTATGGGGTATTGTCTCAGTTGTGCGACTGGATTCGTGATTTCCTGTCAGGAAGGTCGCAGTTCGTAGTAATAGACGGCAAATCATCGAGTAAAATTGAAGTGATATCAGGTGTTCCCCAGGGAAGCGTCCTGGGACCTCTGCTGTTCCTGATCTATATAAATGACCTGGGTGACAATCTGAGCAGTTCTCTTAGGTTGTTCGCAGGTGATGCTGCAATTTACCGTCTAGTAAGGTCATCCGAAGACCAGTATCAGTTGCAAAGCGATTTAGAAAAATTGCTATATGGTGTGGCAGGTGGCAGTTGACGCTAAATAACGAAAAATAGTACAATTCTCAAGGCTGTCAATTCAGCTAAGTACCTGGGTGTTAAAATTACGAACAACTTCAGTTGGAAAGACCACATAGATAATATTGTGGGGAAGGCGAGCCAAAGTTTGCGTTTCATTGGCAGAACACTTAGAAGATGCAACAAGTCCACTAAAGAGACAGCTTACACCACACTCGTTCGTCCTCTGTCAGAATATTGCTGCGCGGTGTGGGATCCTTACCAGGTGGGATTGACGGAGGACATCGAAAGGGTGCAAAAAAGGGCAGCTCGTTTTGTATTATCACGTAATAGGGGAGAGAGTGTGGCAGATATGATACGCGAGTTGGGATGGAAGTCATTAATGAAAAGACGTTTTTCGTCGCGGCGAGATCTATTTGTGAAATTTCAGTCACCAACTTTCTCTTCCGAATGCGAAAATATTTTGTTGAGCCCAGCCTACATAGGTAGGAATGGTCATCAAAATAAAATAAGAGAAATCAGAGCTCGAACAGAAAGGTTTAGGTGTTCGTTTTTCCCGCGCGCTGTTCGGGAGTGGAATGGTAGAGAGATAGTATGATTGTGGTTCGATGAAGCCGGCAGCGGTGGCCGTGCGGTTCTAGGCACTGCAGTCCGGAACCGCAGGACTGCTGCGGTCGCAGGTTCGAATCCTGCCTCGGGCATGGATGTGTGTGATGTCCTTAGCTTAGTTAGGTTTAAGTAGTTCTAAGTTCTAGGGGACTGCTGACCTAAGATGTTAAGTCCCATAGTGCTCAGAGCCATTTGAACCATTTGGTTCGATGAACCCTCTGCCAAGCAATTAAATGTGAATTGCAGAGTAATCATGTAGATGTAGATATAGATCACACGGGCGCCCTCAAGGAAGCCGCCACGACTCACTACTTCACTACTGAGCAACGGTCCACATATCCTCCAGAGTATCCCAGTGCCCAATGGCTATCTTGCCATAATCACCAGAGTTTACCGAGCGAGGTGGTTAGCACACTGGACTCGCGATCGGGAGGATGACGTTTCAATCCTGCATCCAGCCAGCCTGGCTTAGGTTTTCCGTCATTTCTCTAAATCGCTACAGGCAAATTTCGGGATGGTTCCTTTGAAAGGGCACGGCCGATTTCCTTCCCTAACCCGATGAGACCGATGACCTCGCTATTTGGTATCCTCCCCCCAAAACAACCCAACTCACCAGAGTTCAACACCACAGCCTGCTGTTGTCGTAGATGGATAGACCCGGGTGTCTTTCGTGTCATTCCCTGTCAGGACATCTGCGTTCCTGATACTTCGGCGCATTGACCAGAACCTATCTCAACGGAAGGTCAAGATCATCGTACTACACGACTTCACGGCAATCGTCATCGCGGTTCAACATATGAGGAAGAATAGTGGTGAACGGGAGGAGTCATAGCACCTCCCAGATTGTTATGTGTAAGTTCAGCACACGCTCCACCTTCACTGACTGCCGCGGCGGTAGGGCCAACACTGGAGCCGCCGCACGCAGAAAATCGCCATAACAGCAACCAGCCAGTGACAGCTACTGTGGCGTCAGCCACCTCGAGCGGGTTAAAGACCTGTTACGACGCAAATCCTCGACAGGTATCGACAACCGATGTCAACAGCCAGTCAGGACACTGATTAAAAGTTATGGAAATAAATAACTAGTTCTCAATCTACTTTCACTAGTCTGTCAATCACAAAGTGTCACCACAATCCATCCTAGGAAAACTGCCAAGGAGCGAACTGGGAGAGTGTCTCCTGACACAGAACCATCTCTGCTTCCACCCTCCCAATAGTCGCCTCTTGCAATGTGTATCCATAAATCTGATTAACTGGCTCAGATAATTCTTGTTATGAGTTCGAATAATTCGGTAAGAATCTCTATATTTATTCGATAAGCCTCCTTTTCTCGTGCTCAACGACACACATACACCGCCCCCCCCCTCCCTCCCACACACACATACTCGCCAAGGAACTTCTCTTCTGTAAGAATTCCATCATTATTATGAGTTATGTTTAGTTTCCACAGTCTAAAACCCCAGCGCCCCACGTGGTCCCAATCAGCTGGAACACTTGGTCTCATCTGATAATTTGCTGTCCGCAGCTCGTGGTCGCGCGGTAGCGTTCTCGCTTCCCGCGCCCGGGTTCCCGGGTTCGGTTCCCGACGGGGTCAGGGATTTTCTCTGCCTCGTGATGACTGGGTGTTGTGTGATGTCCTTAGGTTAGTTAGGTTTAAGTAGTTCTAAGTTCTAGGGGACTGATGACCATAGATGTTAAGTCGCATTGTGCTCAGAGCCATTTGAACCATTTTTTTGATAATTTGCTGTTGCCTCGACCGTGGCCGGAAAACGACTCCGTCTCGTCTAGCAGGGCTTCCTGAGAACTAAGAAGAACATTTACAGGAATCAAGGGGGTATCTATAAAGACCAGGAGGCACACAGATCTGGTAAAAATTTAAATCTGTTGTTCCAAATTTAATATGTTGTTCCGAATTGTATTGAAATGTAAGTCAGTACAAAAACGGTTGCTTCACTCAATAGTTAAACCAGGCATGAAAATGTCTTGCTGCAGGTCAAGGCCAATAAAAAAGGAACTGAAACAGAAATGAGCATCTGAACATCTCGTCTAGCCACTGTTTATATTGGGGCCAGAGTTACGTCAAAATGATCAATAGCCAAAAGACCTGAGGCGATCGAGGCCCACGCAGCGACAGCATAAATGACCTATATCATAAACAAGATTAGCTTCGTCACGCCTCCGATAGGGATGCTAACGGTTGCATCAATATGAAATCCCAACAGAAATATCAGGGCTGTACTAATGATCAAAGCTCCACGGCTTCTAGCAAGTACAGGAAGTGTACGCACAGACCTGAAAATGGCGCCAACATCTGCTCTAGTGAGGATAACGACGTGCTCCAACCAGGAACTGCGGCCTTTCTCGACGCCTTCGTTGATGCGGGCGCCGAATCATACCATAGTATGTATCTGCCAGCAGAAAGAAGTTGCTGTGGCCAACCTAACTAGGGTGGTAGCTACGATTTGTCCCGGCCAGTGAAAAATGTCTCATAGCTTGAAAACGGTGGAATTGTCTAGTGTCCCTCCGAGGTGAAGTATTTGTGGTGTGAAGTAACGATTCCACCAGACTTAAAGGATTTTCGCCGTCTTGCAAAATTCAGGAATAATTAATCTGGGGCTCGGACAGTTGCTCCGTCCAAGCAAGACGACAGTTCTCTGACGAGGCAAGCCTACGATTCTCTCTATCTGTCTGCCAAAACTGGTTTGATACCATTTATTTAAAAATTAATTTCACAGGCTATTTCAATAACAACCAGACAAACCAGCGACCCTTGTCAATCAATTCGTAATTTTATAGGCAATCCAAATCTCCGCTCTGAAATGTAAATTATGTTTTACTGCATTCCTTTTTCAGGAAACTGGACAAGGCTGCAGTGGTATCTTCTGTACGCGTTGTGGTGGTTTACAGAAATGTCTGCGATCTACACATTGGTCAGTCAGCTGCCCTCGATGAGAGCCATTATTTTGCAAGTGTAGCCGGCCAAGACACGATTTGGGCACCTCTGGCTTCAGCCTCCAGGACACTACGGCTGCCGCCTAGTCCCTCCACAGCTCATCCTCCGAAGTATCTCAGTTCCGTCTGGCCAACTAATTAAAAGCACACATTAAGTAATTTAACATTCTGTAGGTGTACAGTGTGACGTGATATCGATGTCTCAAATAAAAGTGCCACATTTCTAGATGACTTTGTGGGTTAAATGCCTCTTGGAGCTCACTGCACAGCCGATCCCATTAAGAATCTAAGCAAGAGATACTTGTCCAAAAGAACCATTTTCTTGGTTCACAATAGAAAATGCATGATCTGAAGGTTTGAATACGCTTTCACGTTAGATAATTCTGCTGAGGGCTACAGCAACTTGCGGGTTCTCCGTTGGATCCTTTGGTACTACAGTCAGATGTTACACTAATCCTGGAGATGTTGCTTTCCGAACAAGAAAAGGAATGTATTTAGTTCCCATCTACCTAGGAAATTAAAAGTAGACAAACTTTTAGAAGTCCAAAACAACTGTATTGTGCATGACCTAGGGGTTTCCCTCGAACGACAGCCTCGCCTCGAAAGCCGTCAATCTCAACAGCAGCTGCCACAGCATGAGGTTGAGAAATATGGTTTTACCGTTCTCGAACTCAAGGCGGTTTAGACAATAGCCTCATATCCTGATATACACAACATCCCAGGTGTAGGGCATGTGGTGCTGACTACTCATATGCCACGCATCTCTGCGATACCATTGCAGAATAAAGACTCAGCGAAGTGTCATTTCTATGATGCGACTCGTAAAATACCATCTGATATTCAAACGCAACGGTACGTGTTTAGTGAATGTGCAGTGAACGTCCTCTCTTAGTTTTTGCAATACTAACTGCAAAACGTGGCACTACAGTCTAGCATTGATTTCAGCGGATGTATTCTGATTTTTTTGTAGCGTTACTTGACTCTGTGACAGGATAATTTTCAGGGATATTGCCGCAGTTCCCTCGATGTTTATCATCGGGAAATAATTTGGAAACCATCTGTTTGCTTTCAGCTTACCGTACGAAATATTAGCATACGCAGGTCTGTGAGGATGTGTTCTGAAAACAATAGATTGGCACTACTCAAACTGTATGTGGTTTCTTTGAACGTAGACTTCGTACCAAAGACCTGCACTGATTCCAAGCATCACTTAAAAATTGACTGCCGTCTGCCAGCAAGTTTACCGCTTCCTAACTGTAATTCTGCGTGTGAACGTTGTGGTATCTTGAGATAAAAGGAGGAAAACAGGTAAAGACGCAACGTAAGGTGGTTTCCCGCCACCTGCTTCATTGGAATTATGGGAATTTCCGCGGAGAGTCAGCTGTGCCGCAGCACGTCTGATGAAACGCTTAGTTCAACGACCGGGGCGTCAACTTCTTGTTGCCATCCCAGGCAGGTCAGTTCCTGGAAGCAGAGCAGACAAAGGAAGATGCTGAGCGTTCTCGTTCGCCCCACATGCAGAGCCGTCACGAGGGATTTCCAGTCCGAGGCGAAATCACGTGGTGGTCTGTGGCGCAGCTCAGCTCTCGCCACTGTAGCGCCGTACAGAAGAGTAGCTAAGTCAGTACGTTGGAAGATCCCCAGCACGGCAAGGACTGGAGCAAGGACCACGTGCTATTCAACTTCTGCCACATATGTTCATTTCTAAACATGTCTTGCAAGCCCATTAAAATTGCTACACCACGAAGCTGACGTGCTACAGACACGATTTTTAACCGACAGGAAGAAGATGCTGTGATATGCAAATGATTAGCTTTTCAGAGCATTCACACAAAGTTGGCGCCGGTGGCGACACCTACAACGTGCTGACATGAGGAAAGTTTCCAACCGATTTCTCATGTACAAACAGCAGTTGACCGACGTTGCCTGGTGAAACGTTGTTGTGATGCCTCGTGTAAGAAGGAGAAATGCGTACCATCACGTTTCCGACTTTGATAAACGTCGGATTGTAGCCTATCGCGATTGAGGTTTATCGTATCGTGACATTGCTGGTCGCGTTGGTCGAGATACAATGACTGTTAGCAGAATATGGAATCGGTGGGTTTAGGAGGGTAATACGGAATGCCGTGTTGGGTCCCAACGGCCTCGTATCAGTAGCAGTCGAGATGACAGGCATCTTATCCACATGGCTGTAACGGATCGTGCAGCCACGTCTCCATCCCTGAGTCAACAGATGGGGACGTTTGCAAGACAACAACCATCTGCACGAACGGTTCGACGACGTTTGCAGCAGCATGGACTATCAGCTCGGAGACGATGGCTATGGTTACCCTTGACGCTGCATCACAGACAGGAGCGCCTGCGATGGTGTACTCAACGACGAACCTGGGTGCACGAATGGCAAAACTTCATTTTTTCGGATGAATCCAGGTTCTGTTTACACTACCATGATGGTCGCATCCGTGATTGGCGACATCGCGGTGAACGCACATTGGAAGCGAGTATTTGTCATCGCCATACTGGCATATCACCCGGCGTGACGGTATGGGGTGCCATTGGTTACACGTCTCGGTCACCTCTTGTTCGCATTGCCGGCACTTTGAACAGTGGACGTTACATTTCAGATGTGTTACAACCCGTGGCCCTACCCTTCATTCGATTCCTGCGAAACCCTACATTTCAGCAGGATAATGCACGACCGCATGTTGCAGGTCCTGTACGGGTCTTTCTGCATACAGAAAATGTTTGACTGATGTCCTGGCCAGCAAATTCTCCAGACCTCTCACCCACTGAAAACGTCTGGTCAATGGTGGCCGAGCAGCTGGCTCGTCACAATACGCCAGTCACTACTCTCTATGAACTGTGGTATCGTGTTGAAGCTGCATGGGCAGCCGTACCGGTACACACCATCCAAGCTCTGTTTGACTCAATGCCCAGGCGTTTCAAGGCCGTTATTACGGCAAGAGGTGGTTGTTCTGGGTACTGACTTCTCAGGATCTATGCACCCAAATTGCGTGAAAATGTAATCACATGTCAATTCTAGTACAATATGTTTGTCCAATGAATACCCGTTTATCATCTGCAATTCTTCTTAGTGTAGCAATTTTAATGGCCAGTAGTGTACTTTACTTTCGAGTGCTGCATTAGTACATGTCGCAAACACATATGTAGGTACATGTTATGAGCATTTATTTTTATGCTGATGAAGTGTAAATGTATAATGAGTCAAACTAACTGTGGTTTCGAAGAAGCGTTTTCCTATTTAAATACTCGTACTATAAAAAAATGCAGGAAGTCCTCAACGTATTTTGCCGTTGATGGTGCCTGGTAGTGCCAGAGAACGACACACTTTAATTGCCTGACGTCAGTTCCTCATACCCTTACATTGTAATAGAAACTGAAACGTCCCCTTAGAAAAATTATACATGACTGTGCTTAAACTGACACACAATATTTTTAGCGCAACGCAATCTGACTTTCAAAAATCCCTACAAAAAAATGCCCTGACTAACATTAACCTATACGTTTCACAAATCGCTTACCTCACAAAAATCTTGGTTACTCGGACTACTGCAATACAGCGAGCGCCACTACTACCAGCTAAATAAAAGATTCAAACTACGGAAGGCACTAACTACTGATAGGGATAGTTAGCAAATGAAAGATTTTAATAGAGAACAAACAATGTATTTACCTTAATATCATCAAAAGTCATAATATATATAGCAGTTCATGACATCCAGTCTTACAAATTTCAAAACTCCGCCATTTCTTTCCCCACATCCACCACTGCTGGCGGCTCACCTCCAACTGCGCAACGCTACGCGCTGTTCACATCCAGCTGCCCAACACTACAAAGGCAAATTCCAACAATGCCACCCAGCCACAGACTGCACACAGCACAGCCAGTGATTTTCATACAGAGCTCTACGTGGCGTTACCATTAAAAAAACCTAAACAGCCTACTTACAAAATGTTTGACGACTGCTTTCAATGTTCAAGTCAGTGTGGCTTGCAACCACTGTCACTAAACACAAACATTGTGCAACAGATGTTGTACGACGAATTGAACTTGTGGTTGATAATAAAGAAAACAGTATTAATCTATTTTTAGAATATTAGAGTTTTACAGTGCTCTCTTTCAAGAAAGTGTAAGAGAAAACAGACTTTTTTAATAGCAATAAGAGCGAAGCAATACGAGATGGGATCGTCGACACAAAATTTCATCAAAAGCGACGCCCGTTGTCTTTTCAACGAAGTTACAGTTCTCTACTCTTACTTGCCTTTTATTTCTTTCGACTCACCATCGTAATGCATACAGTTTCTGACACGTAACTCTTCTAAGAGCCAAATTTTCTTGTCACAAGCTCGAAAAACAGTGAAGTCATCCATACGAAATGTTTAGGATTGAGGGTAGAGGGGAGTACTTCTTGGAAGTATCGCATCAAAGATTTTTTGCAGAAACTGAACGCTGCTTACTCCCGCTATAACAATTATCCCCACTATCTCTGGCACTGAAACGCGAAGTATTGCTTAGTTCGCTTACTTTCACACTATTATCACGTAAGTAATATTCCTTATCTCATAAACGGACGCCTCGACTGATCGCCAGATCCATTTCGCGAACTTTCTGTACGTCATTGTTCAGATATTTTCGAATTCTAACTCTGTGGTTGCTCTTGTTAATAATACTAACTTATTCAGAAGAAACTGCAACATTTATACAGTGAACACTAGACGGAAAAACCGTATGACATTTCCTTAAACACTGTACAGAAGGGTGTGCACTATTCATCAGACCTCATTTGAAATAGACTTCCAGCAGGACTGAAATACTGAGCGATACACTGCATGCATTCAAATACAAACTGGAAGGTTTCTTTCTACTATGTACTGAAATTCCTCGAAGTACAGAGGCAGTCAATAAGTAATCAACACTTTTTTTCTAGGCCAGTTTGGGCTAAGACAACGTGGAATTTGTTTTGAAACATAGTGGACTATTCCCGCTTCAGCCCCCATAGTTTGGTGAAGTTCCAATAGTTGGTGGCACTACACGTAGCCGTCTGTAGCGGAGGTGTCTTCCAAGCAGAGATGTGTCACTGAGTTTCTTTTGGCGAAAAACGAGAGTGAGCCGTGGCTGGCTCGTGTTACGCGTTGGATTTAAACCTTGGTTGCTATTCTGTGTTTGGTCTCCCGCGGTTATCGCGATTACGCTCTTATCCTCTCTCTCCGCGAGTGGCAGCAGCGGTGTGTGTCGATATTCGCACCTTGCACTATCTTTGGCCTGGCGTTTATAGTTCGGGCTGTGCCGGGTGCGATCAGTTGGTCGGCTGGCGTGGAGCAGCGAGGAAATCTCCGCGGCGCGTAGTTTGGCCGAGGCCGTTGGCGGCGTCCACGCGCGGTCGGAGTGTGTTGTGCTGTTCCCATTGCTACGAGGTCCGTGGCTCACCTATACTAGACACGAAAGTTGAGTTCTGACTTAGTCAACCAGCAAGTCACGATTGTTCACATTGTGTCGTTTGGATTTCGTTGTCGGCTGTTGGGACATTCCCAAGAGCAACAACGTGTGTTTCCAAGTTGGCAAATTTTAGCCACCTTCCGGTGAAGTTTAACTGTACTTGGTTATTTTGAATTGAAGTGCACCCGCGGAATCTTCTGCCTTGTGGCCATTAACGTTCCGGTAACCTGCTCTGGCCGCTGACGTAAATTCAGGCAGTATGTTTTCCTCTTCGTGTTGTCGCTGTCCAGCATGGTGTGTGTTAGTTTGACAGCTCATTGTATAATTGGTTGTGGGCGCTATCACCTTCTATGTTGTTCCATTGAGCTCCCTGTTGTGTGCTGGTCAGGTGGAGTGGAAGTTATCTTGTCGGTGGGTCCGTTGAGAGAGCATCACATATTTTCATAGGCGCTTGCATAATTTCTGCAGAGATCTGGCAGTGAACAAAAGCCTGTTGAGTCACTGGGCGAGGCGTCTGTCATCATCGTAACAAGGTCGCGCGAACCTGTCTGATCTCCCGCCTGCCGGTCGGCCGGGACGTTGGAACGTGTGGACACTCACATCAGAGGTGATTAACGGATTACAATGAAACACCTCGTTGCACTGCTAGACGTGTCTGTTGGTAGTGCCAACACACTCGCCCAACAGTTGTAGTCCTCAAAGGTGTGTGCCACCTGGGTACCTCGCCACCTAACAAAAGACCGTAAGAGCAACGGAGCACCATCTGCGCAGAATTATTTGCGCGTTACGAGGCTAATCGTGACAAATAGTTTGGCACATTCTCACAGGCGATGGAACATGGGTTCATCACTGGAAATAAAACGGCTATCCACGGAGTGACACCACGCCACCTCTCCTTCAAAGAAGCCACACCAGCAGCCCTTAAAGTCATGGCAACGGTCTTATGGCACTCTGAAGGGATTATTCCGTTTCTTGTCCTCCCTCATGGTGCAACGACCAACTCCGAGGTATATTGTGCGACCCTCAGGAAACTGAAGAAACGACTTCATTGCCACAAAAATTCAAAAGAAATTCTCCTTCATCATGAGAACGCTAGGCCTCGCACAAGTCTGCGCACCCGAGTGGAGCTCACACAACTCTATAGGACTGTTCTTCCCCATCTACCCTACAAACTGGATCTCGCACCTTTCGACATCTATCTGTTTGGCACAATACGCACTCTGCTGGAAGCAATATGGGCATGATGGGAAGGTTATTCATAGAGCAAGACATTGGCTCCGATGTCAAGCAACAGAGTTGTACCATGCGGACGTTCAGACCTACCCCTCCTCTCCGCTCCGTCCCCTCCCCCCCCCCCCCCTCCCTCCCCCAGTTAGGTGGAGCAAGGCAGTCGAATTAAATGAATATTTTGTTGAAAAATGGGTTTTGGTTGCCAAAAGAGTAGGTAATAATGTGGAGTGTTCTTTGCTAATAAAATATTAATTAATAAAATAGTTTTGCTAACAAAATCTAGTTTATTAGCAATATACGCTGCCCAGTAACTTTAACATGATCACCTTTCAAAAGCCTGAATAAGCACATTTTTCAGCATTCACAGAGTCAGTGAGTTTCTGAACACTGGCGACAGCAATGTGGAGCCACGCTGACTCCATTGCCATGGCCATCTGCACTACGTTTCTCGGTTGAGGATTCATTGTGTCAAGAGTCCGATCGAGGTAGTCCCATGGATTACACAATCTTCTCAAATTTCCTCTTGATGGCGAAAGCCGTCCATCTTACAATCGCGGTCTCAATTGAACATCATTCAACAATGAGTGAAGTATCGGAAATACGCCCTGTTGTTGGCAGTGTCTCTGGAAATATAAATATCAGTACCTTTCTTATGACTTGATATACTCTTCCCTTTGCTATCACAGTACTCCCAAGTCAAATCCATACCCTCCTTATGACTGGATATAGTCATTTCCTTTACACAAACACATACATTATAAGCCTGATACTCAAATGCGAACATATCACGCATCCCTTACTACCAAGTATAATACTTCGTCAATAGATGATTTCCTGCAATACAAATTAATACTGACCGAAAAACAACGATGCATGTCCATGTCTCTTGGATTTCTTCCTGTGGGTGCTACCACTGTGTCTTAGAAAGAGAGAGGTAATCAGTGAGATGTTAGAGAAAAAACCTTAGTTGGATTGTAAATTATAGGGATGACTTGGAATCTGTTACATCAGCGAGACCGGAATTTGTGGGTGGAAAAATCATTTTTCATCATTTTATTTCTAGTTACTCAGTGGTCTAGAGCACACTCCACCTAACTAAAGTTTCGTGTTTGAAGAGTAATAATATCCAGTCTATATCTTCGGGATTATGTTGCGCGAGCGATCTGGAGGCTACTGCTGTGTGCTTGATATCGAGAAGTACCGCGAAAATGATATAATATTATAGCAAACGATGCATAAATACTTGTGTTCGTGTAATCCCAGAGTCTGGAGATGGGTGTAGAAACGCAAGCAAGCGGGCAGATCAGGACCATAAACGGTAGTGCGTTTGTACCAAGAGGAAAATGAGCCTGTCTTTGCACATCAGTTCTGAGAGTGACTTCGATTCACTGAGGGCCTTCTGATGTAAAAGGGGAGATTTTGTGTGGTGTAGGATACGAATTGTATGTTTACTACATCGACACAGTATGCGTTGATATATTGCTGAGTTGGAGATCGATTTCACACGCTAATATTCAGGCTCGTGGCTCCAGTGGGAGGACAGTGTAATTGAGTAGGTGTCTTTCCATATTTGACGACATGTATGGTACTTTGCGAGGTTTAGTTGTCGCTGCAATATGGCGATCAGTGTAAAATAGTTTATTGCTACTGAATGTCACGTCTGTAGAATGAAAGAAAAGGTAGATGGTGCTTCCCTAGGACTGAGGAGCTTCATGACACAAAATCGGTGTGAGTGTAGGCATACTATAATTTTTTCAGGTGCTGTACAGATATAAAAGATAACTGCGCTGCTTGTGTAAAATGTGTATATATTGCAATGTAAATTTACTGTGGTTTATGTTGTGTAATGACTAGAGAGTATGACTGTGTGTTCTATCGTGAGGGACGTATTGATTCAGCACATCGAGAACCACGAGAGATTTTTTATGTGGAAAATTATGTGTGCTGCAGATAATGAGATTCATTCCAGAAGCACAGCCGTCAAGAGGAGACATTACCTGTACGTAGATTGCTGTCAGAGTGTAGCTGCAATTGTATTATTTAATTATAGAGACACTGGTAAATATGCTCTTCGCTTCCAATGTTCTTATGAGTCTCGTATGTATTTGATGATCTGTAAACAACTTCATGGGCTTAACTGTCAATGCAATATAGCTATCTGTGCAAAATAATTTTACCGCTGAAAGTCAAAGAAAGAAGAGATGGATGGTGCTTCGATACTGACAGCATCAGTAATTCGGCAGGTAAATTCGATAAGAGCCAATCATAATGCTCGATTCATTCACATCCCTTGTGATGGGCTGTAGGATCCTCTACATAGCGATGGGACCATTTTTGTGTGTTGAAGGCAGGAAAGGTAGCACGTGATGGACTGGGGTATCACGTTAGGATCGCTGGGAAGAGTGAATTCTATGTTATTCTGCGCTATTTTCGTAAACAGGTTCTGTTACGGCAAGAACTTCCGTGCATACAAGTTGAGACAACACGAAAACTCCGAGAAAAGCGCACATTAAGTATTTCTGGGAGACTATGCAATTTATTAGAGTTCGAATGGTTATTATTTTAGATAGCAATGTGGCTTCAGTATAACATTGAGAACGCTGCTAGATGCACTTGCGATGGTAAGCAAAGCTTCACCCACACGTCACGCATGGTCTGTTAGAATCGCTAAGGAGAAAGCAGCTTGTGCTATTCTGGAATGGATTTCTGCAGCGTCTTCGCCGGATCGCAGTTAGAGCAAAGGTAGCGACAAACACATGCACGCAGGCCGGCTTAGAGAATCTGCACCTCTGTAAATAAGTCTTCGCTCCTGTCATCAACGGCGCCTAGATGCGACTTTTACCTGCATTCGACAGCGGCACACAACTGCGCTCTCACCGGATCATGTCAGCACGTGTGTCTAGGTGAAAACATATTTGGACAGGAATTTCTCAAAAATGAAGTATGAAGTGGATGTCCCCGCCTCATGCGTGTGGGCATCTGTGCGTGGTTTGACAGCTGACGATTAGTACCACAGGTTCCATGTTAAGCTCAGGAGAATGTCTCCCACAGCATAACACTGCTCCCACCAGCCTGCCTCCGTGGTGCACTGCTCGTTTCGAACCGACGTTCGCCTCGATGATGCCGTCTGTGGAGACAACCATCGACCTAGTGTAGCAAAAATGTGGTTCACCCGAAGGGCCGACAGGTTTCCATTGACTGTCTGTCGAATCTCGATGATCCCGTGGCCACTGCAATCGAAGTGGCGATATCGTTGGGTCAACACGTGAAAACGTAATTGTAGGGGTGGCCTGCTGTGGAGCTGCATGTTCAACAATGTATGATGAACTGTGTGCTCCGAAACACTTGTGCATGCACCAGTATTGTACTCTTTCGGCAGAGATGCCACAGATCACCATCTGTCCTTCTTTACAGAGCAGGCAGTCTTCGAACCCAACGTTTCGTGAAGAATCGTGGACATCCAACCTTTTAGCACTTTTTGGTAGTTTCACTGTCCTTCTAGCTGTTTCTGTAGCTGTTTACAGCAGTAGCATGTGAACATTCGACCAGCTTCGCCGTTTCCGACATACTTGTTCACAGGATCTGCGTAATAATAATGTGCCGTTTGTCAAAGCCGTTTATCGTAATGGATTTCTCCGTGTGTAGCCCATATCTTCGATAGGGTGATCCCCCATCCGCGCCAGCTCCGCTTACGTACTTTTGTTACCACGTCACGAGCTCGCAATTCCGCCAGGCGGTATCCAACGTCACAGTGGACAGTGGTCATAATATTTCGGCATATCAGTGTGTGTTACCTAGGCAAATATAATGCCGAAATTTGATAACTCTACGTTAATTATTTTTTAGTGTTGCGATTTTTTCTTCATCAGTTTATTACTGTTTTGGGCATCATGTAGAAGTTGATGCCTTTTATTTGGACTAAATATGTTCTAGGTTTCTGAAGCAGTTGATAGGGAATAATACAAACCTTTTCATCTGTTTCAAACATGACAATATGAACTTAAAACATATTTATCAAGTGCGTGTAAGAGTCGACGTGAAATTCAACAAATATGTAGTAATATGTGGGGATTGCTTAAATGTCAAGCAGTATGGGTTTCTGGTTATTTATAAAACAAGAAAACTGAGTGACAAGCTATAGAGACAATTCTTCCAAGATTGTCTGAGATATAATTTACCAATATGTATTGCGTGCTATGGATAAATTTGTATGTATGTCGTACGTTTACTTCGGGTGGTATTGGGGGAGGGGGGGAGGGCAATGCACAAGCTGAACGTTGGTTTATATGTTGACAGAACAATTGAAGAAGTAAACAGAGGTCTTAAAAAGGTGTATTATGGACGCTGAAAATGTCAACGAAATTCTTAAACACTAAACAATGGAAACGAAAATGTTGGGAAATGCTTTGTATACAGTAACTGTAAAGGTCCATGAAATAATAAAAAATTTAAAAAATGTAATATATAAACAAACACTTGCTGAAAATACTACACAAAGAAATCGTTGGGAAGAAAGCTGTAGAATCTTTCTGAGTTTGGATAAAGTAGTAAATACAAAGAGTGAAGAGGCTGAAAATGTTTTTACCATATGAAGCGATAACCCTGTTTAAGTTTTGTGAGAAACCATATAAAATGTTTTCTATCTCGAAGTCAGTACAGTCTGCAACAGCATATTGATAAAATGAAAAGTCGTCGGAGCATTCTTCAGAAATTACGGCCGCTAAAATTAGAACAGTTGCAGTGACATAATAATATGAACAAGAAGAAAGTGCAGTTTACAGAAGGAGAAGAATTTTTGTCAGTTCACATATTCATTGCATGGGGTACTGCCTATTGTTCTGCATGCACTGGTCCTTGTGAAAAGGCAGTCTGTGGTCATAATTGTTTCCAAGTGCGTGTTGACGGTACTTTTGTCACCTGTACTGTGTAAATCCCACAGAAATCATATGTATGAGGCAAATTTTGTGAAAAATGTGTTTCATACACACTTTAAGTCAGAACAAATATTAATTACACCAAAGGATGTAGCTAATTGCAGCTACTGAACAGCAAATTCTCTTTTACATTGCAAATGTATGACCAACTGAGGCTTTCTCTCCAACATCCAAACTGTTGAATGTTATGGGATATGTATATGATGAAATAAAATGTACTATATATCTTGTGAAAATATCATTTGTTATGAACAAATGATATTCATTGCTAATATACATTTTGTTGTTTATGATTTGTGTAAAATAAATAAGTCATTAAAAAATTTTGTCCTTCACTTTTTCTACATTGAACTCCATTCTTCACTCCGCTATACTTGCCACATAACTGTCCTTTATATGCTTTAAATTCAACATCTGTTTCACACAAACCAATTGAAGCATTAATAGTCATAGGAATAGCATCTGCAAATTCCACTTGTGTGCAGTTTTTGTTTATAAGATCTATACTAACAGACCTGGGTACAGCACCCATATCCAAACCAATGTATACATTTAATTCTTCTTCATTGTTCTTCTTGAAAATATCGTAAAACGGAGGTTTAGATTACCTTTGCCGTGAACTGAGTCCATCCATGGCGATCCATGTTGCACAGTGCAAGTAATACAAGTTTGTGTCACTTGGACGCTTTTGACATACACACTGTGTTCTGTCTTGAGATGTTAAGTTCATCACATCACAACATTAAATCTTGACAATGAATGCACTGCTGCTGATGATACTGATGTCTCAACAGAACGTATTTTACTCTGTTGCCACGCAATCCTTGGTGTATTTCAGCTTGTTATATAGCTCCATATCACTGAACTATACCTTTGCACTCCACAAAACATTCTCTATTTCTACTATAACTTCCAAGTCTCTGCCAAGTGCTAAACTGACATTAACACACTTCAGTCTATTTCCAGCCAATTTATATATAGTATTGAGAAACTGTATTCTGAAATAATACGGCTGAGGCGCGATGAGTGGTGCAGGTGTTGAATATAGAGGGGTACTCGAAATCTGAAAACAGTTCATGTCCTGCTCTGAAACGTTGGGAACTGAACCAGAGATAGCATGCTGACTTAGTGGCCCTGTGGATGGATTTTGTGTAAATTCAGTCTGAAAACCATTCTCCATGCTATTTGATTTCGGGTTCATGTGTAATAATAATAATAGTAATAATATTTACATATAGATGGAAAAGATTAATTTAAAGTATATTACAACTGCATTATTAGAAATGTTGTGCTTGTATGATTTTTGGCTAATCGGACTTCCTCTCTTACATTTCAATTGTAGATGCAGGCAGCAGGCTTCAATGACATCAGTGCGTGACAAAAATAAGAAAATCCTTCTTATTTGGTGCCACTTCATTTCAATAAAGATACTTAACACTGACATTAAATCCTCTCTTACTTCGGTACATATATGACACAAAATACTCGTAGCTCGTCACACTCCGAACCACACTTCTTAACAACTTCTACATACGAGAGAGTGAGTGACAAAATCATGTACAAAGAAAAATGAATGATTGTTTTTTTTTTCATTTTTCTGCGCCTTACCGCGCATTTATAATTAATGTCTTTGCCGACGCTTATGGTCGATCGGTGTTCAATCTTTTGTTTTTAATAAATTTTAGCTCTACGATATTCTGAGGGTCTTTCACCATGTACCTACACATCTAGTGTGTCAGGAGCTGCATCAGAGAACTTGTCTGCACGCTGACTTGATTCCTGCTGCTACTTCTGCTCCTTGAATATATCTAGCACTCCATAGCTAATGTAAGGGAGTAGTTGAACTGAGAGAGAAGTAAATTAAAAGTTTTAAAAACACACACACAAATATAACGAGCAACAACCATTAAGAATAGAGGAAAGGTTTAATATAATCGACTATTGAGTACATAACTCAGTGCACAGAGTAAGAGTGGTTGCTCCACTCGATGGCTGGTAACCTGTGCGCTGAGGATGCGTGGTGGTAGTAGATGACCAGTGCCACAGAAACTGAAAGAAGTATTTTGAACTGCGCCCATATTTCCAGATCACCATTTCCCGCTTTACTAAAGGAACACTTTGTTGGATGGGCGATGACGTGCATAAGCCGAGCAGAGAATCTGTTATCGACATTATTAAAAAAAACGATGCTGACGTCATGCCGAAATAAACTTATTTGCTTTTACATTTTGACTTCGTGCACAAATAAGCACATGTTTATGTGAGGTTGACATAGACATATAAATTATGGGAGCTTGAATCCAAAGACCCATTTCTGAAGAATATGTTCTTCACATTGATGGCTGTATGCTACTGTATTTATAACGATTATCTTGACAACTTCTACCCAGACCCTAAAGATGAGCAATGTTAGAAGTATGAAATAGTTCAGCTGACGTTTGCACTTCGAGAAATTTGTGAGGTAATGGGCGAATTGAGTCGCCCTGAAAATATTCTAAGTTGGAGTGGCCGTACGGTCCATTCGGCCAGTCGGGGCCCGGCAGCAAACACGTGGTGGCGAACGTTAGCCGGACGAGAGCGGTCGCCCCAGAACATGGTCCAGCCGTGTGGCTGGGAATTCCGCTGTAAGGCTGTGTTGATGAAGGACACACGCCGGGAGTGCCAAAGATGGCGGACTTTGAGAAACCTTAATGGCAGACATTTCGCATTTCGTATAGGAGTCAATAGTAGCCAGATGAATCATGATACACCAAAAAGAAACAAAAATGGCCCTGAGCACTATGCGACTTAACTTCTGAGGTCATCAGTCGCCTAGAACTTAGAACTAATTAAACCTAACTAACCTAAGGACATCACACACATCCATGCCCGAGGCAGGATTCGAACCTGCGACCGTAGCGGTCGCTCGGTTCCAGACTGTAGCGCCCAGAGCCGCATGGCCACTCCGGCCGGCCCAAAAAGAAACATGTACATTACTATTATTTGCACGACAATTCTGACGGTGTAATCAGATTTTCAATGTCTTTATTAGTTTAAGGTTTAGTATCTGATAGTAAATTATACAACTCACACCCAGAAACGAATTTCCAAAATTTAAACGCTTCATCCGATTTCATCGATCGACATGTCTTTAGAGAGTTATTACTGTAAACCTAAATTGGTATAAATTGCAGGCATGTAACTTGAATAGTACATGAGTTAATGGAGGTCAAAGTATTCGATAACTATCGATCGCGTCAGGCCATAAGTACTCCATAGTTACTCGAAAAAACGGTAGCAACATGCTTATAAATATATTTATCCGTCTATGTCTTTGTTTATATTCAATATATACTATTCATGAAGAAATTGGTTAAATATTTACTGTGTTTTAGAAAGCACAGAAACATTAGGCTACTGGCCTACCTTTTGTTCTATTCCTTTGATATATCTTTATTTAATTTATTTATGTATCTAATAATGTGTGTTAGAGCGTGTTTATGGTCCAGCCGTATGAATGTATATTTAATTTCAAGTATTTAAATGTAAATCCAGTATTTCGAATATGTTTCATTATGTTTGAGAGTGTACGTTGGCACGGAGACATGGAGGGAGCGCTCTAGCCAATCACAGCGCTCGTTACTAAGAGAGACGTATGGAGGTTGGGGAGGACCATAGTTTCCGGAGAGGACGCGGGGGAGTCCAGGACAATGCGGTGCGAGGGACAGTACGGCACTTTACACGGGAAGTGCTGGACGCGACGGACGCACAGTCGCGAGAGGGACTTGGAAGGCGTGGAGCGGTTTGTGCGTCGTCGCGGCGGATAGAAATACTTCGGAGTGCCGACTCGTGCACTTGTGATATTTCCTTGGTTTCTACAGTGAAGACACAGTGTGCGTTTATAAGTGAATGTCTCTCGAGCTATGTTGTTGTTCATAACTAATTACGTGCAGTAGGAATTTATTGTTTCCCTGTTATTAAACTTATATTTTACTTAGTTGCTCGACCATCGACACCAAAAAGTGTTTTGCAGAAATATGCCGCATTCTCAAAAGTAATCCTACTATCGTGCTCATCATTTAAAATCGTTAAGGCAGTACCTGCAGATTTTATTTAATAGCAATCTTTCATTTATAAATTCATATGTTACATTAATAACTCGCAATTGCCGAGTGATAGAAGCCATTAACCATTCGATTCATGTGTGTATTCTTATTGTATACTGTAGAATCAGCAGTATTTGGCCTTAAATGGGCAACTACGTATCCCAGCCCTAGACAACGAAACCAGCCAAAACAGTCCCGAGTTCGAGTCTCGGTCCGGCACACAGTTTTAATCAGCCAGGAAATTTCATATCAGCGCACACTCCGCTCTAGAGTGAAAATTTCATTCTAGAAAGTCGGAACATGTTCATTACTTTCCCTAAGATTCATGCAAACGAACCTGAACCCGAAATATGCTCGCTCCAGATACTTGCTGCTGGGTATTTTTACTGTGGTTAATGTTTCTCGGAGGCAGTGTACAGGACCTCCAGTTCTATTTATGTGTACTAATTAGACTTCTTTACATTGAGCTCTTCCTCCAGTTCGCTACAGGCATTTTATAGAAAACTTTATCACCTACAAACATTCTATACTCAAACAAATATCCCACACGCCACTATATAGTGTATGGCGAGGAGTGCGTGATACCAGTACCTCCGATTACCTTCCACTCTCACGCACTCACTGAGTAAAATAATGTTATCTATCTACACTCCTGGAAATGGAAAAAAGAACACATTGACACCGGTGTGTCAGACCCACCATACTTGCTCCGGACACTGCGAGAGGGCTGTACAAGCAATGATCACACGCACGGCACAGCGGACACACCAGGAACCGCGGTGTTGGCCGTCGAATGGCGCTAGCTGCGCAGCATTTGTGCACCGCCGCCGTCAGTGTCAGCCAGTTTGCCGTAGCATACGGAGCTCCATCGCAGTCTTTAACACTGGTAGCATGCCGCGACAGCGTGGACGTGAACCGTATGTGCAGTTGACGGACTTTGAGCGAGGGCGTATAGTGGGCATGCGGGAGGCCGGGTGGACGTACCGCCGAATTGCTCAACACGTGGGGCGTGAGGTCTCCACAGTACATCGATGTTGTCGCCAGTGGTCGGCGGAAGGTGCACGTGCCCGTCGACCTGGGACCGGAGCACAGCGACGCACGGATGCACGCCAAGACCGTAGGATCCTACGCAGTGCCGTAGGGGACCGCACCGCCACTTCCCAGCAAATTAGGGACACTGTTGCTTCTGGGGTATCGGCGAGGACCATTCGCAACCGTCTCCATGAAGCTGGGCTACGGTCCCGCACACCGTTAGGCCGTCTTCCGCTCACGCCCCAACATCGTGCAGCCCGCCTCCAGTGGTGTCGCGACAGGCGTGAATGGAGGGACGAATGGAGACGTGTCGTCTTCAGCGATGAGAGTCGCTTCTGCCTTGGTGCCAATGATGGTCGTATGCGTGTTTAGCGCCGTGCAGGTGAGCGCCACAATCAGGACTGCATACGACCGAGGCACACAGGGCCAACACCCGGCATCATGGTGTGGGGAGCGATCTCCTACACTGGCCGTACACCACTGGTGATCGTCGAGGGGACACTGAATAGTGCACGGTACATCAAAACCGTCATCGAACCCATCGTTCTACCATTCCTAGACCGGCAAGGGAACTTGCTGTTCTAACAGGACAATGCACGTCCGCATGTATCCCGTGCCACCCAACGTGCTCTAGAAGGTGTAAGTCAACTACCCTGGCCAACAAGATCTCCGGATCTGTCTCCCATTGAGCATGTTTGGGACTGGATGAAGCGTCGTCTCAGGCGGTCTGCACGTCCAGCACGAACGCAGGTCCAACTGAGGCGCCAGGTGGAAATGGCATGGCAAGCCGTTCCACAGGACTACATCCAGCATCTCTACGATCGTCTCCATGGGAGAATAGCAGCCTGCATTGCTGCGAAAGGTGGATATACACTGTACTAGTGCCGACATTGTGCATGCTCTGTTGCCTGTGTCTATGTGCCTGTGGGTCTGTCAGTGTGATCATGTGATGTATCTGACCCCAGGAATGTGTCAATAAAGTTTCCCCTTCCTGGGACAATGAATTCACGGTGTTCTTATTTCAATTTCCAGGAGTGTACACCTGTCTTACACGGTGTAGTCTAGTAACGCTACCACTACTTCAGGGCTGAACACTGCAGTAATTTGTGCTGTATTCCAATAAAACTGATTCCAGTGGTAATCTGGCAGTCAACTTTCATGTCAGTATAGCGTGGATCTTCGTAAATCTGATGGCAATCGTGTAACAATACATGTAATGTTTCAGAGAGTAACCCCACATTCATTTATGCACTATGCAATGATAGTCATGTTGATGGCAGAGGAAACCCAAAATCTGGAGACAATTGTGCCTCGTGGAGCTCGTCTGGAAACAGTTCAGCTTGCTACTCTAGTATATTCTTGATGGATATAGTAACCCTGGACTCTACAAGTGATTCCTGGATAGAAATCTTTTGGATGTTTTAAATGTGTGATGAGTTGCTTAAAAATTCTGTTCTAGCATAGAAATTAGGTCACATTTCTGTTTCGGAAGTATGGTTGGAGTTAAACATTTTGTTACATTGATATCCACTTTTTATCATTCCAGAGTGAATATACAGCAAAAATAAGTGTTGTGTTAATAAATAATAGCATCACCCATCAAAAGAGTCTATGGGTCCCTCCATTACTGCTGGCTGAGAATCTGTGGTTGTGAATTTGCAACTACAGCTAGTTGAGAACCTATTTCAATCCGAATTCGGCATATGACCTACTGTTTATAACTATTGAATCTACTACTATTACTAATACTGCTATTACTACTCCACCAAGTGACCCACAGCGTCTGACACACGTATATGAATTGCTATAACACATTTTACTGTGCTATAACCCGTATATTTCATCAGAAATTAGAATTGTGGTGTGTGGTGATAGGTGTGATTGGTATGTGATTGGTGTTGTGTGAGTTGTGTTGAGCGTGTGGTGTGCAATTTCTGGTATATGTTCTGTGTGGTATGTCTTCTGTGGTGTATGGTGTGTCCTGGGGATATGCTGTCTGTAGTGACTTGTGTTTCGTGAGTGTTGTGTTGTGTGTGTAGTGTGGTACTGTGTGTGGTGTGGTCTGTTGTATGTTGTGGTGTTTGTGTGGTATGTGGTGAGCTGTGTTGTTTGTGGAGAGGTGTGACGTGTGTATGGTGTGTTTCTTGTCACACACTCCTACTCTGCTTTTTCTAAGCCTCAAACCCTAGAAAAGCTACTGTGTGTACTCTGTAAGCCTTCAAACAATGGTTGTGGTGTACTTCTTATATCGCGGCTAATTGTTCACTTTCTTATTCCACTTGCAAATGAAGAAATGGGAGCTGTTCTGTGTCAAGTAACTTCGAAGAGTTCATGCATCGTGAACCTCTGTGGCTTGTACTCTGAAATACGGGAAGCTATGGAGAGAATCAGTTTATGACAGACTTATTTGAAACTGTTCTCCTATTAAATTGTCAAATATGTGTTGGAAGTTAGTATTCCTGACTTCTGGTCATTATTCAATACAGTTTCCAGATGTTCTCACATGAGAAAAATATTGAATATCTTGTCGAATTTATGGGGGTATTTAAGAGTTTCTAGCAAATATCATTTGTCCTTTATCACATATTCTAATTTTATTGATTTCGGTGCTATATTCGCTATTTTCCAGAGAAAATTCAGTGTTGCTGGAACAACACTCATTTTAAAAGAATAATACTGTACCTATAAAAAGCTCCACACTTCTTTGGGTACAAATTTTCAACGCAAAATTTAAGGTTGTCGGTACAATATTCGTCATAAAAATATAATACTACATCTGGAAATAGACTACACACTTCTTTAGGTATACATTTCCTTGATTTTGGTACTATAATCGTTATTTTCAACGCAGAATTCAGGGTCATCGGAACAACATACGATTTAAAAACACAGGAGCTCATCTGGAGACTGTCTTCACACTTCTTGATGTGCAAATTTTCATCGACAGTTTTGAGCAAGATGATCAGGAGGTAACAGCGATCTGGTATGTTTTATGATCAAATAGAAAACCCGGTCAATATCGCAGTATGTCTCATTCACTAAAAGACCAGTTTCGGCTCGTTTAAATGACGTATGGTCAGAATAGTTCCCGTTGTGACCACTTGCCTTCAGTTCCAGCCAAATTGTGCTTCTAATCTGTAGATTGCTGTTTAATGGTGAAGGATTTTTAATAAATAGGAGATTAGGTGATCCTGACTGTTTCCTCTGATTGAAATTTTCATTGATTTTGGTACTATATCCGATGTTTTCAAAATTATCAAGTTGTCTTCCTAAGTGGTGTGAAGTGAGGCACTGTTGTTTACTGTTAAGAAAATATCATAGAAGACATTAGTGTGATCAGTTTTAGAGGTTTGTTGGAGTGACTGTAAAGTAGACATGACAAATGAGACCGAAAATGCTCTAAACTCATAACCACAGTGAACTGCAAGGCCACGGTGGCTGATGGGGTGCATTGTGTGGGTCAGTATTTGGCCGCACGGTGCCACCAGAGTGCGTCAGTCACATAACTGCTATGTATTTATGGAGGTGCGCCACTTTCTCCAGTGCTGGTACCGCATGGGACTGTGTTGTCTTGCTGTGCTGTGAGCTCTCATTTCTACTCTACTACATGCCGACAGATTTTGCTGCTGAAGGCAGATCAGTGTCTTCGTCGTGAAATGTAGTGTTCACGTAGGGCATCAAGCACTAAAAAAGCACAAAAGAAACTGTCATACATTCCCATCTTATGTGTTTGCCCCAATTTGCTTGGATAACCGATCGGACTTGTAAAAAAATATGTGTCATTCTCAGACATATACGTGCCAGAGCACAAGAAACAGGAGTTCAGGCAGAACTGTGGTTTAGCTATGTATAATGCAGATTACAGCGTGTTTTAGAAGCTGCACCTATCCCACACCTACATTTCTCTTGCTGAATTTTGCAAGCATAGTGCCTAACCTTACATTGCACATGTCCTACCCACACGATATGTGTGCGTCACCTCCGACTTTTTACGTCTCCTGCAGAAGGTTTGTGTGTGTTATAGATCATTTTTAATGTCACAGAATTTTACAATGTGGGTTAAAGCATATGTGTCATTTACATTTCAACTTCCACATTCCATTTTAACTTAGGTCTCATTGAGTTCTGGCTGTAGCAACATCAAATGGTTCAAATGGCTCTCAGCTCTATGACTTAACATCTGAGGTCATCAGTACCCCAGACTTAGAACTACTTAAACCTAAGTGACCTAAGGACATCACACACATCCATGCCCGAGGCACGATTCGAACCTGCGACAATAGCAGCAGCGCGGTTCCGGTCTGAAGCACCTAGAACCGCTCGGCCACAGCGGCCGGCTTGTAGCAACATCACTTAAATCGTGACATCAAAGTGGAATTTAACTTAGGGCAGGCAGTATGGAATGCAGCTTAGAGGAACTGGGGTAAGAAGAAGCAGTGTGCAGGAATTCTATAAGGAATTATACACCTTTGAGTGAATAGTACCTTGGAAAACATGTTCTGAGGGGGGAAATCTGTCCTCATATCATAGGTTATCCATCTTTAATTCCAGCACGACAATATACTATCTTGCATTTTTAAATTTCCTGCCAATTTATACTTAGAACAACAGACCTTCTCCACAGTGATGCCACAAAAGTGGGGGGAAGCACATTAGCAAAATTCGGCTATGTTGGATTTCCCGCCATTTCATAGATACGGCAACTGGTTTTTGTCAGAAATCTAGTAACAGTGTACTTCATCATTAATGACGTCATAGGTAATCTGGCACGAATGCACTCCCTCTTCAAATGGCCACAGTCTACCTACTCATGTGGTAATCCGTTATTGCAACCACACCCCCATTTGTCACCTCGACCTTTACCTCACGGGTTCAGTACTCCTTGCAATACGTCATGATTCTCACGGGAATTCAAGTCTCTACTGTAAAGTCTCCTGCATTCATTGATTAGCATTACTGTTATGTCACTAGCTCATACGGTTAATGGAGGCTTTTGTCAGCTATATGTTCGTAAATTATAGTCCATATCCTCTTGTTTAACACTGAGCAGTTTTAATTATAGTTATGTCGCCTGTGCAGTTTCCTCAGTCTCTTAATTAATTAGCATCCCCTGCAATCAACGATGTTGATTGCCTTCCACGGTCGAGACTGATAGTTTGCAAATGTCCGCTCAAGAGGCATAGCCAGTTACTATGGCGTGAGAATTCTGTGGCGAGCTGTTTATGCCCTACCATCCGGCACTTAAGGAAAGAGCAGGTGGGCACGGGTAAAACACAATAACACATGTGGCATTTAACTAACAGTACTTAACAGTTTCCTAATACGGCGATTATCTCCTGGTCAATCCAATAAAAAGAAATTACGGTGATGATTCAGTTCGTTGTCAAATACTTCAATAGGCTACTGACCCGCAATTCCGTCTTTCATTTTGCTTCATCAAACAAAGCGAATGACGGAGGAGGAAGAGGTGTCAATGTATGCGTGATCGGTATCGTCAAGACGCCCACGCCCTGCCAGACGACGCATGGTACCTTATTTACCAGCGATGAGGCTACGACACCAAAATAAAACACTGACAATGCATTCTTGGGCCCAGGAAATGACGTGAAGAGTCTCTGCGGACACCTTGAGAATCTGACCATAAAAGGAGTGACACGCCATTACAAGAACTCGGCAACAGAGTTCCGTTAGCCTCTGTCACGATCAATTCTCCAACATTTTACCTACTTGTGGCGCCCCTGCTAAGCCGGAAATCTCAGTTGGTGAGCAGACAGCATTTGGAGGTTAATGGAGGACAAAGGGAAATCGCCACTGAAATTTTTCCAGTGAGAGCCCCATCGATTTGCCCAGCTCTAAGTTATCTCTAGCTTCAAGTCCCCTTGATAGATCTCTGGGGGATGAGGGGGTGGGGTGAGGATTGAGAGAAGTCATTATACCAACACTACAGTGCAAATTATCACTGCATATTGTAAGGAAACTTACTTCTACATGGACTGCTACAGATGGGAAAAGTTGCTACAGTAGAAAGAGATAGCGCTTATAACTTGCATATTCTCGGGCTTAGTGAGACTCAAAGAGGAAGGCCATTTCATGGCCCAAGGAGGGAAAACTGTGTAATTTTCAGGGAGTAGTAACGAAAGCAAGAATGATGTTGCGATAATCGTACTTGTAGATATGTACGGCAGTGTTACAGGTTACAGACCACTTAATGACTGGATGATCTCTATCAAACTGAAAGCTTCTCCGTGTAAACTCAATATCATCTGCTATAGCACCGGATAAGGAGATAGGTGAGTTCTACAAACAACCAGTCATTAGTAAGATCCCTAACAAATAACGGGAAATAATTCAAGGAAAGTAGAATCCTAAATTGGAAGTACTACCCAGGACACGCATCTGCAGTCTATGGTTGGACGAAAAGTCTAGTTGAGAGAAAAGACTGAAGCAGGTACTTACTGGATATGTGCATGGGTAACCACGTGACCAGCTGTAACACTGTGTTCCAACATCACTCAAGATGACTGTACACTTGGATATCATATGATGCTAGACTTAGAAACCACATTACCTGCACATTGGTGCGAAGATGTTGGAAGACTTCGGTCCTTGGCTGTAAGGCCTTTCCTGGAGATGACTGTGGGAGAATTCCATGAAAATGCGTATTAAGTTCAAATATACCAAGAATAACGGAGAAAGCTAGCTAAAACTCACAAACAATGAAGCTCTCTTCGGGAATTTGTTTAGCTTGTAAGGCCAATATTGCACAACAGCAACACAAAACAGGGGCCGAATGAAGGAGTTTGTTTCGTCGTCATTTCCGACATCAGAACGATCTCATGGCGCAAAATATCCTTGATATCACAGTTCACACTACAGTTAATTGAAGAGACAGGCAACCTGAATAAAACTGGTTTCCGCACTACATAGGTTGAACAAATATTTAAGAATCTGTGCAAAGAATACAGTGGAATTGTAGAAAGGACGTATCATATTGCATTAACGTGTCAGAGATGAGATGGAAGACCATCATAAGCACAATGGAGTACTTTATTTCATCAGGAAACTCAACAGCATCTCCGATGAATTTAATACTCCGAAAAAGGCAACCCTATCGTAGACGAGGAAGACTTCGTTGCGAGATGGAAACTGTACTGCGAAAAGTTTTATTCTGTAACTAACAACAGCACAGAAAATCAGGCAGTTGAGCAACTTACACTGAAACCTACAATCTTGAGCAGTGAGGTAGAGAACTCAATTCAACATCTCAAGAATTATAAATTCCTGGTCTAAACGGTATACCTCGGACCCTGATCAAGGTAGTGGGGCAGGGAGGTATTGACGTGCTGCATTCATTGTATAAAAGAATATGGGAAACTGGGGAGTGGCCAGAAGGATGGTCGAAGGATCTTCATCCCCTTATTACACAAGAACGCGTTAATTAGGAACTGCCTCAACTATCGAACTATCGCTCTCATACCCAATGGAGGCAAAATTTTGCTCTATTTCTTGAAACAGTGTTTGCAGATGTGCAGTCAGCCTCATGTGCCCACAGCAAATGCAACATACGACAAGTAACTGAGGAATTACGAGAGGTCTGAGTTCCTGTTTTATTCTTTGACTATGCGAAAGCCTTTGACTGTGTTGTCAGAAAAACGTTGGGGTAGGCGTTTGCACAGACTAGTTCCATCACTGATCAGAGTCATATTCTCGCAGCTGTGAAGACAAATTCTGACACGCCTGGTTTCTTCCGTTCAGCAAAAGATTTGAAAGTGGGTTGTGTCCTGTCCGTCAGAATGTACAACATCTATGCCGAATATGTCATTAGGACCAAAGGCTGGACTAAAGGCATCTCAGTTGGTGTAGGAACTATTAACGATCTCCGAGCTGCTGATGACACGTGCTTTTGGCCAGCACTAAAATTGCACTTGCTGAGCTACAAACAAAATTAGAGGATAATAGTCTATCATATGGATTATACATCAATCTCAGCAAGACAAAAGTTGTGATAATTCATCGTGGAGCAGAGATCCATCTTACAGATCTATTAAAGTCGTGCCTTGTTTCATCTGTCTAGGCTAAACAATTTGCAACACAGGAGTCGGAAAGCTGCGAAGATGAGAATAGAAAATGGACCTCGATAAAGCGGTTGGCTATGAAGAACCTCGGGCATGGATGTGTGTGATGTCCTTAGGTTAGTTAGGTTTAAGTAGTTCTAAGTTCTAGGGGACTGATGACCAAAGAAGTTAAGTCTCATAGTGCTCAGCGCCATTTGAACCATTTGCTACGAAGAAATTCACCAAGACGAGCAAACAGGGCGATAAACAGCAGCACGAAGATCGATCTCGTTGAAGCACTCGCGTTTTCCGTCTTCTTTTCTGGCTGAGGAACACAGTCACTTAAGGCCAGAGACAAGCAGTGTATTGATGAATTTGAGCATAGGTACTGGTGCTGATGCGGGATGATGGGCATCGGAAGAAGAACAAATGGGTGCATTGTTGAAGAACCTTTCTTCTTCTGTCAGTCACAAAATTCTCCTGTTCTTTGGCCGTATTGTGATGGGCGATGCGTAAAATCTAGAGAAAATTATCATGGAAGACCGAAAGAAGGAAAGAGGACAAGGGGAAGAGCTGCAAGCAGGTGCATGGATCACATCAATAAGATCTCCGGTCTACCTCTTCACCAGGCTCTAGAAGGAACGTGTAACGGTCCAGGATGGAGACACTTGAGGTGATGAGTGCTTTCTTTGCTGCCATTGTACTGAACGTGTGACAGCAGCCTTTGCATACTTGTTGCTGTGTATCAGCACCTTCGTGGAAGTACTGGCAGGTCCAATCTAGAACCACGCCTAGACTACTCACGTGATTTCCGCATTGGGGAGCTTGATGTAGTCTTTAATAGTGAAAGGTAAATAAAGTTGCAGGTCTTGATGGAGTATAACCAGAGACTATTAACATTGTCAGACCTAAAACAAAATTGTGGTTCGTGAATTTTGCAGTGAGATTCTGGGAAGTGTTAAATTACCAATCCTTTTCTAACAAGCCAATGTAATTGTCATCCTAGAACCAAGCCAAGACGAAAACGGTACAGCTTACTATCGACCAGTGTCTCTGCTCAGTATGACCTATGAAGTGGTACAAAGGCTTATTCTAAATCGTATCTAAGAACCTATTTATCAAATCACCACTGTCGAACAAGGTCGCTTTAGGAAACATCTGAGCTCCTGCTACCAGGTCTTAACATTGACAACTCTACTAGGAGCCTTAATTCAGGGAGGTCTCAAACCAGGATCAGGTTTTGTGGATCTTACGAGGCTTATGACACTGAAGGAAGGGATTGATGTTGAAGCTTACTGAAAGCATCTCACGCCGATATGTGGCGTTTCTAATTAACAACATGCATTCTAAAAGGCACTTTGACGTGTTCCCGCAGATGGAGAACTATAAATAAAGGCCTGCCTCATGAATCAGTTCTCGCCTCCAACCTGTTTAACCAGTATATCTATGAAATATCGGACACGGCTACTATTAAAATCCAGTATACAGATGACCTAGCATTAGTCTCCCATGGTAAAGACCTGATGCGCTGTGAGAGTGTGCTGACAAGTAATTCGATGTAATTGAATGAATCTTCCATAAATGGAAACTTCAGGCCAACCAAAATAAAACTGAGGTTACTGAATTCCACTAAGCATGAAAAAGCCCAAAGGAATTTACATGGGCCGGCCGAAGTGGCCGTGCGGCTAAAGGCGCTGCAGTCTGGAACCGCAAGACCGCTAGGGTCGCAGGTTCGAATCCTGCCTCGGACATGGATGTTTGTGATGTCATTAGGTTAGTTAGGTTTAACTAGTTCTAAGTTCTAGGGGAATAATGACCTCAGCAGTTCAGTCCCATAGTGCTCAGAGCCATTTGAACCATTTTTTGAATTTATATGTGACTGTCTATGGAATAGAGGTACCATTTAGCTACAATCCAGCATACCTTGAAATCGCTCTAGATTGTCATAAGGACTGTAACTTCTATGATGACCTAAAAGATCAACCGAGAACTCCTCTGAAATCACGCGAACAACTTTGGGTTGGTTTAGAAAGTGTCGGTTCTTTCGACGTGATCTAATGGCGACAGCGCTGGAACGAACTTCCCCCCAACAATGCTCATCTAGTTCAAGATCCAAGAAAGAAGGTCGACTGATTCGAAGTATCGAATCGCATCCACGGTCTCCGAGCTGATAGTCCATGCTGCTGCAAATGTCGTCAAACTGTCCGTGCAGATGATTGTTGTCTTGCAAACGTCCCCATCTGTTCAAAATGGTTCAAATGGGTCTGAGTACTATGGGACTTAACATCTGTGGTCATCAGTCCCCTAGAACTTAGAACTACTTAAACCTAACTAACCTAAGGACATCACACACATCCATGCCCGAGGCAGGATTCGAACCTGCGACCGTAGCAGTCCCGCGGTTCCGGACTGAGCGCCTAGAACCGCGAGACCACCGCAGCCGGCTCCCCATCTGTTGACTGAGGGATCGAGACGTGGCTGCACGGTCCGTTACAGCCATGCGGATAAGATACCTGTCATCTCGACTGCTAGTGATATGAGGCCGTTGGGATCCAGCACGGCGTTCCGTATTACCCTCCTGAACCCACCGATTCCATATTCTGCTAACAGTCATTGGATCTCGACCAACGCGAGCAGCAAAGTCGCGATACGATAAATCGCAATCGCGATAGGCTACAATCCGACCTTAATCAAAGTCGGAAACGTGATGGTACGCATTTCTCCTCCTTACACGAGGCATCACAACAACGTTTCACCAGGCAACGCCGGTCAACTGCCTTTTGTATATGAGAAATCGGTTGGAAACTTTCCTCATGTGAGCACGTTGTAGGTGTCGCCACCGGCGCCAACCTTGTGTGAATGCTCTGAAAAGCTAATCATTTGCATATCACAGCATCTTCTTCGTGTCGGTTAAATTTCGCATCTGTAGCACGTCATCTTCGTGGTGTAGCAATTTTAATGGCCAGTAGTGTAGTTCTAAGTTCTAGGGGACTGATGACCTCAGATATTAAGTCCCACAGTGCTTAGAGCCATCTGAACCATTTGAACTATTTGTAGATACTTTTGTGTGCTTGTAAAACTATGTGATAACTAAATAAATAAATAAGGAGCAATCTTTTATATATCGTCTTCCACCATGTCTCGAAATGACAGTCAGGTAATTTCTTTGAGCAGCAACGCAGTAACAGCCAATGGAAAACATTATATGCGGATGGACTATTCTCCAGGAAGTGAATGTTTATAAGAACCGAAGAAAGCAGTCGAAAATCACCCTTTGTTACGTCATTATATCGAAAATCTTTGGTTCAGATTGACACCAGTCACGCTGGTGTACGAACTTCAGTAGGTACAGTATCCGAGTCTTAGATTTGCTGTTGGCGGTCGGTGTGTGTCTGTTTCGGAAGCAAACAGTGTAGGTGTCCGGGTGATGTAACTCTGGCACGAAAAGCGTGCCAACGCACCGGCAGCGGGCAGTGCGAGCGCGCCAAGGCCGCGGTTCCGTTAGCCACCTGTGCTGTGACTAAGAGACGGGGCACGAGCACGTGGTGCCGAAGGCGACCTTGGCGGGCACGGCCTTGCACACGGCGCGGCGCAACGTCGCACACCCACCGGCCGGCCGCGCGGGCTGATCGCGAATTGGGCGGGCTCGTGCGGGCACCACTGATCGCAATCACGCCTCTGCTCGGATGTCAGGCGCTCGCTCGGTAGGTTTCCCGTATTTCCACCGGAACTGCCCGCAGCGTACTTTCTGTTTGCTCGTAGAAAGTCAATGTCACAAGAATCACGTTCCTATTAAAAGGAACTCGACCGAACGGTCGGCGAACGCAAACTGCCTTCCCCGCCTCCCGTTCCACCCATTTGTGGTCCTTTGTTTCATATCCGTTGGAAGAGAATATCGGTTTGCTATTGTGCCTAATTTTTATTTACAGATGCTCGGGAAAGATTCCCGTATGGAGGACATAGTGATAGACATCCCTGGGGGATGTGAAGCAGCTGGATGGGTTGAAAATAAATAAATCGTCAGGTCCTGATGGGATTCCAATTCGGTTTTACAGAGAGTACTCCACTGTATTGGCTCCTTACTTAGCTTGCGTTTATCGCTAATCTCTTGCCCAACGTAAAGTCCCGAGCGATTGGAAAAAAGCGCAGGTGACGCCTGTATACAGGGTGTTACAAAAAGGTAGGGCCAAACTTTCAGGAAACATTCCTCACGCACAAATAAAGAAAAGATGTTATGTGGACATGTGTCCGGAAACGCTTAATTTCCATGTTAGAGCTCATTTTAGTTCTTCCACCTTCGCTCAATGGAGCACGTTATCATGATTTCATACGGGATACTCTACCTGTGCTGCTAGAACATGTGCCTTTACTAGTACGACACAACATATGGTTCATGCACGATGGAGCTCCTGTACATTTCAGTCGAAGTGTTCGTACGCTTCTCTACAACAGATTCGGTGACCGATGGATTGGTAGAGGCGGACCAATTCCACGGCCTCCACGCTCTCCTGACCTCAACCCTCTTGACTTTCATTTATGGGGGCATTTGAAAGCTCTTGTCTACGCAGCCCCAGTACCAAATGTAGAGACTCTTCGTGCTCGTATTGTGGACGGCTGTGATACAATACGCCATTCTCCAGGGCTGCATCAGCGCATCAGGGATTCCATGCGACTGAGGGTGGATGCATGCATCCTCGCTAACGGAGGGCATTTTGAACATTTCCTGTAACAAAGTGTTTGAAGTCACGCTGGTACGTTCTGTTGCTGTGTGTTTCCATTCCATGATTAATGTGATTTGAAGAGAAGTAATAAAATGAGCTCTAAGATGGAAAGTAAGCGTTTCCGGACACATGTCCACGTAACATATTTTCTTTCTTTGTGTGTGAGGAACGTTTCCTGAAAGTTTGGCCGTACCTTTTTGTAACACCCCGTATAAGAAGGGTAGAAGGACGGATCCTCAAAATTACAGACCAATATCCTTAACATCGGTTTGTTGCAGGATTCTCGAACATATTCTCATTTCGAATATAATGAATTTCCTTGAGACAGAGAAGTTTCTGTCCATGCATCAGCACGGCTTTAGAAAGCTTCGCTCCTGTGAAACGCAACTCGCCCATTTTTACATGATATCTTGCGAACCATGGATGAAGCGTATCAGATGCATGCCATATTCCTTGACTTCCGGAAAGCGTTTGACTCGGTGCCCCACTGCAGGCTCCTAACTAAGGTACGAGCATATGGGATTGGTTCCCAAATATGTGAGTGGCTCGAAGACTTCTTAAGTAATAGAACCCAGCACGTTGTCCTCGACGGTGAGTGTTCATCGGAGGTGAAGGTATCATCTGGAGTGCACCAGGGAAGTGTGGTAGGTCCGCTGTTGTTTTCTATCTACATAAATGATCTTTTGGATAGGGTTGATAGCAATGTGCGGCTGTTTGCTGATGATGCTGTGGTGTACGGGAAGGTGTCGTCGTTGAGGGAAGTGTGGTAGGTCCGCTGTTGTTTTCTATCTACATAAATGATCTTTTGGATAGGGTGGATAGCAATGTGCGGCTGTTTGCTGATGATGCTGTGGTGTACGGGAAGGTGTCGTCGTTGAGTGACTGTAGAAGGATACAAGATGACTTGGACAGGGTTTCTGATTGGTGTAAAGAATGGCAGCTAACTCTAAACATAGATAAATGTAAATTAATGCAGATGAATAGGAAAAAGAATCTCGTAATGTTTGAATACTCTGTTAGTACTGTAGCGCTTGGCACAGTCACGTCGGTTAAATATTTAGGCGTAACATTGCAGAGTCATATGAAGTGGGACAAGCATGTAATGCCAGTTGTGGGGAAGGCGGATAGTCGTCTTCGATTCAGTAGTAGAATTTTTGGAAGATGTTGTTCATCTGTAAAGGAGACCGCTCATAAAACACTAATACGACCTATTCTTGAGTACTGCTCGAGCGTTTGGGATCCTTATCAGGTCGGATTGAGGGAGGACATACTCGTAGAAGCAATTCAGAGGCAGGCTGCTAGATGTGTTACTGGTATGTTTGGTCATCACGCGAGTGTTACGGAAATGCTTCAGGAACTCGGGTGGGAGTCTCTAGAGGAAAGGAGGCGTTCTTTTCGTGAATCGCTACTGAGGAAATTTAGAGTACCAGCATTTGAGCCTGACTGCAGTACAATTTTACTGCCACCAACATATATTTCGCGGAATGACCACAAAGATAAGAGAGATTATGGCTCGTAGAGTAGCATATAGGCAGTCATTTTTCCCTCGTTCTGTTTGGGAGTGGAACAGAAAGAGAAGATGCTAGTTGTAGTACCAGGTACCCTCCGCCACGCACCGTATGGTAGATTGCGGAGTATGTGTGTAGATTTAGATGAAAGTATGACAGAAAACTGGCAGAACAGTAGGAAGCTATATGTGAAAAATATAGGAAACCTCACTAGTCATTCATAATTCTGTTCTGTGGTTATTTCAGAATCTTGATGTCTCTTTCTATTGCATCAAATTTGCCACTCTTTTTTGATTTGATGAACGCGGGTAGACTAACGACGAGATATAGTGTTATGTTTGTGTTGTTGATAGCTATGACGGATTTCTAAGGCGGATGAGATATTTCTTTTTTAAAAATAAAAGAAAGAAAAAGAAAAAAGCATCAGTCTTCTGACTAGTTTGATGCGACCCGCCATTAATTCCACTCCTGTGCCAACCCCTTCATCTCAGAGCATCACTTGTAACAACGTCCTCAGTCTTTTGCTGGACGTCTTCCAATCTGTGTTTTCCTGTACAGTTTCTGCCCTTTACAGCTCCCTCTAATACCACGGAACCTACCATCTTGTTCCTTCTTCATTTCAGTGTTTTCCGTATACTCCTTTCGTAGCCGTTTCTCCGCAGAACTTCCTCATTTCTTAGCAGTATACCAAATATCTAACATTCTTCTGTAACACAACATATCAAATGCTTCCAGCCGCACAGTCCGTGACTGCAGCGCCCAAGACCGCTCGGCTAATCCCGCGCGGCCAGAAATTGCTTCTTCAAATTAAGGCCTATGTCTGAAACTAATAGAATTCTCTTGGCTAGCAATGTCCTTTTTGCCAGTATTAGTTTGTTTCCTATGTTCTCCTTGTTCTGACTGTCATGGGTTATTTGGTTATTTATGTAGCAGATATGCTTAACTTCATCTACTTCGTGATCACCAATCTTGACGATAAGTTTCTCGCTCTTCTCATTTCTGCTACTTCTCATTGCTTTCGTATTTCTTCGATTTACTGTCAGTCCACGTTGTGTAGTCATTAGACTGCTCATTCCACTCAACACATCCTGTAATTCTTCTTCACTTTCATTGAGGATAGTAATGTCATAAGCGCATCTTGTCATTAACATCCTTTAACTCTCGAAAATTTCTTTTATTTCAGTTATTCCTTCTTCGTTGTATAGATTGAACAGTACGGCCGAAAGAAGACATATCTTAATTCGAGCGCTTCTTTCTTCCTCTCCCTCTTTTTTGTTCCCTCTTGCTTCTTGTACATGTTGTATGTTATCCGTCTTTCCCTGTAGCTTACCCTTACTTTTTTCGGAATTTCAAACGTCGTGCATCATTTAGACACTGTGATAAGATTTTTCCCGATCATGAAATCGTAACATGTTTTGATTTCTCTTCAGTCTGGCTTCCACAATCAACCACATAGTCAGAGTGGCCTCTCCGCTGCGTTTATCTTTCCTAAAGCCAAACTGATAGTCATCTATCACATCCTCAATTTTCTTTTCAAATCCTCTGCATATTATTCTTGTCAATGACTTGGATGCATGAGTTGCTCATCTGATTGTACGATAATTCTCTCACTTGTCGGCTCTTGCATTCTTCGGTAATGTGTGGATGATGTTCCTCCGAAATTCGGATGGTATATCGCCAGACTCATACATTCTACACCGGCCACTTTATGGCTACTTCCTGCGATGGTTTTAGAAATTCTGATGGAATTTATTCATCTGTTCTGCTTTATTCGATAGTAAGTCTTTCAAAGCTCTTTCCAATTCTGCTTCTAACACTGGATCCCTTATCTCTTCTATATCGATTCCTGTTTCTTCTCCTAACACGTCATGAGACAAGTCTTCTCCCGCACAGAGGCCTTCAACGCACTCTTTCTAACTATTCACTCTCTCCTCTGCATTGAACAGTGCAGTTCCCACGGTATCCTAATGTTTCCTCCTTAGCTTTTAATTTCATCAAAGGTTTTTTTTTTTTTAGTTTTCTACATGCTAAATCAGTCCTTCCGATAGCCATTTCTTTTTCGATTTCCTTGTGTTTTCCCTGCTGCCATCTCGTGTTTGCTTCCTTGCACTTATGTCTATTTGATTCCTGCACGTCCATGAATATTTTTGTACCTCTTTCTTTCATCGATAAACGTAAGTATTTCTTGTGTTACCCACGGTTTCCCTATTCGTTGGAGTGATCAGAACCAACAAAGTGGCAAGCTTTTATTCCGTGAAAGAAGGTGAACGGTTTTGAACGGAAGAAAAGGAAGGAGACCGTTGTACGCCCTTTCACTCGACGACATTACAGAAGAAGGACAAGCTAGAATTGGACCAGGTTTGATTGCATTATAATCGAGTAACTTAAAGAAAAAACAGAAATGAAAATTTCCCATTCAGACCGAATACTTACTCATTATGGCATCAATCCCTTAGGCAGAGGTTTGGAATCCGTCTATGTTATTTAAATACAGTCTGGTGATTAGGAACTTCACACCGTTGCCTTTGCTTTCAGCACTACGAATGAAATCGATTAGCTGTGAATCGAGCTAGGGTGTGCTAGTGACCAAAATGGATAAGTTTTAGAAATTAAGTAAACACTGAGCTGTTAAATCTAAACAACTGCATATATCTGCAATTATCTCAACTCAGAATCAGGCAACAGCAACAGTGCCTGTTTTGTTCCTCTTTGTTTGACATCTAAGTGTAGCTTGAGCCAACACACATGGCTTGACTGCTCTCTGCATGTTCACTTCATCCTAACACGTCCAGGATGGTTTTTCGTGATAAAGACCTTACATGAGTCTGCAAGAGTCACATGTATTTTTTCTTCATAATGCTATTGTTTCACTAAGGCAACAATGATAATACGAATTAACAGTATTTTGAATGGTTGAGTTGCAAAATTTTTATTAATTTTTCTAAAATCCACTGAATAATAAACCCTGCAAAAGATATTGTACTTACCTGTTATGAATTGTTATGTTATATTATCAACCTTTTTCCTCAATATTTTCTGTCTTTGTTTTGTTTCCACAGTGAGCAACTTTTGCACTTCACTACAGAGGTTGAATACTCGCTACATACTTTTCTTCTGCAGGTACTACAAACAGTTTTCTGCATTCTTCCTTTTTTTAGAGTCACACATCTAACAACTTTTCTTTACCGGATTTTTTTCTTTTACTACTGCAATGGAGTCTTGAGTTTTTTGCACCTCATTTTCCATACATTGAAGAACAGGTTTCTGAAATAAAGGTTTGGCCTTCTTTTGATGCATGGTCGAACAGAATTTTCAGCGAGTTCCACAAGAAAAATCTGACACCTAGTTCTCATCTTTTTGATGTTATACGCCAGGTTTTTACTCAAAAATACCATATATGAAGGGACTCTACACACATCAACTGAGTGCTTGAATTATTTCAGGTGCCATCTTCATGTTTTTCTTTTACTGGAGAAAGTATGAACCATCTGACCTAATGAGTCCACCTTGCCTTTTGCCTCATTACAGCACTTTATTATGTCAGGCTTAGAAGTATCTTCATAACTACATTTGATGTATGATGCATTGTAGGAAGTAGTACTTCACTTTTACACTTGTTTGGAACGTATGGCAGTAGAGAATGATCGCAACTGACACTATATTCCGTAGTACGTTCCTCCTGGATTTCTTTTCTTTGAGGAAAATTCTCTAGGTATAAATTTTTTATTTTCTCGAAGTGTTCCTGTAGGTGTCAACCCATGTTGTAGTAGGAAATATGCTACGGCCATTGATGTGAAAAATTATTCTTTTTGATGTTTTAGCAACCACCGAAAGAGTATATTGCAAGATGAGTGACAGTATTGAAACCAACATTTTTACCTCTTTAGTTTCCGCCTTTTCCAAGTTATGGCAGCCTTTCCAATGAATAGAAATTTTGAGACACATAACCAGAAAAATTTTATTTCACACTCATCAGATTTTTTATTTATATACCAATTGGCTAAGTGCACACTGTCAATGGAATGGAACCAGCTCTTCATTGATCGTCGGATTTTTGTTTGGTAGGTATCATTTCCGAAGCCTATGATTTATGTCCTCCCGAGTCTCTTTGAATACAGCAAATTTATCTTTCTCTCTTAGAACGCTTCTTGTAGCTTTATCATATCGAATAGCAGAAACAATAGAAGTCTTCACATCTCTGATGATTCAGTGTGGCTCTAAATATTGGTGGACCATACTTATAACTCCACAGTACTCTTACGACGGACAAAATTCTTTTTAGATGACCAGCTGTTATCAAGGGCCAATGAGAGTTCCTGTTTCTGCACTATTACACTTCTCTAATAGTTCTCAGAATTCTTTTTCTGATACACCCATTAAGTTTCATTGTTAGTAAATTGTACAAATTTCTCTATAATATCTGACGAAAAGTGTAGCTCAAACGTGCCTGCCGGCGTTACAATAGTTTTCAAAGGAATTCTCTTGACCACATAAACTTGAAATATTGTATTATATATCCCTCCTTTTATTTCGTGAGGCGTAATTTTAGTCTTTACGTTCAGCATTTGGTTTTTAGACCAAATCTTCATCGGAAATACAGCTTCAATACGTTCAATATTATAGGTATCATCTTCATCTTCTAGAAGTATCTGCTAAGTCAGCTACAGAACTTATTTCACAGACAACACTTACATGATACTCTTTCCAATCTTTTTGTGTTATATTGTATGTTACCTGGGGGTCTAGGAACGACGGAGACACTGCGTCCCCGCCGCAGCCACAGCGGTCCACAACCCCTCCGCCGCCCCACACCCAGAGAACGGCTCACACCAGACGAGTGTAACCCCTATGTTTGCGTGGTAGAGTAATGGTGGTGTACGCGTACGTGGAGAACTTGTTCGTGCAGCAATCGCAGACATAGTGTAGCTGAGGCGGAATAAGGGGAACCAGCCCGCATTCGCCGAGGCAGATGGAAAAGCGCCTAAAAACCATCCACAGACTGGCCGGCTCACTGGACCTCCACACAAGTCCGCTGGGCGGATTCGTGCCGGGGACCAGGCGCCCATTCCCACCCGGAAAGCCGTGCGTTAGACCGAACGGCTAACCGGGCGGGCATTCCAGTCTTTACGTTCAGCATTTGGTTTTTAGACCAAATCTTCATCGGTTAAACGGCTGAGATGATCGGATTCTTCTAGTACCTGAAGAATTTATTCATCTATCAATTTTTTCTTAGACAGTTTGAAGACTAACAGATAATATGTTTTTTAGCCACCAGACATAATTGAAGAATGGAGCATTACATTGCAAAAATGTACAGTCAACAGTGAACTTTAAATGAAGCAAAGAAATAAGAAAAATTATGAGATAAGTCTGAGACATTCGACTCAGGTAACAACGTATAAATGTTTTTAAAAGTATAAAGTCTCGGGGTTTTGTCATTTATAGGAGCATAACATGCTAGGAGGGTAGCTAAATTATGAAATTACAGTAAATATATTTACTGATAATTAAAAAAATGTGACATAATGTCTTTTGGAGACTCACCTTATGTGTTATAAGGTTACGTTCCTCAAATACTATACACATATATTCACTGATTTGAAAATGGTCTACAACATAAATATTGAAAAATTTGTATTATTATTCTTGACACAGTACTTGTGGTGTCACCGCCAGACACCACACTTGCTAGGTGGTAGCTTTTAAATCGGCCGCGGTCCGGTAGTATACGTCGGACCCGCGTGTCGCCACTGTCAGTGATAGCAGACCGAGCGCCACCACACGGCAGGTCTAGAGAGACGTCCTGGCACTCGCCCCAGTTGTACAGCCGACTTTGCCAGATATGGATCACTGACAACTACGCTCTCATTTGCCGAGACGATAGTTAGCACAGCCTTCAGCTACGTCATTTGCTAAGACCTAGCAAGGCGCCATAGCATTTGATATTGAGACTATAACATGTACCGTCAAGAGCGATGTACACCAATTGTGGATTAAAGTATTATATCAACTGCGTACCTTATTTGCTACTATTAATTCCCTTAACTGTTCCAGACCTCGCGCCAGCCTGCGTGAGCTTAAGCGCGTGCCTTTCGGCTTCAAAAATGGTTCAAATGGCTCTGAGCACTATGGGACTCAACTGCTGAGGTCATTAGTCCCCTAGAACTTAGAACTAGTTAAACCTAACTAACCTACGGACATCACACACATCCATGCCCAAGGCAGGATTCGAACCTGCGACCGTAGCGGTCCCCTTTCGGCTTCCTCTCATAGTGACTTGGCTGTCTTGCCAAGTCACAACAGTACTTCAAAATTTTACTGTGATTTCATTTTGATGTACTACTTTTGTAATACTGAGTTGCTAATTGATGCAGATTAGTAACAACCGAAGTTAGATGTAGAGAGGCAAATTAACTGATACTTTTTTTTAAAATAACTGTGAATAACTGAATTGTTCAAAGTAGATACTACGAGATGAAGGATGTCCAAATGTGGCCTACTTTTCTGGCCCTATCAGTGGTATTCACCACCCTTCTATGTCGGAAGAATGGCTTTAAGGGTTTCAGATTATTGCCTTCCGCCATATCAACAGGCCGATACGTGTTCTTAAGACGTTTTTACCCTCTATTACGAAATCAAATCGTGTTGTTAGAATGATGTGTTGTCTTCCCCTCGCTGAGGCGATGTTGCTGAGTTTATCATTCAAGCCTGTTACTTGGCAGTATCTTCCGGGTTTGTTCTGATTTCTGCGATGTTGGCATTCTGTCTGTTTGCAGTTTTCATTTCAACACAGGGCACTGGCCCTGCTTTCTTTGGCTTGGTGCTAGCTGGAGATGACTTTGAGAATGTTTCTCTGTGTAACAAACATTCCCCTCTTCGTGAAAAAAATGCTTCCTGAATTTTTCTTAGTTTACTTCTGAAACACTCTCGTGAAATACAAGTTGCACAAGTAATTCCACACTGTACATTTTTCTATTATTTACACGTTTGAAAATCTTATTCACGATGGTTTTTGATCTGTTCTTATTTGCATGTTGTCTCTTTTGAGTCCTTATTTTATAGAACAGTCTTGCTCTCTGTTACAGTTTTTGATTCCTTATTGCTATTATTTAGCCAAATGATTCAGGTGGATGAGTGGTTTTATGGCCCAAGCAAAAGTAGAATGCACTGTCAGTAAAACTATCACTTGTGATAGTGATGTTATACCGTTATTTATTTCCGTAGTCCTGAATATGCTTAAAAATTTATTGTGTCAATATTCGTCCTTTGCGGGTGACGCTAGCAGCTCGTATTGTCGGAGCAATAGGGCGGGGTGTAGAATGTTGTTGAGAAATGTGGGCTTTTGTGTGGACAACAGTTGTAGCGCTTTTTTCGGCCAACACGACGTAGGTTGCGAAAACTGTACTACGGTTGTACCTTTTATATTAGCCGGAAAACTAAACTGTGTTCCTCGTATATCGCAAGTTGTACTATTTATTAATATCTTTGGTCATTATTAATATACACTCCTGGAAATGGAAAAAAGAACACATTGACACCGGTGTGTCAGACCCACCATACTTGCTCCGGACACTGCGAGAGGGCTGTACAAGCAATGATCACACGCACGGCACAGCGGACACACCAGGAACCGCGGTGTTGGCCGTCGAATGGCGCTAGCTGCGCAGCATTTGTGCACCGCCGCCGTCAGTGTCAGCCAGTTTGTCGTGGCATACGGAGCTCCATCGCAGTCTTTAACACTGGTAGCATGCCGCGACAGCGTGGACGTGAACCGTATGTGCAGTTGACGGACTTTGAGCGAGGGCGTATAGTGGGCATGCGGGAGGCCGGGTGGACATACCGCCGAATTGCTCAACACGTGGGGCGTGAGGTCTCCACAGTACATCGATGTTGTCGCCAGTGGTCGGCGGAAGGTGCACGTGCCCGTCGACCTGAGACCGGACCGCAGCGACGCACGGATGCACGCCAAGACCGTAGGATCCTACGCAGTGCCGTAGGGGTCCGCACCGCCACTTCCCAGCAAATTAGGGACACTGTTGCTCCTGGGGTATCGGCGAGGACAATTCGCAACCGTCTCCATGAAGCTGGGCTACGGTCCCGCACACCGTTAGGCCGTCTTCCGCTCACGCCCCAACATCGTGCAGCCCGCCTCCAGTGGTGTCGCGACAGGCGTGAATGGAGGGACGAATGGAGACGTGTCGTCTTCAGCGATGAGAGTCGCTTCTGCCTTGGTGCCAATGATGGTCGTATGCGTGTTTGGCGCCGTGCAGGTGAGCGCCACAATCAGGACTGCATACGACCGAGGCACACAGGGCCAACACCCGGCATCATGGTGTGGGGAGCGATCTCCTACACTGGCTGTACACCACTGGTGATCGTCGATGGCACACTGAATAGTGCACGGTACATCCAAACCGTCATCGAACCCATCGTTCTACCATTCCTAGACCGGCAAGGGAACTTGCTGTTCCAACAGGACAATGCACGTCCGCATGTATCCCGTGCCACCCAACGTGCTCTAGAAAGTGTAAGTCAACTACCCTGGCCAGCAAGATCTCCGGATCTGTCTCCCATTGAGCATGTTTGGGACTGGATGAAGCGTCGTCTCACGCGGTCTGCACGTCCAGCACGAACGCTGGTCCAACTGAGGCGCCAGGTGGAAATGCCATGGCAAGCCGTTCCACAGGACTACATCCAGCATCTCTACGATCGTCTCCATGGGAGAATAGCAGCCTGCATTGCTGCGAAAGGTGGATACACACTGTACTAGTGCCGACATTGTGCATGCTCTGTTGCCTGTGTCTATGTGCCTGTGGTTCTGTCAGTGTGATCATGTGATGTATCTGACCCCAGGAATGTGTCAATAAAGTTTCCCCTTCCTGGGACAATGAATTCACGGTGTTCTTATTTCAATTTCCAGGAGTGTATTTTGGTCATGCCCATGGGTATTCTTTTTTGGCAGGAGTTTACAATGACAACTTCGGGTGCGAAAACTGAATAAATCCAGCATGCTCCCACGCCCTGGAAATATGTTTGACATTCTGTTACTTCCGTTTTGCCTACTAACAACTGCATGTCACCTGCCCGTACGTGAGTCAGTATGGCTCTGGTTGACAAACCATGATGCTTTCGCATATACTGTCTTTCAAGTCTGCTAATGACATCAGGGTGTAAGCTTGTATTCGTTCTAAGCTTAGTAATACATCTGTCGTTTGTACTTGGATGCACTTGTAGACCGTTCCCTATTTTATTGGATGAGACTGAAAGGTAAAATAATGGTACTGGTTTGATCTATCTGATGATATGTTGCAGAATAAGGCTAGATTTCTGTCCGTTAGAGTTACTACATGTTGTTGTTCTTCAGGGAATTCTTTTTGTACTTGTACTAATCGTGCTTGGAATTGTGTTAGAGGCAACAGTGTAGAACCGGGTGTTCGTGCGTGGCATGGTAAACTGCGACTTGCAGTATTACCACTCCTAGACTCGTGTAATTCATGCTGATACACGCAACAGTCTGGCAATGCTCATTCTGCTGCCTAACGAACTGACCAGAGTCTGAATTCTTTCAGAGTTGTTATTCATTGTTCACACAACACCATTTGCATTCTGTGCCACTTTAGTAGTCAATTGTCTTACGATTTTCCTGTGATTTGTCAACTGCATAGTATGATATTCTATCGCAGTTCCAGTATTATTCACCATTTTCCATGTCTGTTCTACTGTATTACTTAAATTTTGTGTATCTTCATTGTCTGCCACGCCAAATACGGATTTCAGTAACCTTCCTCTTGCATCCAAACATACTCTTTTCCCGATTAAGGTCTGTGGTACTTTTTCTGTCGGGTTTGGCGTATTTGTGCTCTAAATTTCTTAGATGAAATATATGACTATGGTATCTGTTCTTTCGGACATGTTGAAAATATGTGCCCCGACCGAGACGCGAACCTAGGATCTCCTGCTTACAAGGCAGACACTCTATCCATGATTTTTTTTTTTTTTTTTTTGCATTTTGTTCGTTGGTGATCGTTGTGTTTGGTCGTTGCGGACGTCATATGACAACCGTTAAAGTTCGTTTGTTGATCTTTCCACTCAGTTTTTTTATTACAGAGGCATCCATCTGAGCCACCGACGGCACAGAGGATAGTGCGACTGTAGGGATTTATCCCTTGCACGCTAACCGTGAGACCCACATTCCTAACTTAATGTCCGCATACTACATTCGTAGCGTCCCTGCCCATTACACTCATTACTCGCAGCAGACAATCTTACCGAGTCCCGTAAGAGTTCGGGCAATGCGTGTGCATCCAGCACAGAAGAATGTCAATGGCCGGTTAGCCTGTCTGTTATTGACTTTCTACAGCTTTTGTATTGGCTCGTCTACTCTTTGCCTAACTTCTCGAATTCTCTTACTGACTGACGCTTATGACTGACCTCTTATGACTGACCTCTTATGATGAAAGACTGGTACTGGTGTGAGCTTTAGTACTGTACCCAGAAGTTACGAATGCAAGGTATGTGGCTCAAGTGCTATGTTGGCTGTTAACATATTGGTTAAACATTTTGGAAATCGACCTGAACCCTTGCCATTCGTCCACTGGCTTCTGTATGGAAAGGACATGTTCTTAAATGGTTAATTAAAAGTAAATAACATAACTGTTTCATTAAATCAGACATTAAATTTGTACCTTGATCTGTTATTACGGTATCTGGTACTGTGAACATAAGGATCCAATAAATTACTGAGGCATGTGCTATTGTGTTAGGGTGTTGATCTGAGATTGCTACCATTTAGATGTATTCGTAAAAGTGAGCTATTATTGTTCATAAGTACTAATTTCCTGCAGGTGTTCTATTAAGTGGTTCCAAGACGTTCTACCGAAGAATTACTAATGGTCTGTTCGCTTCTAGCAATCTTTTCAAAAGAACTTTTTGGTGTCTAGGATCGGACCTTTGTGCACAAGATACACAATTTTGAATGTACTCTTCCACGTTACTTTTCCTAGTTTTCTACCAGAATTTTTGGCAGTTCTACTATCTGTAATTCTGTGACTGTCATCAGATATTAACACATGGTCATGCACTTGCAAAACATCGCACCTGAAAGCTGCTGGAATACTACACGTAATCTGCATTTTTTTGATCTGCAGAGTAAGCCCATCCTGTGTCATGAACTTGGCTGAAATTTAAATTCCTGTCATTCTACGTCACTTGCTTGTGCCTTTTGCCATTCAGCTATGCTTTTAAGTATCATTTGCGATACTCCAATTTTTTCTGCTCAATAAATTTCCATTTTCATGCTTCTTGCTTGGTTTATGAACTATTTCATAATCTAATTCACTCGGCTGGGGCACACATCTCATTTAACCCTTGCAATTTCAAGCAGGAGGGTCAGGTTATTTTATACAAACATTTTGAAATTTTTAAAAGAATTTCTTATGTAAATGTTTCAAATTTTCAGAAATTTAACCAAAAATTTTAAGTCTTATGGATAGATGTCTCTTCTTCAGTATGTCATATTCTGTGCTTCGAGCCCTGACCTTACACACCAATATCTATTTAAAGAACATGTTGTGTGTAAAAGTCAACCACAATGAACGAAATTTGTATTTCTTAAATTTTTTATATTGATATTACACATTGCTGAAAGTGTGTCTGTGTAAGATTATGATGAAAGATATTTTCCAATTCTGGACCACACTTTAAATCAGTATGTCTTCAGAAAGTGTGTTATTAACGTAAGTCAATAAAAAATAACGAATTTTCCTTTTTTTCCTTTTTTTAAGTAGGCATAAAGTAACTCCCCTCTGGGTAAAGAGTAGTATAGAAAATACACTCCTGGAAATGGAAAAAAGAACACATTGACACCGGTGTGTCAGACCCACCATACTTGCTCCGGACACTGCGAGAGGGCTGTACAAGCAATGATCACACGCACGGCACAGCGGACACACCAGGAACCGCGGTGTTGGCCGTCGAATGGCGCTAGCTGCGCAGCATTTGTGCACCGCCGCCGTCAGTGTCAGCCAGTTTGCCGTGGCATACGGAGCTCCATCGCAGTCTTTAACACTGGTAGCATGCCGCGACAGCGTGGACGTGAACCGTATGTGCAGTTGACGGACTTTGAGCGAGGGCGTATAGTGGTCATGCGGGAGGCCGGGTGGACGTACCGCCGAATTGCTCAACACGTGGGGCGTGAGGTCTCCACAGTACATCGATGTTGTCGCCAGTGGTCGGCGGAAGGTGCACGTGCCCGTCGACCTGGGACCGGACCGCAGCGACGCACGGATGCACGCCAAGACCGTAGGATCCTACGCAGTGCCGTAGGGGACCGCACCGCCACTTCCCAGCAAATTAGGGACACTGTTGCTCCTGGGGTATCGGCGAGGACCATTCGCAACCGTCTCCATGAAGCTGGGCTACGGTCCCACACTCCGTTAGGCCGTCTTCCGCTCACGCCCCAACATCGTGCAGCCCGCCTCCAGTGGTGTCGCGACAGGCGTGAATGGAGGGACGAATGGAGACGTGTCGTCTTCAGCGATGAGAGTCGCTTCTGCCTTGGTGCCAATGATGGTCGTACGCGTGTTTGGCGCCGTGCAGGTGAGCGCCACAATCAGGACTGCATACGACCGAGGCACACAGGGCCAACACCCGGCATCATGGTGTGGGGAGCGATCTCCTACACTGGCCGTACACCACTGGTGATCGTCGAGGGGACACTGAATAGTGCACGGTACATCCAAACCGTCATCGAACCCATCGTTCTACCATTCCTAGACCGGCAAGGGAACTTGCTGTTCCAACAGGACAATGCACGTCCGCATGTATCCCGTGCCACCCAACGTGCTCTAGAAGGTGTAAGTCAACTACCCTGCCCAGCAAGATCTCCGGATCTGTCTCCCATTGAGCATGTTTGGGACTGGATGAAGCGTCGTCTCACGCGGTCTGCACGTCCAGCACGAACGCTGGTCCAACTGAGGCGCCAGGTGGAAATGGCATGGCAAGCCGTTCCACAGGACTACATCCAGCATCTCTACGATCGTCTCCATGGGAGAATAGCAGCCTGCATTGCTGCGAAAGGTGGATATACACTGTACTAGTGCCGACATTGTGCAAGCTCTGTTGCCTGTGTCTATGTGCCTGTGGTTCTGTCAGTGTGATCATGTGATGTATCTGACCCCAGGAATGTGTCAATAAAGTTTCCCCTTCCTGGGACAATGAATTCACGGTGTTCTTATTTCGATTTCCAGGAGTGTATATGTACTGTTAGTTTTTTCAATAAAGATTATTGAAAAAAAGGCGGTCTAATGCGCTGCAGTCGTGGGCTGTGCGGTTGGTCCCGGCGGAGGTTCGAGTCCTCCCTCGGGCATGGCTGTGTTTGTTTGTCCTTAGGATACTTTAAGTTAGTAGTGTGTAGGCTTAGGGACTGATGACTTTATCAGTTAAGTTTCAGAAGATTTCACACACATTTGAACATTTTTTTAGAAAATATGTTGTTATTGCTATGGTTAATCCACGAGACGGATAATTTAATCCCAACAACTATTTTAGGAATGTGTTACTACTATCAAATTTTGACCATACACATGGCAACAAAAGTATGAAATTCCCGAAATCACTGCTAGCATTCGCTTTTCTGTCACGAAATAAATTTGTTCTGTGTTATTGAGTTGTCTATATGTAGACGTCACAGGATGCTCTTGACCATCTCAATTTTGACTGAAAACGCAACCGAGTGCACTATTACTAGAATCAAACAAAGGATGAATTTTTTTTTGAAGTCTGGGAATATCAATACTGAATCTGATGTCAGTATTTTCTTGAAAGTCCCAAATGTTGTTTGGCAATCTGTTCTCCATTCGAATTTAACACCTTTTGGTAAAAATTGGTTCAATGGTTTGGTAATTTTTGCAAAATCTTTAATGAACGGCTGTAACAATATTTCATAGGGCTGGAAATGACTGAAGCTGTTCCCTTGTTTATGGTGTTGCGAAGTCATGGGATGCTTAGTTAGGGATCAGTTTTACCTCTTCTGCACTAATCACAGCATTAACAATATTTCCCCCCCATGAACCATGGACCTTGCCGTTGGTGGGGAGGCTTGCGTGCCTCAGCGATACAGATAGCCGTACCGTAGGTGCAACCACAACGGAGGGGTATCTGTTGAGAGGCCAGACAAACGTGTGGTTCCTGAAGAGGGGCAGCAGCCTTTTCAGTAGTTGCAAGGGCAACAGTCTGGATGATTGACTGATCTGGCCTTGTAACAATAACCAAAACGGCCTTGCTGTGCTGGTACTGCGAACGGCTGAAAGCAAGGGGAAACTACAGCCGTAATTTTTCCCGAGGGCATGCAGCTTTACTGTATGATTACATGATGATGGCGTCCTCTTGGGTAAAATATTCCGGAGGTAAAATAGTCCCCCATTCGGATCTCCGGGCGGGGACTACTCAAGAGGATGTCGTTATCAGGAGAAAGAAAACTGGCGTTCTACGGATCGGAGCGTGGAATGTCAGATCCCTTAATCGGGCAGGTAGGTTAGAAAATTTAAAAAGGGAAATGGATAGGTTGAAGTTAGATGTAGTGGGAATTAGTGAAGTTCGGTGGCAGGAGGAACAAGACTTCTGGTCAGGTGACTATAGGGTTATAAACACAAAATCAAATAGGGGTAATGCAGGAGTAGGTTTAATAATGAATAGGAAAATAGGAATACGGGTAAGCTACTACAAACAGCATAGTGAACGCATTATTGTGGCCAAGATGGATACGAAGCCCACACCTACTACAGTAGTTCAAGTTTATATGCCAACTAGCTCTGCAGATGACGAAGAAATTGAAGAAATGTATGATGAAATAAAAGAAATTATTCAGATTGTGAAGGGAGACGAAAATTTAATAGTCATGGGTGACTGGAATTCGAGTGTAGGAAAAGGGAGAGAAGGAAACATAGTAGGTGAATATGGATTGGGGGACAGAAATGAAAGAGGAAGCCGCCTGGTAGAATTTTGCACAGAGCACAACATAATCATAACTAACACTTGGTTTAAGAATCATGAAAGAAGGTTGTATACATGGAAGAACCCTGGAGATACTAAAAGGTATCAGATAGATTACATAATGGTAAGACAGAGATTTAGGAACCAGGTTTTAAATTGTAAGACATTTCCAGGGGCAGATGTGGACTCTGACCACAATCTATTGGTTATGACCTGTAGATTAAAACTGAAGAAACTGCAAAAAGATGGAAATTTAAGGAGATGTGACCTGGATAAACTAAAAGAACCAGAGGTTGTACAGAGATTCAGGGAGAGCATAAGAGAGCAATTGACAGGAATGGGGGAAATAAATACAGTAGAAGAAGAATGGGTAGCTTTGAGGGATGAAGTAGTGAAGGCAGCAGAGGATCAAGTAGGTAAAAAGACGAGGGCTAGTAGAAATCCTTGGGTAATAGAAGAAATATTGAATTTAATTGATGAAAGGAGAAAATATAAAAATGCAGTAAGTGAAACAGGCAAAAAGGAATACAAGCGTCTCAAAAATGAGATCGACAGGAAGTGCAAAATGGCTAAGCAGGGATGGCTAGAGGACAAATGTAAGGATGTAGAGGCCTATCTCACTAGGGGTAAGATAGATACTGCCTACAGGAAAATTAAAGAGACCTTTGGAGATAAGAGAACGACTTGTATGAATATCAAGAGCTCAGATGGAAACCCAGTTCTAAGCAAAGAAGGGAAAGCAGAAAGGTGGAAGGAGTATATAGAGGGTCTATACAAGGGCGATGTACTTGAGGACAATATTATGGTAATGGAAGAGGATGTAGATGAAGATGAAATGGGAGATACGATACTGCGTGAAGAGTTTGACAGAGCACTGAAAGACCTGAGTCGAAACAAGGCCCCCGGAGTAGACAATATTCCATTGGAACTACTGACGGCCGTGGGAGAGCCAGTCCTGACAAAACTCTACCATCTGGTGAGCAAGATGTATGAAACAGGCGAAATACCCTCAGACTTCAAGAAGAATATAATAATTCCAGTCCCAAAGAAAGCAGGTGTTGACAGATGTGAAAATTACCGAACTATCAGCTTAATAAGTCACAGCTGCAAAATACTAACACGAATTCTTTACAGACGAATGGAAAAACTAGTAGAAGCCAACCTCGGGGAAGATCAGTTTGGATTCCGTAGAAACACTGGAACACGTGAGGCAATACTGACCTTACGACTTATCTTAGAAGAAAGATTAAGGAAAGGCAAACCTACGTTTCTAGCATTTGTAGACTTAGAGAAAGCTTTTGACAATGTTGACTGGAATACTCTCTTTCAAATTCTAAAGGTGGCAGGGGTAAAATACAGGGAGCGAAAGGCTATTTACAATTTGTACAGAAACCAGATGGCAGTTATAAGAGTCGAGGGACATGAAAGGGAAGCAGTGGTTGGGAAGGGAGTAAGACAGGGTTGTAGCCTGTCCCCGATGTTGTTCAATCTGTATATTGAGCAAGCAGTAAAGGAAACAAAAGAAAAATTCGGAGTAGGTATTAAAATTCATGGAGAAGAAATAAAAACTTTGAGGTTCGCCAATGACATTGTAATTCTGTCAGAGACAGCAAAGGACTTGGAAGAGCAGTTGAATGGAATGGACAGTGTCTTGAAAGGAGGATATAAGATGAACATCAACAAAAGCAAAACAAGGATAATGGAATGTAGTCTAATTAAGTCGGGTGATGCTGAGGGAATTAGATTAGGAAATGAGGCACTTAAAGTAGTAAAGGAGTTTTGCTATTTGGGGAGCAAAATAACTGATGATGGTAGAAGTAGAGAGGATATAAAATGTAGGCTGGCAATGGCAAGGAAAGCGTTTCTGAAGAAGAGAAATTTGTTAACATCCAGTATTGATTTAAGTGTCAGGAAGTCATTTCTGAAAGTATTCGTATGGAGTGTAGCCATGTATGGAAGTGAAACATGGACGATAACTAGTTTGGACAAGAAGAGAATAGAAGCTTTCGAAATGTGGTGCTACAGAAGAATGCTGAAGATTAGATGGGTAGATCACATAACTAATGAGGAAGTATTGAATAGGATTGGGGAGAGGAGAAGTTTGTGGCACAGCTTGACCAGAAGAAGGGATCGGTTGGTAGGACATGTTCTGAGGCATCAAGGGATCACCAATTTAGTATTGGAGGGCAGCGTGGAGGGTAAAAATCGTAGGGGGAGACCAAGAGATGAATACACTAAGCAGATTCAGAAGGATGTAGACTGCAGTAGGTACTGGGAGATGAAAAAGCTTGCACAGGATAGAGTAGCATGGAGAGCTGCATCAAACCAGTCTCAGGACTGAAGACCACAACAACAACAATATTTAACTTTGGTTGTGCAAAGTGGTGTTTACCTTTGCTCGTCGTCAGACTTGCTGTTTGTAGACTGTAATGTCTCTCTAAAACATAATGATATCATCTGTCTAAACCATGCATTTTTAGATTTCAGTCTGTGAAGAACGCCATCCAACTATCTCTGAAATGTAGTTAGCGTGTTTTTAAGTCTAAGCGTCATTTTTCAGTACTGCTGGAGTTGTGAAAAGAGTTTTCAGTCTGTCTTCTAGAACTACTATTTCTAGTTGACGGTACTCATTTCTTAGGGCCATTGTTAAACTTAGGGCCATTGTTAAAAAGTATTTGCATTGACTTAGATTGTCCAATGCCACCATAATACTGGTAACAGAATATGTATGATTAACGGTTTAGGCATTCAAGTTTCCGTGATTACAAGAGAATATGTACTTTTTTGTATCGCTGAGCGACTTATTTGGCCTGATGACGACATTAGCACCCCATGGACTATCACCAAATGCGTTAACAGTTTGGTTGCAGCTCTGGCTATTACATTACCTATCAGAGTCTACTTTACCGAGAACACCTCAAATGGCAGTCATCAAACCTTTCTGGCAGACGGACTTTCTCCATGCCAGAATTAACTAGCCGGACTGGAATCATTAACTCTTTGTTTATATTACTGATGTGTGCTAGACTTCTATATACAAAACAGTGCATTTAGTGTAGGTCTTCGTTACATTGTAGTGGTTATACCACACAACACATTCTGTGGCACATTGGCATCTACAGGAATCGAAACCAACTTCCCTGTACCTTTTGGGATACTATCATGGGAATTCTGACAACAACTTCGTGATTGGTGTACATTGCAACATTGCCACACATGTTGTAGCTGTTCACAGTACGAGAGAAAGTTACATTGTGTTCAGGTGGATACAGCAAAAAATCGATTTTTGCGTAATAGTTATCCAGAAAGTTCAGTCCAAGAATCTAAACTAGCCTTTACCAACATTTGGCAACAATTCCATGTATTCTTGGAAACTTTTAGTTCCAATGCTAAAGTCAGTCAGTGTTGTCCATAATGACTTCATGTCGTTGTCATATACTCCACGTAACCCGTATTGAGTCAACCCAAGTCCTAAGACGTCCACTCGAGCGACTGAGACACGTGCGCCAGAGTCTACTAAGAAGCTACATTCCTTGTCCTGTGCTATGCCTAGTAAGTAGATTAATAAGAACCATTTTATCTCTGCTTATTTATTCATTTCTGCTGCCAATGCCTTCAAATGAGCGATGCAAAGACGCTCTTTTCTCATAATGGTTTATTTGTTCTTTATTCCTGTACTGTCGCGAGTTATGATTGACCCGAGCCGACTCATTAACAACATAGCTGGCGACACTGCTTCTACATATGGCCCTTACTTTCCCGTCTGTGACATTTGACTTCAGACACGAGAACCTGATTATTACGCCCTTTCTTAGCAATACATAGTCCCTTCAATTGTAAGGCGATCCCAAAAGCTTCGGCCAGATCAGATGGATTCTCCATCCTGACTCTGCTTGACATGTCGGCAGAGATATCCTGCAAGAGAAAAATCGAGAGACCTGTTACCTGCCTCGTGCAAGTTAATTGAATCAGCTTCTACTTTTTGTGTTTGTCCATTAATCTTCTGGATTTTATATGAAATAAATTCCACTGACTCGTTCTCTTCTGCATGAAACTAATCAATTCCCGTCTAAAAAAAAATCCGCTGTTATGCTGCCGGTAGCGCTGGTGCAAACCATTAGCCACCTCCCGGAACATTCCTCCATCGCTAAGTGCCTCATGATACTTTCGAAATGAAGAACACTCTACAATGTCGCAATCGCAGTGTAAACACTTTTATTCTTCCAAGATGACCGGTTTCAGTAGTCTTACGCTGCCATCATCTGGTCTACAGGGAAAACGTAAAGAGAGGGGGGAGGGAGACTACAAATAATTTCACCGATTATGTAAAATACAAAATTCCTCGTACCTTTGGAACTTATGAATTGAAAGTATAATAGGCACTCCACATGTATACATATCTTGGAAAAAAGGCCAGTCGACAAAATGCACACATTTAATAAACTCCTCGTACCATCATGCATTTTGGCTCCTAATATGACTCTCCCAAGTTTGCTCCCCCGCAATACTCTGCTGGCGGGGTGTTAAAATAGAGGCAGGAGATCCGCATCAAAGTAACCTATCTGTCACTGGATACAGTACAAGCTCATTGATCGCATGCTATAGTTAGAAGTAGTTAATGGTGGGTGCACTAGAAATGAAGGTGAATTTCTCAAAGTGCCCGACAAAACAGTTACGAATTCCACCTGACCATACAAATAAAATTGCCTTGAGCTTTTGTGTTCCATATAAAATCTCTAGTAATTAGATACTTTTTCTTAATTGACAATGAGAAAACAATATTAATAACCAAAAAACATAAGGAATAGTCTTTATACTTATGAAACAAAGCAATGTGAAGTAAAAAGAAAACACAGAGGTGCGAGCGCGAATGCTAAGCCGTCCAGACTTGGAGGGGCCCTGCGAAGTATCACCCTTGATGTCACGTTGCTTTGTTAATTAAATATATAGGTCTTTCTTTAAATAATCCGATCATTTTAAAATTTTATTTTTGTGAGGGTCCTCAGACTCAATTTGTTTTGAGGATGGAAACATGGTCCAGATAGGATATATTTTTTTGTTATTTATGCGATTGGCCAGTTCCAACATTTTGTCATTTTCGAGCACGTATACTAAGCTTCCAGCTTCATTGTACATTATAGTACATCACGGGAACATGTGGATAGGAATAAAACTTATTTCTGTCAATATGTGGCACAAAACCAATACATTACTGTACATGGTTACGTCTAAAAATTTTATTTTTATTGTTGTTTCCTCACTGTCAATAAGCGCTCAGTGTGTAATCACTGCATATTTTATGTGAAGCGTAGGCCCAAGGTAATCTTATATGTATGAAAAGTTGGCATTCCTAATTATTATATCGGACACCTTGAAAAATCCACCATTGTTTCTGGTGCACCGTCATCGATTGCCTTTAACCACAGCACATGATTATTCAGCTTGTACTACACACCCCATCAAGCGGCGAGAAAGCTGACTTTGTAGCGGATCTCTCGTCTCTATTTTAACTCTCCGCCGGCAGTGTAGTGCTGTGCGGCAAGCTTGGGAGTGTCATGTTAGAAGCCAATATGCATTGAGGGAACGAGAATTTTATTAAATGGGGAATTTTGTCCACTGTGTGCATTTTATCATAAGTATGCATTTTATCAGTTGGGTTTTATCAAGATATATATATGGGTTTGCAGTGGCTTTTATGTTTGACTTCAGGAAATGTAACGTGGCAGTTTTAGAACAAGTTCCGCAACGTATATAGAATTTTATATAATCGATGAAATTAATTGTAGTCTTCCTCCTCCCTCCACTTATTGTCTTTAAATTTTACCATTAGATCAGATGATGATAGCATAAGACTGTTTAAACCACATCAACTTGGAACTATAAAAGTGTGTAAACTGCGATTGCGGTGTACGAAGAATTTCCAATCATATCGATCGTCCCACAGCATAGCATGTGCATCTTTGATGATACATTATATAATTATTTTCACATCGCCCATTAACCGTTAGTTAGCCATACACAAACATGTTTCATTCCTCCAATTGCAAAATTCTGTGGTAGCTAATACATCTCTAACGAACACAGTGACATCGTCCGTTGTTCTTCCGGGAAAAGGCGTTATGAAATTCCTTGGTGATTGTCGAGAGGAGGGGAGGGTGCACTTAACACGATCATAGCTGCTCTTGACACTGTTTACAATGCTACACCGCAGCTTGTAAGGTTTCAACTTGCTTACACAGGCCTTCATTTTCCAGCTCATACATTTTTACTTGCTCCGACGGCTTCACCCGTGGTAGCAGCATATGTTTCCACCATTTTACGGATCTACTACTGCCATTACAAAAGAAAGAAATGGAAGAGCTGCACTTATACTGCACGCACCAATAAAACAAATTAATTCCTACGCCGGGTCATAACCCTATGTGACTGTGTACAATCTCGCTACAAGTGTCCAAATCTTCCACAAATATCACCCATAAATGGTACTGACTTAGTCATGGCGTGAAAATTTACAAAATTTGCTCCTCTCTGGCGTCAAATTCATTTCCCTGTTATTTGCTACGAATAATTATAAGTCTGCAGGTTTCCTGCGGTTTACAAATGACACTACAAAAGCGGAATTAATGTCCGTGCTACTGGACATGGCCACAAACAAGAACGTAATGAGAAATGCCAACACAAAAATCTCAATCACGCATAGGGATGGACGCCAAAGGTGACGTCAGTGATGCAGCAGACGCGGACCTACTACAGCGACGGCAGCAGACATAGGTAGTTCTGAAGCCACTGTTGAAAGGGAGTTGGTTGAGGCCGTACTGTGTCAGGATGAGAGACCGTGGAGCAGGTCAGTCGGCGCGCTGTGCGCGAACGGTACTACGCTACTGGTCACTAAAATTGCTACACCAAGAAGAAATGCAGATGATAAACGGGTATTCATTGGACAAACGTATTATACTAGAACTGACATGTGATTACATTTTCACGAAATTTGGGTGCATAGACCCTGAGGAATCAGTACCCAGAACAACCACATCTGGTCGTAATAACGGCAGTGATACGCCTGGGCATTGAGTAAAACAGAGCTTGGATGGCGCGTACAGGTACAGCTGCCCATGTAGCTCAACACGATACCCACAGTTCATCAAGAGTAGTGACTGGCGTATTGTGACGAGCCAGCTGCTCGGCCACCATTGACCAGACGTTTTCAATTGGTGAGAGATCTGGAGATTGTACTGGCCAGGACAGCAATCGAACATTTTCTGTATCCAGAACGGGCAGTACAGGACCTGCATTATCCTGCTGAAATGTAGGGTTTCGCAGGGATCGAATGAAGGGTAGAGCCACGGGTCGTAACACATCTGAAATGTAACGTCCACTGTTCAAAGTGCCGTCAATGCGAACAAGAGGTGACCGAGACGTGTAACCAATTGCACCCCCATACCATCATGTCGGGTGATACCCCAGCATGGGGATGACGAATACACGCTTCCAATGTGCGTTCACCGTGATGTCGCCAAATACGGATGCGACCATCACGATGCTGTAAACAGAACCTGAATTCATCTGAAAAAATTACGTTTTGCCAATCGTGCAGCCAGGTTCGTCGTTGAGTACACCATCGCAGGTGCTCCTGTCTGTGATGCAGAGTCATGGGTAACCGCAGCCACGGTCTCCGAGCTGATAGGCCATGCTGCTGCAAACGTCATCGAACTGTTGGTGCAGATGGTTGTCGTCTTGCAAACGTCCCCATCTGTTGATTCAGAGACCGAGACGTGACTGCACGATCCGTTACACCCACGCGGATAAGATGCCTGTCACCTCGGCTGCTAGTGATACGAGGCCGTTGGGATCCAGCACGGCGTTCCGTATTATCCTCCTGAACCCACCGATTCCATATTCTGCTAACAGTCATTGGTTCTCGACCAACGCGAGCAGCAATGTCGCGATACGATGAACCGCAATCGCGATAGGCTACAATCCGACCTTTATCAAAGTCGGAAACGCGATGGTACGCATTTCTTCTCCTTACACGAGGCATCACAACAACGTTTCACCAGGCAGCGCAGGTCAACTGCTTTTTGTGTATGAGAAATCGGTTGGAAACTCTCCTCATGTCAGCACGTTGTAGGTGTCGCCACTGGCGCCAACCTTGTGTGAATGCTGTGAAAAGCTAATCATTTGCATATCACAGCATCTTCTTCCTGTCGGTAAAATTTCGCGTCTGTAGCATGTCATCTTCCTGGTGTAGCAATTTTAATGGCCAGTAGTGTACATTATGTGCAAGTACTTATTACATTAAAATTTACGATCGTTTATTCTACTCTGTGTCGGCGCCCAGGAAGGCGGCAGTGCAACGAGGGACCCAGGACTAGCTGAATCTGTTTGAACAGTCTCTCGCGCACGTCAACCTGTGGCATGCAGCTCATGTAACCATCGTGTGGAAAGGGCTGCAGGCTGCGTTGGCGATCGGCGGAGTCAGTACAACAGGCCTTGCTGTATAGGATGGAGACTGCATGCTCACCAGAGCACTGCCTTTGATATCGAAGGGTTCTGCTTGGCCAATTTCTCTGCACGGTGTGGAGATGAGCAACAGCATAACCAAGCAAGGCTGGGGATGTTGATCACTGATTGCAGGTACTAGTCGGGGGCAGCAGTGGTCACGCCTACTGAATACTGCAATAGGTGGACAGTGAGCCAAACACTATCAGTTCGGCTCAGTAAACCAGAAACAGAGTTCTCTACGTCTTCTCATTAGTTACTGTGAGGTCGACAGCTCATAGAGATCAAGAAAGGCAGATCATCCATTTAGCAGTCTCGAAGATGGAAGTCATCTTGGTGAACTGTAGCAGCACATCACATGTTCGGCCTTGTAGCTGGTGTACAGCAACTTAAAGATGGATACCAAGGCTCATAAATCTACTAATTACTCCTTGTCTGAGCCAATGACGTTATGTCTTGTTTGCGATGGCTGAATGTGCCCTACGTTTCCCTGCTCTTCGGCGGTTTTCTCGTCCCTTCTATGCTGGTCGGTGTGCCCGAGTGGTTCTAGGCGCTTCAGTCTGGAACCGCGCGACCGCTACGGTCGCAGGTTCGAATCCTGCCTCGGGCGAGGTTGTGTGTGATGTCCTTAGGTTAGATATGTTTAAGTAGTTCCAAGTTCTAGGGGACTGATGACCTCAGATGTTATGTTCCGTAGTGCTCAGAGCCATTTGAACCAATCCTCCCTTCTATGAGTTTCAGGGATTCAGCTTACTGGCTCTCCTCCATATCAGGAGACTGATAGGTGTTGTTGTGAAACTTTCACTCTCTTACTAAATTAAGCTCTGCTATTAGAACAATGTATTTACCTCTCATCACTGAGGTCATGTTGCTGAATTTACGATTCAAGCCCATTGCTCTTGCGAGTTGAGGCTATACCATCCAGGAGCGTTCTGCATTATGGAATATCGGCGTTCTGCCTATTCGTCGTTTTGATTTCAACTTGGGGCACTGACGTGGCCTGCCTTGGTTTGTCTGTATAAACCACAATATTTTACTAGATGAACTGAGGTTTTACCTGATTAATGGCACACTGATCATCCTGAACATTGTAACCACTTACCTAAAAGCTGGCAGGAATAACAGTGGCCACGCATCGTGTCATGAAAACAATGAGGCTTTGGTAGATCTCTGGAGAGGCTCGGCACCACATCTGCACACACAGGTAACCTCATACCCGCAGATTCCGAGGACGGGTGTGATTGATGCCGCGTTGAATCACATCCCAGATGTCAACACATTTGGGATGTGATTCAACGCGGCATCAATTACAATCTGATCAGGGTCAGGTATAGAAGGTTGGAGGCCAGTGCATCAGTTGGAACACGCCACTGTGTTCCTCAGATCACTCCATCACACTCCTGGCCTTGTGATACGGCGCATTATCTTCTGAAAAATGCCACTGCTGTTGGGAAACATGACCGTCATGAAGGGATGTACTTGCCCTTCAACCAGTGCACGACACTCCTTGACAGTCGAAGTGCCTTGCGTGAGCTCCAGTAGACCCATGGATGCTCAAACCCGCAAGCAGTTGTTTTCCTGAAAGACGCTCTCCCGTCGGCACGATGAAGAAGGTATAGGGGTTTATCAGACCTTGAAATGCTCTGCTACTGCACCACCGTCCAGTGCGTGTGGTCACGTGTCCATTTCAGTCGTAGTTGTCGATGCCGTGGTGTTAACATTGGCACATATAAGGGTCGTCGGATGCGGAGGCCCATCATTAGAAGTGTTCAGTACACTGTGTGTTCAAACACACTTGTACTCTGCCCAGCGTTAAGTCTGGTGCTGGTTCCGCAACAGTTCGTCACCTGTCCTTTTTTACCAGTCATCCCAGCCAACAACATCCGAAATCTGTAATGAGGGTGCCCACACAACCCCACGATACCTCCATGTGGTTTCAACTTCGTTTCACGACGTGTTGAAGACACTGACCACAGCACTGACAAGTCGTGCAGTTCACGAAATGCTCGAGGCGAGCCTCTGGGCCATCACGATCTCACCTCGGCCAAACTCACGACAGTGATACGCCTGGGCATTGAGTAAAACAGAGCTTGGATGGCGCGTACAGGTACAGCTGCCCATGTAGCTCAACACGATACCCACAGTTCATCAAGAGTAGTGACTGGCGTATTGTGACGAGCCAGCTGCCTTCCCCATTCTACACAGAGACGTTCACTGACGCTAAATGCAACGTGTTTGTATCTGAATATCAGTCATTCCTCGCTAGGGGACGCTGCCACCGGCTAGATAGGTTTATATTCATAGTAGGTGGATGGTCAAATATTCTGGCTGATCATTGTATAACCAACCAATGTATAGCGTCCTTTCTAACCAAAAGAATGCGGAATGTTATACTTAGTAATTCAACAAATGTAGTCCCGGCACATTACTCTGACTGAGGAAAAATCGTGTGTATGGTTCTCCAGACCTACGCCTGAGGTACACTAGTGACTCTCATGTATGTAATCGACCTCCCATCTAACATATTATAGCAGAGTTAGTTATTTTTAAAGATGACTTTACATCGTAAACAATGTTCTGAAAAGTATCATTGACTGGTTTTCTGCAAATTGTGTTACCGTCAGCTTTAAAAAGACTGAACATTTTCAGTTCTGTACACGTAAGGGTACCACAAAAGTCATAATCGTAACACACGGTGGGGAAAAACACACATCCAAAAAAGTTTTGCATCACCCTGGTTCCCAGAAGTCCTGAAGACAGACCTTAACCGTGGATATTGTATCACAGACACAGTCCCTTTCACTGTTCAGAGATATCACTAAACACACACAAAGATGTAAACAACCATGCATGAGCAGCTCCTATTACACGGAGGGGGTCCGACAGCCTATCAGTTGCAGTCATTCCGCCAGAAAGGGAGTACGCAGATAGTGTTTTCTGTGGTTCAACCATGCCTAGACGGCCAATACCGCGGTCCGATCGCGTCCGCATTGTTCCTTTGTGCCAAGAAGGGGTCTCTATAATTTAAGTGTCCAGGCGTCTCGGAGTGAACTAAAGCGACGTTGTTCGGACATGGAGGAGATACAGAGAGGGAGAAACTGTAGATGACATGCCTTGCTCTGGCCGACCAAGGGCTACTACTCCAGTGGATGACCGCTACCTAGGGTTTATGGCTTGGAGGAACCCAGACTGCTACGCCACCATGTTGAATAATGCTTTTCGTGCAGCCACAAGACGTCGTGTTACGACTCAACTGTGCGAAACAGGCTGCATGGTGCGGAACTTCATTCCCGACGTAGCGGGCGTGATCCATCCTTCCAACCACGACATCATGCAGCGCAGTACAGATGAGCCCAACAACTGCTCAGGAATAGCATCAAGTTCTCTTCAACGATGAGTGTCGCATATGCCTTCAACCAGACAATCGTCGGAGACGTGTTTGGAGGCCACCCAGTCGGGCTGAACGCCTTAGACACACTGTACAGCGATTTCAGCAAGGTGAAGGCTCCCTGCTGTTTTGGGGTGTCATTATGTGGGGCCGACGTACGCCGCTGATGGTCATGGAAGGCGCCGTAACGGCTGTACGATACGTGAATGCCATCTTCCGACCTATAGTGCGACCATATCGGAAACATATTTGCGAGGCATTCGTCTTCATGGACAATAGTTCGCAAACCCATCGTGCACATCTTGTAAATGGCTTCCTTCAGGATAACGACGTCGCTCGACTAGAGTGGCCAGCATGTTCTCCAGACATAAACCCTTTCAAATATGCCTGGAATAGATTGAAAAGGGCTGTTTATGGACGACGTGACCCACCAGCCACTCTGAGGGATCTACGCCGAATCGCCGTTGAGGAGTGGGACAATCTGGACCAATAGTGCCTCGCTGAACTTATGGATAGTATACCACGACGAAAACAGGCATGCATCAATGCAAGAGGCCGTACCATTGGGTATTAGAGGTACCAGTGTGTACAGCAATCTGGACCACCACCTCTGAAGGTCTCGCTGTTCAAAAATGGTTCAAATGGCTCTGAGCACTATGGGACTTAACATCTTAGGTCATCAGTTTCCTAGAACTTAGAACTACTTAAACCTAACTAACCTAAGCACATCACACACATCCATGTCCGAGGCAGGATTCGAACCTGCGACCGTAGCAGTCCCGCGGTTCCGGACTGCAGTGCCTAGAACCGCCCGACCCCCGCGGCCGTCTGTATGGTGGTACAAAATGCCATATGTGGTTTTCATGAGCAATAAAAAGGGTGGAAATAATTGTTATGTTGGTCTCTATTTCAGTTTTCTGTACAGATTCCGGACCTCTTAGAACCGAGGTGTTGCAAAACTTTTTTGATGTGTGTAATAAGTACGGTGGAATTTCCAGATTTGTTAGGTGTTAATATTTATGAGAAACTGTAAGAAGTATACTTTGGAACTCATTAAACAACATAGTGGTGCCACGTGTGCACGTAGAATCATTTCAAATCTTGGGAAGAGAAAAATTAGTAAGTGATACATTTTGTATATTTTCATCCAGTAATATCATATAGAATAATGTTCTGGTATAACTCACCTTTGAAAAAAAAGGAAACCTTCATCGCTGAAAAGAATGCTGTAAGAATAGTATGTGGTGCCCACTGACAATGATTCTTTAAACATCTGTTGAAGGAGTTACCCATTTTGACTACTGATTCACAGTATGTTTACTCCCTGATGAAGTTCGTTGTTAATACCCACAGTAGTTCAAAAGGAACAATGCTGTACATAATTTCAATACCAGAAGAATAACTGACATTCATTACACCACATTAAAGTTTTCTTTAGCATAAAATACTGCAACCAAAATTATTGATCACTTACCAGGCAAGGTAAAAGTTGAAAACAAAACAACAAAAAAAGAACTGAAAAACTTTTCCTTGACAAATCCTTCTTATCCATAGAATATCTATTGCTGTAATGTGTGAAATGTAGTGGGTAGGAACTACGAACTCACATCTGGACGTCTTATTTATAAGAAAAAACTAGTCACTAATCAGCATGAAGATTCCAAAATGAGATTTTCACTCTGCAGCGGAGTGTGCGCTTCGGTAGCTCAGATGGTAGAGCACTTGCCCGCGAGAGGCAAAGGTCCCGAGTTCGAGTCTCGATCGGGCACACAGTTTTAATCTGCCAGGAAGTTTCATAGCATGAAGATGTATTTTCAAAACAATGTGTGATGTGAATTTAAAATAACTCGCTGTATATCATCACGATTTTTTATACAAGTGATCCATTGAACATGAAACAAACTAACGTGGTACTGGCAGGAGATGAGAAGAAAACGTTACATTTGCCCATAATACATTTCTGCTGCGTAATAACACAATATTGCGAATGTTCTACGTGATTAATTTATTCAGTTAACTGGTTTTTGGTTTACGGGGCCATCATCAGACATTCACTGACCATCGTCGTCAAAGAAGTTACAGTGTTTGTAAACAACACTGGAAAAGATGTTACTCATCTTGGCTGAGGCCCAAACACAAATAGAATGTCATCTTTGATAGTGCAGTGGTAAACTAATTTAAAAAGCATAATGCTAAAAAAAAGAATAACAGGAGCAAACAGGGAAAAACATTAACACTTAATTCGAAAAACAGTGCCGAAATAACTGTTTAGATTAAATAAACAAACCCAATAACACAAAATTAAATTTGTACGTGACAGGACTACTTCAAGAGGTAAAACATAATATGGAAAATGATACAGAAACCATAGGTAAGAGAAATAATTATAGAGAAGCTACTAAAATATTAGTTGGGACTAATGCAAGTAAATAAAGTGACTCTTCCTACACACGTGTTCTCTTTAATATAAACACATACACCGTTATGCTAGGCAAGTTTCTTGAAAGACACAGAGGCATGATCAAAATATAAATGTGTCACGTTTAGCAGGTGTTACAACAATGTTGGTAGCTGCTGCATATTGTCACAGCTGGAGAGAAAGCATTATCAGGGTACAATCTGTCTTTATGATTCCTTTATATGTGAAGCGTTTACCAGTTATTCTTGTTTCGTGTAAACACGGAACAATAAGTATAAAGTCATTTTCAATTAGTACGTGCAAGGAGAAAATTCAGGTACGTCTGAAGTTAGAAAAATTAGACAAGCGTTTATCGATTGATAGTGCTTCATGTCGACTATCTGTGAAATGACAAAAGTTGTCACAACTCTGACATTCTTTTAGATTGTGCGTTTGCATTAAAAAGTCTTTGAATCTTACCACCTACAATTTTTCCAAAACTCGTGACTTGTAAAGAAAATAGCTCAAACACAACTACCTGAGTCCTACTTCAGTGCAGTAGTTTAGAGATAATCACTACCTGTTTGTTATTTTTCGGTTGATTTTTAGCTGTGCCTCTTCAATCACGAAATATATGTGGGATGATCTAAACTACCTGTTACAGTTCATCTGCCTTGTATGGCCCTACACATAAGTGAAACATACGAGGGTAATCCCAAAAGTAAGGTCTCCTATTTTTTTATAAGTCTAGAACTCTGTGTGGCAGTTTGTCACACTGTTATGAAGAGTGCTGTGTGTAATCATGCGCACGCTGCGCTGATGCGCACAGTCTTGGCTTGGCAGCCGTTGAGAATGGAGCTCCCGTTGGATTTACCGCCAAGTGCAAATTGCGCACAGTTATTCGGTTTTTAAACGCAATGGGCTCTACGGTGATTGAAATACATTGACAATTGACGGAAGTGTATGGTGAGTCGTGCATGGATGTCAAAAATGTTCATAAGTGATGTAGAAAGTTTGCAGCTGGTGGGACCGAAATTCACGATGAACAAAGGAGCGGGAGACCGTCAATTTCTGAGGAGACAGTGTTGAAGGTTGAGCAAAGCATGCGTTAAGATCAGCGGATCACCCTGGATGATCTCTGCAAATTGGTTCCTGAGGTTTTCCGAACCACCTCTTACAGAATAATAACAGAAACATTGAACTACCGGAAAGTGTGCGCAAGATGTGTGCCACGCATGCTGACAGGACCACATGCGGCAACGAGTTGATGCTTCCCGCGTATTTCTTCACCGCCTTGCAGCCGAACAGGACAACTATCTGGACTCAATTGTCACGGGTGACGAAACCTGGGCATGCCACTTTACACCTGAGACCAAGCAACAATCACGCCAGTGGTGGCATCCTTCTTCACCAAAGCCGCGGATATTCAAACAAAGACAGTCTGTCGGTAAAGTCATGACAACCGTTTTTTGGGACCGGAAACGGGTATTGTTGGTCAGCTTTATGCCCGCTGGGACCACAATTAACGCTGACAGGTATTGTGAGATCTGAAAAAACTCAAACGGGCAATTCAGAACAGGAGAAGAGGAATGTTGAGCAAGGGCGCACACATTCTCCATGGCAACGCTCGCCCACACATAGCTCGGCAAACCGTTGCTGTTCTGCAACTGTTTCAGTGGAACGTAATCACCCACCCACCCCATAGTCCTGACTTGGCGCCCATTACTATTAACTTGTCCCTAGGTTAAAAGAACATTTGGCCGGAAAGCGATTCAGCTCCGACGACCAGGTGAAAGAAGAGGTTCATAACTTTCTGAACAGCATGGCGGCGAGCTGGTATGACATGGGCGTACAAAAACTGCCACAGCGTCTATAAAAATGCATCGACAGAAATGGTGATTATGTCGAAAAATAGCTAAATGTTCAAGCTGTAAACTGATGTAAACGATTGTAGAAATAAACAGGAGATTACGCTCGTATTACTGTAGAAGAAAATTCGATTTACACAAACACTCAATAACAGTTTCCGTTTTGGCATTGATTTTGGTCCACGATCTCCAAAAATAATCCGCGAAACTGACTGCATTGGTCAAGGTCGAGAAGAACGTAACTACGGATGCGGGCGAGGTCTTCCACGAATTTCGTGTCGTAAACGCTCACTTGCTGCTTATCGCCAATGCTGTGGATAATGCCCCGCGTAGGCGAGGTGGAGGAGACAAGTTGCAGCGTGTCACAACGGTGGGAGGGGCTTGTGGCGGTGCCAGAGATCTGCTGATACGTACAAGCGTGAGAACACGGGGAGGTCAAAACAAGTGCTTTTTTATGCAGGGAGTCAGTGATTATTAACAGTTCCTGTTGCTAATAAGAAAATGTCTGTTGCTAAATCAATCAAATTCCTGCTTTCTATGTCCTTCGTTTTTATAAAACACAGACGTCTGTTATGAGGAAAAAACTTCTCTGCTGTATCACATGCAAGGAAACCATCGACAGTACAGCTGTAGAACATGTTTAAATTTCTGTACTAATTGCACGGCTCTTTTACTTCGTTTTACAACTTACTGCGTCCTTCGACACAAACGCCCTACTGTAGAAGGTCTTTCAGTAGCAAAAGCCTTTAAGATGACGTTCGAAATACTGGGGGTAGTCACGAACGACCTTAACACCCCTTTTACTTTGCGAGCTTTCAAGATACTGAAATAAAGTTTAAGGCATGAATAGTACGGAGAGGTACACATCTACATCTACATCTACGTGATTACTCTGCTATTCACAACACAGTGTCTGGCAGAGTGTTCAATGAACCGCCTTCAAGCTGTCTCTCTACCGTTCCACTCTCGAACGGCAAGCGGGAAAAACGAGCACTTACATTTTTCTGTGCGAGCCCTGATTTCTCTTATTTTATCGTGGTGATCATTTCTCCCTATGTAGGCAGGTGGCAACAGAATGTTTTCGCAATCGGAGGAGAAAACTGGTGAATGAAATTTCATGAGATCTGGTCTCAACGAAAAACGCCTTTGTTTTAATGATTGCCACTCCAATTCACGTATCATGTCTGTGACACTATCTCCCCTATTTCGCGATAATACAAAACGAGCTGCCCTTCTTTGTACTTTTTCGATGTCATCCGTCAGTCCCACCTGATGAGGATCCCACACCGCACAGCAATACTCCAGAATACGGCGGACAAGCGTGGTGTAAGCAGTGTCTTAAGTAGACCTGTTGCACCCTCTAAGTGTTCTGCCAATGAATCGCAGTCTTTGGTTTGCTCTATCCGCAACATTATCTATGTCATCGTTTCAATTTAGGTTATTTCTAATTGTAATCCCTAAGTATTTAGTTGAATTTACAGTCTTCAGATTTCTGTGACTTATCGCGTAATCGTAATCTAGCTGATTTATTTAGTACTCACGTGAATAACTTCACACTTTTCCTTATTCATGGTCAATTACCACTTCTCGCACCATACAGATATCTTATCTAAATCATTTTGCAAGTCGTTTTGATCATCTGATGTAAATGACAGCATCATCTGCCAACAATCTAAGACGGCTACTCAGATTGTCTCCTATGTCGTTAATATAGATCAGGAAGAATAGAGGGCCTATAATACTTCCTTGGGGAACGCCGGATATTACTTCTGTTTTATTCAATGACTTTCCATCTGTTACTACAAACTGTGGCCTTTCTGACAGGAAATCACGAATCCAGTCGCACAACTAAGGCGATAGGCACGCAGTTTAGTAAGAAGACGCTTGTGAAGAACGGTGTCGAAAGCCTTCTGGAAATCTAAAAATATGGAATCAATTTGCCGTCCCCTGTCGATAGCACTTATTACTTCATGAGTATATAGAGCTAGTTGTGTTTCACAAGAACGATATTTTCTGAAACCGTGCTGACTATGTGTCAATAAATCGTTTTCTTCGAGGTACTTCATAATGTTCGAAGACACTATATGTTTCAAAACCCTACTGCAAATCGACGTTAGGGATATGAGCCTGTAATTCAGCGATTTAATGTTACATCCGATTTCGGGTATTGGTATGACTTGAACAATTTTCCAGTCTTTAGGTACGGATCTTTCTGTGTGCGAGTGGTTGTATATAATTGCTAAATGTGGAGACATTTTATCAGTATACTCTGAGAGGAACCTGACTGGTATACAATCTGGACCGGTGGCCTTGCCTTTATTAAGTGATTTAAGCTGATTCGTTACACCGAGTATATCTGCTTCTATATTTCTCATCTCGGCAGTTATTCTTGATTGGAATTCAGGAATATTTACTTTGGTGAAGGAGTTTCGGAAAACCGTGTTTAATAACTCTGCTTTAGTGTCACTGTCATCAGTGACTTCACCGTTGTTATCGCGCAGTGAAGGTATTGATTGCGTCTCGCCACTGGTGTAACATAATTTCGTTATGTTGTTGGTACCCTCAAACCTCGCGTCAACGGAAACATTGCCACAAGCATTTTAATGACATATTTTTTTAAAGGACGAGCACAGTGAGATTAACACCAGTTAATATCAGCGCAGAAGCTTTTTGCACACCTATCTCCGAAATGCACTAAAACTCAGAGACAAATATCCGAATTTCCGCAATTCGTCGTAAATACCGGCAATGAAAAATTTTGTCACTGTTGGGCTGAACCCTTGCTGTAGTAAAGTAATCTATAAGTTTAAGGGTTTGACCCCTCTTGATTTTCTTTGGACACAAATTGTAGGTGCCATCTCTTATGAAATTGTAACTGTGCTGAAAAATTGCAACACCTTGCACCACGACATCATTCACTGACTCCGTCACGTTTGTAAATGTTCATTGCAGTCGATAAAAAAAAATTGTTCCCGTAGTGCAGTAGAATACTATGTGTTTTTGAGAACAACATGTCTGTTGCAGGTAACGGGTACTCACGAAATCATTGCACGTTAAACGTTTATTTCAATTACTTGTACACTGAGGTGACAAAAGTCAAGTGATAGTGATATGCACGTATACAGATGGCGGTAGTATCACGTACACAAGATATAAAAGGGCAGTGCATTGGTAGAGCTATCATTCATACTCAGGTGCGTAATGTGAAACGGTTTCCGAAGTGATTATGACTACACAACGGCAATTAACAGCCTTTGAACGCGGAATCGAAGTTGGAGCCAGATACATGGGACATTCCATTTCGGAAATCGTTCGGGAATTCCATAATCCGAGGTTCACAGTGTCAAGAGTGTTCCGAGGATACCGAATTTCAGGCATTACCTCCCACCACGGACAGTGCAGTAGCCGATGGCCTTCATTTAACGACCGAGAGCAGTGGATATGCTGTTTCGATCCACTTACTGATTTAACGTAAGACCAGAACTTCCTTGGATTTTCTGTCAAGTCGGTACATAGAATTTTACTTTCGAATTGACTGAACGCTTCTCGCATAGCCCTCCTTACGCTAACTTTGACATCGCTTAGCTTCTGTTTGTCTGAGAGGTTTTGGCTGCGTTTAAATTTGCAGTGAAGCTCTCTTTGCTTTCGCAGTAGTTTCCTAACTTTGTTCTTGAACAACGGTGGGTTTTTCCCGTCCCTCACAGTTTTACTCGGCACGTACCTGTCTAAAACGCATTTTACGATTGCCTTGAACTTTTTCCAAACAATCAACATTGTCAGTGTCTGAACAGAAATTTTCGTTTTGATCTGTTGGTAGTCTGAAATCTGCCTCCTATTACTCTTGCTAAACAGATAAACCTTCCTCCCTTTTTTTATATTCCTATTTACTTCCATATTCAGGGATGCTGCAACGGCCTTATGATCACTGATTCCCTGTTCTACACATACAGAGTCGAAAAGTTCGGGTCTGTTTGTTATCAGTAGGTCCAAGATGTTATCTCCACGAGTCGGTTCTCTGTTTAATTGCTCGAGGTAATTTTCGGATAGTGCACTCAGTATAATGTCACTCGATGCTCTGTCCCTACCACCCGTCCTAAATATCTGAGTGTCCCAGTCTATATCTGGTAAGTTGAAATCTCTACCTAAGACTATAACAAGCCGAGGAAATTTATGTGAAATGTATTCCAGATTTTCTCTCAGTTGTTCTGCTACTAATGCTGCTGAGTCGAGAGGTCGCTAAAAGGAGCCAATTATTAACCTAGCTCGGTTGTTGAGTATAACCTCCACCTATAATAATTCACAGGAACTATCCACTTCTATTCACTACAGGATAAACTACTACTAACACTGGCAAACACGCCACCACCGGTTGCATGCAATCTATCCTTTCTAAACACCGTCTGTGCCTTTGTAAAAGGCAGAGTTTATCTCTGGATTCAGCCAGCTTTCCGTACCTATAACGAGTTCAGCCTCGGTGCTTTCTATCAGCGCTTGAAGTTCCGGTACTTTACAAAAGGAGCTTCGACAGCTTACAATTACAATACCGATTGCTGCTTGGTCCCCGCATGTCCTGACTTTGCCCCGCACCCTTTGAGGCTGTTGCCCTTTCTGTACAGTAGCTTTACTTGCGGCAGTCACCTGGCAGGTGTGCTCGCTAACACTGAGTTACAACAGGGCAGTGTATTTAGAATCCAAGCCCAGTTAAATAACTTAGGGAATCGAGTCGAAGACCTCACTTTAATGACTCGGATTTTACACAGAAATCAGCACCCGAGGAACTGTGGGTTAAGGAATTTACAGCTCGAAAATGGTCTTTTGAATTGGCAGGAAAATGCGGGATGAGAAGAGGGCTCTGCTCCTGGATAGGTCAACAGCAGCAAATATCCGAGCCTGTAGGATGGGGTCAGGTAGAAGTTGTGAACTTATTTAACAAGTTGCTTCATCTGCTTTGGTCTGTGGTACTGCGAAACTCTTTCCTATCTGTTGACATTAATGAACAAGTGATATATTTGTTGTGGCTAACACTGCGCTTGCGAGTCACTGACTCGGTGATATTTCAGTTTATTTACCCCCTGACTCGTGGCAAATTAAGTAGAATAGTGTTGGAAGTCCTTGATGAATGTGACTCATTAAGTAGGTTGCAAGTATACTTTTAGGAGGAAACCTTCTACAATGTTTTATCGAGTCGACATTCCTACTGGGTTCATGGCCATAAAGAAATCATGCTGCAGTATATTGAGGATATTTGAATAACCAGACGGATTTATGCTTAAACGTTGCAGAGTTGGAAGCAGTAAATAACATGTTAGAAGGGAAGCCTGTGGAGGACCTGTTGTGTAGCAAGCCTCAAACGTCTCTGAGTTAGATAGATTAGTGCTGAGTCTTGGAAATGTCCGTTTCAGTGATCAGAAGCGTGATTAGGCGTCATCTACTTCTAACCTAGGCGTGGAAAAATCGACTTCTCAGGATAGCCGGCCTACTCCTAAGTCGGACTAGGTGAGTGTGTGTTAAAGCTCAACCAGGTGCTTGATTATCCGGTACGATGGGAAAAGGTGGGAAGAGTTGACACCATACAGGTGCAGGCTGATGCACGAAGCTACATAGGTTATTGAAATGCTGCAGTCAGGGCTCTTTCACGTGTTGATCTATTACTGGTGTGCTCTACTGTGAACCATGAACCAGTGTGCACTTTATTGGACACAGTGGTAATGTGTCACTAGTGTACTGAAGATGACAACAAATTTCCTAATGTCTGTAAGGTGTCTGATATGCAGAGGTCACATGTATCATGTCAAATGATAAATAGAAAGCCATTACTTGTTGTGGGGTACGTTTCGCTGCGTCTTAGCATTCAGGGGCTGTCCTAGCCTTTGGAGTTTATCATTATGAAAAAATTGAGAACGGATGTGGTCCTTGGGAGTGATTTTCTCGAGTGAACTGGGTGTATATTTAATTGTGTACGCTAGGTGAGAACTATCTTTTGTGTGAAGAAAAGTACCGTCGTGGAGTGTGTTGTGGAGGCAGAGTGGTCGCCCTTCGATATTTCTCTTTTAGGTCCAGAGGAGGTGTTCAATTCGTTTGGCTACAGGGGTAGCGATACTGTCGCGACTATCACATTTGGTACTATGTGACCTAAAATTTAAATGTGTCTTTGACTGCCTGGACGATGTGGTGGATTATAGCAAAATTAACGAGCACCTGGACCATGTAGGAAAGGTCCTAGGTTCATAGGAATGGTGTTCTTTTTCGTAAATTCATTCCCAGTTTTGCCCACCTGGACGCCACCTTAACCTGCTGCAGCACACAGAACACTTCCAATGAGGTGCAAAGTGTACTGTGTGTACAAACTAGAGACGCTGCCTTGTTACTTGCCGAGGAACGTTTCAAGTTTTATCTGGAGTATAAGATGTTCGATTTAGAGATGAACAATCAGGCTTTGGCATGAGTATAAGCTAGACTGCAGAAAACTGAGTGAATATCCAGGTGGGCTGTTGTGATCTCCACCTTCCGTTTTGAGATGTAACATATAAAAGGAGTGGATAACAGTGTGGCTGATTGCCTTAGTCGAATGTTTCAGCATCAGGACGAGGTAGAGTTCTGCCAAATTCCAAAGAACGTGCATATGTCTGAGCAGTCCTCAGGGAGATTCTGGGGCTCTTCGGGATGTTTAGTAGACAAGTCATATGCGGAACCTCAGTTACAGAACGTAAGGCAACAGCTCAGAGATGGTAATGAGGTGCTGGGGTCCTTACTCAAGAAGGGGATGCTCCTATATAGCAACTGCTATGACAGAAAGAACAGTACGTTGTCATCGATGGTGAGTGTTCATCGGAGGTGAGGGTATCATCTGGAGTTCCCCAGGGAAGTGTGGTAAGTCCGCTGTTGTTTTCTATCTACATAAATGATCTTTTGGGTAGGGTGGATAGCAATGTGCAGCTGTTTGCTGATGATGCTGTGATGTACGGGAAGGTGTCGTCGTTGAGTGACTGTAGGAGGATACAAGATGACTCGGACAGGATTTGTGATTGGTGTACAGAATGGCAGCTAACTCTAAATATAGATAAATGTAAATTAATGCAAATGAATAGGAAAAAGAACCCTGTAATGTCTGAATACTCCATTAGTAGTGTAGCCCTTGACACAGTCACATCGATTAAATATTTGGGCGTAACATTGCAGAGCGATATGAAGTGGGACAAGAATGTAATGGCAATTGTGGGGAAGGCGGATAGTCGTCTTCGGTTCATTGGTAGAATTTTGGGAAGATGTGGTTCATCTGTAAAGGAGACCTCTTATAAAACACTAATACGACCTATTCTTGAGTACTGCTCGAGCTTTTGGGATCCCTATCAAGTCGGATTGAGGGAGGACATAGAAGCAATTCAGAGTCGGGCTGCTAGATTTGTCACTGGTAGGTTTGATCATCACGCGAGTGTTACGGAAATGCTTCAGGAACTCGGGTGGGAGTCTCTAGAGGAGAGGAGACGTTCTTTTCGTGAATCGCTGCTGAGGAAATTTAGAGTACCAGCATTTGAGGCTGACTGCAGTACAATTTTACTGCCGCCAACTTACATTTCGCGGAAAGACCACAAAGATAAGATAGAGATTAGGGCTCGTACAGAGGCATATAGGCAATCATTTTTCCCTCGTTCTGTTTGGGAGTGGAACAGGGAGAGAAGATGCTAGTTGTGGTACGAGGTACCCTCCGCCACGCACCGTATGGTGGATTGCGGAGTATGTATGTAGATGGAGATGTAGAACAAACTCTGCTTCCCTCAGGAGGTGGTCGCTCCTGTATTTAGCTATTCTCGCTATCCTTATGTGTACCGCAATGAGGAATATTGAAAACTGTCATCAAAATTAACGAATATCTCATCTTTCCTACGTTAAATGATAATATCCGAAAATGAGATGGTCAGTGTCAATGAGTGCTAAGCACAACCCCAATACCCAGATAGGGAAACCTAGCTTCGATAGGCCTGGGACCCAACGGACAAGTTCACATCGATTGCGTAGGTTTCTTACACCTGACTAAACAAGGGAACACGTATGTATTCGTGGTATTGGACACCTTTATTCTGTATGTTTGGCTACTGCCAAGCATGTTGGGTACCTCTAGCATAACTATTAAATATCCCAGTCACATTTTTTTCTATTTTTGAGAGCCCAAGAGTTCTGGTAAGCGACAATTTTCCAGCCGCTATGTCCCAGGAAAAGTCTTGTTTGCCAGTGCCATGCAAACTCCATTCTCTACTGCTACAACCTTACTTTGCTTATCGTTTTAACCATAGTATAAACTTGAAGTGTGATGAGTTAATGATTTTCTCCCCTGTTAATTCGCCACTATGGAGCTTATGGTTGATTAATGACGTCCTGCCTGAGGAAAAGTATCCCAAAGTCATCAGGAATAACTGGGAATTTGCAAGGTATAACATTAGAGGGAGGCCATGCAACATACCAATGGCTGGCGTCTGACCACGCTACAGGTGGGAGGCCTATTATTGCTAACTAACTTCTGGGCGCAAAGCAAAGGGGGCAGAAGGGGGCTCCTAAGTTGTTGCCACAGTTTGTCAGACAGTACGGGATAGTCAAACTGGCTTCCCAAAGTGAGCTTACTCTTTTTCCTTGGTCATCAGTCTACTGACTGGTTTGATGCGGACCACCACGAATTCCTTTCCTGTGCTAACCTCTTCATCTCAGAGTAGCACTTGCAACCTACATCCTCCATTACTTGCTTGACGTATTCCAATCTCTGTCTTCCTCTACAGTTTTTGCCCTCTACAGCTCCCTCTAGTACCATGGAAGTCATTCCCTCATGTCTTAGCAGATGTCCTATCATCCTGTCCCTTCTCCTTATCAGTGTTTTCCACATATTCCTTTCCTTTCCGATTCTACGTAGAACCTCCTCATTCCTTACCTTATCAATCCACCTAATTTTCAACATTCGTCTATAGCACCACATCTCAAATGCTTCGATTCTCATCTGTTCCGGTTTTCCCACAGTCCATGTTTCACTACCATACAATGCTGTACTCCAGACGTACATCCTCAGAAATTTCTTACTCAAATTAAGGCCGGTATTTGATATTAGTAGACTTCTCTTGGCCAGAAATGCGTTTTTTGCCATAGCGAGTCTGCTTTTGATGTCCTCCTTGCTCCGTCCGTCATTGGTTATTTTACTGCCTAGGTAGCAGAATTCCTTAACTTCATTGACTTCGTGACCATCAATCCTGATGTTAAGTTTCTCCCTGTTCTCATTTCTACTACTTCTCATTACCTTCGTCTTTCTCCGATTTACTCTCAAACCATACTGTGTACTCATCAGACTGTTCATGCCGTTCATCAGATCATTTAATTCTTCTTCACTTCACTCAGGATAGCAATGTCATCAGCGAATCGTATCATTGATATCCTTTCTCCTTGTATTTTAATTCCACTCCTGAACCTTTCTTTTATTTCCATCATTGCTTCCTCGTTGTACAGATTGAAGAGTAGGGGCGAAAGGCTACAGCCTTGTCTTACACCCTTCTTAATACGAGCACTTCGTTCTTGATCGTCCACTCTTATTATTCCCTCTTGGTTGTTGTACATATTGTATATGACCCGTCTCTCCCTATAGCTTACCCCTACTTTTTTCAGAATCTCGAACAGCTTGCACCATTTTATATTGTCGAATGCTTTTTCCAGGTCGACAAATCCTATGAGAGTGTCTTGATTTTTCTTTAGCCTTGCTTCCATTATTAGCCGTAACGTCATAATTGCCTCTCTCGTCCCTTTACTTTTCCTAAAGCCAAACTGATCGTCACCTAGCGCATTCTCAATTTTCTTTTCCATTCTTCTGTATATTATTCTTGTAAGCAGCTTCGATGCATGAGCTGTTAAGCTGATTGTGCGATAATTCTCGCACTTGTCAGCTCTTGCCGTCTTCGGAATTGTGTGGATGATGCTTTTCCGAAAGTCAGATGGTATATCGCCAGACTCATATATTCTACACACCAACGTGAATAGTCGTTTTGTTGCCACTTCCCCCAGTGATTTTAGAAATTCTGATGGAATGTTATCTACCCCTTCTGCCTTATTTGACCGTAAGTCCTCCAAAGCTCTTTTAAATTCCGATTCTAATACTGGATCACCTATCTCTTCTAAATCGACTCCTGTTTCTTCTTTTATCACATCAGACAAATCTTCACCCTCATAGAGGCTTTCAGTGTATTCTTTCCACCTGTCTGCTCTCTCCTCTGCATTTAACAGTGGAATTCCCGTTGCACTCTTAATGTTACCACCGTTGCTTTTAATGTCACCAAAGGTTGTTTTGACTTTCCTGTATGCTGAGTCTGTCCTTCCGACAATCATATCTTTTTCGATGTCTTCACATTTTTCCTGCAGCCATTTCGTCTTAGCTTCCCTGCACTTCCTATTTATTTCATTCCTCGGCGACTTGTATTTCTGTATTCCGGATTTTCCCGGAACATGTTTGTAATTCCTCCTTTCTTCAATCAACTGAAGTATTTCTTCTCTTACCCATGGTTTCTTCACAGCTACCTTCTTTGTACCTATGTTTTCCTTCCCAACTTCTGTGATGGTCCTTTTTAGAGATGTCCATTCCTCTTCAACTGTACTGCCTACTGCGCTATTCGTTATTGCTGTATCTATAGCGTTAGAGAACTTCAAACGTATCTCGTCATTCCTTAGTACTTCCGTATCCCACTTCTTTGCGTATTGATTCTTCCTGACTAATGTTTTGAACTTCAGCCTACTCTTCATCAGTACTATATTGTGATCTGAGTCTATATCTGCTCCTGGGTAGGCCTTACAATCCAGTATCTGATTTCGGAATCTCTGTCTGACCATGATGTAATCTAATTGAAATCTTCCCGTATCTCCCGGCCTTTTCCAAGTATACATCCTCCTCTTGTGATTCACAGGGTATTCGCTATTACTAGCTGAAACTTGTTAGAGAACTCAATTACTCTTTCTCCTCTTTCATTCCTTGTCCCAAGCCCATATTCTCCTGTAACCTTTTCTACTACTCCTTCCCCTACAACTGCATTACAGTCGCCCATGACTATTAGATTTTCGTCCCCCTTTACATACTGTATTACCCTTTCAACATCCTCATACACTTTCTCTATCTGTTCGTCTTCAGCTTGCGACGTCGGCATGTATATCTGAACTATCGTTGTCGGTGTTGGTCTGCTGTCGATTCTGATTAGATCAACCCGGTCCCTGAACTGTTCACAGTAACACACCCTCTGCCCTACCTTCCTATTCGTAACGAATCCTACACCTGTTATACCATTTTCTGCTGCTGTTGATATTACCCGGTACTCATCTGACCAGAAATCCTTGTCTTCCTTCCACTTCACTTCACTGACCCCTACTATATCTAGATTGAGCCTTTGCATTTCCCTTTTCAGATTTTCTAGTTTCCCTACCACGTTCAAGCTTCTGACATTCCACGCCCCGACTTGTAGAACGTTATCCTTTCGTTGATTATTCAATCTTTTTCTCATGGTAACCTCCCCCTTGGCAGTCCCCTCCCGGAGATCCGAATGGGGGACTATTCCGTTTAACCTCCCCCTTGGCAGTCCCCTCCCGGAGATCCGAATGGGGGACTATTCCGGAATCTTTTGCCAATGGAGAGATCATCATGACACTTCTTCAATTACAGGCCACATGTCCTGTGGATACACGTTACGTGTCTTTAATCCAGTGGTTTCCATTGCCTTCTGCATCCTCATGTCGTTGATCATTGATGATTCTTCCGCCTTTAGGGGCAATTTCCCACCCCTAGGACAAGAGAGTGCCCTGAACCTCCATCCACTCCTCCGCCCTCTTTGACAAGGCCGTTGGCAGAATGAGGCTGACTTCTTATGCCGGAAGTCTTCGGCCGCCAATGGCGATTATTTAGGCAGTGGCGGGGTTCGAACCCAGGACTGAAGACGTTTTGATTATGAATCAAAGGCGCTACCTCTAGACCACTGGTCTACTCATCCAAGACTTATCCATTGGTAAACTTACCTGGACTCATATTGACCAACAGAAGATCAGTAGTGGTAACCAAAATGCTGGGGACCCCCTGACACTTTGACACCTGGTCACTTCCACCCCTCCTCTTCCGACGTATGGTCGGGGTTGGGGGGAGAGGGTGGCACGACTGACCTATGCCCCGTTTATTTTTGGTCCAGTCAATTATATCGAAAGTAGACATTCACAGCAATGTCTCTGATCAGTTGTTGCTTAACCAAAAGACGCCTCTCCACAAGGGGGAAGGGAGGCGGCGCTGAACAGCAATATGTGGACATGCGCAGTGTGCTTGTAGAGACTTGTTGTGTTCACATCACTGTGGACTGAACATCGTGTGATGTCGACAGCCTGACTTGGGGTATGTGTTGTTGGCGGGGTGTGTGTTGTTGGCGTGTTGACGCCGAGACGCCAGTTGGAATTCAAACTGTCAGCAACCCAATTATTTGGAAGAAGCATACTTGGCTTGGGAACCTGTTTCACTTCAGAAGTTGTATTTTGTGGGGAGGCATTTTTTGTCCATTCCTGCAACGCATAGCAGTTTTGAATTTGGTTAACAAGAGTTGTGACACCCGGAACCCTGGTTACCTTCGCAGTTTACGAGCGATTTTCGTGTCTGGCCTGTTTCACTGTGGGGTATGTATGCACTTATTTTGTTTCTGTACTGGGTTTTCTCTATACGTTTTGAGCACGTTTTGCGACTTGTGGCGGCTTGTGGTGAACGTGGGCTCGTTATTAAATGTACTGTCTGCAGTTTTGGCATTCTGGTATCTTGATGTTGAGTGACGTGGTATGTTAGTGTCTGTACAATCTCTGTGTTTTTATATTTTCTAGGTGGCTGCATGCTCGAGTAAATCCCCTAAAACGTTCTTGGCGTTTGTATTTCTTGTGATCGTCAATCATGCCCCACTTGTCGGTGCATCTGATTTCTAGTTTTAGTGATACTAGGACTAAAGCAGTTTGTATACTGCAAGGCAGCTAGAAGTCATTTCATAATTATTATTCTTTGAATGCAGGAGGGAGCGCGGAAGCGGGTGTCGATGTATTGTCCAACGTGCCTCCAAGTGGAAGTAAGTTCACAGCCCATCAAACAGAAAAATTAACTATAGACACCTCGGGATTACGTTCAGCCCCTTATACACCACTGGACAGAGGTATCTTATGTGTCTGTAAAAGAGCTGATCAGCGAATTTCACGTATACACTTTTTTTATAAATTGTTTACTGATCTACTGCATTTTAGTGAGTTCACCTCTTGTGCCACTATTACATTAAGTGTTGTGTATCTACCTCTGCTGCCCCAGTGCGTACAAACTGGTGTCTTTAGGGTCTGTATTTGTGGCTGTAGACAGCCATTAACTGTTTTAACTTAGTTCCTCTGGTTGCGCATGTAACTTCATTTGTTGGCTATAGGTGGCTCTATTTTAATCACATTGCTGTGCTGCACGTTTGTTCTAATGTCTAGTAAGGCCCACAGTTAGCTTCCTTAATAATTGAATGCCTGGTATAAATCTTAATTATTAACGGCCACTGAGTTTGTCTTTTCGGTAAAGCTGATTGTGAAAATGTTTGATACTGCCATTGAGAGGTGGCTGTTGGCATATTACTGCATTGGCTAATGACAGAAGTAGTAGGGTAATGGGACTCTGACCCCAATTTTGATATCAAATGATATACAAACTAATAAAATTCATCAATTAATTACTCCCCATCCCTCACACACGCCCCAAACGCACTGCCTGATGATGTCATGTGTTTTCTCAGCCTGCACGTGGGTCCCCACACCACCAGCTCCCCACCCCTCTCCCATCCATCCTTGTTGTTGTTGTGGTCTTCAGTCCTGAGACTGGTTTGATGCAGCTCTCCATGCTACTCTATCCTGCGCAAGCTTCTTCATCTCCTAGTACCTACTGCAACCTACATCCTTCTGAATCTGCTTAGTGTATTCATATCTTGGTCTCCCTCTACGATTTTTACCCTCCACGGTGCCCTCCAATGCTAAATTTGTGATCCCTTGATGCCTCAAAACGTGTCCTACCAACCGATCCCTTCTTCTAGTCAAGTTGTGCCACAAACTTCTCTTCTCCCCAATCCTATTCAATACCTCCTCACTAGTTACGTGATCTACCCACCTTATCTTCAGCATTCTTCTGTAGCACCACATTTCGAAAGCTTCTATTCTCTTCTTGTCCAAACTAGTTATCGTCCATGTTTCACTTCCATACATGGCTACACTCCATACAAATACTTTCAGAAACGACTTCCTGACACTTAAATCTATACTCGATGTTAACAAATTTCTCATCTTCAGAAACGCTTTCCTTGCCATTGCCAGTCTACATTTTATATCCTCTCTACTTCGACCATCATCAGTTATTTTACTCCCTAAATATCAAAACTCCTTTACTACTTTAAGTGTCTCATTTCCTAATCTAATTCCCTCAGCATCACCCGACTTAAATTGACTACATTCCAGTATCCTCGTTTTGCTTTTGTTGATGTTCATCTTATATCCTCCTTTCAAGACACTGTCCATTCCGTTCAACTGCTCTTCCAAGTCCTTTGCTGTCTCTGACAGAATTACAATGTCATCGGCGAACCTCAAAGTTTTTACTTCTTGTCCATGAATTTTAATACCTACTCCGAATTTTTCTTTTGTTTCCTTTACTGCTTGCTCAATATACAGATTGAATAACATCGGGGAGAGGCTACAACCCTGTCTCACTCCTTTCCCAACCACTGCTTCCCTTTCATGCCCCTCGACTCTTATAACTGCCATCTGGTTTCTGTACAAATTGTAAATAGCCTTTCGCTCCCTGTATTTTACCCTTGCCACCTTCAGAATTTGAAAGAGTGTATTCCAGTTAACATTGTCAAAAGCTTTCCCTAAGTCTACAAATGCTAGAAACGTAGGTTTGCCTTTTCTTAGTCTTTCTTCTAAGATAAGTCGTAAGGTCAGTATTGCCTCACGTGTTCCAACATTTCTACGGAATCCAAACTGATCTTCCCCGAGGTCGGCTTCTACCAATTTTTCCATTCGTCTGTAAAGAACTCAGTATTTTGCAGCTGTGACTTATTAAACTGATAGTTCGGTAATTTTCACATCTGTCAACACCTGCTTTCTTTGGGATTGGAATTATTATATTCTTCTTGAAGTCTGAGGGTATTTCGCCTGTCTCATACATCGTGCTCACCAGAAGGTAGAGCTTTGTCATGACTGGCTCTCCCGAGGCCATCAGTAGTTCTAATGGAATGTTGTCTACTCCCGGGGCCTTGTCTCGACTCAGGTCTTTCAGTGCTCTGTCAAACTCTTCACGCAGTATCTTATCTCCCATTTCGTCTTCATCTACGTCCTCTTCCATTTCCATAATATTGTCCTCAAGTACATCGCCCTTGTATAAACCCTTTATATACTCCTTCCACCTTTCTGCCTTCCCTTCTTTGCTTAGAACTGGGTTGCCATCTGAGCCCTTGATATTCATACAAGTGGTTCTCTTCTCTCCAAAGGTCTCTTTAAGTTTCCTGTAGGCAGTATCTATCTTACCCCTAGTGAGACAAGCCTCTACATCCTTACATTTGTCCTCTAGCCATCCCTGCTTAGCCATTTTGCACTTCCTGTCGATCTCATTTTTGAGACGTTTGTATTCCTTTTTGCCTGCTTCATTTACTGCATTTTTATATTTTCTCCTTTCATCAATTAAATTCAATATTTCTTCTGTTACCCAAGGATTTCTATTAGCCCTCGTCTTTTTACCTACTTGATCGTCTGCTGCCTTCACTACTTCATCCCTCAGAGCTACCCATTCTTCTTCTACTGTATTTCTTTCCCCCATTCCTGTCAATTGTTCCCTTATGCTCTCCCTGAAACTCTGTGCAATCTATGGTTCTTTCAGTTTATCCAGGTCCTATCTCCTTAAATTCCCACCTTTTTGCAGTTTCTTCAGTTTCAATCTGCAGTTCATAACCAATAGATTGTGGTCAGAATCCACATCTGCCCCAGGAAATGTCTTACAATTTAAAACCTGGTTCCTAAATCTCTGTCTTACCATTATATAATCTATCTGATACTATTGGCGGGAATTTCGAATTTTGTCCTGAATTTCGAATTTTGGCGGCAATCCCGAATTTTCGCTATACACTTAAATTGTGAAGTCAGAGGACGTAATATTAACGGAAATTTTTGATGGAAATTGTTTTATAAAATGGGAATAAGTGGTAAAAATGGAAAAAAATTCTGAGTGTGAGAGATCGGTGAATAATGCTCTAAGAAGGAGATAATTTGCATTTCGTAGGACAGGGATATTCTTACGAGCATCTTCCGCAGCACGCCGCCTCACGTGGACTTGGGGGTGGCTTGGTCCACATTCATGGTGGCTGCTGCAGCTGCCTCACCTCGCAGGGCCCAACCCGACCGCTTGCTGCCTCCTGCCCTGCTCCGGGGGCTGGAGATCAGAGGATGCTGTGCCACGCTCGCTCCTAACTACACGCAGGCCTTAGATGACGCAACCTGCGGCACGTGTGCCGCTTGGTTCGGTGTCGGGCGATCTGCTTCCACACCACAGGGGGGCGGCAGCTAGCATTTAGAAATCGGCAGATGATTGTAATGTACAATGCCGTTCTCAAGGCATTTTGCTGGACATTTACCACAAACAATAGATTTGTTTTCAAATGTTAGCGTCTTCCTCCACATCTCTGTCCTAATGAAAGAAACAACGTGTATTTCAAGGGATGCTGCTGGCATTGTGCACCCCAGACTGTCTACCTCTCTCAGAATGAACAAAGGGTGTTTTTCTAAAGGTAGCAGATACGTCCAATTCTCCAGCGACTTGTTCGGAAAAAAAAGGAAGATCGCCTCAGCATATTTTTTCTCCTTCTCAGCCGCATTCTTTTCCTCAAACACCTGCACCAAGCCTGTTTGAACAAACAACGAAGGCAATTTATAACTTGCTGGTACGGCATTCTGAGTTGCTATTGGTCCTCCACAAAACAGAGGGTGGAATCTGAAGGTATACAAAGCCCAACTCTCACCACAATCACTTCCTACTGGTGTCTGTGTGATTTCTGCAGCATGAAATGGTCAGCCAGCAGTGATGCCAGTGACACTGGTGGTGAGAAATGGTCAAACGTAGGGCAGTTGACATTAAGTGTTTATAAAAAAAAAACGTGAGTTCAAACTACGAACGCTATAAAATTTCGTAGAAAAGTATTCGAATTTTTAGAGACCGTGAGACATTTTTGTAACAATTGGCTATAAAAGTTCTTTTTTTTTTTTGCTTCTTGCTATTGCAGCATTCATTCCTGAATTTTTTCTTGAATTAGAATGCCAGCTGGAAGTTGAAAGTCGCCTGAAAGCCAAAGAGACTGAGATACCATCATGCAAGCACGTCTCAGAACTCTGTGTGTGATAGTTTACATATTCAGAAAACATATCTTAAAATATTATAAACGTAACAAGTACTTATAACATTTCTACTGTTGTTCTAACATTACAGCAGCAGCAGCAGCCGGAAGCTGAAAGTCGCCAACAAGCCGAAGAACTTGAGCTACCATAATGTAAGTACGTCTACAATTCTGTGTGATTGTTTACATGTTCAGAAAACAGCTCTTGATGTATTCAGATAGTAGCAAGTCTTTATAAAATTTTTGATCTCGCTGCTGCAGCATTGAGCAGCAGCTGACAGTCATTGAGCTGTTGCTAGAGGCCGAAATGCAGCAAGAACATAAATACAATTTGAAAAATATTGCTGTCAGACTATTTTTCATCGTATACAGTTGTGTGAGGCATATGTTATCCATTGTTGTTGGTGTTGCTGTAGATCAAGAAGAAGATGAGATTCTTGTGGGTGTATGCATTGATAATGATGACCAGGAGTCACCACTTCCACTTGGTACGAACGTTTTATTTTTCTTTTTTTTCGTAGTTACGTGTAATCAGTATTTTGCTGCATGCAAATTGAGTACAATTTTTTGTTGTCGTTTCTTTCTCTTCTGTGAGATGTGTCAATGGCTCCACAACAACATCAACAACAGTTCTGGCAATAGTGAAATACTGGAGTGGGAGTGGGAGATCGTGCTAGATGAAAGGCAGTGCGGTCTCTTCCTTCTAGAAGAGAAGGTGAAGATATTTCACTTGATGGGAGAACTAACAGACAGGTCAGCTTAACTGTTCAATCCAGAGACCCAGAGTGTAAAAGGTGATTATAATGTGACCATCATTATTACAGCATATAATTATTGTTCTGAAATGCTGATGTTTACAGCATATATCAAAAAAATCTTGAGCATTCTACTTAATTTTTCCCCCTTATTCGTATGTTACAAGGGTGCCACCAAGACTGTCACGACAACAGCTTGCTGTGGAACATACACCTAGAGCAGTGGTTGTGGGAGCAGGTGTCAAACACTGCCGTACCAAGCACAGTTCGTTGCTACAAAGGAGATGGCCATGTCTGCTGCAGTGCCGCCCCCCCCCCCCCCCACCCCTCTTGCATACCCTCTGGCACCCAAGGGAGGGGGGGGGGGGAGAGGTTCAGTCAGAGCAACGATATCCCACCCTCAAGGCTGGCGATGGTGAAGGCTCCAACATGCAGCAGCATCAATAAGGACCCTCTCCACAGCCCAGGTGTTCCCACAGGAGCTCACTGCCACCACCTCCTCCAGCTCCAGTTCCGGGTGTTTGCCCTGGCCGGCAGCGGAAGGCATGTGAGCCTCAGAGCATACCCCTCTTCCTGGAGGTGCCTTCTCCCCACAGCCTTCATCCTCCGTGTGGATACAGTCATCTCCTAGTTGTAGTATTAATGGTAATGAACCTGTCACTGGCGGTAGTGCTCTATCCCGTCCTCATAGTGCAGGACATCAGATTATCGGCGTCATGATCTCCCCTCCCCACCCTTCAGAGTACCTGGTGGTGCTAGGGCCTTTGAGGGGTGTATCTAGTTAAGTAGAATTGAGAACCCTGCCGGGGGGTGTCTAGAAGCATACCTCCCAGTGCTGGAGGGAGAGCTCCTCAAAGCCCTAGATGATTCGACGCATAATGCCATTAAATGTTATTGGGGGAAGTGGCAACAAAACGACTATTCACGCTGGTGTGTAGAAAGTATGAGTCTAGCGACATACCATCTGACTTTCGGAACAGCATCATCCACACAATTCCGAAGACGGCAAGAGTTGGAAAGCGCGAGAATTATCGCACAATCAGCTTAACAGCTCATGCATCCAAGTTGCTTACAAGAATAATATACTGAAGGATGGAAAAGAAAATGGAGAGTGCTCTAGATGACGATCAGTTTGGCTCTAGGAAACGTTAAGGGCACGAGAGAGGCAATTCTGACGTTGTGGTTAATAATGGAAGCAAGACTAGAAAAAAATAAAGACACATTCATAGGAGTATGCATTCGACAATGTAAAATGGTGCAAGATGTTCGAAGTTTTGAAAAAAGCAACGATAAACTTTCCCTTTGAATTTTACCAACTTCTTCGACCAATTTGGCATACAATATATCCTTTGCATTTTCATCTGCGTCCTCCGTAGGGATGTAGACATTCGCTATTGTAACGTTAAAAATTTTGCTCTTATCCTTAGAGAACACAGTATGTCACTTATTGCCGTAAAATCAATTACATTAGCCTTCATAGACCTATGTAGAAGGAAACCATTGCAATAAAGGCCTGTATTTCCACCGCTACACATCATTAAACGTTCCCCCGACGCTCTCATTCCTTGCCCTTTCCATCTAGTTTCTTGTATTGCTGCTATTTTCACTTGATACTTATCTAGATCATTCCCAATTTCTTCTATCTTACCAGGCCTCTTGAGTGTCCTCACATTCCAGGTGGCTATCCAAATATCCGTGTTCCTTCTCTTTAACCGTTTTTCTCGCCGGGTCGTCAACATGCAAACCTTTCCGTTCCATGTGTATAGTATCTGCAACAGCACTCTTTTCCGAGGTGACGTTTTTAGCCTCAAGCCCAACCTCAGACTTGGAGGACCTGGATTTTTTTAGGGTTTACTCCTCTAGGAGAGTTGGCTTCCCTACGCCTATAGAGCCCCCCTTGCCCACATTGTGCGATGCACTTTGTCTGACTCCTCCATCCAGACCAATCCGGCTTGGGTGACCCTGCCAGAAGAAGAAGAAGAAGAAGAAGAAGGCAAGGATGTAGCCTTCCGCCCTACTGTTAATCTGTACATCGAGGAAGCAATGATGGAAATAAAAAGAAGGTTCAGGAGTGGAATTGAAATTCAAGGTGAATTCGCTGATGACATTGCTACTCTGAGTAAAAGTGAAGAAGAATTACATGAACTGCTGAATGGAATGAACAGTATAATGAGTACAGAGTATGGGTTGAGAGTAAATCGAAGAAAGACGAAGAGAATGAGAAGTAGTAGAAATGAGAACTGCGAGAAACTTAACAACAGAATTGATGGTCATGAAGTAGATGAGGTTAAGAAATTTGCTACCTAGGCAGTAAAATAGCCAATGATGGTTGGAGCAACGAGGACATCAAAAGCACAGTAGCATCGGCAAAAAAGGCATTCCTAGCCAAGAGAAGTATACTAATATCAAATATCGGTCTTAATTTGAGGAAGAAATTTCTGAGAATGTATGTCTGGAGTACAGCATTATATGGTACTGAAATATGGACTGTGGGAAAACCGGAACAGAAAAGAATCGAAGCACTTGAGATGTGGTGCTACAGGCCAATTTTGAAAATTAGGTGGATTGATAAGGTAAGGAATGAGGAGGTTCTGCACAGAATCGGACAGGAAAGGTATATGTGGAAACACTATAAAGAGGACAGGATGATAAGACATCTGTTAAGACACGAGGGAATGACTTCCATGGCACTAGAGGGAGCTGTAGAGGAAGACAGAGTTTGGAATACATCCAGCAAATAATTGAGGATATAGGTTGCAAGTGCTACTCTGAGACGAATAGATTAGCACAGGAGAGGAATTCGTGGCAGGCCGCATAAAACCATTCAGAAGACCGATGACAAAACAAAAGTAATGCAGTACTCTGATGAATGTTGACTCACCTCCCCCCTCCCCCCAAACAGCAGGATGCTGCTGAGGAGAAAATTGTGCACTACATCTCAGGTTATAATGGCATTATGTGTCAGAGTACATCAATCAAAATGGTTCAAATGGCTCTGAGTACTATGGGACTTAACATCTAGGTCATCAATTCCCTAGAACTTAGAGCTACCTAAACCTAACTAACTTAAGGACATTACACACATCCATGCCCGAGGCAGGATTCGTACCTGCGACCCTAGCGGTCGCGCGGTTCCAGACTGTAGCGCCTAGAACCGCTCGGCCACTCCGGACGGCCAGTACATCAATCGCCTTGGGTGCTATACCGGCCTGGTTTTCCGAGATGGAAGTAAGAGGGTCAGCTAAAGCACTCAGCCAAACACCACACCTAGATATCCATATTCCTGTCCACGATACGTTAAATGGTGGGTCCAGTTATATCAAACTCCCTGAGCATATTAAGAACAGGTGGGCTTGTATGAACATTGAAAATGAAAGGGAAAACGCTTGTTTTGCATGGTCAACCCTGGTTGGGTGGGAGAAATTACCATTACAAATACCATCCCTAGCACACGACAACATACAATGTACGAAATAATAAACCCCCAGAGGTTATAATTTTGATGGTATCGAGTTCTCTGTAAAGATTCAGGCCATACAAAAATTCGAGGCACAAAATCTTGGAATATCGGTTCATATTTATGACCTGGAGAAGCTGAAAAGCAAGCCAGATGAGCAAGATAAGGATACCGCCGTTGGACTACTCCATTTTTCGAAGTATGCACGTGAGCGTGATCTTCATGTAAATATACTGCTCTTCTTTGAAGGCGATAATCAGTGTTTTGTTTGTATCAAAGATATGCCCTGCCTCCTTAACTCCCAACTCAATAGACACAAGTGTAAACAGCACGTTTGCTTGAGGCGTCTGAATACTACCTTTTCTGAAGAAAAGTATTTAAAAAGACATCTGAGGGACTGTGAATCCAAGGAACCATACGTGTTGTTATGCCTAAATAAAAAAATCAAGTTCATTAAATTCAAGAATGCTTACCACCAGGAACGATGTCCGTTCATTGTATATGTAGACTTCGAATGTGTTCTTGCCTGTATCATCTGCTGTGAAGAGAACACCTTAGCTTCACATACCACCTTCATGCAAAAGCGCATACCATATGCAGCAGCGTACCAGCTTGCATGTTCATATGATTCAAATCTTAACCACTATGAATCTTATTTCGAGGAAATCCTGCGGTTTAACTGCTTACTGAGCTTGAAAAATTCTCATGGGACGTTGAGAGACTTAACAGCACCAACATTCCCATGGTCGAATTGGAGGAGGATAAAAATTTAACTCTGATGTGGTTAGCTGTCATATATGTGGACTGTCATTAGACAGAAAAGCTAAAACTCCCCGTAGAGACCACTGTCATCATAGAGGTAAGTTCCATGGCGCAGCTCACAACGCAAGCAATTTGAAGTATCACTTACCAAGGCACTTACCCGTCTTCTTTCATAATTTAGGTGGGTATGATGCTCCCTTTCTTGCTGAGTGATTGGTTAATTTCGGCTGGGAGAAAAATCACGTCAGTGTCCTGCCTGAGAGTATTGAGAAATATATTTCAGTCTCTAAACAAAAGACGACAAAAATTATGATCTGCTTCCTTGACATGTTACGTTTTATGCAGAAGCCACTCCAGACACTCGTTGAAACTCTACCTTGGGAAGATATGCATATCATCCGATCTGCATACCCTGATGAGGAAAAGTTTCAGCTTGTGACTAGGAAAGGAGATTTCCCTCATGAGTATCTGGATGGTGAGGTGAAACTCGAATTGACCAGGCTACCCAACATATCGGCATTTACCATTACTCCTACAGGCGATGCCACAACTAGTGCACCTTATGTGCATGCCTGGAATGTCTAGCGACAATTCAGCATTCCAGATTTTGGGTGAATACGTAAGACTACACATGGACACCGATGTGCGCTTGCTTGCGGATGTTTTTGAAAAGTTCCAGAATGTATGTATGGTTACGTACTCTCTGAACCCTGTCTTTTATTACACGGCACCTGGGTTGTCCTTGGACGCAATGCTCAAGAAAACGAGGCACAGCATCGGACTCTTGACTGATGCTGGAATGCTTCTTTTCTTAGAGCAGGGGATACATGGAGGACTATGCCAGTGTGTCTACAGACACGCCAAGGCAAATAATCCATGTATGAATGTGGGATTCAATGCATGTCTCGATTCAAGTTGTGTTCTACCTTTGGATGTGAATAACTTATACAAGCACGCCATGATGCAGCCACTGCCGTTTGGTGGGTTTCAATGGCTGCCCGAAAACGAATTAGAGGGATTCGGTGGAAAAGTATTGGATCTGGCAGCTTATTCTGACGTAGGGTTTGTGATGGAAGCAGACCTCATATACCCTGTTAGTTTGCATGATATGAGAAGCGACTTGCCGTTATGTCCAGAGCAACAAGTTCTGGGAGGGAATACTATCCCTGAACTGATTACCACTGTTGGATACAAGTAAAGGTATATGATTCGTTATCGTAATATCCACCAGTACCCCAGGTTAGGTATGGAGCTAGGTAGAATCACCGGGCTGTCTCCTTCAATCAGTCCACCTCATTGAAGGAGTATATTGAATTAAATACCGAAAAGAGGGCGGGAGCTACTATTGATTTCTAAAAAGACTTTTATAAATTAATGAATAATTCCATTTTCGGTAAAACCATGCAGAATGTAAGAAATGAACGTGATATTATGATTAGGACCGAATGGGATGGGCGTTGGGGCGTGAGAAAGTACACAGCCAGAACAAATTTTCAATTAGAACTTTATTGCTGTGTATATGTTGAAAGTTAAACCCTGTCTGTTTGGGTATGTGTATACTGGACATCTCCAAACACTTCATGAACCGCTTCTGCTATGTGTTTCCTAAAACTCATTTCGTGGAACCAAAGTTACTTTATATGGATGAAGATAGCTTCATCTTCTGAGTGAAGAATTGCGATCCATATGAAGTAATTATGTGTCATGTAATGAATTCCTCACATCGGGATATGCAGCCAATAATCCTTGTTCCTCAGAACAAGAAGGTTATTGGCTTAATGAAATATGAGGCGGATTGATTGCCGATTGCCAGTCCAAGATCCAAAACGTATGCAATAGATGAAGCCACCCAGAGGCGGGATAAGTGTGTGTGTGCGATGTTCCACCGCAACCTCCGCATTTGGTACAGCAAACTAGTAGTCCACCGCGAGATCACGAAGTGTACACTGTGCTGCAGTCTAATGTTAGATTGTCGCCTAATGACGATAAAAGAGCCATTAGTGATGATGGGATAGAAACCGTCCCATACTCACACTACTTACTTGAAACGTGAGAGGGGGTGGGGGACTCTGACGGTATGAATGAGAGGGAGAGTGAGTGACTGGCTGAGTGAGAGCTTGTGCCGTGTGATATGGATTTTTTATAGTAGTGTAAATATTGTATGTGTATGATGTATATTGTGCTCACATGTGTAAGTGCTTATGTGTGTCTGTGTATATGCTTGTGAGTGTGTTTGAGTGTGCTTGTCTGTGTAAATATGTATGCCTGTGTGTAAATACACAGAAGGGCCTAAAACCTAGTACGCCTACCTAATATCGTATAGGATCCCCACGAGCACACCGAAGTGCCGCAGTACGACGTGACATGAACTCGACAAATGTCTGAAATAGTGATGGAGGCAACTGACACCATGAATCGTGCAGGGCTCTGCATAAATCCGTAAGAGTACGAGGGGATCTCTTCTGAAAAGCACGTTGCAAGGCATTTCATATATGCTCAGTCATGTTATGTAAGGAGAGTTTGGTGGCCAGTGGAAGTGTTTAAACTCATAAAAGTGTTCCTGGAGCCACTCCGTAGCAATTATGGACGTGTGGGGTGTCGGATTGTCCTGCTGGAATTGCCAAAGTCTGTCGGATTGCACAATGGACATGAATGGATGGAGGTGATCAGACAGGATGCTAACGTACGTGTCACCTGTCAGATTCGTATCTAGCCGTATCAGTGGTCCCATATCACTCCAATTGAACACGTCCCACACCATTACAGGCCCTCCACCAGTTTGAACAGTCCACTGCTGACGTGCAGGCTCCATGGATTCATGAGGTTTTCTCCACGCCCATGCACGTCCATCTGCTCGATACAATTTGAAACGAGACTCGTCCGATGAGGCAAAGTGTTTCCCGTCATCAACAGTTCCATGACAGTGCTGACGGGCTCAGGCAAGGCGAAAAACTTTGTGTCATGCAGTCATGAAGGGTACACGAGTGGGACTTCGGCTCCGAAAGCCCATTTCGTTGATGTTTCGTTGAATGGTTCGCACGCTGACACATGTTGATACCCAGCATAGAAATCTGCGTCAATTTGCGGAAGAGTTGCACTTCTGTCACGTTCAATGATTCTCTTCAGTCGTCATTCGTGCTGTTCTTGCAGGATCTTTTTCCGGCCGCATCGATGTCGGAGATTTGATGTTCTACCGGATTCCTGATACTCATGGTACACTTGTGAAATGGTGGTAGGAGAAAATCCTCACTTTATCGCCACGTCAGAGATGCTGTACCCCATCGCTCATACGCCGCCTGTGAAGTTCAAACTCACTTCAATCTTGATGACCTGCCATTGTAGCAGCAGTAACCGATCTAACAACGGCGCCATACATTTGTTGTCTTATATACGTGTTGCCCACCGAAGCGCCGTAGTCTGGCTGTTTACATATCTCTGAATACGCATGCCTATACCAGTTTCTTTGGTGCTTCAGTGTATATTCTGCTTATATATTTTCCGAATAAGTAGTATAATATTTAAGCATGAATATACGAGGGGCGTTCAGAAAGTAAGCTCCGATCGGTCGCGAAATGGAAACGACTATGAAAATCCGATAAAGCTTTGCACAGATGTGTTGGGTAGTGTCTCTAGTATAACCCCAGTTAGCATCACGTCGCTCTTCTCATTTCTGAGCTCGCAGTGAGTGCGTAAAGATGTCTAGAAAATAGTGTCTGCCGCCAAGTACGAGGGCCTGGTGAGAAATTTCGCCTGAAGCTATGCAGCTAACATCACATAACTGTCGTGCTGTTTCGTCTTCACGACAATTCTCAGCCGCATTCTGCAATGAAGATGCTCCTGCATCGTTTTCAAATGGAAATGTTAGATTACCCACAATACAGTCCGCAATTGTCTCCCCCTGAGTTTCATCTCTGGTCACATGAACCGCTGTCTTTGAAGACAACATTTTGACACAGACAACGAGGTGTAGGCCAGCGTGGAGAATTAGCGGAAAGCACTGGCGGCTGCCTTCTATGATGAGGCTATTGAAAAGTTGGTACAACTCTATGACAAAAGTCTAAGTCAGAACGGCGACTACGTAGAGAAGTAGCTGAAAGGTGTAGCTAATTGTTACAAGTAAAACATTTCTGATGTTCACTGTGGTTTCAATTTGGCAATCAATCGGAGCTTACTTTCTGAACAGGCCTCGTATATAAGCAGCATCTACTGGAAAAAATTTAAAAACTTGAAAAATATGTGATATATAAAACAGATTAAAAATGGAACTAAAATAATCAAAAAATTAAAAAAACTGCAAATGAAGGAAAAAGAATAGTTTTCCATATTTCTCATTCCTGCACTTCATGTGAGTGTGCGACTGCATGAGTGAATAGATTAATTTTTAAGTTTCAAATACCGCTAGCTGTCCAAGTCATACTAGTTTTAAGTTCCACCTAGTTCATTTTAGCGCAGCTGTTTGGAATAAACATTTTGGGGCCATCCACTTCATTGTATTATTAAATTAATTCAGCTGCTTGAGGTTATAAATGTTTAGTCACCCAGTTCAACGTATAAGTTAAATCTTCTGTTTGGATGGAATTACACTAGTAATAGTATTGTCTGGAAGTTCGAATTCACACACATTTGACCATTTGACAATTGCAGTATCAATTAAAAATGTTTTCAATCAGTGCTATTATTTGTAAAACCGAGAACTGTGAACAAATAAAAGAATTTTAAGAGTAACAAGAACTGTGAATTAAAGAGCAGTATTACTTCGTGTATAGTGAAGCAACAAGATTTGTCGATGTAAAGATGTATTACTACTGTGAATATCTATGTCTAAATGAAAAAAAATTATTCTTTACCATAAGTCTTTGTTGTTATTTCACAAATACCTACCCTTACAACTGTATATAAAGACTGTCCAAGATGCTCAAGATATTAGTTGGAAGCATGAGAGGTGATGTTTAAGATGGAGGAAAACAAAATATAGGTAATGATTGCATCAGACTTCGCCTATCGTGCTGCACGTACAGGTTTTTGGGAATAGGCGGCGCGTGATCGTGTCCTCTTCCAAAGACATGTAGCAAACATGGCTCAAATTCTATCTCCTACCCTTGAAGAAAGCCGTAGACGTAGGATTAGGACAAAGGTACATACTATCTAAGTAGGAGCTAAGTAGAAAATTTGAAAAACACAGAATATGAGGTAAAAAATTCATTTATTTTCATTAACCCAACTTAAAAGTAATTTTACACACTATTTTCACACTTCTTCTCCATGAGCTGATGGATAGTAGGACACCTATATAATTCCAGGTCTTGAATAGATGCAAACTTAAAGATTCTCTCCAGCCATGTAATGTTCTCCTCGCATTTGACGTAGATAGTGGTCTCGGAATGACCGAATATTCATACCCACGTCATCATTTCTTTATAAAGTGTACCAGGATTATCCCAGCGGAGACCAGGAAAGAAACGTGTTGGCCATTCACACTCCTCCATGTACATCCTTGAAAGGCCTTGCTGATGCAATTCTTGCTGAGAATGTTTCTATTATACCAGCGTCTTCTGTGCATGATATGAATGCAACATCTTTAAATATGAATTGTCTACACTCATTATCGTAGAAACCTTGAATGTCGGCAACGACGTTCACACTGCAAGTTGTCATTGTGAAATGCTCTGGGGATGCCACAGTTCTTGCTCATTTATACAGCACGCTGCACAACACCAGTAAGTGGGCAATAGTTAATCACACAGTCATGTAGAACTAGAGCATACGCTGTAGTGTGTTCTGGGAAATTTGATATGGATTCAAATTCGATTCTTACAACTGGTTCTGATCTAAGTATCTCATTCTGCTTAGAACAGTCTATTAGGATGATTGATGCCAGCTCCTTGAATTTCCGTACACTAAGTAGACATTCTTCCTATTCAGCACCTTAATAGTAAGAGGCACAGAACCTTGCATACATGTCAAGTGCTAGATTGTATACATTCTGATCTCACAGTAGGAGTAAGTTATCATACAGATAGAATTCTTAATTCAAGTGTACTCTGGCATTAGTTAAATTACAATTGTCAAATACGGTGAATCATTTGCTAAATTCCCCCTTCTATTGGTCTGAAATGCACGTATGATGAATCTCGGTGTTCCCAGCGGCTTGGAGGTTTTAATAGGCCATGTTTACCTGCTTGCTGTCGGTAGCACCAGGTACTCAAAAATCTCCCGTGAGCAGATATGTACCGGTATTCAGAAAATTTAAAAACTCATCTGCCACAGTGGTGTGTGGCATTCTCCATATAATTTTATTGATGATGATCTGATTCTCCTCTTGAGCTCCTTGAATGTATGAATTGCTTCCTGTTGCACTCCGTACCAGAATAAGCTCCTGTTTTGCATTCATAATAATTCGCTGAATGTCCTCAAAATACCCCATAAGCATTTTTAGAGGTATACATGCAGTAAATCGGCGGTATTTTCCTGCTGTTCGGTGCATAGGCTCGTCTATGTACCATCGTGCGTTTTCTACACCATTCAAATCCGAGGGTGGTTATGAGACATGTTTCAAGGGTCGATACTCTGCCGACATTACGCGTATGATCAATCTCTGCCCCATTAAGTTCATGCCGTATTTCCTAGAACAGTAAGGCCAAAACATTACGTGTAAGCTTTGGTTCCACTGTATGGCTACCATCCATTTTCAAAATCATCCATCCAGATGTATGAAGCTCCTGCATGAAAGAGTTAAAGCGTCTTGCTGCTGGGTGACAATCCTAATTTCATCGTTCTTGTAAAATGTCGTTGAAGCATAAGGTTTATGCGAGAAGTAATCGAGGTGTGTGATTCGCTCATCATATTGCATAGGGTGAGATATGTTGCGCGACGACATTATTGCGAGATTTCAAGCTTACTAATTTAAGAAACACGTAGTTGGCACGTGTTATCACTTTGCGGTTCTGATATAAAGTGCTGTGTTGTGCGCTGTGTGCGCTGCTTTTATACGTTACGCCTATCTTGTCTGAGATGTAGACGTACAATGATTTCCTCAACACAAAAGTCAAGAACTTGGTTATTCTGATCCACAACACGCAGTCCCGGATAGTCCAATTTCTGAACCATCAATGGAAGGTATATAGCGGTGGCAGGACGATCTTATACCCTGTCTCAACTGATGGGAAGAATCAGTAAACTGAAAGAACCAATCTATCGTTGGGATATGAGTTCGCTGCAATGTCACGCTCAACACGGGTTGTATCGACAGGGAGAGTATCCTCTATCTGATCAGGTTTGTAGAATGTACTAGGATCCGCCTTCAAAACCTGTCCCTTGTGAAACCTCTCTGCTTAAAGTTAGTCGATGTATTCACCGTCCTTATTTCAGATTTAAGTGTACTGATGTTTGCACAGAGCTCAATACCTATTCCAGACTGTTTTAAAACTTGATTTAAATCGTCAGTATCGTATGCACAAGGTTCAATTTTCATAATTCGTTTTTATGCGGATGCAGTTTATTGTTAGTCTCTGTGATATTTTGGAAGGCGTTGTATGCCTCCAGTCCAATCAGCGCGATACTCCAATCTCTAAAGCACATAATACAGACGATTGTTCTTTTAAGGTCAGAGTGTATTACATTGCATCTAAACGTCATCTGCGGAATGGATGCTTTATACCTGTCCTTACACATCATTCGTAAACGTTAGGAGGAACATGATGCATGGACGACCACACAGGAATGTATTAAAGTCTTGGTAGGGCCGGAAATTGTAGAACACGTATCTTCTGCCTATGAAATATCGTTGCAATTCTTCTGGGGGTTTCAGGTCGCCGAATGAGTCTAGCAGACGTTCTTTGCAATTATTTTTTTAACAGGTGCCACCCAGTAAGTTCCAGGTTCTCCTGCTACATCCAGATTCACAATTTCGCATTCTCCTGATTTCCACGTAGTTTTCGGTAATGTATTCCGCATAAACACACCTCGGAATGAAACTTCCTGGCAGATTAAAACTGTGTGCCCGACCGAGACTCGAACTCGGGACCTTTGCCTTTCGCGGGCAAGTGCTCTACCATCTGAGCTACCGAAGCACGACTCACGCCCGGCACTCACAGCTTTACTTCTGCCAGTATCTCGTCTCCTACCTTCCAAACTTTACAGAAGCTCTCCCCCAGGCTGTGGCTAAGCCATGTCTCCGCAGTATCCTTTCTTTCGGGAGTGCTAGTTCTGCAAGGTTCGCAGGAGAACTTCTGTAAAGTTTGGAAGGTAGGAGGCGAGATACTGGCAGAAGTAAAGCTGAGAGTGCCGGGCGTGAGTCGTGCTTCGGTAGCTCAGATGGTAGAGCACTTGCCCGCGAAAGGCAAAGGTTCCGAGTTCGAGTCTCGGTCGGGCACACAGTTTCAATCTGCCAGGAAGTTTCATATCAGCGCACACTCCGCTGCAGAGTGAAAATCTCATTCTGGAAACATCCCCCAGGCTATGGCTAAGCCATGTCTCCGCAGAATCCTTTCCTTCAGGAGTGCTAGTTCTGCAAGGTTCGCAGGAGAGCTTCTGTAAAGTTTGGAAGGTAGGAGACGAGATACTGGCAGAATTAAAGCTGTGAGTGCCGGGCGTGAGTCGTGCTTCGGTAGCTCAGATGGTAGAGCACTTGCCCGCGAAAGGCAAAGGTCCCGAGTTCGAGTCTCGGTCGGGCACACAGTTTCAATCTGCCAGGAAGTTTCATATCAGCGCACATTCCGCTGCAGAGTGAAAATCTCATTCTGGACACCTCGGAATGTTGAATTTCTTCCTAACAAACTTAAGGAGACCTCTATTTGTAAGTCGCTCGGGATTAACACAGCGGTCTGGGGCGCTGCAGTCATGGACTGTGCGGCTGGTCCCGGCGGAGGCTCGAGTCCTCCCTCGAGCATGGGTGTGTGTGTGTGTTTGTCCTTAGGACAATTTAGGTGAAGTACTATGTAAGCTTAGGGACTGATGACCTTAGCAGTTAAGTCCCATAAAATTTCACACATATTTGAACTTTTTTTTCTATTTGTAAGTGCCCTGTCTGGTAGGGCTCCTAGGGGGCTTTTTTTGTTTATGAAGAGATCTAGTCCTTTATTGTATGGTTTCAAGTATAGCCTTTTTCCGATGGCTGCTGCCTCCGTCAGGCAGTTATGTCTTCGTGCCTCCTGCAGTTGCTCGCGAGAGTTTTGAGCATTCGTAACCGTCGTGGCAGTAGGCGCAGGACCCACAGTTACTGAACGTACCGCTGAGAGACCTGCAAGGGCAGGAATGAGGAAGGGAACAATTTCACCCGACATCTTGAGAACTGATAGAACCCTGTGTAGTTTAATCGATCTTCTTCAGGCGCTTTGAGCTTCATACAACATTATCAGAATAGAGTTTTTCATGCACCCTTTGGCGGTCATTTTTTCCATTTGCGCCCTACGTTCGGCGGTCATAACTTGGCTGAACTTCTTCACACTCAAGCCCAATCTAACTTTACCTCGTACAGTTTTTCTAAATCCAAATGCTGCAATGCATTGACCTATTATTCTCTGCACTTTGTATTTCGTCTGATCAGTTTGGCATATATTATTTCTCAAATGCGGTCTTGTGTTTTAAAATACGTTCTAATTCACCTACATTAAATTATTGTCTGCACAGAACTAACATTTAATACGACTGTACACTATATAATACGATTGTATACTACACACATAAAAAAAGTTTTGCATCACCCTGGTTCCCAGAATTCCTGAAGATAGACGTTGACTGTGGATATTGCATCACAGACACAGTCCCTTTGACAGTTCAGAGGCCGGCCGAAGTGGCCGAGTGGTTCTAGGCGCTACAGTCTGGAACCGCGCGACCGCTACGGTCGCAGGTTCGAATCCTGCCTCGGGCATGGATGTGTGTTATGTCCTTAGTTAGGTTTAAGTAGTTCTAAGTTCTAGGGGACTGATGACCACAGATGTTAAGTCCCATAGTGTTCAGAGCCATTTGAACCATTTTTGAACAGTTCAGAGATGTCAATAAATCCGCCCAAAGCTGTAAACAACCATGCATAAGCACCGCCTATTACACGGAGGCAGCCGAACGTTTCCAGTCATTCCACCAGGACAGAGGTACACGGCTCGTGTTGTCTCTAGTTAAGCCATGTCTAGACGGTCAATACCACGGTTCGATCTCGTCCGCATTGTTACTTTGTGCCAGAAAGGGCTCTCAACAAGGGAAGTGTCCAGGCACCTCGGAGTGAACCAAAACGATGTTGTTTGGACATGGACGAAAAACAGAGACACAGGAACTGTCGATGACATGCATTGCTCAGACCACCCAAGGGCTAATACTGCATTGGATGACCGCTACCTACGGATTATGGCTTGGAGAAACCCTGACAGCAACGCCACCATGTTGAATAATGCTTTTCGTGCAGGCACAAAATGTCGCCAAATGTTTTTTATTCCAGTCTTTGATCCAATATGAATTCTATAGATGATGACCGGTTTCAGACAGTAATGACCATTGTGGCCTTATCACTTTAGGAGATGGTGTAGAAAAGATCTGAGGATGGTCATTATGGACTGAAACCGGTCAGAATTCATATTGTGATCAAAGACTTCAATAAAAAACGTTTGACAGTATTGGATCACTGTTTGTATACGCGACCATATCGCAGTTGGTGAAACACGATGTCGTATTTCGACTCAAATTGTGCGCAATAGGCTGTATGAGGCGCAATTTCACGCCCGATGTCCATGGCGATGTCCATCTTTCCAACCAAGACACCATGCTGCGTGGTACAGATGGGCCCAACAACATGCCGAATGGACCGCACAGGATTGGCATCACGTTCTCTTCACCGATGAGTGTCGTATATGACTTCAGCCAGACAATCGTTTGAGACGTGTTTGGAGGCAACCCGGTCAGGCTGAACATCTTAGACACACTGTCCAGCGAGCGCAGCAAGGTGGAGGTTCCCTGCTGTTTTCGGGTGGCATTATGTGGGGCCGATGTACGCTGCTGGTGGTCATGGAAGGCGCCGTAACGGCTGTACGATACGTGAATGCCATCCTCCGACCGATAGTGCAACCATATCCGCAGCATATTGGGGAGGCATTCGTTTTCACTGAGGAGAATTCGCGCCCCCCTCGTGCACATCTTGTGAATGATTTCCTCCAGGATAACGACATCGCTCGACTAGAGTGGCCAGCATGTTCTCCAGACATTAAACCTATCGAACAAGCCTGGGATAGATTGAAAAGGGCTGTTTATGGACGACGTGACCCACCAACTACTCTGAGGGATCTACGCCAAATCGCAGTTGAGGACTGGACAATCTGGATCAACAGTGCCTTGGTGAACTTGTGGTTACTATGCCACGATGGATACAGGCATGCATCAATGCAGGAGGACGTGCTACTGCCTATTAGAGGTACCGGTGTGTACAGAACTCTGGACCACCACCTCTGAATGTCTCTGTATGGTGGTACATCATGCAGTGTGTGGTTTTCATGAGCAATAAAATGGCGGAAATGATGTTTATGTTTATCTCTATTCCAGTTTTCTGTACAGGTTCCGTAACTCTCGGAACCGAGATGATCCAAAACTTTTTTAAATGTGTGTATATCTAAAAGCCTGTTATCTCGAACATCGATTGGTCTCATTTTTATTGTGCGATGTTTGATTTAATTATAGTATGCAATTAATTGCGGGAGGGTATCGGTCCACTTGTGTGAGCCAGGAAGATTGAATCGCATCCACATTTGGGTTTTCACTGTTCTGTTCAGGCGTCCCATGATACTAGCCTTTAGGTGAGTGAACGTCGAATAGTGATGTGTTCCATACCGCCCCCATCAGAGTCTTGAAATATCTATTGTAAAACTCGCTGCGATGTGTTTGAAGGTTGTCTGGGCTTCGATTCGTCTCCACCTGCAGCAATCACTCAAACACGTGCGCGACATAATTCCCTGTTTTCGCTTTCACGAGTAATGCTCAGAGATATTTAGAATAAGTATCAATGGCGATTAAAATATATTTGAATCCGTTATCCACATGTGAATATTTTCTCATGTCGACAATATCCGCCTGTCACAGGTCGTCCAATGCTGTTTCGCGCAGTTCGCGAACTACAGTCTCCACACTTGTAGGATGATACCTCTCTCTCTAATCTCATAAATTACTGAAACAACTTCATTCGAATGAGCTGTATTACCAGTGGCAGCTGATGCCATGAGCAGTTGTAGCTGGTCTATTAGCTCGTTGGGGTTGTAATATACATATTGTGGGAGTCGACTGCCCACTACCCGCCAGAGTAGCCGAGATCGGTAATGCGCTGCTTCCTGGACTCAGATAAGCCCGCCAGCTCCAAATCGAATCCGCCCGGCGGATGAACGACGTGGGCTGGTATGCTGGCCAGCCTGTATGTGGTGTTTAGGGGGTTTTCCACATCCGGCTAGATGAATACCGGGCTGGCCCCCACATTCGGCCTCAGTTACATGACTCGCAGACATTTACTACATCTAAATCTACATCGATACTCCGCAAGCCACCCAACGGTGTGTGGCGGAGGGCACTTTACGTGCCACTGTCATTACCTCCCTTTCCTGTTCCAGTCGCGTATGGTTCGCGGGAAGAACGACTGTCTGAAAGCCTCCGTGCGCGCTCTAATCTCTCTAATTTTACATTCGTGATCTCCTCGGGAAGTATAAGTAGGGGGAAGCAATATATTCGATACCTCATCCAGAAACGCACCCTCTCGAACCTGGCGAGCAAGCTACACCGCGATGCAGAGCGCCTCTCTTGCAGAGTCTGCCACTTGAGTTTATTAAACATCTCCGTAACGCTATCACGGTTACCAAATAACCCAGTGACGAAACGCGCCGCTCTTCTTTGGATCTTCTCTATCTCCTCCGTCAACCCGACCTGGTACGGATCCCACACTGTTGAGCAATACTCAAGTATAGGTCGAACGAGTGTTTTGTAAGCCACCTCCTTTGTTGATGGACTACATTTTCTAAGCACTCTCCCAATGAATCTCAACCTGGTACCCGCCTTACCAACAATTAGTTTTATATGATCATTCCACTTCAAATTGTTCCGTACGCATACTCCCAGATATTTTACAGAAGTAACTGCTACCAGTGTTTGTTCCGCTATCATATAAACATACAATAAAGGATCCTTCTTTTTGAAAACTTTTGCACTGTTCTATGGCTTACACTAGATGCAGACAGCTGGAGTACAGTACTTTCGCCCCAGGGGGTTCCGGGTGGCGACAGGAAGGATATCTGGCCACCCTCTGCAACTAACACTGCCAAATCACTTGTAAAAACGGACCCAACGGTGAAGCTGGACAAAGGCCCCAAGAAAGAAAGAAAATTGACTGCTCACTCTTTTTTGCTGAATGTCAATATCATCTCCACTGCTGTTTTCTTCACCATCCAATATAGCTTTTACGATTCATCTGTATTTCACGTTCCTTCAGCTTTTTGAACTCTGATGCAGATCAGTCAAAACCAATATTTCCCGATATATTTCCAGATCTTTGGGCGAATAATTTACAATTTTGTAGGTCTTAGGAAAATAAGGCTCAGCAGACCAGGTGTTCTGTGAAACTTTTTATCTCTGATCTGTATTGTTTTTTCATTCATCGTGGGCTGCGTGCCTAATATGTATGGTTTTTCACCATTGACACCAAATGATTCGTCTATACTAGCGTCGCTGTGATAGTTAATTAAACCAGCACTAGTGTCATCGTCGTCGTTGTGGGATTTCGTTGAGATTTCATCGAGAGATTCAGTAACTGGTTTAAAGGTTTCCCACAGTGTCTGATCCCACTGCAAACGCCCTAACCTCAGCACCCGTAACTTCTCGCGAATAGCCTTCCGCGCCTCAATGACATTTCGTTGTTTACTAACCAGACTTCTGTGCAGTGTGAGGTTTTATACATCCGCTCTTCTTCTTCTTATGCTGCTCCCCCTTCTCGGTAAGAGCTATTTTTCCTTCAGTTAAGTGTCCTACTTCTTCTCAATTGCTTTAACCCGTTCATACAATGTCCCCTTCTCAATAACAGCTATTTCTCCTTCAGTTAAGTCATTTACTTTCTTCTCGATTGCATTTACCCGATCTTTCAGTGTATTGTTCTGTCACAGGAGGATATGACAATATGTCCCTGGTTCCTTGCATACACTTCCTACTTTACGTTCGAGAGTTTGAATTTTCGGGTCCATGTACAAGCGAACGTTTTTTCTACGTACCACACACATCCTATCAAACTGAGTTACCGGCATGAGTGCGAATTTATCCACGGTGATGCGTGTACTGATGCACTCATCTCTTTGCATGGCTATACATACAGCAACTCTTGGAAGTTCCGTCTGTACCTGTCGTCATTCAGTTCTCTTGTTTTATCAATAGCAAGAAACCCATACTGTGAGAGATTCCAACAATCTGCACATATCTTTACAAAATCATTGAATGAAATATCGGTTCCTTCAGAAGCCTGGTAAATATGTTGTAATTTCAGATTGTCCTGTCTTAATGCTATAATTAGATTTTCATTATTCCTCACCAGCTGTTTTGGGATTCTGGAATATGTTTAACTCAGATAAAATACATCAACAGCCATAAGGCGACCGAAACAAAAGTATTGCCGAAATTGATCTAGGTTTTCCGCAGCAACATCGTCAAATATGAACACAGTGTTTGGCTTTACTTTCTCCGGTAGAGTGATATCACTGCTCTCACCGAGTGCCAAGTATGTCACAACGTCTACGATTCCTTCTTGTTCGTAATTTCTGCCGTATCCACTCAAAAGTTGTTTTAAATGAAAAATGCTACAGTGCTTTCGTGAATAACACAGCATCGGTAGGGCATTTTCAGACGTTTTTCTGGCCTTAAATGTATATTTGATCCAGCAATACGACGCGTTTAGCCTTGGCAACATAATTTTATTATTGTTATACATTTCGAATAATCAAGAAGAGAAGTATGAGATATAAAAGGCTGCACTCGTAATCCAACATTTTCCTTGATACTGATTAACGAAACCGAAGTTCGCTCTGTATCCAGTTCACGAAAAAGCTGTGAACACGTTTCGCATTGCTTGGTCGGTTTCCATTCTTTCTTTCTCACAGCTTTCAAGCAGAGAGCTTTTGAAGTTGGATTAACAGGAAATCTAAAGTCAAATGAAAGAAGTAAAACTCCAACAGTAAAAGTAAACAACACGCTCTACATTCGTGTTCATAAAATAAAATCTCGCTTTAACGAGTACACTTAAGAATGAAATGCGATTCCTTATTACTTCAGATTATAATCATAATGATTAGTACATCTGTAAAAGGCTCAAGCTAATATTTTTGATCAAAACACTTTCACAGTAAGCTACTGTTTGGGGCAGTTAAATTGGCGGAAGTGCAGAATCCGCAGAAAGTCCCGAGGCGCCTGACATCATGAATTCGTTCCCTTTCCTTTCCTTTCTCCCCCTCCCTATGTGTAACAGCTGCGGGTTCCGGGTGGTGTCCGTTCTTTCCGATAGAACAGACATCACGCATTCATACAGTTGTCTTCAAGTCTGTGACATGATGATACGTCCCTTTTTTGTATGTCCTTGGGTGTGAAACAACAGAGTTGCAGACATATATGCAAGCAATATATGTGACACACCCATACGCGGACAAAACAGCGGATAGAAAGCTAGTCAATAATAAACGCAAGTGCAGTAGGATCACGGAGGAAACCTACTCCAGAGAACCTTGAGCACGGTACTGAAAGGAACTTCGTTGTGATCTACGGGCGTGTCTGCCATCACGCATTGAGATACGAGCTAGATATACAGTATGTGCGCACTTTGTAACTTGCATTTTCCATAAATAATATTGTCTGCAAAATTAATCACAAAAAGATCAATCTTGGTCTTCCTGCTATTAAAAGACCTGATGTTTCGTAGTTGACACAAACAAAATAACTTTGAGTGAAGCAGATTATAGCGGTGATACTTCATTTGTTTGTTTTATTTATCCTACTGGTCTGATGCCATGACGCAAATTTTATAGCTCCGTACATCAATCAGTCGGTTGTGTGGAAGCAATAGCACTAAAGGATTAGTCCGTTGTTCACAAATGAAGCTCTAAAAGGGCTATGTCACCAGTTAGTGGCGAAGTCCATCTGGTCTCATTTCCATGGCGCGTAGAATCAAGAAACAAGGTATTTGGAACAAATAACGATGCTTAGTGTTCGAGTAGTGACACAAGACATAAAGTGAATCTAGGTTGGGGAGCAGATGGGAGCTCCCTCCTGACTCGTCTGCGGCGAGAAGCACAACTCACATTCTGCCCACAGTCTACGTGCTGCAAATGTAAAACAGTTATGTAAAAAAGAACACCGCGCTAGACTGGTGGAGCGGTTATCAGGACAAGTACGGAAGGGAGAGTGTAATAAAGATAAAAGAGAAACAGATAAAAATAAAACGAGGAAAAAAAAAGAAAAATACCGGGACGGCAGTCGGAGCAGACACAGTCTAGGCCCCATGAGCATATCGCGGACTACATCACTCCCATTGTTCTCATCAGAATCGACAGCAAACCAACACCGACAACGACAATTCAGACATACATGCTGACGTCGCAAGCTAAAGCTGCAGAAATAAAGAAGGCATATGAGGATATTGAACGTGTAATTCGATACGTAAAGGGAGATGAAAATCGAACAGACATGGGGGACTGGAATGCGGTTGTAATAGAAGGAACAGAACAAAAGGTGACAGGAGGATATGGAATTGGTACTAGGAATGAAACAGGAGAAAGACTAACTGAATTCTGCAACAAATATCATCTAGTACAGCTGTTCGAGAATCGCAAGAGGAGGAGGTACTCTTGGAAAAGGGCAGAAGATACAGGAAGATTTCAGTTAGATTATCCCATGGTCAGGCACAGTCTTCGAAATCATTAAGAGTGCGATGAGACTTCCATTCTCAAATGTAGAAGAGAGAGCCTATGGGTGGTAAGAGTACACTGGAGGCCTCTATCAAGGGGAAGACATATATGAAGACAGGATATAGGAAAGATAGCGGATCCATCATGAGAACCAGAACTTAAAAGAGCTCTGGAAGACTTAAGATCAAAAAGGCAGAAGGGATAGATCATATCCCATTATATACCATCTGGCTTTCGAGAAAACATCCTCCACACAATTCCGAAGACTGCAAGAACTGACAAGTGCGAGAATTATCGCACAATTAGCTTAACAGCTCATGCATCCAAGTTGCTAACAAAACTAATATACAGAAGAATGTAAACGAAAACTGAGTGTGTGTTAGATGACGATCGTTTGTCTTTAGAAAATGTGGTTCGCTTTTCGTAAACTCTTTTCTATTATTTTGTTTTATTATTGCTCGCGTAATAACGCATATACGAAAAGGAGCCGCGAAATACCTTTTAGTAATGCTGTGCCATGAATTTCTTTATAATCATTAATTTTCAACAAAACAGAATATATTGGATTCTTATTGTTCTGTATCTGGCTTTCTATTAAAGGAACATTTTTCGTTACTGTAACTCACTATAAAAGTCAACATATCTTCCCTACTTTATAGTTATTGAAAATGAAAATTACTTTGTTATGAAATACTGATGTTACAGTTCACGAAGATTGTTCAACATCAAAATAATTTTTGCAGTGGATTTTTGTTAAGAGTAAAACATCAATAATTACCACGACTAGCACAAGAACATGAGACTATTGTCGGAGAAAAATACGTTTTTACTATAAGGTTTGCCAGACCAGAACTAAGCACAGCAAAATTCCTATTATGCTACGAAGGTAAATTATCTCTTTTGCACTGTTAGCAATATATTATCAGCAGCCCGCGTCAACCTGCAAACACATCATAAAATCTGCTGCGCTGCTCTGCAAGTCCGGAAGCTGAAAAAGATGATTTTATTTCACTATTACCTTCCCGCTTCTTTGCGGTATGATCGATTTCTTTTAATGCAGTTTGAATGCGCCGCGGCAGCGGCTCGTTCGTTCGTAGCGCAGCTCTGCACCACGGATAATATTTAAAGAACTGAAAATTTCTTAAAAGGATGGGATAATATTCCAAGCAAGCTACCACAAACAATAATGCAAGGTTTCATCAGATAACTCTATTCAAAACATTCAAATATGTTAACTAATACACACCTTTTACAATGAGTACGTAATGGCGTACATCTGTTGACCATGACAAAAGAAGACTACATTAGCATTTACTGCAACGTCACAGGCTATCTTACTCGTACAACTCCAAGAAGAAGACAGAGAAATTAATGTTCATTCTGTATTATTTATACTAGTGGTATATTCTTATCTTTGTATGATATTTATCGTCTGTGCGGTTTCAGTACTCGCCGACACAGATATTATCTAAAATAAATAATTTAAAAAAAATACATAATTCCATACAATAACAAAATATGATACACAATGTTCTCTCTTTACTACAAAATATGTCCTTTGCTAATAGACGTTACAATGCCCCCTGGCAGCAATTGACTAACGTTAAGAATGTTCGGCAATATGCTGTCACTAACGTCCGTTTTGTCATTGTCTATCACCTTGTTTGAAATATTCACTGTTTACTTCTTTACTCTTTTGCATTATAGTTTTAATTACACTCTTTATAGTTTTTTCACACTTTGCGAGGTGACCGTAAACCTAGTCCCAGGGTCATTACAGTTGTCTGGCTCCCCCATTTGGGCTACGTGCGGTCAGAAAACCTGGGAAAACTGCGCCGGAGCCATGGTCATCTCACCTGGTTGGTCTTAACACACGGTTTGATTGTTCATCAAAAAAGGTTGGACTTTATCCAATGTTCACAGATAACAAAGGTTATTTATTACCCAATGTTAAACTTTTAGTCTCTCTGTTAAAAATGTACCTTCTACACTCTTTCACATTTGTTCTGTGTCACTATGAAAGTCAATCATACAACAGTTTTACAGTAATGTAATGGATTGTCTCTACACTTACTTACGACAAATGTTCTACCATGGTATGGCATTCGTGTCAGTTTGCTTCACTAATATGACGAACACATATCACATATATCATTGCACAAGTGAATGTTTTGAGTTTATACACAGTAAACTAAAGAAGAGAAAAAAATGTTTGTCACGTAATTTCGTATCCAATAAATCATTTTCATGTTAGTACATTAACAACGTAGTTGGTAATGTTCGGTTGAACGTCAACAATGTCGTACGGAGCGGGCGGCGCGAAGCAATTGTTGCGTAGCGTCGTCTGGAACGTGGCGTGCCAACGTCCGCTGAGGTCGACGACCTGCTCGCAGTAACAGAGACGGCGTGCTGAGGTGGCGCCCGAGCAGTCGCGAACCGCGCCGAACCATTCACCAATGTCGGCGTGTTGCAGTGGTTTCCGCGACCGGCTGGCTGGCGGCACGGCACCCGTCTCTGCTTCTCCGCATGGCTCCCCGTCGTAACGCATGAAATAAATATTCCACAACGGTGTACTGTCTTTAAGGATACAAATTATTAGCTGTGGAAGAAAATGCATTTTGGTTAAAAGCGTTTATTGTTCATTACGCCATCGCTTCGCTGGTATGCACAGTCTGTTTTGGCGTGATAACGGGTCTCTTGTGACACTGGTATTTAGGGTTCGTCATACACACATTGTACTACACACTTTCATTTGTTTTCACGGTCGATTCGCTGCCAAAGCGTCTCTCAACACGCGAAAATGTTTCGGTTCACACACACACAAAATGTTTCCGTTGAGCGATGTTTGTTTGTATCGACTCCGAACGGATCACTAACTACTGTTTTTACTCAGTGTATTGTTCGTTGAGCACTGCACTGTGACAGTTAGTCACTCAACACTTAACTTATACCGCCGTATATATTGGTGCAGGTACAACAGTCATTTTCTGTCCCTACTACACACAATATTCCGTCCTTTCCTAGATTGTTTATGCACACAGTTTATTTTTAATGCATAACAACTGTTCTTAGCATAATCACTCTCATTTACATTGAGTCCATTGTGTTACCCTTGTCATTACACACTTTTAATACTATTACTAGACATATATGGCTCTTTTGTAATTATTTAAAGGTGTGTGATTTTTGGTACATAGCTTTCTTTTCCTTTTTCAGTGTAGCTTGCCAGGTTATCACCCATCTAGCAAACAGATTTTACCATGTGCATGACAGCTTGACGGGCATATTGCTCAATAAATACTTCATTTAGTACTAGTATTATTTTTAACGGTCTGTCCTACAGGACTACAGTGTAGTTTCCGCGTAACTTGATTCGCGTACCGCGTAATTAATATTCAAGAACGTGTACCAAGTACACAGGCTTCCATTGAAGCATTGATACATACAAAGCGTATGTTACACGGAACGGGTTTGTTTTTGACTGAATTCTGCTCCAGTGTCGTTCTCAGATCACTACTGGCAGTAAACATTACATCACATAATTATTTCGTACTACAAAGTCCATTTTTGGCTAATAGAGACTCTCTCTCAGGGTTCTTTAATTCTAACACAATTACATCTGTTACATTACTATATGAGATTTCACCATTAATTGTACTTACTACAAAATGATTCAAGAAATTAATCATTATTTTGTCAACAAAATGATTATTCATTGCTTGAAGAGCATGTAGTATTTTAATAACACTAATTGTCTGCAAACAAAGTCTTCCATTTGCATGCTATTGCTCAGTTTACTGATTCTACTTCCTCAAAATTTTAACTATACACAAATTCTTTCTTAAAACTAACTTACTTATACTCTAAAACACAATTGAAATCTTCTTACTACTACTATTCACATCAGACATGTCACTGAATAAATAATTTTACATCTTTACGTGGATACAGTCCTTTTATTTTCCCCGTCTGGGGATGTGCTAATAAATAGCTACATTCGTGTGGCACCTTTATTACTTCAAAGGGCCCTGTATATACCATTTGCCACTTACTATTTCGCTTTAGGGTGGCTGAGGATTTGGGGTGGTTACGAATAAGCACCATGTCCCCTACATTGTATTTCTGTTTGTTAGTTACACCTCGGTCGTACTTCTTTTTTCTCTTTGCAGCACAGCTGGTTAGGTTGTCCCATATCTTTTTTATCTTTTCCTCCCTTGTTTCTGCCCTGGCTGGTAGTCTCGGTAAAGGCGTGAGCCGTTCATTCTGTGTCTCATTAACCCCTTTCAATATCTCTACCGGTGGGTATCCTGTACTTGAGTGGGGTGTTAAATTGTGTATTTCTACAAATTTAGGTACCAACTCAGGCCATCTTGTGTGTCGGTTCCCTATGTAAATTCTAAGGAACTTATTCAATTCTCTGAACGTTCTTTCGACTAAACTTGCTTCTGGATGGAACCGGGATACCAGAATATGCTGTATACCTTGTTCCATTAGGTAATTTTTCCAAGTGCGACCCGTGAAATAAGTGGCATTGTCAGTCGTTATGGCTTCAGGTTTCCCTACTTGAGGCAAGTATTCTTGATTGATCCGTCTGACTATGGTTTTGGCAGTAGCTGATTTTATACAATAAATTGCCAAGTATTTGGAAAAAATATCGTACATGGCCAGTATATATTTCATACCTCCTCTGGCCATGGGGTAGGGACCTGCTACATCCACAGATACTAATTGAAGTGGCCGGAGTGGAACTATGGGATGAAGTTCAAATTTGGTGGACCTATTGTAGTGTTTTGCTTTCTGGCATATAGCGCAAGTCCTAACTGTTATCTGAATTTGGTGTTTCATTCGGGGAAAGTGACAGTATCTCGTCATGATTTCTGCACACTTCCCGATCCCTGCATGGCCCCATGCCAAGTGCGTGTGCCATATTATGACTTTGACGGACTGGTTAGGTATGCATACTGCCCAGCCGTCTTCTTTCGTGCTAAGTTTATAATACAAAATATTATCCACAATTTTAAAACCTTGCTCGTCTCTATTGTTGACACCATTTTCAATATTGTTAATGATTTTTGCCCACATCGGATCTGACCTCTGTAGTTCAGACATATTTTTACATATATATAGAAAATCCTTCCTGTAAGCATTGTCTCGTACTAAAAGCACTTTATACTCGGCGGATTGTTCCAGCATTTCTGCTAACTCCGGTAATCCTACCGGCAGACGCGACAAAGCATCCGCTACGATGTTATCTTGTCCTTTTATATACATAATCTTTATTCGGTATTCTTGTAAGATAAGCATCCATCTCCTTAGTCGGGAATGGAACAGCTTGCATGACATCAAAAAACTTAACGCCTGGTGGTCACTATACACTTTAATCTCCTTTCCATATAGATAGTAATTAAACTTTTTTACAGCCCAGACTACTGCGAGCGCTTCCAGTTCGGTTGCCGAGTAGGCTCTCTCACAGCTAGTTAAAGTCCTACTGGCAAAGCCGATAATCTTTATTGTTGCCGGGTCGTTGCCTTCCTCCCACTGGAACAGGCACGCTCCCAAGCCATAGGAACACGAGTCCGTCGCAAGACAAAAATTTTTTGATAGGTCCGGGTGCTGCAAAATATTTGCATTCAGCAGGGCGGTTTTAATTGCTTCGAAAGCTTGCTGACATTTGTCAGTCCAAACCCACTGCACATTTTTTCGCAGTAGATTTAACAATGACGCGTCATTTAACAACTGATTAGGTACGAACCTTCTGAAAAAAGACGTAAGTCCAATGAACGCTTTCAATTGTCTCTTAGTTCGGGGGCTCGGAAACTCTCGGATCGCCTCTAGTTTTTTGTTGTCTGGGCTGATACCAAGCGGCGTGATAAGGTGTCCTAGGAATTTAATTTTATTGCGTCCGAATTTTGACTTTTCTAAATTTGCTGTCACACCTGCTTGCTTAAATTTCTCTAATACTCTATGCAACAATTCCATATGTTCGTCCCAAGTAGCAGTAGCGATTACAAGGTCATCAACATATACTGTGATTTTTTCTAACAAGTCTGGACCCAGTACCGTGTCTAGAGCAGTAATAAATACTCCAGCACTTACATTCAATCCGAAGGGAAGTACCTTGAATTGGTAACTTCGCCCTCCGAATATGAAGGCTGTGTACTTCCTTGATTCTGGTGTAAGTGGGATTTGCCAGTATGAACTTTTAAGATCGACCGAGGTCAAGTACTCCACTCCGTGGAATTTTTGTATCTGCTCATCTAAATTTTCTGGGCGAGTTCTGACGGGTATAATAATTTTATTGATATCCCGTGCATCTAACACTAGCCGGATTTCTCCATTGGCTTTCGCCACTACTACAAGAGGACTACTGTATGGGGAGAGAGAGGGCTCAATGATATCCCATTCTAACATCTTCCGAATCTCTTTAGCCACTACTTCCCTCCTCGACCAAGGGATGGAGTAAGATGCGCGACAGTATGTTTTGTGGGGCATCACCTCTATGTGATAGTGGTACCCTTTGACTATTCCTGGTCGGTCGGTAAATACCATGTTATATTCTGATAGCAGCTGCGTCAACTGTTGCTTTTGTATGTTGCTTAAACTTTCAGATTCCTGTACTTTGGTTTGAAATTCATCAACATTTGGTTCAAAATTTCTATCTGCTATATTCGGATAATAGAGATCCGTCACAGGTGAATAATCATTGAGTTGTAGTACCCAGGGGTTCCTACATTTGATATTAATTCGATTACAACATGGCACAAGTACCTCCTTCGATTTCATCATAGACAACTCAATCCTTCTACCTTTATTAACTATGCTTAGTTTTCCCGAGGAGAGGTCGATCACTGCGTCCCTCTCACGGAGAAAATCTACTCCCAGAATGCAGGCCACCTTTAACCCTTTAACAATGAGGAACGAGCTCACTATGGCTTCGCCCTCCTTACAAATCTCCACCTGCACCTGGTACTTAACTAACTGGCTCTGTGCACTTATAGCTCCAGACACCTTGCAATTATTAACCGGGAAAGTCGGTATGCTACGTCCCTTCCCTAGCGCTTTAAACAACTCTGTACTCATTACACTCACTGAGGCACCTGTGTCAATGATTATATTCACTGCAACATCATTGATTTTCGCTTCTATTATGGCTTGCACATTTTCGTTGCTATCTTTCTTACATTCATGCGGTTCGGTCAGTAGATCTTCATCCATACCGATACCGTCGTTGTATCGCAGCATATGTACTCTAGGGATATTATTGTCATTCGTGTTGCTCTCACTCCACCCCTCGGCCAGCGATGGAGAGCATATCGAGGCCGATTCTAGTTTGTTGGATGGCTTGTTTGCGAGGTACTTGGTTCAAAATGGTTCAAATGGCTCTGAGCACTCTGGGACTCAACATCTTAGGTCATAAGTCCCCTAGAACTTAGAACTACTTAAACCTAACTAACCTAAGGACATCACACACACCCATGCCCGAGGCAGGATTCGAACCTGCGACCGTAGCAGTCCCGCGGTTCCGGACTGCAGCGCCAGAACCGCTAGACCACCGCGGCCGGCCGAGGTACTTGGACGGCTATTGTCCGCGACCTCTACTATATTTACGTTTTGGTTTGTGGGCCGCCACGACGGCGCAATAGGCGCGTTTTGCAGTGGTGGCCTGTTGTTATCGTACCGGTCATTACCCTGCTGCTCTGGGCTTGGTCGCTGATTCTGATTCCAATTACTATTACCGTCATTGTAATTGCTATGCCACTGACCTCGCGCATTTTTCCAGCGGTTGGTCCCTGGCAGTCCGGAATCATACCGGTCGTCAAATCGACGCTTTTTATTATGGGACGGTTGACCATACCCGTTCTGACCTCTACCATTATTACAATTTTGCGAATGCTCTTGCCGCTTGTTACCACCCCCACCATTTCCATGGTTGTGGTTTTGTGCACTACTATTTCTGTCATGTTTACAACCTGATCCATTATTCCGCGAGTGATCACACGCTGCTTTTGCGTCTTCCTGGATTAAGTCTATTGAATCTAGAACAGACAGGAAATGTTCCATGTCGCTTTCTGGTACGTGTATCAATTTCTCTTTGATATGAAGGGGTAAATGTGATTTTAGGAGTCTTATTATGTCTCTTGGTGAGATAGGCTCGTCCCAGTAACGCGTTTTGTTTATGTACTACTCAAAATACCGTCTCAGATTCCTAAGACGGGGTGAGTACGGTTCGGGATTGTACACTTCTTTTCTTAGCCGCTCTTGTACTCAAGGCGACCAGTATTTCGACAAAAATGCCCTCTCAAACTGTTCGTATGTCATACAGCTGTCTGCTACTTCCGTAGCCCACAATGCTGCATCACCCTGAATGTATGACATTACGTATTGAATCTTCTGTGCTTCGTTCCACATACTAGGCAAGATATTTTTAAAGCTTTTTATGAATACTACTGGGTGTACTGACTTCTGTTCAGTAGTAAACGTTTGAAATTGCCTATTTTTTATCAAACTTTCTTCAACTAATATTTTTGGACTGTACTGGTTTTGGTTTGTTCCTGGGACATTGGCTGTGTGCTCCGAACAGAAGCTACAGCTCTTCGCATTATCGCCTAAAGATTCACCATTGTTGCGTCGCGTATAAGTTTGTGCGTTGCCAAAAACATTGGCTGTCGGCGACATAGTTTCGTGTTCAAGATGTTTGCTACTTTGTGCTAAACCTTTTTCCAAGTCGGATATCCGTTTGTTAATATTCACTTGCCACTGCGAAATATCCTCACTGAGTATTTGTTTGATGGTTTGCACGTCGTTCTGTACCTGACTATTTACTGCGGTACTGAACGATTCGGAATCTCTATCTGCTATGGCTGCTTGTACCTTAGAATTAATATTTTTTTCAATCTCACTCTCCTTCACTTCTAGCCATGAGTTGAATTCGGTTTCAATTTTAGTCGCTTGTTCGTTCCACTTCTGCTCTACAAGCTGTGTGGAATCTACCTCTAGCTCTTCTAACCGGTTGGCTAAAACACCTATCTCGTCTACCCTGTTAGTGTTTGCTACATGCAGGTTGTTGACCTGTACAGTCAACTCCTGCACGGCCTTAGGTATCGACTCATAATTCTGTTTCATACAGGCAATCTCTTTTTTCATATTTTCTAACGATTGCACGAGTTGCTGGTCCCGCTCAGCTTGCTGGCGATCTCGCTCCGCTTGCTGGCGATCCCTCTCAGCCTGCTGGGCAAGTAAATTTTCTGTTAACTGGCGATCTCGCTCAGCTTGCTGGGCAAGAAAGATCTCAATTTTTTCGTCTTTTTCAGCTTGTTGTTGCGCAAATTTTGCCTGGCAATCCAGCACGCGCTCTAATATCGCCTGAAGTGAATATCCACCAGGCAGATTACCACTCTCTGGTTCCTGCTTTTCTGGAGGTGGTGCAATTTCTTTATCTACCTCTCCTTGAGCACTGGTGGGCGGTGGCATCACTTCCTGTGCCCCTGCCCCCACATTTTCGCATGGTATATCCTCAAAGAGAGTACTTGTACTGCTTAATGCACCAGTTTCTACATTTCCTGCACTAACTAATGGCTGTTCCTCAGTATCCATATTGCTCGGACGTTGACTACGCAATTTAACCATATTCATAAATTACCTACTCGAACACAAGACCTGACAGTTTTTTCACTTGCACACAAAATATGTTAATTTATCTACAATACACTGCACACTAAAAATTACTATCTACAATCAACTTTGTCCTGTCACAAACACTAACATCAAACTACACACACGCCACTAGCGATATGAGATCACTTCACTGGAGTTAAGCTTCTACAAACAGGACAACTACACTGTAGTCTTACCCTTTATTTATCTGATCTCGGGGTTCGGCTGCCCCCGGATTATGTAGTCGTTACAGTTTCTCAGTACTATCAGGATCGTTTCCTCAGACTCGCTTGCAGTGGTGCGTTTTTTCATGAAAAATTTTTGTACATTCATTAATACATGGCATTAATCATGATACACATACATACATTTATCACTAAATACATACATACATACATAACAATAGACACTGAAATGAAATTACATGAACATTTATTTTCGTGGCCACTGCAAATTCGGGCCCCGCGTTTTTGGGCGACAGTTTCGCTTTTCGGAAACTCTTTTCTATTATTTTGTTTTATTATTGCTCGCGTAATAACGCATATACGAAAAGGAGCCGCGAAATACCTTTTAGTAATGCTGTGCCATGAATTTCTTTATAATCATTAATTTTCAACAAAACAGAATATATTGGATTCTTATTGTTCTGTATCTGGCTTTCTATTAAAGGAACATTTTTCGTTACTGTAACTCACTATAAAAGTCAACATATCTTCCCTACTTTATAGTTATTGAAAATGAAAATTACTTTGTTATGAAATACTGATGTTACAGTTCACGAAGGTTGTTCAACATCAAAATAATTTTTGCAGTGGATTTTTGTTAAGAGTAAAACATCAATAATTACCACGACTAGCACAAGAACATGAGACTATTGTCGGAGAAAAATACGTTTTTACTATAAGGTTTGCCAGACCAGAACTAAGCACAGCAAAATTCCTATTATGCTACGAAGGTAAATTATCTCTTTTGCACTGTTAGCAATATATTATCAGCAGCCCGCGTCAACCTGCAAACACATCATAAAATCTGCTGAGCTGCTCTGCAAGTCCGGAAGCTGAAAAAGATGATTTTATTTCACTATTACCTTCCCGCTTCTTTGCGGTATGATCGATTTCTTTTAATGCAGTTTGAATGCGCCGCGGCAGCGGCTCGTTCGTTCGTAGCGCAGCTCTGCACCACGGATAATATTTAAAGAACTGAAAATTTCTTAAAAGGATGGGATAATATTCCAAGCAAGCTACCACAAACAATAATGCAAGGTTTCATCAGATAACTCTATTCAAAACATTCAAATATGTTAACTAATACACACCTTTTACAATGAGTACGTAATGGCGTACATCTGTTGACCATGACAAAAGAAGACTACATTAGCATTTACTGCAACGTCACAGGCTATCTTACTCGTACAACTCCAAGAAGAAGACAGAGAAATTAATGTTCATTCTGTATTATTTATACTAGTGGTATATTCTTATCTTTGTATGATATTTATCGTCTGTGCGGTTTCAGTACTCGCCGACACAGATATTATCTAAAATAAATAATTAAAAAAAAATACATAATTCCATACAATAACAAAATATGATACACAATGTTCTCTCTTTACTACAAAATATGTCCTTTGCTAATAGACGTTACACCAAGTTGCTAACAAAACTAATATACAGAAGAATGTAAACGAAAACTGAGTGTGTGTTAGATGACGATCGTTTGGCTTTAGAAAATGTGGAGGTACCACAGAGGCAATTCTGAGGTTGCGGTCGATAATGGAAGCAAAATTAAACAAAAATCAAGACAGGTTCAAAGGATCTGTCGACCTGGAAAAAGTGCTCGACGATGTCAAATGGTGTAAAATGTTCGAAATTCTGCGAAAAAGGGGGTTAAGCTATGGGAAAGACGAATAATATTCAACGTGTACAAGAGCCAAGAGGAAACAACAGGAAACAATAAGAGTGGAAGTCCAAGAACGAAGCACTCGGATCAAAAAGCGTATAAGAGCGGTATGTAGTCTTTGGTCTCTACTGTTTAATGTATGCATCGAAGAATCAGTGACGGAAATAAAAGAAATGTTGAAGAATGGAATTTAAATTCGTTGTGAAAGGATATCAATGATACGATTCGCTGATGACACCGCTATCCTGAGTGAAAGTGGAGAAGAATTACAGTATCTGCTGAATGGAATGGTCTAATGAGTGGAGAATATGGATAGAGACTAAATCGACGAAAGACGAAAGTTGTGAGTAGTAGCAGAAATGAGAACAGTGAGAAACTTAGTATCAAGATTGATGGCCACGAAGTAGATGCAGGTAGGGAATTTTCCTACCTAGGCAGCAAAATAACCAATGACGGACGGAGCGAGGCTATAAAAAGCAGACTAGCACTGGAAAAAATGGCATTACTTGCCAAGAGAGGTCTACTTTAATTTAAGGAAGAAAGTTCTAAGAATATACTTACGTTTGAAGCATAGTATTTTGTCGTAGTGGAACACTGTGGGAAAACCACAAAAGAACAGGATCGAAACATTTGAGATGTGGTACTACAATAGAATGCTGGAAATTAGGTGTAGTGATAAGGTATGAAATCAGGAGGTTCTCCGAAGAGTCGGAGAGGAAAAGAATATATGGAAAACAGTGACAAGAAGAAGGGGCAGGATGGTAGGAAATCTGTCAAGACATTACTGGATGACTTCCATGGTACTGGAGGGAGCCGTAGAGGGTAAAAACGATAGCAGACTGTAATACGTCAAGCAGGTAATTGAGGACATAGGATGCAAGTGTTACTGTGAGATGGAGAGGTTGGCACAAGAGAGGAATTTGTATCGCATCGAACCAGTCAGGCTCAAAAAAAAAAAAATCCCAGGAAGAGCATGAAACATGTCCGGCTTTTTCTTCAGCATCGGCTAGTACCGAAGTTAAGAAACTCTTAACCCCTGCATCCATCAAAGCACTGTAACACGAGGATATGTGCCGCCATTAACATGGCAGCACAACTATGTGGGTGGGGTGGGGAAGAGGGGGTGTCGGATTACGGGGGTTGTGGCATGGATTAGATAATTGTGTGCAACACGGCGCCTCCATTAAACCGTCGATTCGCTCCGAGATGAGCGCAAGTAGAAACGCCACAGAACAGTGGTCTCCTCGATGATGTGTTCATCTATATCCTGAAAAACACTGTGAAACTGCGTTTCACAGGGCATTTTCTGTTTTACTAATTGTCTCGCATTCTTCCCACTCAATTCGCGTATTGAATATAGAACTAAAGTTTCCTTAAACATCTCTGTACATACTGTAATTTGGAATTTGTCTTCGCAGTCGATACCAGAGTGACACTTAGAGATTCGTAGTTCATTTCTAGACTTCTCACTCGAAGCTGATTACTTCTTTAAGGGAGAAGTAACCCACCATTCCTTCTTTCAGCTGCAATTGACCATCTGTCGAGGGTGTATCCTCAGGTCAGAGCTTACTATGCCAATTAGTTGGTTCGGATATCAGCCATCTCAATATCATGGATTTCCATATGACTTGAAGTCCGGAGGAAGACAACTGAGCAGCCAGGGTGGCTGACATCACGTAGAAGGTGGTGGTTAGTGAACACTCTCCGGCAATGATAGTAACACCGATAAACAGCCAGCAGTCTGTTTATTGATTTGCTATTTTCTCTTATCCTGTAGGATATCTATATACGAGAGCAGGCCAAATGTTGTATATAAATTGTTATATATACAATACATACGGCACACATAACGCAAAATTTAAAATATATTAGTGTGACTAGGGATTATGGTGATTAAAGGAAACAAAAATCTATCCACGCTAAAAAAATTCTACGTACTACCGTTTAGCCGTGTGGCGCGTAAACATGGGGTGACTCAAAAGGTCGCTACAGCCTCAATGTGTTATAAAAACAAACTAATTAAGATATTCCTATTTGAGTTATGTGATCGACAAACTTACAAAGTTTTGTTTGTGTGTAGAAAAGGCTCAGTGTGTGGAATCATTTACTCAGACCAAATCGGACACTCAGCTTGAAAGGAAATTCCAAATACGTTATAGGAAGCATCGACAATCCCGGACGTCGATTCGCTGGTGGTAACGGAATTTCATGCAGACAATAAGCGTTGATGTGAAACATTATACTGGATGACCTGGACCCACTAAAGCCGACACGGAACGGATACGGTTGGCTTTTCATCGCTCAACGCAGAAGTCTGTTCAGAGGGCGACATAGGAGCTACAAGTCCTTAGGATGACCGTACACCGCGTCCTTTTGGAAACGCTTGCGGATGTATCCAAAACGGACTGCAGCTGTAGCACGAATTGAAACCAGACGACAAAACACAATCGATGCAATTCGTTGTGGACTTTTTGACTGCCTCGAGGAGCATGAAAATTTTCTAAACCAGCTAACATTTGCTGATGAAGTAACATTCTGTGTGAGTGGAAAGGTAAACAAACACAATCTGGGGCACGAGCGATCTGCATACGAAAAAGGTACGCAGCAGCCAAAAAGTGAATGTGCTATATTGTTTGACGGTTGATAGCATTGTGGGACCATTTTTTCTCGGAAAAAACAGTTAATCCCAACTATCACCTTGATGTACTGGAGCTGTATGCGTTACCACAAGTGACTGACCAGCAAGATGGTGCACCGCCACATTGGGCTGCGGCTGCGTGTGAAGCTCTAGGCCAGGTGTGTCCAGATCGCCGGATTGGCAGGGGTGGTCCGATTCCCTGGCCTCTTAGGTTGCCTGAAATTACACCGATGCGCTTATTTCTATGGGGGGATGTCAAAGAGTAATCGCCCGCCAACCATGCCAACGCTTTAAAGAACCGCAGTGCTGCTGCCATTGCAACATTTCATGTAGGTATGGTGCGCCGAGTGTGGATAGCGTTTGAATACAGATTGGATGTTGTGCGTTTCACCAAAGCCGTGCGTGTTGAAACTGAGAGAATGGCAAAAAAACTTTGTGAGACAGTATGTCACATAAGGCAAATTAATTTGGATGTTATAACATATTAAAGTTGGACCGTACCTTTTGAGACACTTTGCATATCTTCATCCGAAGTATAGAAGGTAGCTACTCCTCTACTGTACGACACAGAAACTGTTATTTGCAATTCTGTACTAGAGTCTACAATACAGCACCGCACTAAACAGCATTACACTACCGCACTTGGTATCAGAAGTAAAACTTGGTTTCCTCGTTTTGTCTGGATTGTTAGCCCCGGGTCCGCTGACGCACTACTCATGATTCACTGTACCTGTTCTGGCATGCTACAGGAGCAATACTACCATGGGAAGTGGCTGTCAGAGTCTCATGAAATCCTTCGTGGTTCTCCTCGATACTCATCGCCTCGCTGCCTCCGGACGTTCGATGTCGTTGAGTATTTTGCCACGTTGCGTCTTTATAACAATGTATGACCTCTTCTTGATCTCGGACATGTAGGCTTGAAGTTAGAAGGCTGAAATTTTGACTGTCAGTAAGTTTGTAATTAGACTGATGATTAACTAAGACGTTTTTGTACTGGTCAGTAACGTATTGTGTACTGGCGCATTTCCAGACATTGTGATCCAGGGTGCCGATTGTTCCACATTCACATGTGTCTGTTGTGCATTGAAGTATTTTTGATAAGTAGCTCGCATATGGACCTTGTCCCAACAGGTAGTGTATTGGTTCCTTGGTCTAGAAGAACTACGACATTCTTGATATTTCTTTTATATTTGGGCGCAACTTTTTCTTCCTATCTCTGCCTTTTACCAGATTTCATGCCATTCTTTGTCAGTGTGTGCCTTTTATTCCTTTTTCTATGTGGATCTTGTGCCCAGTATCTCCTGTACCATTTTGAGACAATGTTATGTTCACCTCTCTCTCATGGCTAGACCCAATGTTGTTCTGAACCAACCTAAGGCGCAGGAGTACACCTCTGCCTTCTTACCTGAGCCTGTGCTGTTTTACCTTTCTAGCTACGAGGATCACTCCAAAAGAAATGCACACTATTTTTGTAAAAATACAGTTTTCATTCTGCGTGTGTGAAAGTGTTACAGTGTGCAGATACATCCTTCCCGCTTGTTTTCAAACTTAGTTCAACCTGTTCCTGTGAGTGGCGCCGTCACACAATGTCTTCAAGATAGCTGCTACACTTTACTTTCGTTAGAGGCAACGTGCTGTCATAGAATTCCTGTGCTGCAAAAACGAAACATCCACAAGAGGTTGAGAAAGGTGTATGGAGATGTTGCTGTCGATCGCAGTACAGTTAGTCGGTGGGCAAGCAGGTTACGTGATCAAAGCGGGCACGGCAATATTGAGGATTGTTCTCGCAGCGTAAGGCCTCGTATTGCATACACTCCTGACAATGTGCAGAGAGTTAACGAATTGGTGACTGCTAACAAACGCATCACAATGAACGAATTGTCATGCTACGTTGGGATAGAGAAAGGAAGTGTTTGCAGAATACTGAAAGTGTTGGCGTTAAAAAAGGTTTGTGACAGCTGGGTTCCCATGATGTTGACAGTGGCTCACAAAGAAAGAAGGAAACGGTATGCAGCGAACATTTGGAACAGTACGAGAATGGTGGAGATGAATTTCATGGAAGAATTGTGACAGGTGATGAAACATGGCTACATCATTTTTCACCAGAGACGAAGAGGCAATCAGTGGAGTGGTATCATGAAAATTCACCCTAGAAAAAAAATTCAAAACCACACCTTCTGCTGGAAAAGTTACGGCTACAGTGCTTTTCGATTTCGAAGGACTCTTGCTTGAGGACATTATGCCAAGTGGAACCACCATACATTCTGATGCTTATGTGACGACACTGAAGAAACTTCAAGCTCGACTGAGTTGTGTTCGACCACATCGGCAAAAGCAGAATGTTTTGCTGTTGCATGACAATGCACGGCCACATGTCAGTCAAAAAACCATGGAAGCGATCACAAAACTCGGATGGACAACACTGAAACACCCGCCTTACAGTCCTGACCTGGCTCCATGTGAATATCATGTCTTTGGGAAACTGAAAGACTCTCTTCATGGAAAAAGGTTTGAAAATTATGACTCCCTTGTGCACGCTGCCAAACAGTGGCTCCAACAGGTTGGTCCAGAGTTTTCCCGTGCGGGTATACAGGCGCTGGCTCCAACATGGCGTAAGGCAGTTGAGAGGGATGGAAATTATGAGGAGAAATGAAAATATTGTTCCTAAAGGATGTATCTACACACTGTAAAACTTTCATACATGTAAAATAAAAGATGAATTAAAAAATAGTGTGCATTTCTTTTGGAGTGACCCTCGTACATGAACCCACACCCTCGACACGTAGTCCAGAAAAGCGATTAAGATTTTGCTGTAGTGGAATGTTCTTATAGCATTTAGAGGAGGCTGGAAGCTTAATTGGTCATTTTATGCTATTTTTTCAGAATTTTAACGCCTCTCTAGAAACAGATCTTCACTTATGTACGAAAGTTCTGAGTTTCGTCGATGTCTGTGTCAAAGTGCCTATGTAGACCTACTTTGTTTTCCTTCCAAAGTTGGTCATTTATTTTGATTGTTGGGTTGCTTAAACTTTATAATGTTTCTTTTAGAAAGATATCTAATGTTTGGTGCACTACTATCTCTAATACATTTTCTTCATACCAATTGCTGAGTGTCTGAAGAATTTCCCTACACTTGCTTCTAATTTAGCCATTGTGTTGGCAGATACTATGATCAGCACATCATCTGCATAGGCGATATAAGTAAGGTATCACGGTTCAGTTTTGGGCTCTGTTATTTTTGCAGCGCTAGCAGAACTACTGGAAACATGGTCCACGAACTCCTATTGCCTGAGGCATTGCAACACTGCAACAGACTGCAACGCAATGGCATCTCCCTGACTTGTAGAATAGCTTGTTGAACTTGCTACACTACAGCAGAATCTTACTACTTATTCGTAACTATCAGCTTCTGGCACTGGTACGACACGAATTTTATAGTCGTGTCATGTTAATAGAGATTCGCCCTTATAATGTTTAGAGAGAGATCATCAGCGGAAAACACTTACGTTACAATCAGCAAAATTCTCTTACGCCATTGATGTGTGTTGTTGAAGTTTAATTATTTTTTTGAAGGACAGGCCAAAATGCAGATTTGTAGGAATATGAAAAAGAATGCAGATGTGTCTAAATAATCAGCTGCCTGACGTTAAGGTAACAGATTATTCAAAAACCTTCTTTTGAGCATTTATATACTCTGTACTAAAGGGATCGTGTTCTACTGGAGATATAGGATATTCTGAGAAATGACTGCCATTAACACGGTTATCATTGGTTTAACTACCTCCATAATTTTAAAACTAGAAATTATACTTGTCTACAAACAAACTTTTGCTGTTTACCAAAGAGTCGATGTAATGTATGTGCTCTGACCACCATCACTTCCGCTACTCCCCCCATTCCCACCTTCCCCACTTCCACCCCGATGCACGACAGCTTGCAAGCTCTTTAAGGCGCAGTCTTGAATTATTAAACTTGTCTGTAATAGTTACTCACTCCCCGACGAAACTGGCACTCGCAAGACCTACAATGTCTATTTGTGTGCCGTATACGCCACGGCCCGTCTCTCTCGTGGGCCTCGAGCGTCGCGCAATCGGCGCGCGGATGCCACATACACACACACACACACACACACACACACACACACACACACACCATGTACTCAATTCGCCCGCTGCTTTGCTTGCGGCTGACGCGTTGCAAGATGGCCTCTGGATGGCCTCTGGACGAGACAGCACACACACACTCCGGTGACATTCAATACCCTCAGACTGATGTGTCAGCAACTCTTCCGATGGCTTCAGTTCAGTGTGCCAGTGTATGAAAAAGAAAGAAAAATGAAGCAAAAACAAAATCTACAATATGACTTCTGCAACCGCTATTGTTCTTCTAGCGAACATTAATAAAACAGGTGGTTCGTTTTCTCATGTATCGCAACGTAATGTCCAATCATGACTCAGCGTGGGTCACCGTCTACACTGGCTCCCCCTCTGATACAGACGGTAGTTGGGTTTTCCATCGCTGATTAAACGTATCTTTCAATGAAACCTCCCGCATCGAAAAATGTTATTTTTATAAACAAATGCTTTGCCAACCTTTCGTATACTGTAGTGCTGTAATGTTTACACATTACAGACGAACTGAATGTAAGAAGTACTTTGTCGTTGTGTCGCATCACATAGCTGAAGTACCGAATGGGGATATGCAATTAGTATATTTACTCTTCGACTCTCAAGCCTGCATTCAGAGCTGTACATTAACAGTCAGACACAGTAGTATGGAAAGGTTTCCAAATGCAAAATGCGTATCTGCTCCAACATCGACAGCAACCATATCCCAGTACTCTTGCATTGACACATAGGTGCCTGTGGGAAACCTCTTGCACTCTTATCAAGTAACACGTGTAGTCAGCGAATTTCCCATGTTAAACGGAGTAGTCATACTGATTCCTACCACAATATGCAGAATACCTCAACACTTTTTCTTCTTCTGGTTTTGAGCTATTTACAACACAGGGTGCGTTCAACAGAAGTGATAGCCACCTATGGGATGACGAAAACTTCAGCAATATTATTGTTAGTATTTTCAGCTATGTTCCTCAGTTGCTAATAATAACTTCCTTCTTCTGCATTTGAAATTTGTACTTGAATATCAGACATGTTTCGCCTATTCGCGTTTCGCATCTTCAGTAGTATTCATTTTTGTGTCCTGTTTATGAAGCCATTTATTGTTTTATATGTGCTAACTGAACATGGTATAGGTTTCTTCCAGTAAATATTTCTTTGCCCATAACCTATACTGTAGAAAACTACACATGTTTGCACTGCACTGCCATGGTTCTTGTTTTCTGTTTTCTATTAATTAGTGTATCTACGCACAAGCATGGAGCCGGTTGAAGTGACCGAGCGGTTCTAGGCGCTACAGTCTGGAACCGCGCGATCGCTACGGTCGCAAGTTCGAATCCTGCCTCGGGCATGGATGTGTGTGATGTCCTTAGGTTACTTAGGTTTAAGTAGTTCTAAGTTCTAGGGGACTGATGACCTCAGAAGTTAAGTCCCATAGTGCTCAGAGCCATTTGAACCATTTTTTGAACCACAACCATGGAGTAAGAGTAATGAAGATACAGTATGTGTTGGGAAATCAAGAAACGTCAGTGAAATGCAGAAGAAAAGGTGTGAGACAGTCCCTGTTATCGGGCGGAAAGAAATTGAAAAGCTGGAAACAACCTTTAGTCAATGAGCACTTGAACAAAATCGACGAATAATGATTTGATATTGTTAAGTGGAAGAGACGTTGAGTACCACGAAGATCCAGCGATAATTTTGTGAATTGATCTTGTGGAAAAAGGTAAGTGTTATGAGGTCGAAAAGGAGAATTTTTTTGTGCGTGGAATAAGTGCAGTTGTCATTAGAACGAGCCAGGAAGATAGTGTAGGAGAAAATGAGAAGAGAAACATTAAACAGATTGTTGGCTCTGATGAAGATGTCCGTATTCGTCTAGATTTATTTTTGTAGGTACGTCAAAAGCGGTGGAGCACTGTGCAAGAAGCAATGGAGCTTGATGAGGTTTTATTAGCAGACGTGAAGGAATGTTTCAATGTGAGGTTTTAGTAGACGTGATGGAACACTGCCGTATGTGGATGATTAATGAGAATACAATACAGCGATTTAAACGAATATTTTTCGAGTTGATAAGTGTGTGGTGTGACGTTTTTATACATCCTCACGTACGGTTGAGAGGAAGGGAACTAAACTTCTGTAAGTAACCATGGCGAAAACGAAAGCAGAAGAGGGGTTAAGAAAAAAAAGATTACACTAAATACGGCCACACTGGAGAAAGGAATGAGTTAAAGTTTTGGATCCGCACTAAATGAGAGCCAGACCACGAACAACGGTAAAATGTGGCTAAAGGTAACAAGCAAAGGGCGAAATAAGGAAAGGGAACACTGAAGTAAAAGATGTAAAAAACAAAGTACATTATCGTATTGTTTATTTCACGTATGTGTCGAGAGGCGAATTTTGCTTGTGTTTATGTTCCAGAGCAGCGAACACCATAATTTTAGAGAACACAGAACCCACTATAAGAATAATGAACGAATTTATAAGATGAAAGGAAGATGGAAAGATGGAAGATTCAATTCAACGAATCTAAAGGTCAGAAGACAATATAAAGGGTGTAAATGGTAAAGTGCATAGTCTTGGGCGAATTGTAATATACAGCAAATGTGCGGGTAACTGAGATAATTTGTAGTGCATGAAAACAAAAAAGAACTGCGTAGAAAACTGACACTAGTGCAAACCTTACCTGGTAATTAACTATCACAAATTAAAGTAAATGTTAAGATGTACACTGCACTGAATTAAGAACTAATATGAATGTAAAAGTTGATATGAACCAATATGTAAAGATTAAGCATTAGAGGAACATGAGCGGAAAATAAGAATGAGTTAATAATTGATTAAATTCATTGGAATTGATAGAAAACGAGGATGTTTTATTAATAAAGGGTAATTGTGGAAGTTACTAAACAACAAGATTGTAGTAGCGGCATATATTTCTATTTATGTGGATTGTATACCGGTTTGAGATCACACAGGTCGCAGGTGCATGGGGTGAAGTTTAGGGCCACGTATTTATCTGCGCACAAGTCAGTATTCAGGGGTGCCAAGCGCTAGCGTTGCGTGTAAATGCAGAAACCCATGCGCAGGTACTTGTTGATTTCTTTTACTGACGACACTATTTAAAAATAAGTAAACAACCTCTACGCTGTCACTACTCCGTTGCCGAATAATGATGATATTGATCACAAAATGTCTTAAGGAAAATAGGGCCTTAATCTTGAACGGAAGTGTGAGACTGAAGATGTAAATCGAACCGAAGGAGAAAACGGTGTTGAAGTGTGTTACGGTGCTGGAAACAGCGTGACTTTACGCGTCCTACTGTCACACAATTCAGTTGTCTGTAGTCAAAGTTTTCAGATTTTGAAGAGCACTAAATAAAAGCAAGTCATTGTATCAGAAAGTTGGTACATTAATGTAATAGAGAGACCTGATACTACGCTTAAATACGAGCTAATGGAGTATCGGAGCAGACTTGCGATTGGATTCCAGACTTTCTTGCAGGTAGAACTCACCACGTCGCTCTTAACGGAACTAAATCAACACATGTGAAGGTAATATCTTTAATACCACAGGGAAGTGTGATAGGACCGTTGCTGTTTACAATATACAGGGTGTTACAAAAAGGTACGGCCAAACTTTCAGGAAACATTCCTCACACAGAAATAAAGAAAAGATGTTATGTGGACATGTGTCCGGAAACGCTTAATTTCCATGTTAGAGCTCATTTTAGTTTCGTCAGTGTGTACTGTAATTCCTCGATTCACCGCCAGTTGGCCCAATTGAAGGTGGGTAATGTTGACTTCGGTGCTTGTGTTGACATGCGAGCCATTGCTCTACAGTACTAGCATCAAGCACATCAGTACGTAGCATCAACAGGTTAGTGTTCATCACGAACGTGGTATTGCAGTCAGTGCAATGTTTACAAATGCGGACTTGGCAGATGCCCATTAGCACGGGGCAATAGCCGTGGCGCGGTACGTTTGTATCGAGACAGATTTCCAGAACGAATGTGTCCCGACGGGAAGACGTTCGAAGCAATTCATCGGAGTCTTAGAGAGCACGGAACTTTCCAGCCTATGACTCGCGACTGGGGAAGATCTAGAACGACGAGGACACCTGCAATGGACGAGGCAATTCTTCGTGCAGTAGACGATAACCCTAATGTCAGCGTCAGAGGAGTTGCTGCTGTACAAGGTAACGTTGACCACGTCACTGTATGGAGGTTGCTACGGGAGAACCAGTTGTTTCCGTACCATGTACAGCGTGTGCAGGCACTATTAGCAGCTGAAAGGCCTCCACGGGTACACTTCTGCGAATGGTTCATCCAACAATGTGTCAATCCTCATTTCACTGCAAATGTTCTCTTTACGGATGAGGCTTTATTCCAACGTGATCAAATTGTAAATTTTAACAATCAACATGTGTGGGCTGACGAGAATCCGCACGCAATTGTGCAATCACGTCATCAACACAGATTTTCTGTGAACGTTTGGCAGGCATTGTTGGTGATGTCTTGATTGGGCCCCATGTTCTTCCACCTATTCTCTACCTGTGCCGCTAGAACATGTGCCTTTACAAGTACGACTCAACATGTGGTTCATGGAGCTCCTGCACATTTCAGTCGAAGTGTTCGTATGCTTCTCAACAACAGATTCGGTGACCGATGGATTGGTAGAGGCGGGCCAATTCCATGGCCTCCACGCTCTCCTGACCTCAACACTCTTGACTTTCAGTTATGGGGGCATTTGAAAGCTCTTGTCTACGCAACCCCGATACCAAATGTAGAGACTCTTCGTGCTCGTATTGTGGACGGCTGTGATACAATACGCCATTCTCCAGGGCTGCATCAGCGCATCAGAGATTCCATGCGACGGAGGGTGGATGCATGTATCCTCGCTAACGGAGGACATTTTGAACATTTCCTGTAACAAAGTGTTTGAAGTCACGCTGGTATGTTCTGTTGCTGTGTGTTTCCATTCCATGATTAATGTGATTTGAAGAGAGGTAATAAAATGAGCTCTTAGATGGAAAGTAAGCGTTTCCGGACACATGTCCACATAACATATTTTCTTTCTTTGTGTGTGAGGAATGTTTCCTGAAAGTTTGGCCGTACCTTTTTGTAGCACCCTGTATATAAATGATCTACTAGAAAGCGTCGGATGGTCTTTAAGGCTATTCGCAGATGATGCAGTTGTTTATACCAAAGTAGCAACACCAGAAGATAGTAAGAATTTGCAGAACGTCCTGCAGAGAACTGATGAATGGTGTAGAGTCTGGCAGTTGACCGTGAACGTAAATAAATGTAACATATTGCGCATACATAGGGAAAAAATGGCTCAAATGGCTCTGAGCACTATGGGACTTAACTTCTGCGGTCATCAGTCCCCTAGAACTTAGAACTACTTGAACCTAACTAACCTAAAGACATCACACACATCCATGCCCGAGGCAGGATTCGAACCTGCGACCGTAGCGGTCGCGCGGTTCCAGACTGTAGCGCCTAGAACCGCTCGGCCACCTCGCCCGGCCATACATAGCAAAAGAAATCCAGTGCTGTACAGCTACACTATTGATGACAAACAGCTGGAGGCAGCGTCTGCTGTAAAATATGTAGGCTTAAGTATCCAGAGCGATTTTAAGTCGAATAACCATATGAAACAGATAGTGGGAAAAGGAGGCACCAGACTCAGATTCATCGGAAGAATCTCAAGGAAATGTAGCTCATCCATGAAAGAAATGGCTTATAAGGCGCTTGTTCGTCCGTTTCGTATTGTTCATCTATCTGGGATCCCTGTCAGGTAGGACTGATAGAGGAGCTAGAGAAGATCCAACGAAGAGCGGCGCGTTTCTTCACGGGATCGTTTAGCTGACGAGAGAGCGCTATGGAGATGCTAACAAACTCCACTGATAGACGTTACAAGAGAGGCCTTATGCATCACGGAGAGATCCACTATTGAAATTTCGGGACAACACTTTTCTGGAGTAGTTAGACAACATATTACTTCCCCGACATACATCTCGCGTACTGACCACGAGGAGAAAATTCGAGAAATTAGAGACAATACAGAGGCTTACCGACAATCATTCTTCCCACGCACTATTCGCGAGTGGAACGGGGTGGGAGGGATCAGATAGTGGTACCGAAAGTACCCTCCGCCACACACCATTAGGTGGCTTGCGGAGTATGATGTAGATGTAGACTAATTCCTTGGTCCAGGAGTGGTTAACCCACCACGATAGTGTCGGGTATTGTAGATTGCTGATAAGAATATGCGAAAGAGTCCCGTCGCGCACTATAGGCAACTGACAGGAGAATCAGCGAGAGAGCGCACAGCAGCAAGCGTAACAACGCCACAAGCCTGACGTGCAGAGGTACGGGGCGCGTGTGATCGGTGGCGTAGCACAGCACTTGCGTGCTTACTTTGTGACAGCTTTCACACTGGCGAAGCATTCTTGCGCGGATCTGCGTGGCTCGCCTTAAGCCGTCGGCACACGGACCGTGCATCCGAACGTTGAGCGTTGAGCGTGCCGAGTTTCTGACGTCATAGCGTGGAATAGCACGTTCGGGAGTCTTTCCGAACGTGCAGAGCAATATCTGGCATGTCAGATATTGTGAGCGTGCGTCTGAGCGTTGACCAATGAGATGGCACAACGCCACCTACGTCACACGCACCCCGTCTCCCTTCAGTACAGAGTCGTGAGGCGCCATATTGGCATTCATTTCAAGCTTATATGTGCATATGCCGTTTCTGAGCATCAGCAAATTCAGAATCATTGGAAAACCTGTTGTTAACTGTGTTATTCGTTCCAGTAAAATAACGAGAAACATCATATTCATGGGAAAAGAATTATTGTAACTTGCGTCTTATGAGAGTAGGCTATTTGAAGGCAGTGACACAAGGATGATCCACCCAAAATGCATTGTTCTTGTACAAATTTGTTATAATTAAATTTCAATTAGTAACGTATCTACGATAAGGTTTTCTGCAACGGGTAACATACTTGGATTAATTGCGAGATGTGTCCGTGTGTTGTTAGATTAGTGTGATGCCGGCATGGTAGCTCAGCGTGTTCGCTCAGAGAGCCAGTTGGCCTCTGTAATAAAAAAAAACAAAAAAAAACTGAGTGGAACGACCAACCACCGAACTTGAACAGGATGTCTTGCCACGTCCGCAACGACCAAACACAACGATCAATAACGGAAAAAAAACAAAAAACAAAAAACTGTAATGAGCAGGGTAACTGTCTCGTATTTAGTTGATAGTTGAAGCGGTGGTTTGCGTCTTAACACTGCTGTATTTTATTTCTTAACATTTGCGTTTTTATTATTAGTTTAATATAAGTATATACTATGATATTTGATGTTATGTAGATATAAGTTCACCTTTTTTTGAGGGGTGACTTTGTTCGATTGGCTTAATCTACAGGACAGCTTGCGCTACTTCCATACAGATATTTTGCTCCTTTCTCTTTTACGCTTCGTAATTCAGATGTTGCAAAGTTTCTGCTACTGGGTAGGAACAGTGATCAAGTAAGACTGACCTTGGGGTTTTAATAAAATGTGGGAATGATGAAATAATGTTTATCTTCTGCGGAGAAGTATTCCAAATTTGTACCGCACTGTTTGTAATGGCACTTTTATATGTCTCTGTCCTTATTGATTGGACATGGTACATTCCTTTTCGTGGACGATGGAGGAAATGTGCGTTTTAATAGAGCTAACGTGGGAATTTTACGCGCGCCCGTTGAGTAAACAGTGTGATTTACGAACTAGAAACATCGCTCAACTGCCGCTGGAGTGCGTTGCTATCGCGTATACCACGTTGGGGCCCACGTACCGTATACACAAGTCACATCGTTCCTGAGCGTTTAGCAGCACGTTGAACTTGGCACGCTCAACGTTAACGTTCGACAGCACGGTCCGTGTGCCGACGGCTGTAGGTTAGGAGTGTTCGCGTGAGGACCCCTAATGGGAGCGCCACACAAGCTGCCGTTCCCGTTCCTGAGGGTCTTCCCCGATCTCGCGTCGCCTCTTTGAGAAAACGAGCGCACAGCCTGGTGTCCTGAATCCTCGCCACTGCGAACGCGGTACTCCGTTCATCACAAGAATAAACCTCGTATAAACATTACACTATGTATTCTTCCGCGTTTGCTGGAATCTCATTGGTTTCCGTTTCACGTGGAGCGGAGGCCAAGCTGTCTCGAGCACAGTCAAGTACGATAATGATGATACCTTTTATCCTGTGCGTTACGCGTACATCGACTCAGCGACGATACTGGGCAACAGATTCAGCTGCGCATTCAACTTGGACAGCACTGGTCAGGAAAGTGATATGAACTACAGTAGAGACGCAAAAAGAGACGAGCTGAGAACAATATAGCTTTTAAAGTGAAGGAAATTATATACGGCAAAACTCAGGCGGCCGCGCGGGGTAGCCGAGCGGTCTTAGGCGTCAGTCGGTGCGGCTTCCCCCGTCGGAGGTTCGAGTCCTCCCACGGGCATGGGTGCGTGTGTCGTGCTTAGCGTACGTTATTTTAAGTTAGATTTACTAGTGTTTAAGCTTAGTGACCGATGACCTCAGCAGTTTGGTCCCATAAGACCTTACCACAAATTTCCAAATTTCCAAAACTCAGGCGATAAGCTTCTTAGGTGACCTGGTATAAATCATAACATGCCCTCTGTCTTAGGTGACGTAGTATTATAATTAAAAACAAGAATGATGAAAATTTCTGACTTTAACAATGGTCATTTTTCTGCAGGAGCTATGCGTGGCGAAAAAGTTGACTACTGATTTTCCATGTAGTTAAATGTTGATGACACTGAATGTATGCAGTCAGTCGTGCGGCAATTTCTGAACTTCTTCCATATCGATTTCTGAGGAATACATTTCATTACTGCTACACTGATAACGAGGCGATCAGGAACTGAATCCCAAGCCATCAAAATGTCGAGATTTCCTGCTCCTCTTTTATGACGTGCTGTTGCGCATTTCGCCATCGTTCGGCTGTGACGTGTCACAAAACTTCGTGCATTAGTTTCAGTACGTTTAGCAGCTTAAATGTCTTGTTATTTCTGCGACAAATCCATTAACTTGGCTCTAGATCAGTTCTGTAGGATTCAGACAACACTGGCGCGGTGACAACTGTAAAAATGCAGCACTTCTAACAGTGTGCTCGACGCCGTGAAAATTAATTTTTTCCATGTCTCTACGATGCTTCTCACTTTGGGTCGTGTGAAACCACGTCCATCCTACAAAACAAAGGACATATTCAAACAAGGAGTATTTGGTTTTTCTTTTTTTCTCCAAAAAATTTGATCGTGTAATGTTTTCGTAACTTCAGCAATCTTTAACAATCTTTTACAAAATATCGATACTTAAGAATCTGTATTGGCGATGAAAACCTGAATTTTGTGTGCGGTACGTAATTACAAACTAGAAGACGTGCGTCTTTTCGTGAAAAATGATGGTCAAGTATGAGTTAATCAACATATATTTGATGAATTTCATATTTAAATGATCTAGGTATTAAACAAAAATAGGCCACAACGGGATTTCTTTTTGTTGACCTCATTTTGTTCTATATTCTTCGTTGAATTGTTCGGGGTGGACATCCGACGGCACCCGTTCAGGTTCTTCGTTGATCTGTTCACCCAGTTCTTTTATTGCAGTGGGTACCTAACACTCTGACCGAACACGCTGAGCTACTGTGCCGGCAGATTCGAACTGACGCCTCAATGCATCAACAATCTTTTATTGTCTCACGCACCCAATTATGCCCCACACACAATCCGTCAGAAGAAACTACTTATGTAGTGTTTCTCGGAAAACGTCAGAGCTGATTTTTCTCTGTCATCCTTTGAAAAATAATTAAGAACAACTTGTTTCTCGCCATTCAAGGTGTTCCGCGCACATGTTTCACTACGACACAGGAAGCAGAGTCATCCATTTTCGCGACCGAGCGAGGTGGCGCAGTGGTTAGACACTGGACTCGCATTCGGAAGGACGACGGTTCAATCCCGCGTCCGGCCATCCTGATTTAGGTTTTCCGTGATTTCCCTAAATCACTCCAGGCAAATGCCGGGATGGTTCCTCTGAAAGGGCACGGCCGACTTCCTTCCCCATCCTTCCCTATTCCGATGAGACCGATGACCACGCTGTCTGGTCTCCTTCCCCAAACCAACCAACCATCCATTTTCGCATCACGTGTTGACAGCGAGATGACGGAAAACAAGTAGCGCTTATGGAGACTGTGACTGTACACAGTTTCTGAAATAAAAATTACGTAACTGAAGTATGATTAAGAAAAACGTCGATGGCGTTATCACATCAGAGTGTATTAAAGTTCCATTTACAAAGACATAGTAAAAATATATCTAATACATAAGTAGGGCCTACTTCCAAGAGCGGAACAACACCAATGTGCGAGAGTTACGGCTGCTGGCCAGTCATCGCGCTTGTGTTTGTTTACATCAGGTTTATTTTTATGACAAATGAAGTATAGAGTACAAAGTAGGGGTCATACGCAGGCAGGCTGTGAGCTGTGACGTCACCGTGAACCCTCCGCCACGCCACACCCCAATGAACTGCGCACTCGTATCTAACTCATAGCAGGAATGAATGGGTTGTAGTGTATTATTGTTACTGTTATTATTAAGCTTTATATTGATTACAACTGTTTTAAATTTTGTTAAAAACTATGAGCTTTCAAAACATTAAAGCTTAAATCATCAAAACCTGGTGGAACGCTAAATTGCCCGAGTTTTCTCTTTAATAGTGATTTCACTAGGAAGAATAATACATCTCTGAAAAATGATAACGTTTTATAAGATAGTCAACATAAAGTCTCTGCATTTGCAATATTTTTAGGCGAGCTGTTAGTACACCGTCCTTTCACAACTGCTCGTTGTTGACAGTCAGAAAATGAGCCGTGAATTACTTTTTGAAGATGTTTTAATTTCATGCAACTCAGCCTTGCATCGAGAGAGGCAGTACTGCAAATCTGCATTTTTTTGCCTAAGGTCTTTTATTTCTGTTTCGATAATTCGTAATTGTTTTCATACACATTCATTGTTGCGTTTACAACAGTGTTTGTTTTCGCAGTTAATGTTTTGTCTAGTAGTAATTTTTTCATTAAGTGGTAATATATAGTCCTGGAAATTGAAATAAGAACACCGTGAATTCATTGTCCCAGGAAGGGGAAACTTTATTGACACATTCCTGGGGTCAGATACATCACATGATCACACTGACAGAACCACAGGCACATAGACACAGGCAACAGAGCATGCACAATGTCGGCACTAGTACAGTGTATATCCACCTTTCGCAGCAATGCAGGCTGCTATTCTCCCATGGAGACGATCGTAGAGATGCTGGATAAAGTCCTGTGGAACGGCTTGCCATGCCATTTCCACCTGGCGCCTCAGTTGGACCAGCGTTCGTGCTGGACGTGCAGACCGCCTGAGACGACGCTTCATCCAGTCCCAAACATGCTCAATGGGGGACAGATCCGGAGATCTTGCTGGCCAGGGTAGTTGACTTACACCTTCTAGAGCACGTTGGGTGGCACGGGATACATGCGGACGTGCATTGTCCTGTTGGAACAGCAAGTTCCCTTGCCGGTCTAGGAATGGTAGAACGATGGGTTCGATGACGGTTTGGATGTACCGTGCACTATTCAGTGTCCCCTCGACGATCACCAGTGGTGTACGGCCAGTGTAGGAAATCGCTCCCCACACCATGATGCCGGGTGTTGGCCCTGTGTGCCTCAGTCGTATGCAGTCCTGATTGTGGCGCTCACCTGCACGGCGCCAAACACGCGTACGACCATCATTGGCACCAAGGCAGAAGCGACTCTCATCGCCGAAGACGACACGTCTCCATTCGTCCCTCCATTCACGCCTGTCGCGACACCACTGGAGGCGGGCTGCACGATGTTGGGGCGTGAGCGGAAGACGGCCTAACGGTGTGTGGGACCGTAGCCCAGCTTCATGGAGACGGTTGCGAATGGTCCTCGCCGATACCCCAGGAGCAACAGTGTCCCTAATTTGCTGGGAAGTGGCGGTGCGGTCCCCTACGGCACTGCGTAGGATCCTACGGTCTTGGCGTGCATCCGTGCGTCGCTGCGGTCCGGTCCCAGGTCGACGGGCACGTGCACCTTCCGCCGACCACTGGCGACAACATCGATGTACTGTGGAGACCTCACGCCCCACGTGTTGAGCAATTCGGCGGTACGTCCACCCGGCCTCCCGCATGCCCACTATACGCCCTCGCTCAAAGTCCGTCAACTGCACATACGGTTCACGTCCACGCTGTCGGGGCATGCTACCAGTGTTAAAGACTGCGATGGAGCTCCGTATGCCACGGCAAACTGGCTGACACTGACGGCGGCGGTGCACAAATGCTGCGCAGCTAGCGCCATTCGACGGCCAACACCGCGGTTCCTGGTGTGTCCGCTGTGCCGTGCGTGTGATCATTGCTTGTACAGCCCTCTCGCAGTGTCCGGAGCAAGTATGGTGGGTCTGACACACCGGTGTCAATGTGTTCTTTTTTCCATTTCCAGGAGTGTATTTACTTGTAAAACACCTTCTGCCTCTTTGCAGTAGCTTCGTTTCTGTTCCCGAATATTTTTCAAATTATTAGGCTCATTACTATGCCCTAAATCATCACCCAAGGATGGTAGATTCAGAGTTGGAACAGCTTAAGCCTTCATCTTGCGTTTCGAAGCAATATTCAACACCTAACTTTTCAAATCTCTTTTGTCATCCAGATCCGTGAGACTTATTGAGTAGACTTATTGAGTAGTGGTATTTCAGCTCGAAACAAATCTGCACGTTTACAGGCATTTACTCATTTCCATTTCGACTCATTGTTTTTGGGGCATATATAAACTTAATTCATTACATACTTATTTGTCTCCTGCGGTTATTACAGCTGGCGATTGCACAGCAACCAATTACTTTTCACTTACAAACTTGATGTAAAAAATCCCTCGATACTTATGACGTAGCTCTGAACTCAATTGCCAGTCCATAATAAAACTTTGCACTGCCGTAAACAAATTTCGTTTCGCTCGTAAACGCAATTACAACACAATACGTTGCGGTAACTTCGAGTAACTGAGAGCTGGTTGGGTTCACTCTGACGTCAGCGGCGCGGCTGGTTACTGCTCATATACCTCGTGAGCCCTATTGTGTATTCTGGCATTCGTAACTACAGGCAAGCGTTAGCCACATAGTTTGCATATGCATATGATGACCTCATGTGGAGGATTTAGGTAGTTGGTCAACTAACCACTACGTTTTGCCCAGATGATAATTGTACTGTTGTCTCCATACCCAGAGGACACCGAGACTGTGTCTTTAAGCCAAATGAACAGTGAGACATTTGCGATGTGAGTGGAGGTCGCTGGAAAACACACACTAGTCACAATTCACCATATTGAGCAAGTGAACGGACAATAACCATCCAATATTGATGTACCTTACAACGTTATTTAATAAGGAACACACCTTGTTTAGACCTTGTTTCTAACCCCGTACTTAAAAACTAATGTACACTCCTGTGATCAGATCAGAAACATATGTAGATTTATGTAAGATAGATTATAGTCACCACCGCTGTGAATACCTGAACTCTGGATTCCGTATGTGTGTGTGCAACAAAGACAATAAGAAAAAACTGTGCAGAGGACGATCTGATCTAATTAGGTCCATGTATTACAACAAATCCGACTTGGTCCCATGAACATTAAACACTGAACCTAATTGCGTAACTTACGAACCAAGCCAGTGACTATGCCAATCTCCTGCAAGAAACTTGTTTTATATCTCAGACCGACAACTTCTGTTTCTTTTTTTCTCAGCGACGATAATTTTCTGCTTGTGTGTTTTACATTTTTCATGTGACAGAGACTGACCTATACGATGAAAACGAATCGCAGAGCAGGCGCGCCGGTGCACAGAGTGTAGCAAACTTATATAAGTACACTCCTGGAAATTGAAATAAGAACACCGTGAATTCATTGTCCCAGAAAGGGGAAACTTTATTGACACATTCCTGGGGCCAGATACATCACATGATCACACTGACAGAACCACAGGCACATAGACACAGGCAACAGAGCATGCACAATGTCGGCACTAGTACAGTGTATATCCACCTTTCGCAGCAATGCAGGCTGCTATTCTCCCATGGAGACGATCGTAGAGATGCTGGATGTAGTCCTGTGGAACGGCTTGCCATGCCATTTCCACCTGGCGCCTCAGTTGGACCAGCGTTCGTGCTGGACGTACAGACCGCGTGAGACGACGCTTCATCCAGTCCCAAACATGCTCAATGGGGGACAGATCCGGAAATCTTGCTGGCCAGGGTAGTTGACTTACACCTTCTAGAGCACGTTGGGTGGCACAGGATACATGCGGACGTGCATTGTTCTGTTGGAACAGCAAGTTCCCTTGCCGGTCTAGGAATGGTAGAACGATGGGTTCGATGACGGTTTGGATGTACCGTGCACTATTCAGTGTCCCCTCGACGATCACCAGTGGTGTACGGCCAGTGTAGGAGATCGCTCCCCACACCATGATGCCGGGTGTTGGCCCTGTGTGCCTCGGTCGTATGCAGTCCTGATTGTGGCGCTCACCTGCACGGCGCCAAACACGCATACGACCATCATTGGCACCAAGGCAGAAGCGACTCTCATCGCTGAAGACGACACGTCTCCATTCGTCCCTCCATTCACGCCTGTCGCGACACCACTGGAGGCGGGCTGCACGATGTTGGGGCGTGAGCGGAAGACGGCCTAACGGTGTGCGGGACCGTAGCCCAGCTTCATGGAGACGGTTGCGAATGGTCCTCGCCGATACCCCAGGAGCAACAGTGTCCCTAATTTGCTGGGAAGTGGCGGTGCGGTCCCCTACGGCACTGCGTAGGATCCTACGGTCTTGGCGTGCATCCGTGTGTCGCTGCGGTCCGGTCCCAGGTCGACGGGCACGTGCACCTTCCGCCGACCACTGGCGACAACATCGATGTACTGTGGAGACCTCACGCCCCACGTGTTGAGCAATTCGGCGGTACGTCCACCCGGCCTCCCGCATGCCCACTATACGCCCTCGCTCAAAGTCCGTCAACTGCACATACGGTTCACGTCCACGCTGTCGCGGCATGCTACCAGTGTTAAAGACTGCGATGGAGCTCCGTATGCCACGGCAAACTGGCTGACACTGACGGCGGCGGTGCACAAATGCTGCGCAGCTAGCGCCATTCGACGGCCAACACCGCGGTTCCTGGTGTGTCCGCTGTGCCGTGCGTGTGATCATTGCTTGTACAGCCCTCTCGCAGTGTCCGGAGCAAGTATGGTGGGTCTGACACACCGGTGTCAATGTGTTCTTTTTTCCATTTCCAGGAGTGTATTATATTCGCCATGTTGGCAACACTGGAGACATTCCAAACTCCAGCTATTGCTTCAATTGTATCCTGATTATTGTTGTGTGCAGTCTATTAATTCTCGGTGTTACAGAATTTGATTAACAGGAAACTTTACGTAACTTTGTCACAATAGTGGACTTAGTGCACGGCACGATTAGTCAAGTAAGTTTGTTGTTTACTTCCACGAACACAGTGTTTTTATTTTATTTACATTATTCATATGACCTACGTTCATTAAAATTTTTGTTATTTTAGGGCAAGAAAGCGTTTAACCAACGACAAACTCTAGTGGCTCAGCTGGCCGGCGTGGCCGAGCGGTTCTAGGCGCTTCAGTCTGGAAACGCGCCACCGCTATGGTCGCAGGTTCGAATCTTGCCTCGGGTATTGATGTGTGTGATGTCCTTAGGTTAGTTAGGTTTAAGTAGTTCTAAGTTCTAGGGGACTGATGACCTCACATGTTAAGTCCCAAAGTGCTCAGAACTATTTGAACCATTCTAGTGGCTCATGAATTAAAATCCAGATCTTACGAAAGATGTAGACATTTATTGGACGATTATACTGATGGGGAAGAGGAGATAATTACTCACACAGACCGTCAGACTGGAAGTGGACAGGAGTAGTTCTCAATCAGGTTCTACTGGTGAATGGTTAGTTGGAAGCGACAAAACTTGTAAACGAGGGAAAACAGTTAGCTCAGCAACAAGTAATCAGACAAGTAAAAATATGGTATAAGCTGTTCCAGAATTCAAGGATGTTTCCACAGGAGTAACAATGGAGATTTCTGGATTCAGTAAGATAGTTAGCATGGAAATGATTGATGACATTACAATCTTTTCGCAATGAAGAAAGGAAAGCTCGTGGATGTAATGGAGCTGTGGGATACCTATGGATCAGGAATCGGAATTGCAAGAACTGTCATGAGCTACAAGTGATCCTTTCCATGTTCTATAGTGTTCGTTTCGACGATAAAACAATCACAGAAGAGGGAAGGAAAACTGATAAGTAGCCTGCAGTACATTAAATTTTGGATGAGTCTGTGAACAATTGTGGATGTAAGTAAATAATGGGCCAGGCGCCAAAAAACTGATTTAGAAATTATCAACGAAACGTGTATAGCACTTCAACAAAACCAGTATAAAAGTTTGGGATCCCTATATATACGAAGTGGAATCAAAAATTTTCGGGACTGGTGCTGCCATCTGGAAAATAGGAGTAGTAGATCTTTGCACAGCTAGGTGGCGAGAGCTGCATATCCGATGAGTCAGTGTGCGGAGTGACATTCAGCTGGGAGGACGTGTTGCGTGTCTAGAGTGGTTTCCGTAATACTCTGTGTTTGGTGTGTGGCGATTTTACGATGGATCCGCGATCAGAACAGTGCGTGTGTGTCAAATTCTGTGCGAATCTCGGGAAAATGATTCAACAAGTGTTTGTGGGACGGAGCATGAGCCCTACACATGTTTTTGAGTGGCATACTTGGTTCAGGGCAGGCGGTACAGACGTCGCAGATGATGCTCACACTGGTAGGCCCGTTAGCCGCACAACGCCAGACATTGTTGACAAACTTCAACAACTGTTTCGTGCGGATCGACGTTGAACCATTCAAGACCTTGTAGATGAAGTGGGTATTGGTTATAGGACATGTGAACGAATGTTGACTGATGAATTGGGCATGCATCATGTCGCCGCAAGATTTGTGGCAATGATCTTGACTGCCAATCAGAAGGCACAATGTGTTGAAGTGTGCACGGACCTTCATCAGACCGCATCTGATGGTCCAACCTTCTTGTCACAGGTTATCACCAGCGACGAGAGCTGGATACACGGTATGATCGGGAGACAAAGCGACAATCGTCCCAGAGGATCAGCCCGGGCTCTCCAAGTTCAGGGAATTGTGCACAAACAATTCGTCCCATCCAACCAAACAGTGAATTCCGCGTACTACTGTGACGTTTTCCGACGGCTCCGTGAAAACGTGCGGCGACGACGGACCGAACTTTGGCGTCAAGGGAACTGGATGCTGCATCACTACAATGCGCCCTGTCGCACGTCCTTGCTCACCAGAACCTTTTTGGCAAAAAACAACATGGCGATTGTACCCCACCCACAATATCCGCCAGATTTGCCACCTTGTGATTTCGCGGTATTCCCAAAACTGAAACTCAAGTTGAAAGGCCGTCGGTTCGACACTCCAGAGAAGATTCAAGAAGCATCGCTCGTGGTGATAAACACCCTCAAAGAACAGACTTCCAGAAAACGTTTGACCAGCGTCAGTAGCTCTGGGACCTGTGTGTACGTGCAGATGGGAACTACTTCAAGCGTGATGTAGACCATTCGTACAAGGTAAGGTTTTCAACAGATGGCAGCACCAGTCCCGAAAATTTTGGATAGCACCTTGTACAGTTTTCTTGTCACATATGTGCTTGTATTCTACACTCCTGGAAATGGAAAAAAGAACACATTGACACCGGTGTGTCAGACCCACCATACTTGCTCCGGACACTGCGAGAGGGCTGTACAAGCAATGATCACACGCACGGCACAGCGGACACACCAGGAACCGCGGTGCTGGACGTCGAATGGCGCTAGCTGCGCAGCATTTGTGCACCGCCGCCGTCAGTGTCAGCCAGTTTGCCGTGGCATACGGAGCTCCATCGCAGTCTTTAACACTGGTAGCATGCCGCGACAGCGTGGACGTGAACCATATGTGCAGTTGACGGACTTTGAGCGATGGCGTATAGTGGGCATGCGGGAGGCCGGGTGGACGTACCGCCGAATTGCTCAACACGTGGGGCGTGAGGTCTCCACAGTACATCGATGTTGTCGCCAGTGGTCGGCGGAAGGTGCACGTGCCCGTCGACCTGGGACCGGACCGCAGCGACGCACGGATGCACGCCAAGACCGTAGGATCCTACGCAGTGCCGTAGGGGACCGCACCGCCACTTCCCAGCAAATTAGGGACACTGTTGCTCCTGGGGTATCGGCGAGGACCATTCGCAACCGTCTCCATGAAGCTGGGCTACGGTCCCGCACACCGTTAGGCCGTCTTCCGCTCACGCCCCAACATCGTGCAGCCCGCCTCCAGTGGTGTCGCGACAGGCGTGAATGGAGGGACGAATGGAGACGTGTCGTCTTCAGCGATGAGAGTCGCTTCTGCCTTGGTGCCAATGATGGTCGTATGCGTGTTTGGCGCCGTGCAGGTGAGCGCCACAATCAGGACTGCATACGACCGAGGCACACAGGGCCAACACCCGGCATCATGGTGTGGGGAGCGATCTCCTACACTGGCCGTACACCACTGGTGATCGTCGAGGGGACACTGAATAGTGCACGGTACATCCAAACCGTCATCGAACCCATCGTTCTACCATTCCTAGACCGGCAAGGGAACTTGCTGTTCCAACAGGACAATGCACGTCCGCATGAATCCCGTGCCACCCAACGTGCTCTAGAAGGTGTAAGTCAACTACCCTGGCCAGCAAGATCTCCGGATCTGTCCCCCATTGAGCATGTTTGGGACTGGATGAAGCGTCGTCTCACGCGGTCTGCACGTCCAGCACGAACGCTGGTCCAACTGAGGCGCCAGGTGGAAATGGCATGGCAAGCCGTTCCACAGGACTACATCCAGCATCTCTACGATCGTCTCCATGGGAGAATAGCAGCCTGCATTGCTGCGAAAGGTGGATATACACTGTACTAGTGCCGACATTGTGCATGCTCTGTTGCCTGTGTCTATGTGCCTGTGGTTCTGTCAGTGTGATCATGTGATGTATCTGACCCCAGGAATGTGTCAATAAAGTTTCCCCTTCCTGGGACAATGAATTCACGGTGTTCTTATTTCAATTTCCAGGAGTGTATGTTAATGGAGTTAAGAACAAAATGATAGAAAATTTGAAGAAAATGAAACTTCTGTTTGCAAAGGATTGAACATAAATAACGATAAAAGTGCCGCGATCACCATTTTCACTCATTTCACAAGTTTCTCGTAAAACCCCTTATTCTCCTCTTTTACAAACGGTTCACTTCAGCTAAATCCCTTCTAATTTCTTCTGACAGCCTACATTCACGGTGTAGTGTTTTCAGCTGCACGTGATGATCAGAAGGCTTCACGTTTGTCTTCAAGACGTATTATTCCTTGAACTTTTCAGTTTCACTAACTTGCAGTACCCCAGGCCTTCAGGAGTCAGTATGATCCATTATGCTTTGAAATATGCACTTTGGTGAGATTCATATATTTTTCAGGATTTGACTTAAAGCTATAAAATTCTCTTTCTTGCATGAATGGTATTGTGTGCATAGCTTCAGTTATGAGGCGAACTAAGTCTTTTGGAACTTCACACACAGTGCGCCTCTTTCGTTTCTCAATGTGAGCAAAATCACGATCGCAAGTCATAAAAGAGTGTCCTTTCACCAAAAACTTGTGTTCTATTTCCATAAAGTAGCCTTTTGCTGTACGGTAAACCCACAGAAACATCATCATCTTGTTTTTGTTCTGCCCACAGCAATTCTCACTCCACATTATTAGTTTCTTTTTACAAGTAACTGTCGAAGTAAAAGCTTTGTGCACACAGGAAACAATTTAATTCCCACCCCTGCAACAACGGCCTAATGCCAGAGAAACATGTGACCGGTTTATCACCAACATGAATGCAAAAGTTGTAATTTGAGAGTTGTCGTAAATAGTACATTTCACTGTGCCTCAATGACGGAAGACAAATGACTTTTTGCAAATCCATTGTAGCTATAAATACTTGCGAGTTAGGCCCTTGGCTCTTGGTTGTGTCAGCTTTCATGAAATCCATAGCTTTGTTTGCTTTTAGATGATGGCGTTCTAGCTGCAGTTTATTGTCTTTATTATTGGGATCACACCTCAGTTTGGCTTTAAGGAGGTCACATGTAGAACAAGTGTCACTTGACAAACGCTGGAATTTTAGCTTGGCGAAAATTTTAGCTTGCGTTATGTGATGTTAGTGTCTTCATGTTGCCTTTGAAATTCTTTAAACAAACGATAAACAGTCAGGTCTTCACTTAAGTATTGTTTGTCACTCGATTATTCCCTTGAATAGTGGCTTTCTTGTCTTGGTATGGCTTTAATATGAACAACAACCAGCTTTTCATTTTCTTCTGTATATTTCCAGTGTTTTTTCTTATTTCCTGGCTTTTCTTCATATACAATCTGACCCCTCTGCTTCAACTGTGTTAATGTCTGAACTCTTCTTTTCGTCAAAGTGAGAACCTTGATAAATGTTCCTTTAAATACTCTTATTACATTTCCCTCTCCATCAGGCAATGTGTAACACATAGTTACGATTTCTTTTCGTAGGTATGACCAGTTGTTCTCCTCCTTCCTCAGTAGACAGCTGAGCAGATTTGTTACTATCAATACATACTTTTGACCTTCCTCTTCACTTTGAAAGCATGTATGTGAGACATTTTGCTTGACTGCATCTTTTAGTGAGTAGAATTCCTTAAACAACTTGAGTTTCTGGTCATATGAAAGCTGCCTGCATTTAAACTGACACTTGCAGGAGACTGAAAGAGAGAAGCCGTATATATAATATGTTTAAATCAACATACCTAGGTATTTGCAGGTAAGTAAATGATTTCATTCAAGTAGCTAACTATAACCTCATCAGAACGATGATTTTTGTCCATATGAAATTTGTTTCAATAATAAACCAAACGCATTAAAACACTAGAATGTAACTTATGCAGATTCCAACCATTGTAATAAAAAGTTAAACAGCAGTCAAGGCCTATTTGGTGCTTGTGAGACTCTCTAGCGGAAATCACAGTACTGTCTTTTCGAGTATGTTCGTTTCCTTCGCTGCGTAATTTTTTCCGTTCACTTTGCACTACCTTCACATCTCTTCCTCCGTTTTGATGAATTTTCCCCTTTCGTTTTTCAATATTGTGTATTATGTAATAATTGCTTCAGCAGTGTCTTATTGCTGCAAAGAAACCAAAGATCAGTGTTGGTGTTAGACACGAGTGCCATCTTGTGTCAGCTATAAATACAGTTTCGCGCTGTACTGGCTCTTGTATCAGAATATATGTTATAGGTGTTGGTGGTTACGCCGGAATTTCACCTGTAACTCAAATTTTCATTATTCGGTGGTTGACCAGTTATTTACTTGCATGCCACAACTGTAAAAGCGCGTACAGTCTCGGTGAATTTGTATACACTAATGAGAAACTTCAAGCTATTCGGGATCGTTATGGATTTGTAAAATATATTTCAAACAAACTTCGCAAGCATGGCATTAAGATATTTGCAGTTTGTGATTTGAAAACTTTTTTCCAAGTGTCGAAATATTTTGTGTACCCTGTGCTCTACGAACTTCAGTATCAGAAATACACTACTGGCCATTAAAATTGCTACACCAAGAAGAAATGCAGATGATAAACGGGTACTCATTGGACAACTATATTATACTAGAACTGACATGTGACTACATTTTCACGCAATTTGGGTGCATAGTTCCTGAGAAATCAGCATCCAGAACAACCACCTCTGGCCGTAATAACGGCCTTGATACGCCTGGGCTTTGAGTCAAACAGATCTTGGATGGCGTATACGGGTACAGCTGCCCATGCAGCTTCAACACGATACCACAGTTCATCAAGAGTAGTGACTGGCGTATTGTGACCTGCCAGTTGCTCGGCCTTACGTGTATTTGAGCACTCAGAAAATTTTCAAGGAATTATTGCGTAAGGAAGACCGAGCACCTAATTTGTCTCTCTTCCGATGTAAGAAAGGCATGACATTTGTTTCGTACGTGAAGAAGAAAAAGTCGATACTGATGCTGTCAACTATGCATGATTCAGGCGCTGTCGATGGGGTTTCTTGAAAAATAAATATTGTGTTAGATTATTATGCCACAATGGGGGCGTTGATACAGTTGACTAGGTGTATCGCACATATTCTGTGGCCTGTTTAACGAGGAAATGGTGTTTGGTAATCTTTTTGGCTCTATTGGATACTGTGGACATCACTGCCAAGATACTACTTCATTCAAATGGGTTATGATCTCATGAAAGTGCGTCTGATAGCAAGAGCTCAAATTCCGACCTATCCTAAGAATATTTCACTGTCCCTTGTAACATACCAGACATCTGAGAAAATTGAGAAGCCTTCTTCTAAGAAACGAGGACGCCGGGTTATTTGTGAAAGGGCCAAGAATTTTAACACAACAGTAAAGTATGATTCACGTAAGAGTTTTGATTGCACGAAGCATATGATTATTAGATAGATGTATGAAAAGCGTCAAATCCCAAATGGTTCAAATGGCTCTGAGCACTATGGGACTCAACTTCTGAGGTCATTAGTCCCCTAGAATTTAGAACTAGTTAAACCCAACTAACCTAAGGGCATCACAAACATCCATGCCCGAGGCAGGATTCGATCCTGCGTCCGTAGCGGTCTCGCGGTTCCGGACTGCAGCGCCCAGAACGGCACAGCCACTTCGACCAGCGTCATAAAACCAGCTGCAGGCTCAGGTGACTAGTGTGCTGAGTCATGATCTTCCACACATCACTGAGTGGTGAACATCGCCTGTCTGTAGGTTGTTATAATATCTTCTCAATAGGCAGTCGATATGAATATATTTATATTTAAAGCTGATAGTGAAATATAATTTTTTGCCATTTTAAAGTGTTTCATTTAGGTGCTTAGATTTATGCATAAGTTTATCACAAAAGTGCCATTAACAGCCATATTAAATAATGGAACATACTTTTTCATGGAAAGTCATCAACAATGCGTGCATGACTCACTCTTGCATCAGGAATATCTGCTCCTTCTGAAGGATTAATGATTTCTGTAAACTTTTGTTGTTCTGATAGTGTAATTATGATATTACGTGGAGAATGCATATGTTGTTACGTTTGTCTGCGCCAATTGAAAGGTCTCTGTTGGATTCCTTTGATGTTAATTTCTTAAATATGTTGTCATTTACAGCATAAATTCCTCTTCTAAATTTACTGTGGTGTTTCTGACTATCTGGGAGGAGACTGAGCAGTGGAACGTGTTACTTTTACACATAAACAAGAACGATCTGTCACACTACTACGCTATAAAACACAGTTTATGTGTAATTCATGTCACACAGTCTCATACGGAACCTACATCCGCTTTCTTTTATATACTGTATATAATAAGATACCGTCATCCCCCTTCCGTTCTGTGTGAGAGTATGAATGAGCAAATGTGTTTCTAGCTGCATGCTTGATGGTAGCAGACAAGCCTGTCTGCTAGAGAACAGTAGGACCAACGTCGGAACAGGTAGCTACGCTTTCTAAAAGCAAAGAGGTTTCTATTCTTAGTATGGTCCTGTCTGTCCCTTGTCATGTTGGTGTAGGAAGCTGCCTCTCTGGTCACTTCCGTTTGTATCTGTTAAGCATGCTCGGTAGGGGCCCAGGTCAGTCTGTCTGCAGCGAGCGTCTGAAGTGGTAAGATCTCCAGCTAAGCGCGTGTCTGCTAAGTCCGTAGGACAATGGATTTCTTAAGTTCAGCCTCACTGAAAATTTAATCAGCTTTATTTCAGGTTTAGCTCTAAAATATCTAATGTTATATTACATTGCAACGCAGTGTAATTCGAGTGTGAAGTTCAGAATATCTTCCGGTAGTTGCTTTATCACTACTTTGTGAGTAAAGTGGAACCACGTGTTGATCGGTAACTCTAACTAAGATCATCAATCTTAAATGCGAATGTGCGTGAGATTATAACATCTCGTCTTGACAATAGTTTTCAATATAGCAACTTTTCTTTATGTTCAACACATGTGGGGTATACTTTGTGAGATCAGTACCACGTGCTTATACAGTTGTTTGACCCATCAGGTTAATAGTAAGACGATAGTAACCAGTTCGAGGTTTTTCTTTTGTAAGTTGCGTTTCGATGTAATTTATTTTAATTATCAAAAATATTGGGGAGTTACACTCTTTGTGTAAACCAAGTTGACGACGTGAAGCATGTGGTGTAACCATCAAAGTAGCCCTCAGCTATTCTTTTTGGGAAGATTTCACAGAGAGTTAGTATGAATTTAGTACACCAGTGTGTGGTAATTTCATGACAGACAGGATTGCGCTATGAACGCAACTTCTTTTGGTGAAAACTGAATCGGTTGGTTGTGGTTAATTTCCACTTGGATATGTTTCAACGTTCTTCGTGTGTTAATTTATGAATGCAGTGTTGTATGTAGTCTCCCAATCTTGGCTCCCTATTTGATGTATTCCGTAAGATTTTTTTTAATTTTTTTATTTGTCATCAGTCTACTGACTGGTTTGATGCGGCCCGCCACGAATTCCTTTCCTGTGCTAACCTCTTCATCTCAGAGTAGCACTTGCAACCTACGTCCTCAATTATTTGCTTGACGTATTCCAATCTCTGTCTTCCTCTACAGTTTTTCCCTCTACAGCTCCCTCTAGTACCATGGAAGTCATTCCCTCATGTCTTAGCAGATGTCCTATCATCCTGTCCCTTCTCCTTATCAGTGTTTTCCACATATCCCTTTCCTCTCCCATTCTGTGTAGAACCTCCTCATTCCTTACCTTATGAGTCCACCTAATTTTCAACATTCGTCTATAGCACCACATCTCAAATGCTTCGATTCTCTTCTGTTCCGGTTTTCCCACAGTCCATGTTTCACTACCATACAATGCTGTACTCCAGACGTACATCCTCAGAAATTTCTTACTCAAATTAAGGCCGGTATTTGATATTAGTAGACTTCTCTTGGCCAGAAATGCCTTTTTTGCCATAGCGAGTCTGTTTTTGATGTCCTCCTTGCTCCATCCGTCATTGGTTATTTTACTGCCTAGGTAGCAGAATTCCTTAACTTCATTGACTTCGTGACCATCAATCCTGATGTTAAGTTTCTCGCTGTTCTCATTTCTACTACTTCTCATTACCTTCGACTTTCTCCGATTTACTCTCAAACCATACTGTGTACTCATTAGACTGTTCATTCCATTCAGCAGATCATTTAATTCTTCATCAATTTCACTCAGGATAGCAATGTCATCAGCGAATCGTATCATTGATATTCTTTCACCTTGTATTTTAATTCCACTCCTGAACCTTTCTTTTATTTCCATCATTGCTTCCTCGATGTACAAATTGAAGAGTAGGGGCGAAAGGCTACAGCCTTGTCTTACACCCTTCTTAATACGAGCACTTCGTTCTTGATCGTCCACTCTTATTATTCCCTCTTGGTTGTTGTACATATTGTATATGACCCGTCTCTCCCTATAGCTTACCCCTACTTTTTTCGGAATCTCGAACAGCTTGCACCATTTTATATTGTCGAATGCTTTTTCCAGGTCGACAAATCCTATGAAAGTGTCTTGATTTTTCTTTAGCCTTGCTTCCATTATTAGCCGTAACGCCAGAACTGCCTCTCTCGTCCCTTTGCTTTTCCTAAAGCCAAACTGATCTTCACCTAGCGCATTCTCAATTTTCTTTTCCATTCTTCTGTATATTATTCTTGTAAGCAGCTTCGATGCATGAGCTGTTAAGCTGATTGTGCGATAATTCTCACACTTGTTAGCTCTTGCCGTCTTCGGAATTGTGTGGATGATGCTTTTCCGAAAGTCAGATGGTACATCGCCAGACTCATATGTTCTACACACCAACGTGAATAGTCGTTTTGTTTCCACTTCCCCCACTGATTTTAGAAATTCTGATGGAATGTTATCTATCCCTTCTGCCTTATTTGACCGTAAGTCGTCCAAAGCTCTTTTAAATTCCGATTCTAATAGTGGATCCCCTTTCTCTTGTAAATCGCCTCCTATTTCTTCTTCTATCACATTAGACAAATCTTCACCCTCATAGAGGCTTTCAATGTATTCTTTCCACCTATCTGCTCTCTCCTCTGCATTTAACAGTGGAATTCCCGTTGCAATCTTAATGTTACCACCGTTGCTTCTAATGTCACCAAAGGTTGTTTTGACTTTCCTGTATGTTGAGTCTGTCCTTCCGACAATCATATCTTTTTCGATGTCTTCACATTTTTCCTGCAGCCATTTCGTCTTAGCTTCCCTGCACTTCCTATTTATTTCATTCCTCAGCGACTTGTATTTCTGTATTCCTGATTTTCCCGGAACATGTTTGTACTTTCTCCTTTCATCAATCTACTGAAGTATTTCTTCTGTTACCCATGGTTCTTTGCAGCTACCTTCTTTGTACCTATGTTGTCCTTCCCAACTTCTGTGGTGGCCCTTTTTAGAGATGTCCATTCCTCTTCAACTGTACTGCCTACTGCGCTATTCGTTATTGCTGTATCTATAGCGTTAGAGAACTTCAAACGTATCTCGTCATTCCTTAGTACTTCCGTATCCCACTTCTTTGCCTATTGATTCTTCCTGACTAATGTCTTGAACTTCAGCCTACTCTTCATCACTACTATATTGTGATCTGAGTCTATATCTGCTCCTGGGTACGCCTTACAATCCAGTATCTGATTTCGGAATCTCTGTCTGACCATGATGTAATCTAATTGAAATCTTCCCGTATCTCCCGGCCTTTTCCAAGTATACCTCCTCCTCTTGTGATTCTTGAACAGGGTATTCGCTATTACTAGCTGAAACTTGTTACAGAACTCAATTAGTCTTTCTCCTCTTTCATTCCTTGTCCCAAGCCCATATTCTCCTGTAACCTTTTCTTATACCCCTTCCCCTACAACTGCATTCCAGTCGCCCATGACTATTAGATTTTCGTCCCCCTTTACATACTGCATTACCCTTTCAATATCCTCATACACTTTCTCCATCTGTTCATCTTCAGCTTGCGACGTCGACATGTATACCTGAACTATCGTTGTCGGTGTTGGTCTGCTGTCGATTCTGATTAGAACAACCCAGTCACTGAACTGTTCACAGTAACACATCCTCTGCCCTACCTTCCTATTCATAACTAATCCTACACCTGTTATACAATTTTCTGCTGCTGTTGATATTACCCGATACTCATCCGACCAGAAATCCTTGTCTTCCTTCCACTTCACTTCACTGACCCCTACTATATCTAGATTGAGCCTTTGCATTTCCCTTTTCAGATTTTCTAGTTTCCCTACCACGTTCAAGCTTCTGACATTCCACGCCCCGACTCGTAGAACGTTATCCTTTCGTTGACTATTCAATCTTTTTCTCATGGTAACCTCCCCCTCGGCAGTCCCCTTCCGGAGATCCGAATGGGGGACTATTCCGGAATCTTATGCCAATGGAGAGATCATCATGACACTTCTTCAAATACAGGCCACATGTCCTGTGGATATACGTTACGTGTCTTTAATGCAGTGGTTTCCATTGCCTTCTGCATCCGCATGTCGTTGATCATTGCTTATTCTTCCGCCTTTAAGGGCAATTTCCCACTCCTAGGACAAGAATGCCCTGAACCTCTTATCCGCTCCTCCGCCCTCTTTGACAAGGCCGTTGGCAGAATGAGGCTGACTTCTTATGCCGGAAGTCTTCGGCCGCCAATGCTGATTATTTATCAAAATTTAGGCGGTGGCGGGGATCGAACCCGGGACCGAAAACGTTTTGACTATGAATCAAAGACGCTACCCCCTTTTTTTTTGTAATTGATCTTATTTTGTTCGTTTTCGTTCGTTGTATCTGCTCCGGGCGGACGTCGAAAGACACCCGTTTTAGTTCGTTGTCGATCCATTAACTCAGTTTTTTTTATTACAGAGGGCAGCTAGCCCTCTGACCCAACACGCTGAGCTACCGTGCCGGCCCCCTAGACCACGGCTGAGATTACAAACTCACATTTTCACAATCCTAAGTAAGGCACCAGTTTAGTTAAGAATCAAGTTTGATAAGCTGAAATTTTAACGGAACAATGTCCAAATATAAACTGATTTATTTCTTTTTATTTAATTGTCTTTTTATATATATACCACCGATTATCGTAAGATGAGTATTAAAAGATTATAAATGATGTTAGTCTGGTTGGGAATTTGGTAAGCAAGACTGGATACCTGGGGAAACAGTTGCGCAGTAATGCAAGGTTAACTTCCTCAGATAGCTCACAGCTTTCAACCCACTTTTATCTTCTTGAATATCAGCACCGCTTTTAGAATAAATTAATGCAACAACATTACACAGTCTATATTGTTATTCTCTTATCACTGGAAACATTTTTTTTTGAGTCATCAGTCTTCTTACTAGTTTGATGCACCCCGCCACGATTTTCCCTTCCGCAGCAACCTCTTCATCTCAGAGTAGCATTTGCAACCCACGTCCTCATCTATCTGGTGGATGTACTCCAGTCTCTGTCTCCCTCTAAAGTTTTTGCCCTCTACAGCTCCCTCTAATAACACAGAAGTCATTCCCTGACGTCTTAATAGGTGTCCTATCATCCTGTCCCTCCTCGCCGGCCGCTGTGACCGAGCGAATCTAGACGCTTCAGTCTGGAACCGCGCAGCTGCTACGGTCGCAGGTTCGAATCCTGCCTCAGGCATGGATGTGTGTGATGTCCTTAGGTTAGTTAGGTTGAAGTAGTTCTAAGTCTAGGGGCTGATAACCCCAGATGTTAAGTCCCATAGTGCTAAGAGCCATTTGAACCATTTTGTTCCATCTCCTTGTCAGTGTTTTTCACATATACCGTTCTCTCCGATTCTATGCAGAATTTCCTCATTTCTTACCTTACAGTCCATCTAATTTTCAACATTCGTTTGAAGCACAACGTCTCAAATGCTTAGATTATTTTCTGTTCCGATTTTCCCACAGTCCACGTTTCACTACCATAGAATGCTGTGTTCCAGACGTATACTCTCAGAAATTTCTTCCCCAAATTAGGACCATGCTTGATACTAGAAAACTGCACTTGGCCGGGAATAAACTTTTTTTGAGTGATAATCTGGTTCGCCATCAGTGGGAAGAAAAAGAAAAACATGCATATTGCCCAAATGTGGCATTATCGGTGCTCAGCCATAAGCTCTGACCATAACATGCTTGCTGGAACTTAGGCCACGTTCCAGACATACTGTTTCAAATATTAATGGGAAGCAGGTTTTTCATAGCTGTGAACTCCCTAGGAATTTAACTACCACTAATGCATGCCAGCTACGCCAGAATGATGCACAGTTGCATTTGACTGCAATACATTGCAAGTGTTCTGTGAGAGCATTACGTTAGATCTGTGTTTCATGAGGTAGCATATTGATAGCTCCGTATATCTATAAATCTCGTGTTAATTTAGAGATACTTCATAGTTTATGCGGTTTGCATACTGCTAAACTGGAATGAGGCTGCAGAGTACTTTTTCTCAGCTGGCTGACAATGGTTACATGTTGGGTGGTAACTGTCATCTGCATGCGCGCGCGCGCGTGCGCGCGCGCGTGTGTGTGTGTGTGTGTGTGTATGTGTGTGTAAGTGTTTTTAAAGTTAATTTATAGCTATATGTTAATATGTGGTTCTGACACATACATGCATAGAGGACACATGCTATTCCAGGACCCAGTAAGAATATGATACAGCTATTGAGACAAAGAAAGAAACTATGTAGTTGAAGTACTACCAGCAGAAACTAACAATTACAGATAAGCAGCAGGGCTTTGGTAGCATGTTAAGTCTCTCCCATACTTGGAATTTTTGTGAGACCTCTGGTAATCTAAAGTTTTTAGCATGTATTTCATATAACACATAACTCAGCACCATATTTGACTATATACTGTTTCATCACCTTTCATCCATGTGTCACCTGAAGTACAATACCTAAATAATGCGCTGGTGGATGTCACTCTAGCATTTCAAAACTATAAATGGATATAGTGGAGGCTGCTTGCGTAAATGTGTTCATGAAATACTGTGGTCCACTGATTGCGACCGGGCCAAATATCTCACGAAATAAGCGTCAAACGAAAAAAACTACAAAGAACGAAACTTGTCTACCTAGAAGGGGGAAACCAGATGGCGCTATGGTTGGCCCGCTAGATGGCGCTGCCATAGATCAAACGGATACCAACTGCGTTTTTTTAAATAGGAACCCCCATTTTTATTACATATTCGTGTAGTACGTAAAGAAATATGAATGTTTTAGTTGGACCACTTTTTTCGCTTCGTGATAGATGGCGCCGTAATAGTCACAAACATATTGCTCACAATTTTAGACGAACAGTAGGTAATAGGTAGGTTTTTTAAATTAAAATACAGAACGTAGGTACGTTTGAACATTTTAATTCCGTTGTTCCAATGTGATATATGTACCTTTGTGAACTTATTTCCGAGAACGCATGCTGTTACAGCGTGATTACCTGTAAATACCACATTAATGGAGTAAATGGTCAAAATGATGTCCGCCAACCTCAATGCATTTGGCAATATGTGTAACGACATTTCCCTCAACAGTGAGAAGTTCGCCTACTGTAATGTTCGCACATGCATTGGCAATGCGCTGACGCATGTTGTCAGGGGTCGTCGGTGGATCACGATAGCAAACATCCTTCAACTTTCCCCACAGAAAGAATTCCGGGGACGTCAGATCCGGTGAACGTGCGGGCCAATCCACCTATCATGAAATATGCTATTCAATACCGCTTCAACCGCACGCGAGCTATGTGCCGGACATCCATCATGTTGGAAGTACTTCGTCATTCTGTCATGCAGTGAAACATCTTGTAGCAACATCGGTAGAACATTACGTAGGAAATCAACATACATTGCTCCATTTTGATTGCCATCGATAAAATGGTGGCCAATTATCCTTCTCCCAATAATGCCGCACCATACATTAATCTGCCAAGGTCGCTGATGTTCCACTTGTTGCAACCATCGTGGATTTTCAGTTGCCCAATAGTGCATATTATTCCGGTTTACGTTACCGCTGTTCGTGATGACGCTTCGTCGCTAAATAGAACGCGTGCAAAAAATCTGTTATCGTCCCGTAATTTCTCTTGTGTCCAGTGGCAGAACTGTACACGACGTTCAGAGTCGTCGCCATGCAGTTCCTGGTGCATAGAAATATGGTACGGGTGCAATCGATGTTGGTGTAGTATTCTCAATACCGACGTTTTTTAGATTCCCGATTCTTGCACAATTTGTCTGCTACTGATGTGCGGATTAGCCGCGACAGCACCTAAAACACCTACTTGGGCATCATCATTTGTTGCAGGTCGTGGATGACGTTTCACATGTGGCTGAACACTTCCTGTTTCCTTAAATAACGTAACTATCCGGCGAACGGTCCGGACACTTGGATGATGTCGTCCAGGATACTGAGCAGCATGTATGGCACACGCCCGTTGGGCATTTTGATCACAATAGCCATACATCAACACGATATCGACCTTTTCCGCAATTGGTAAACGGTCCATTTTAAAACGGGTAATGTATCGCGAAGCAAATACCGTCCGCACTGGCGGAATGTTACGTGATACTACGTACGTAGACGTTTGTGACTATTACAGCGCCATCTACCACAAAGCGAAAAAAGTGGTCCAACTAAAACATTCATATTTCTTTACGCACTACACGAATATATAATAAAAATGGGGGTTCCTATTTTAAAAAAACGCAGTTGGTATCCGTTTGACCTATGGCAGCGCCATCTAGCGGACCAAACATAGCGCCATCTGGTTTCCCCCTTCAAGCTAGACTAGTTTCGTTCTTTGTAGTTTTTTCGTTTGATGCTTATTTAGTGAGATATTTCGTCCGGTCACTATCAATGGCCCACCCTGTATAGTGAAGCTGCTTGCATAACTGTGCCCTCGGTGGCTCAGATGGATAGAGCATCTGCCATGTAAGCAGGATATCCCTGGTTTGTGTCCCGGTCAGGGCACACATTTTCAACTGCCGTCGTTGATGTATATCAATGCCTATCGACAGCGTAGGGTCTTGATTTAATTATCATTTCTTATCATGTATTACAGTGATACAGCTGCTAAAATTTAAAACTGTAATGTACCATCAGCAGGAGGTAATAGTTACAGTCATAAGACTCTGCTACTACTGAGACTCCAAAGTTCCAGCATGCCCAACTAGTTATTCCTGCTGGTACCCAGGTTTGTAGTTCACAGATACTTTATGGACCGAGGGTATGTTTGCTGTTATTGATTGTTAGGGTAGAGAACAAAAAACAATTTTGTAGGATATATTCTTTATGTACTGACACAAACAGAGATATATATCTGAATTACACATCGCAAACTCCTATAAAACAGCTATTACGTCTTTCTTCAGCAAGCCAGCTACATCCATTCAGGCAATCACTGACCTGTGGCCATACCTTCCACATATTACACAAACCGAGCTTGGGATATATTGGTTGCACACTGTGCCATGGTGGCCAATCAGATTGCATTGTGTACTTTTGACAGCGTAGAGTCCACTGACCACTTCCCTCATACTACATCTAAATTCAGTCTGGACTACCAAAGGCTGTAACGACTCTACCAACACCACTCAGAGGCTGTAACACTGACAATAAAACTTGTTCAGTAGATGTTTTGTACCAACATTCCAGAGCTCTGGATCACAAACATATCCTTATGGGTAGTATTTGGTGATGTTTTTCAACTCTTTCAGGGTATTCCAATTTTACCTGCTTCTCTGTGCAATTATTTTGGAGACAGTTACAAATTCACCTGGGATAGTACACTTGCTTCAGTCTTTTGAACAGGACAGCCTTAGCTATTTCAGTCATTATGCCTGTAACATACTCGTCGTCTGAGGTGTTCACAATTTGCACTTCGTGGTTTATCCAAACCTCAGTGAATTTCCACTATCTGATACCATATTTCATTGGGCTCAGGCCAACTACCTTTCTGTGATCCTTCAAGCAGTGGCACAGAAGCTATTTCTGTACGTTGGCTACAGAATCTACGAAACAAATCGACCTTTAAGATTTCAGTCCTCTTGGGTCTTTGTCTTCCCCTATTTTTGGTGTAATGATATTCCGTTTTTTTTATTATTTTCTTTTATTTTCTTGTTTTCTTTATATTCTGGGCATCCACCACTGCAGAAGACCTTCATTTAATAACACTGTTCCATTTGGTCTTCTAGGTGATAAAACACTTCTGCCATATTTCTACCCGGCCTGTATGATTTTGTCTTCCGTAGTTTCACTACTGCCAACCTCACTTCCTCCTGGGGAAGTAGAATCACAGTTCTATCGTTCAAATGGTGCTCTAGTAATTCAGAGTGAAGATAAGGATGATATTCTTTCCATGATTGTATCGTCCAGCAGCAGAGTTCTCAGTAGGCACTGCACTGATGTCTCCCAGTCTGTCGATTCATCGTACCATCACATCGTTCGAAGGCAGATAACACAGCAGCTGATCGAAATTCGTTTATTGGAAGTTTGCATGGAAAGCCTCAAATAGCATTACGTTTTGTGAATAAATATTCTGAATATTCTACATGTCCCTGAGATGGCAGAGGGAGACAGAAATTGTATCATGTTTTTCATGAAGTGTGAAAATATTGTTATGGTTTTTTTTCAAACGTTTCCGAATTAATGATTATTAATTGTCAGCAAGATGGTGGTAGTCATTTCTTTTTATAAAGGAGGATACCATCAGCGCAAGAATATCTCTTGTGACATAGTTGGCGGTTACTTATGGCTGGGTAATGCCAGCCTAACATATTTTTGGAATTTCAAAGCTAGTGAAAGTGAGGTAGTTTTCTTAGTAACAGTTCAGCCAGAGCAGTGCAAGGCAGCTGGTGGGTGTTAACGTGCCAGCATGCTACTTGCAGCAAACAGGTTGTTTAGGAAACATAAGATGGACTAAGCCAAGCACCGTAATAATGAAACGCAGATGGTAAAGTGGAACTCATGCAGATCGAACACGCCGTTTCCACATTTCCTGATCACGGATTTCTTGCACCGAGCGTGACTGGGAACCGTAAAAAGGCACAAAAAGAGGGCCGAAAATGGGTATACATAATATTAATGTGAGGTTAGGCATGATCTGTCCAGCAGCGCCTACCCTACAGAGATGGGAAGGCAACACCGGATGACAGGGCGACATGGGACAGCATGTAACCACCCCAAATTTGGGCTTCCATCACTGCACCTCTTGCTAGTGCTAAGTCCTCCTCCTTGAACTTGATACATCCCCAAAAGTGGGGTGGCTCATGTCCCACTCAAGCAGTGGCCATACACCTGCCCTGAAGGACAGCAGAACGAAATCTGGGTGGTGAAACCACCCACCCTTCCGGTTGGTGAGAGAGTTTATGTGCCATGTACTGACAAGCTGTGGGGTGAGTTCCACCACGAGAGCATCCTCTGCAAGAAACTCAACAATCTGAAGTACCGCTGGCTCCATCCTTGAGCAGCCGTGTCTGTCAAATGGGCCACTCGCTGCTGTGTAACCTACTGGAATCAGCATTCCTCAGCGCATCATCATATAGTAGCTATCTACTTCCACATGCTCTCTTTCAAAGCTATCTAGCGCCTGCTCCTATGACCACACCACTGCCACCGAGGCTCAACCCAGCACAGAAGTCGTCTTACATTCCTAGACCGCTTCACCTGGTGTCAGAAGTGGGATCGACTAACCATGGGTAGAGATTCAGGACATGAAGCTGAGTGCTGTCAAAGAGTATTCATTGCTTCTAATGTGTTTCCTTTATGTGTCCAATGATCAGCCACTCAGTCAGAGTAGATAAGTTAAAAGTAAGATGTAGTGTGAGTCATTCTCATAGTTTACTTTTGTTTTGCTGTTTTGTTGTGTTTAGTGAACAGAGTTGTCATGATGCTAGCGATTAAGCACTGTATGGAATGTGTGTTAAGTTGGGTCACTTGGAATGGGAAATGGTGCTGAACAAGTAATGTGACTTTTTAGTATGTAAGCTTGTGCTGTAAGGAGAATTGTTGAGATAGTAGTATGTTTGTTTTTGCCGTTTGTGTTTGTGTAACTGATAAGTGGTAACCATAATTTGGATGGTCCCACAGGGAGTGGAGTTTCCAGTACGAAAAATGGCTGCTGGAGAGGAGGTACTGCAAATTATGAAAGGTGGGCTAAATAAGCTATGAGCATAGAATGTAAAATTGTCCAAGAGGATAGAGGGAACAGCTCGAACAAAGAAGGAGTGGAATAGAAATTTTTCAGTAGAGTGACTTCACAGTTTGCAGAGGAGAGGCAGAGAGGATTCGTCGACTGGTGGACTCAAAACGGGCTTCGGGAAACGAGGGATAGGTAGGTTTTGGAGAGGATGGGAAGAAAGGAAAGAGAACTGGCAGAGAAGGAGAGAACTGGGAAATAATTAATAGCTGCTGAAGGGGACAGGCCTGTGTCTAGTTTACCTGACCGTAAAGTCTGCCCAGTTGACGTTAATGTATTTAAACGTGTAAGGGGGAGGCCATAAAATGACGCCTGGTGGGACACTGTCATGATTGGGGAAATTAGACAATGTATGACGATGGTAATGTCGATGTATAGAGTTGGCGCAATGCGCAAAGTACTAACGTTGTTGACTTTAAGGGAGTAATGTAGAAGGTTCAGCTCTGGTATCATGCGGAGTTGCGGTCCCTGAAGTAGTTGTAGTGCCAGACAAAGTAAGTACGGCCTGTACGAAAGTGAACCGAAGAGAATAAGTTTGTGGACAGCAACATGGGTGATTTAAGTACCGTAGTATCTACCAACTAGGGCATAATTTGTGTTGTTTAGAGGCCACAGAATTTGAGCCTGACGTACAGGAAAATGCGTGTGCCACTGGTTTTTGCGTCGTGCAAAGAGCCACTGTGCACTACGTGGCTGTTGTTGATGTTGATAGTTGTATTGCAGATACTGTGGAGGAAACAGCACAGGCACATGTATTTCCTCAGAAGTAGGGTGAACGTAGAAAAAGGGAAAGGAGCCATGTTCGTGAAGTTAGCAATCTGGTCAACAAGGCGGAATCTGTTTCAGAGCTTATGCCTGAAGTTAGGAATGCAACACCAGGGCAAGGTCTAGGTCTCTGCCTTACAGAGCAAGCTGTTGTGGTGCACCGAGAGTTATTTACAACGCAGTCGCAGTCTGATGTGCGTGACGAGTGTAAAGTAGGTGAAGAGTAATAGGCAAACTTTGCTGTCCGAACATCATGACAAAAGTGACCTTCGGCGACGCCCGGTGAAACTTGAGAAGAACAAAATGCCGGCTAGGGGAAACTGTCACCTGTGGACTGCTGTAGCAAGGTTCGTTCACCTTATGAAACAAATTGATTAAACTGTGAACGAATCCGTAATGTGAGTCGTGGTTCATGTGTGAGAATAGGTTTGGGAATATGTTTTCTAGGAAAACATAAAGGGAATGTTATCACAGGGACAAAGTTTATTTATTTATTCTCACCTCTAGTTCCGTAGGACCAAATTGAGGAGCAAATCTCCAATGTCTCGGAACGTGTCAGTACATGAAATTACAACATAATAGTAACAACAGATAAAATAAAATGTTTATGAACACAAAAAAGTAAAACCATAAGTTCAAGTAAACGCAGTCAACAATATAACACAAGAATCAGCTTAATTTTTCAAGGAACTCCTTGACAGAATATGCGGAAACTCTTCAATTTCGACTGGAAAGCGCTTGGATTACTGCTACGATTTTTGAATTCTGATGGTAGCATATTGAAAATGGACTCAGCAGCTGCACAAGAGTTAAGGAAGTGCGATCCAAATGCAGATTTGATTTCTGCGTAGTATTAACTGAGAAAAAGCTGCTAATTCTTGGGAATAACCAGATATTGTTAGCAGGAAACGACGGTAAGAAATATGCAGGGTGATTCACTAAATGTATTTGGCTCTGTAAGTTACAAAGTAATAGGCGACGGAAATATTTACTGCGGTAGGTCACCATAAGAAACGTTAGACTGTCTGCGGAGCTATGAACATAGTTTATTGTATTATTATCCAAAGAGTTACAGCAAAAAGATACAATTTATAAATGGAACAATAGTTGTTTCTATTATGCACTGGAATCACTAACACCAGCTGTGTACACATCAATTTAAATTACATTGCTATCACTTTTAGTTTGGGAGCTACAACCCTTCAATGTTTCTGGGGCACATACCACACGCTGTAAATAATACATGGCTATGTGGTGGGTGATGGATGTTCTGGCGGTGGGAAGTTGATTTAAAGGAGATGTTCCAATGTGTGTCCATGTTCCTGAATGCACAATGCAGTGCGCCTTCTGAAGGATCTGCGGACGAGACGTAACATCGCTGGTGTCATGGAGCAACACGCGTCCTCGATGCGCTGTTGTAGGTCATCTGGGGAAGTGGGCTCAGTGACATAAACACGATCCTTTAAATATCCCACAAAAAGAAATCTAATGGTGTTAAATCGGGCAACCTTGCGGGCCGTGAATGAGGACTATGGCGCAACAACCACCTCCCTGCAAACCTGTTGTTTAGTTCTTCCACAACAGCACGCGCAGAATGGGCTGGGTGACCACCGTGCTGCATCCACATATGGACTCCCGTGTGTAGACACACATGTTCAAGGAGACCACCCAAACTGTCGTCTATAAACGAGCGATATAACTCACCTGTCAGTGTACCTGCGAAGTAGTGTTAATCGATTATTTCATCCACAAGGATTCCACACCATACATTAATAGACCACCTACGTTGACGGTAGACAGGTCGTACCCACCGAGGATTGTCTGCGGCCCAATAGTGCACGTTATGGCGATTCACTGCACCATAATTTGTGAACGTGGACTCATCAGAGAACATAACACCTTGTAAATACTCCAGCGTGAAATTACGCAACACCCATTCACAGAATGTAACTCTCGTACGGAAATCGTTCCCATGCAGTGACAGGCGGCACGGGTGAAACCTGTGGCCGTGTACTGTACGCCACACAGATGTGAGACTGACACCAGCGACTGCAGCAACGGCTCGTAAGCTGACATGAGGATCGTGGTGTACTGCAGCTAAAACAAAAACCTCCGTCTCCTCACTTCTTGCAATTCTTCGTCTGCTACTGCGGCGCATTACCAGGCTGTCTGTTTCCCGAAGTCGTTGTTCGGCACGTAAGTACGTAATGGCTACCGGAGCTCTTCGCCTAGTATATCTCACGGCGTACGCCATGGCTGCTTCAGTGGCATCGTGTCGGCACTCGCCGAGTATCAGAAACATGTCAACGTACTCATTGTTCGAGTATGCCATCTTCTTCCGATGTCAGTAACTTCGGTATATTGAGTCCCGTTTGTTTGTGTGTGTCGAACCGTCGGGTATACGGCCGTGTGCGGCGACAGTCGGCAATCTAACAGCGCATCGAGGAAGCTTCTCGCTCCGTGGACACCAGCAACGTTACAACTCGGCCGCACCACATTTAGAAGGCGCATTGCGTATGCGCAGCGTGTGTGGTATCTGCTCCTGAAACTTTGAAGGGTTGTAGCTCCCAAACTAAAAGTGATAAGAATGTAATTGACGTATACACAGCTGGTGTTACTGATTCCAGTGCATGATAGAAAAAACTATTGCTCCATTTTAAAAAATTGTTTCTTTTTGCTATAACTCTTTGGACAATAACACAATAAATTATGTTCAGTGTGACCTCTCTTATGGCGACCTACAGGAATACATATCTCCGTTGCCTATTACTTCGTAACTTACAGAGGCACACACGTTTAGTGAAACACCCTGTATATGTTGAGAGACTAACGCCAGAATGTCCAGACTAGTGCCGGCCGCGGTGGTCTAGCGGTTCTGGCGCTGCAGTCCGGAACCGCGGGACTGCTACGGTCGCAGGTTCGAATCCTGCCTCAGGCATGGGTGTGTGTGATGTCCTTAGGTTAGTTAAGTTTCAGTAGTTCTAAGTTCTAGGGGACTTATGACCTAAGATGTTGAGTCCCGTAGTGCTCAGAGCCAAATCCAGACTAGTGAAGAGGGGTCGACAAGAGGTTCGCGAACTTAAGCCACTTATTACTGGAACTGCCCGTTTCTGAACCAAAAATATCATTTGGTAATAGGAAGAGGGACCCCAAAATAACATACCGTGTAACATAAGCGAACGAAAATAAGAAAAGTAGATTAATTTCCGTGTCGATCTATCACTTATTTCAGGTACCGTTCGAATAATTAAAATGGCAGACTTAAGTCTTTGAACAAGATTCTCAACGTGGGCTTTCCACGACGGTTTACTGTCTATCTGAACACCTAGAAATTTGAACTGTTCAGTTTCACTAATCATATGCTCATTCTGTGAAATTAAAACCTCAGGTTTTGTTGAATTGTGTGTTACAAACTGTAAAAACTGGGTCTTACTGTGATTTAGCGTTAGTTTATTTTCTACAAGCCGTGAACTTATGTCATGAATTGGACTATTTGAAACAGAGCCAACGTTGCAAACAACATCCTTTTACTACCAAGCTAGTGTCATCGGCAAACAGAAATATTTTAGAATTACGTGTAATACTAGATGGCATATCATTTATATTACATTTCTGAATGATATTCCAGAACAACGGATTAATTAACCAGCATATAAACCAATAAGAAGTCAAAAACACGAGTTCAATGTATTCAGACCATGTGTTGTTAAATGTTATTTATTACAGATAATTTAAAAGGAGGGGAATATATTTCAGCATAGATCTTAGTCTATAAGTGAAAAAAGGAAATAAGAGGTAAATGTTGTGTGGGTGGGCACTATGATGCGAGTAGTGCTATGAAGTACACTATTGACCATTAAAATTGCTACACCACGAAGATGAAGTGCTACAGACGCGAAATTTAACCGACAGGAAGAAGATGCTGTGATATACAAATTATTACCTTTTCAAAGCATCCACACAAGGTTGGAGCCGGTGGCGACACCTACAACGTGCTGACGTGAGGAAAATTTCCAACCGATTTCTCATACACAAACAGCAGTTGACCGGCGTTTCCTGGTGAAACGTTGTTGCGATGCCTCGTGTAAGGAGGAGAATTGCGAACCATCACGTTTCCGACTTTGATAAAGGTCGGATTGTAGCCTATCGCGATTGCGGTTTATCGTATCGCGACATTGTTGCTCACGTTGGTCGAGATCCAATGACTGTTAGCAGAATATGGAATCTGTGGGTTCAGGAGGGTAATACTGGATCCCAACGGCCTCGTATCACTAGCAGCCGAGATGACAGGCATCTTATCCGCATGGCTGTAACGGATCGTGCAGCCACGTCTCGATCCCTGAGTCAACAGATGGGGACGTTTGCAAGACAACAACATCTGCACGAACAGTTCGACGACGTTTGCAGCAGCATGGACTATCAGCTCGGAGACCGTGGCTGCGGTTACCCATGGCGCTGCATCACAGACAGGAGCGCCTGCGATGGTGTGCTTAACGACGAACCTGGGTGCACGAATGACAAAACGTTATTTTTTCGCTTGAATCCAGGTTCTGTTTACAGCATCATGATGGTCGCATCCGTGTTTGGCGACATCGCGGTGAACGCACATTTTAAGCGTCTATTCGTCATCGCCATATTGATGTATCACCCGTCGTGATGGTATGGGGTGCCATTAGTTACACGTCTTGGTTACCTCTTGTTCGCACTGACGGCACTTTGAACAGTGGAAGTTACATTTCAGATGTGTTACGACCCGTGGCTCTACCCTTCGTTCGATCCCTGCTAAACCCTACATTTCAGCAGGATAATGCACGATCGCATGTTGCAGGTCCAGTACGTAGCTTTCTGGATACAGAAAATGTTCGAATGCTGCCCTGGCCAGCACATTCTCCAGACCTCTCACCAACTGAAAAGTCTGGTCAATGGTGGCCGAGCAACTGGTTCGTCACAATATGCCCGTCACTAGTCTTGATGAACTGTGATATCGTGTTGAAGCTGCATGGGCAACTGTACCTGTACACGCCATCCAAGCTCTGTTTGACTCAATGCTCAGGCGTATGAAGGTCGTTATTACGGCCAGATGTGGTTGTTGTGGGTACTGATTTCTCAGGATCTATGCACCCAAATTACGTCAAATTGCGTGAAAATGTAATCACATGTCAGCTCTAGTATAATATATCTGTCCAATGAATACCCGTTTATCATCTGTATTTCTTCTTGGTGTAGCAATTTTAATGGCCAGTACTGTATTATCTCCCGTATTTAATATGTCACAAAGCATTATTCCACAGGGTTTGGCATCTGTGGCACCACAACTCGAGAAAAGATGTCTGTTGGCATGACTGAGAGCAAGGGACAACAACAGTTTAAGTTGTGTTGCAAAAATTTCATAAGGATCCGTCTGATTTCTGAGTGCGAGAAGCGATGATGTAATCTACTAGTTTAAAGAAAGACTTGGGATGATTGTACGGTGTACATAAATGTGGACCGATTGGCCAAGCCAATAGAGTAAACTCACAGCCTATAGCCAGTGAGGTTCCAGCCACTAGGCACCTAAAAGAAAACTTGTGAAATATTGTGCATTATCTATGTATGCTAAGAATCTTATCATTGATAGATTTTCATCTGAAAATTTAATTCCAGTCTTTAATATTTATTTCGTTTCCATCATTGTTTCTTCGACGTATTGATTAAATAGTAAGACAGAATGAGGTTTGGAAGGTAGGAGATGAGGTACTGGCAGAAGTGAAGCTGTGATGAGGGGCTTGAGTTGTGCTTGGGTAGCTCAGTTTGTAGAGCACTTGTCCGCGAAAGGCAAAGGTCCCGAGTTCGAGTCTCGATCCGGCACACAGTTTTAATCTGCCATGAAGTTTCAGACTACATTCTTGTCTTACACCCTTTTTAATCCGAGAGCTTCGTCCTTGGGCTTCGACTCTTATTGTTCCCTCTTGGCTTTGCTTGATATTGTATATTACCCGCCTTTCACTGTAGCTTGCTTCTACTTGCCGCAGAATTTCGAAAATCTTGTACCATTGGACATTATAGCGCGCCTTTTCCAGGTCGACAGTTCTTATGAACTTGCCTTGATTTCTCTTTAGTCTTTCTTCCATTATCCAACGAAACGTCAGAATAACCTCTTTGGTGCCTCTATCTTTCCTCAATCCAAACTGATCGTCATCTAACACATGCTCAATTTTCTTTTCCATTCTTCTCTACATTATTTTTTCAGCAACTTCGATGCATTAGCTGTTAAGCTAATTGTGCGATACCGATAATTCTCACACCTTTCAGCTCGTGCAGTCTTCGGAATTGTGTGAATTATTTTTTCTGAAAGTCAGATAGTATATCGTCACACTCGTCAATCTGCACGCCAACGTGAACAGTCGTTTTGTTGCCACTCCCCAATGATTTTATAAATTCTGATGGAATGTTATCTATCTCTTCTGCCTTATTTGTTCTGAAGTCCTGCAAAGCCCTTTTAAATTTTGCTTATGATACTGGATCCCCTATCTCTTCTAAATCGACTCCTGTTACTTCTATCACGTCAGGCAAATCTTCGCCTCATAGAGACCTTCACTTTACTCTTTCCACCTATCCGCTCTCTCCTCTGGGGTAACAGTGGAATTCTCGTTGCGCTCTAAGTGTTATCGCCCTTGCTTTTAATTTCACCGAACGTTTTTTTGACTCTTCTGTATACTGAGTCAGTCTTTCCGACAATCATTTGAAAATGGTTCAAATGGCTCTAAGCACTATGGGGCTAAACATCTGAGGTCATCAGCCCCCTAGACCTTAGAACTAATTAAACCTAATTAACCTAAGGACATCACACACATCCATGCCCGAGGCAGAATTCAAACCAGCGACCGTAGCAGCAGCGCGGTTCCGGATTGAAGCGGCTAAGACCCCTCGGCCACAATCATTTATTTTTCGACTTTTTCATATTTTTCATGCAGCCGTTTCGTCTTAGGTTCTCTGCAGTTCCTATTTACTTCATTCCTCAGCGAATTTTATTTCTGTAGTTCTAAATTTCCATTAATATTTCTGTACTTCCTTGTTTCATCCATCAACTGAAGCATTTTTTCTGTTATCCATGTTTTTCTTTCCACCTTCTGCGATTGCACTTTTTAGAGATGTCCATTCCTCTCCAAGCTACTCTTCACCACTTCTAAATTGTCACCTGCATCCGTATTTGCTCCTGGGTACGCCTTACAATCCAGTATCTGATTTCGGAATCTGTCTCATCATGATACCATCTAACAAATATTTCCTTATCTTCTGGTCTCTTCCAAGTATATCTCTTCCTCTTTATTCTTGAACTGAGTATTCGCAATTACCAACTCAATTTTATAACAGAACTCCATTACCCTTTCATCTCTCATTCCTAATTCCAAACCCATATTCTCCTTTAACCCTTTCTTCTGCTGCTTCGTCTACAACCACGTTCCAATACCCTTTTCATCTCTCTTTTAGGGACTGAATTTCCCGTTCAGTATCCTCGTATATTTTCTGTATCTCTGTTTTCAGCTTTCGTCGTCGGCATATATACCAGAAATATCGTTATTGGTATTGGTTGCTGTCGATTCTGATGAGAACAGCCCTATGACTCAACTGCTTACAGTAACTCACTCTTTTCCTACCTTCCTATTCATAACGAATCCTACTCACGTTATACCATTTTCTACTACAGTTGATATTACCCTGTAATCATATGACCAGAAATCCTTGTCCTCTCTTCATTTCACTTCAACCCCCACTATATCTAGATCATTGTATTCCCCTTTTCAGATTTTCTAGCTTCCACGTTCAAACTTCTGATGATGAGCGTCTTCATATGGATTAACAAAGTTCCAGCCCTTTATCCAGAGAACCGTCCGAGACATCGCGGCAGGAAACTATTCCGCTGCTGGGTAAAGAAAGGACTCTGGGTTAATTAGGTGCGGCAGCACTCGCAGAAAAAAAACGCGACCAGTTGTCGCCCTAACAACCAGACAACCACGACGGCTAAACAGTTGAAGCAAAAGTGATCCTCATGGACACTGCCACAGATGGCGCAGAGGGGAGAGTCCGCTGGTCCTATGGCATGAAAGCGATTACTTTGAAACTTCCCACATGTCGCATAATACCAAGTCGACCTGATATGCTTCGGAAAAAAATCGCAGTCGACCGCTACTGTGGGAACTTCTCTTGTACATAACAGGCGACGCTACGTAGGAAAAGGACGTAGAAACAGTCTGCCCGCGGCCGGCGCGCTCTTGGCAGTTCGGCACGAGCGTAACAGTTCCGCAATGAATGCCGCGCTGTGAGCAACCTTGGGCATGTTGTTTCCTACCGGGATCCGCGGGGTGACGGACATTGGCACAAGAACGGCAAGTAAACTGTGCACAATACAGGCCTCGACAGTGCGCCATTGCTTATACACTACTGGCCATTAAAATTGCTACACCAAGAAGAAATGCAGATGATAAACGGGCATTCATTGGACAAATATATTATATTAGAACTGGCATATGATTACATTTTCACGCAATTTGGGTCCATAGACCCTAAGAAATAAGTACTCATAACAACCACCTCTGGCCGTAGTAACGGCCTTGATACGACTGGGCATAGGCAGAGCTTGGATGGCGTGTACAGGTACAGCTGCCCATGCAGCTTCAACACGATACCACAGTTCATCATGAGTAGTGACTGGCGTATTGTGACAAGCCAATTGCTTGGCCACCATTGACCAGACGTTTCCAATTGGTGAGAGATCTGGAGAAAGTCAACATTTTATACATCCAGAAAGGTCCGTACAGGACCTGCAACATGCGGTCGCGTATTATCCTGCTGAAATGTAGGGTTTCGCAGGGATCGAATGAAGGGTAGAGCCATGGGTCGTAACACATCTGAAATGTAACGTCCACTGTTAAAAGCGCTGTCAGTGCAAACAAGAGGTGACCGAGGCGTGTAACCAGTGGCATCCCATACCTTCACGCCGGGTGATGCGGCAGTATGGCGGAGACGAACACACGCTTCCAGTGTGCGTTTACCGCGATGTCGCCACGGATGCGACCATCACGATGCTGTAAACAGAACCTGGATTCATCCGAAAAAATGACGTTTTGCCATTCGTGCACCCAGGTTTGTCGTTGAGTACACCATCGCAGGCGCTCCTGTCTGTGATGCAGCGTCAAGGGTAACCGCAGCCATGGTCTCCGAGCTGATGGTCCACGCTGCTGCAAACGTCGTCGAACTGTTCGTGCAGATGGTTGTTGTCTTGCAAACGTCCCCATCTGTTGACTCAGGGATCGAGACGTGGCTGCGCGATCCGCTACAGCCATGCGGATAAGATGCCTGTCATCTCGACTGCTTGTGTTACGAGACCGTTGGGATCCAGCAGATTTTTCCGTATTACCCTCCTGAACCCACCGATGTCATATTCTGCTAACTGTCATTGGATCTCGACCAACGCTACCAACAATGTCGCGATACGATAAACCGCAATCGCGATAGGCAATAATCCGACCTTTATCAAAATCCGAAACCTGATGGTACGCATTTCACCTCCTTACACGAGGCATCACAACAACGTTTCACCAGACGACGCTGGTCAACTGCTGTTTTTGTATGAGCAATCGGTTGGAACCTTTCCTCATGTGAGCACGTTGTAGGTGTCGCCACCGGAGCCAACCTTGTGTGAATGCTCTGAAAAGGTAATCATTTGCATATCACAGCATCTTGTTTCTGTCGGTTAAATTTCGCGTCTGTAGCACGTCATCTTTTGGTGTAGCATTTTTAATGGCCAGTAGTGTATGTCGTGGTCACGTAAAGTGCTCAGTACGCTAGCGTAAGTTCGTACAATCAAGCGCTCCTGCACACAGGGGATACAGTGGACTTTGGAGATGGATCTAGCTGTTAGAAAATATCCGAATGCCGCTTGAATACTACGTCTTATCGTAATCGGCATCGGTAGCAGTATGAACTGCTCTGGATGCCACATAGGGATACAGATAGGCAACACGCTGCAGAGGATCGAGGCAGTGTAGGGAGTTGTGACATTTTACTGGTAACACGCGACAGATCTTCCTGGCGGGTAGCCCGTGACCAATAGAGAGAGCCGCGAATTTGCGCACATTCACTACTCTTCCGGCCGTCTTCTCATGAGCCGAAATGGTGTGTAGGATCTGTACGACGTCCTCCCGAGAACGAACCAGCAGCAAGTGGTCATCTGCGTATGCTCGACATCGAAAGGTGTAACTGCGCAAGGAGTGTCAAGCCAGTTGCACCGTCAGCAGGCAATTATAAAATAATCTCCATTGGGAAATTATATTACTTCAAAAATTTAAAGGCTGGAGTTACTTTGTTTTATCTGAATCTACCAGGTAATAAAATTTGATAGAAAACTCTTACAGTAAGTAGACAGTTTAGAAAGAAATACTTGAGAAGCCCGACACAATAGGGGACTGACATACTAGGACATACACTGATACTATGAAACAGTGCATTGATAATGGCTAAGCGCTAGCAAAAATCTAGAATTGCTTAATAAAACCTGAAAGGAAAGGACGACTGATCACTGTGCTCCACCATTTTGAAAGCTTATAGTAATTCTCAAGAGCTTCACAAAAGAACACAGGTTCTAAAAGAAGTGCTGAACTTTCGTTTACAGCAATGTCCAGCAGACGTCTCTATACAGACTATCCACTCCTTTCTGCGCAAATTGTGCTTTTAAATACGCGAATCCTAAACTCTTAACGAATGCTACATCTAGCGACTTAATTTTAATGACCGAAAAATATTATCGCAGTTGAAACTTCCTGGAAAATTAAAATTGTGGTTCCGACCGACACTCGAAGTTGTGACCTTTGCCTTTCTCGGGTAAGTGCTCTGCAAACTGAGCTACCCAAGCACGACTCCTGATCCCTCCTCACAGCGTTACTTCCGCCAGTACATCATCTACCAGACATCGGAGAAGCACTCCTGCGAAATTTGCAGGACCAGCACTCCTGGAAGAAAGAGTATTGCGGAGGCGTGGCTTAGTCTTGGGGATGTTTAATTTGCCAGGAAGTTTCACAACAGCGCAAACTTCGCTGCAGAGTGAAAATTTCATTCTGGAAACTATCACAGATGCTAAACGCACCTGCCAATGTCATTTCATAGACCTTAAAACGTTTCGTTCGTCACAAACAGGACTTGTGTTGTTGTTCCGTCATTTTACGGAGAGACGGCTATTGGCACCACAGAATCTACACGTTAGCTCTGCAAAAACTTAAACGTACTCTTTGAATCTACAGTGATGGATTAATCAGTATTCTTAAGATGCTATGTTTACTTACTCTGAGAGCACCAGCAATTTTACGTGTGTGATCGCGTACAAGCCGAGGCCGTCCATAGAAGATTCTTACCCAGATTAATTGCCTGTGTCTGCTCCGAAGCTCAATCAGTGCGGAGTCGCTACACGCCAACCACTTGTGAGCTGGTTCAAGTGGACTTCCGTGATCTATCACGTTTTTCCATCTCATGAGAATCTTAGTGTCAAAAGCACGATTGCCGTCGTTTAGTATCGAGCAAAACTGGTGGTGGTGGTGGTGGTGTGTGTGTGTGTGTGTGGTGCTTACGGACGCTCAACTGCGAGGTTATCAGCGCCCTACATAGCCGTGGTGCTCAGAAAAGAAAGTCACAAAATGTCGCATTAAAAACGGAAGCAGGAATGCAATCACTCCTGTACCGTGCCAAATCTAAAATCATTCTGGGCCTCGCCAGTAACCAGGGGGGCGGACGGTTAAAACCCTGGATTTGATGTCGTACTTGGTCGACACCGACTGACACAAGCACACATTGTGCGCGGATTCCAAACGGCATTGCGGCTCGTGGATGGTTGGAGCTGCAAGGAACAATCATGATGCACCGTGAGGAGCTGCCGCCGGATGGTAAGTGGCCGTTCTCCCGCCTCAGCTCAGATGCTGGATATGACACTGGCCCTGTAAGATTCCGTGGCCAGACGAATCGCCTCATGGTGGACAGTGGCAATGAGCTTCAAATAAGAAGGCCTCGCTGATCCATACATCCTGCATCTGTAGTCCATCCACGAACACACAAAGTCCTATAAACTGAAGGAGACTGGCCTTGTCCGCTCCCCAAGACCTGTGGCTAAGGTACTTTAGGATATTCAGTGTCTTCAGGGTTCTGACTTATAACTCTCTCGGATTTGGCAATCATGACAATTTCGAGCCAAATATATATATATATATATATATATGTGTGTGTGTGTGTGTGTGTGTGTGGACGTGATACTGTTTATGGCTATGGCAAAGAGGGGAACACTTAAAACACTGTCCTGAGTGACACCTTTCTCCTGCTCAAAACGATCTGACAGCGTATCACCAGCTAGGGTCACAAAAAACCGCTGAGACCGGAAAGACCGTATGGAGATGGGGAGGTGGCCTCGAAAGCCGCATTGAAGCAGTTGTGCGAGAATACAGTTTCTTCAAGAAGTATCGTATGCCTTACTGATAAACAATATACGTATACAGTGCTGTTTCTATCGGAAAGTGCTGAATAGTCGCCTCTATCGGGGTCAGGTTGACAGTGGACCGAAATCTATGAAATCCACACTGAGTGCGACTATGGAATAGCCTGGTCTCTAACAAACAGACCAGACGACGGTTAACCATTCGCTCCATGGTGTTTCCTACACAGCTTTGGAGTTACCTACCTGTCACATAAGATTACAACATTCTACGAAAACTTCCTTTGACGCTGCCCGAAAATGGCGAAGAATGCAGTACTGGAATTTTTAGCGACCAGGTTCAGACACGGCCGATTTCATCTCCCACATTGAGAGAGCATAGTTCTAAGTCTCAGAATTGTTAGATCTGAAATCCAATTTTCCCCTCTCTACAGAAGCATGGTAGCGACGAAACGTCTCATCCGGGTTGTCATTGGGAGTAGTTTGTACAAACTTCTCTGCTAGCGTCTGAGCGGTGTATCTGGGAGCTATTAGAAAACATCCATATTCAGCACTGGTGCTATTGGTAAACGGCTGCATTTACCAGAAATCCTCTTGATAGCTTCCCATACTTTTGTAGAACAAATGGAAGGGTTGATGGTGTCCTGAAACGCTTGCCATTACCTTTTCTTGCTCTCCTTAATTACGCGTCGAGCCTTGGCCCTCGCGAGGCTATGAGGTTGACTGCTGTAGAGAAGCATTTAAATCGTCGAAGAGCCGCACGCCCGTCCCGGATGACTGAACGGCCCTCATCTGTCCACCAAGGTACAAGTCGCCTCTTAAGATGCATTAGAACTTCGGGACGACCAAGTCAGCGGCATGACTCATCACTCACGTGATACGGTCCACCTATTCGTGGACGATGTTACCATGTTCAAACGTGGCCAGCTGGCTGAACAGTTAGTCGCACTGACCATCTACGTTGGTGAGCTCAGTGCACGTAGTGTCCCATCCAACAGGTGAATGCGGAGTGGGAAGTGATAAGTGGAATGAAGATCGTCAGTGACCTTCCACTGAAGCAAAACTGGAAAAGTAAATCGCAGATTTGGTGCCAATCGAACTGCGAAGATATCCTGTGTTCCGGAACTGCAAAAGCGGCAGACGAAGCGGCGAAAGTAGACGAAAACGATCAGGTGTGGCCGGGGGAAACCGCTGTCTGCGCCGGCGCATGAGTCACGGCGCCGCCGCCAAGGCCTCGCCGTTTTTCCCGCCGGATGGCCGAAGGCCGCTGAACCCGCGCCCAGCCCCGCCGACGAGGGTCTACAGTCACGCTGCTGGCGGCCAGTTCCTGCTAACGCGACGCGGCAGTTTTCTGGCCTTTCGGCGATCTGTAAACACCAATACCAGGCGACCATAAGCAAACTTAGGCTCTAACCACTTTGACGAAATCATTCTTTCCCTATTCTAACATGCAGCCCACATTACTGCATTTCATCCACACAGGCCTTTGAAATGCTCTCTATGCCTTCAGTCATTAGTATTTGGCAGAAAGTTAGAATGATAAATTAATGCCACTTTATGGCCTAAATTTTGTCTGAACTCTTTATAAAATAACGATAATAAGACATAATAGAATCGTAAATGTAATAATCGCAACGAAATGTCACAATGGAGGGATGTAGTGTCATGAGTCCCACAAGGATCAGTATTGGGCCCTGTACTTTTCGAATCGTATGTTAATGATATGTCAACTATTTCCTCCTGCTGTAACTATCACATATGTGCTAAAGACACTATGTACATAGCCATTCAGCATGTAAATGCCGATTTTCTTGCGCTGTCAGAGTGAGTGCAGAGCATAAATTTAAACTCTAATCCGTCTGAAAAGCAAGCCATCCTAATCGCTCACAGATGACTTATTACCCATTAGTTCATAGAATCTTTTCCACCATTAGTCCTAAACGTCACAGAAAAAAGCTTCCCTTCCTCTGCAAAGATCTTAGGGATAATTCTGAGCCACCATTTAGACTGGACTTAACACACAACTGCAGTCTGTAAGAAAGTGTGAGTGTCACTTCACTCACTACAGAAATAAAGCTCAAAAAAGCTCATAGAGACAAAAATACTCTCCATATTGACTGGTGATGCCGTTCTCCAAGGACTTTCGTACTAAAGTTCACGCATGCTGGAACTGGTGATGAATGCTTGTGTACGACACATTAGTGACGTACGCGTTTTCGACCATATCGAACTATTATTATAGCTACGTGCCCATAAGAATAGAGAATATAATACTCTGTCTATTCTATTATATTCTCAGTCACTGCACCCCATCTTAGTTGCTTTCAACTCTTACTCTACTATCTGAACAACACAGCAGAAATACCCGTTCACAACAAAATAAAATTCGTTTTGTGCCATCAGGTTGCGCTGCCGTGTTCCCTAACCATTTTCTTATCAGGAACCCAACTCTGGAACAATATTCCTCAAAATATCAGAAATAAAAATCCCTTCCAGCCGTAAAAAGACAGATAATGGTCCATCCATCACAATAGCCATCTCTCCTACACACTGTGCACGTCATTCTCGTCAGTTGTTGGAGCGGATCAGCAAGCAAGTCTCCATGCGGCGCAGTCGGCCGGGCCCACTGGCAGTCTCTATGCAGTGTCGGAGCAATGGAGGCTGTTTCGAGTGCTACGAGGTTCGTGGCACCCAGGATATGAAAGTTGAGTGGTGATTTAATTACAGAAGCCACGTCTGTTCACGTTGTCCCCTCGGCTGGTGGTTCGCAGTTGGTGGTATTCCTGGGAGCAACAGTAAGTGTTCCAGTTGGTAAAGATTTAGCCACCGTGTGGTGGAATTAACTGTATTTGTCAGTTTGAAATAGAAGTGCACCTGCGGAATTTTCTGCCTTGTGGCCGTTAGTGTTCCGGTTACCTGCTCTGGTCGCTGACGTAAATTCAGCCAGTGTCCTTTCCTCACCTATAGTCAAAAAAATGGTTCAAATGGCTCTGAGCACTATGGGACTTAACATCTGTGGTCATCAGTCCCCTAGAACTTAGAACTACTTAAACCTAACTAACCTGTGGACACCACACACATCCATGTCCGAGGCAGGATTCGAACCTGCGACCGTAGCAGTTGCGCGGTTCCGGACTGCACGCCTAGAACCGCTAGACCACCGCGGCCGGCTCACCTATAGTCGCTGTCCAACATGGTGTGTAGTTTTTCACAGCTTAATGTATTTTTGGTTGTGGGCGGCTATGTCTGTAATGTTTTGGCTTTGGAATTCTCGTATACTGGTCAGTGGTTAGCAAGTCGTCTTGTCGGTGGGCCCCTGACTGTCTCTTGGTTGTATGGCCGGCGGATCTAGTATGGTTAAGCAGACCTCTTGTCTCACCTAAGCGAACGTTAAGATTTCAAGGACAGACCGAGCCCCCTGGAAACTTCTGAGCGCCGTTGCCTATACCGCCTTTCTTGTTGGCGTTTAGTTGTGTATTTTTAATTGCTCATAGCCGATGGTTGGAATTTGTATGCTTGTAATTGTGTTTTTAAAATCAAAGACCTTCAGCCACTTTAAAAGTAAGTTTTTCCAAATTGGCCAAGTCTTACATCGTCTGAATATAAAGCCTGGGCCTTCTGCCTGTTGAAAATTTATTGTATTGTTTTAAAGCATCAGCCTTCAGCGACTTTAAATTTTAAGGATCTTACTTGTCAAGTATTACCTTTTGGAAGCTAAAGCTGTGGGATTTCTGCCTGTTGAAAATTTATTAAAGTGCATTGTTTTTAAAAGCATCGGCCTTCAGTCACTTTAGTTTTTAAGGATCCTACTTATCAAGTATTACCTTTTCTGTCGATAGTCAAGCTTAGAAAATGCGCTGTAATGTTTGGACAACTAAATAAAGTGTTATGTTTGGAGTGTAACTGACATCCGCTCATTCTGGCCCCCTTCCACAATTCCTACTACTTGTCCTGTCCTGCGGGTTTAGCAGGGCGTCTCAACCAGGAAAATATTGGTTGGAATTATGGGCTTTAGATGATAGTGCAACATTTTATGTTCTCAGTCTGCAGCTTTTCACTGATAACAAAATGAATCACATGAAGTTGGCCAAGGCAAGAGAATTGCTTTAGATATGGCGAAAGACTTAGAAAAACCGTGCCAGAAATGTAAATGTTGACAATTTTTCACATGCCTCAGTTTGGCAGACCAGTTTTGAAAAACGATCTCTCATTTTTAGAAACAGTTAGAAGAAATAAATGAAAGCTACCTGAAATTTTCACTCAGATTAAATGTCGAGTCAAATATGTATCCGTCTTTTGGTTCCAAGAGCATGCATCAATTGGTGCGTAATATCCAAAAAAGGACAAAGTTGTAATTTTGCCCATTACTTTGCATTCAAGGAAGGAAGTGGAAGATTTTGAAGAATACAAGCCAACAGTGATTCTAGATTATTGCAAAACAAACTCAGAAGTAGAGACATAGGGCAAGCCAGTGATAACGTACAGTACAAAGAGGAAGAGCAAATGGTGGCCAATCATAATACTTTACAACATAACAGACATTAGTGCACGTAAAGCATTTGCAACATGTCTGCGTCTTACACCAGGCTAAGCAGAAAGGACTAACTGCAAGAGACCGGCACTCTTCACAGAACTAGGGAAACAACTCATTGGTAGCAAATTAGACAAATGGATCTGAGCGCTATGGGACTTAAATTCTGAGGTCATCAGTCCCCTATAACTTAGAACTACTTAAACCTAACTAACCTGAGGACATCACACACATCCATGCCCGAGGCAGGATTCGAACCTGCGACCGTAGCGGTCTTGCGGTTCCAGACTGCAGTGCCTTTAACCCACGGCCGGCCCTTCATGAATTCTTGCTCATCCTGAATATGTTCTGAGTGTGACCATTGTGAATCACCTTTATTATGAAAAGGTGTTATGCTCTACATAGTGCGATTTTGTAGCATCATTCCAAACATTCTCTCTATAAAGAAGGATCAAAATATAGTTTCAGAACTTACTTGCCGATTTGAGGGTGTTGATAATAAGTTTTCATTCACATAAGTACATGTTAATGATCTTTTTATATTATTGTTGCACTATAAAGGTATTTCCTACTTCTGAATGTATTATCAGCTGAAGTTATATCGCGTTATTAATCATTCATGGGTTAAAATTTTGTGTCAAAAGTGGAATATGTTCACAGCATTTACAGTGAAGTCATGCTATCTACATAAGCAATGTATGTCCAGAAAGGTACAGAGGGCTTTCATCAGTCAACCCTTTGCTAGTATTCTTTTCCTTGCGAATCTTCCAAAATTTGTCATAATTTTACGTACCAGTAGTTATTTTTCTGATTAGTTATTTGCGGGCATATAATATTGTTTAACTCATTTAGTTTCATTTAGGTTTTAAAGTTATTTTATGTTTTCTTTTGTCAGTATATGGACTACAAAGTTGCTCTTCTGAATCTGCTGAAATATTTGTGTTGGTATTAAGAATATTTACGCTGCAGACAGCAATAGGATTTTGACTTCTTTACATACATTATGGTCCTGCTAAAATTTTATTATACAAGAGTTGTAAACTACTATACATGCTGCAGGAAGCTTTAATGCGAAGATAAGTTTTTGAAGTTAAATTTTCATTTTCTCTCTTCAGGCGAATTTCAGTTAATAGACATTTTTTGTGTAACTGTAATTATGAGGAATATTTTCGATGAGTCAAAACTTTTTATTACTCGCAACATTCTATTAAGCAGAACATCATGAGAGGCATATTTTGTCATGAGTATCAGGAGACGAGATACTGGCAGAAGTAAATCTGTGAGGACGGAGCGTGGGTCGTGCTTGGGTAGCTCAGTTGGTAGAGCACTTGCCCGCGAAAGGCAAAGGTCCCAAGTTCGAATCTCGGTCCGGCACACAGTTTTAATTTGCCAGGAAGTTTCAACGTAATGTAAGTTTCTCTCCCCAGAACAAATCTCTCTTGCTAAATACAATGATTAATGAACATGTGTGGTGCTTCTACTAGTAGCATTACTGTGTTGACGTGCTCGCCTTCTTTTATATCTAAAAATGTGCTTCATTTATGAAACGTTAACACAAATATTATAAAGGTATTAAATACTGTTGCGAGTAGCTCATCTACCTGATGCTTCAGTGTGCTCAGGTGTGCTAATTTTGGAAATCATTCTGTATCTTTTGCTCTTTCTAAATGCTACTGAAAGTTGTGCATTGGGTTTGCAACCATGTTGGAACATATGAAAATTATAACCAATGTTGATAAGTAGCTAACAATAGTCAACAGGTGTTAGTTCAACCAACATCTGTTGACTATTATTAGCGGCCTGCAGCACGCCCTACCGCCCGCTTCTGACGTCAGCTGTTCGGGCACAGCCGGTTCTTAACCAGACATTCTTGCACCAAACGCGCGGTGTCCCCACATCGAAAACACTATGTAGGTCTAGGCTGTCTCAGCTGCCGCTCGCAGCTACCTCCTCCCCACCCTGAGAAGAACGGTAAATACCAACCTCGCACCTACGTTGTTTGTCAGCGAATCTACAGCTTCGATGTTACAAATCAAAGCATCCTACCCTGCAAAAGTAGTAGGTTTCTGTGAAAATGATAACCGAAAACGATCCTCAAGCTCAACGCCCTCTAACATATTCTCAACCACTTCACCTTCACTTACCGGTAATTCTAAGGCGGCAACAGCAGTACGAATCTCCTCAACATTATTCCACAATGTCTCGTTCGAAGCCTGCAAGCGCAAAAATGTCTGCACTCAAGATCTTATCTAATTCGATTTATACGCCTCCGCAGATCACCTCACGATTCTTGTACCTTCAAAATCTCTGGAAACACTCTACTCAGCAACCGACGGGCTAAAGGGTACTAAAGAAGAATAAAGCCATGCGATATGCCCACGTGAGGTTGAAAACGAACGGTCAACCAAAGAAACTCCACCTGCTCTGCGTTCTCCACTGAAAGTTTGGTGATTCCTTGCCGTAGATGAACAACAGGATTCGGCTGTCTAGTAGATGCTTCTACAGCAGGTCATCCGCAACCACATGATTACACTACCGCCCCATCATCCAATCCTAAGACATTTACGTTCCCTTATAATTCTTTAGTTGTGTAAGCAGCAGATTAATGGAGTGGTTCTGTTCCACACTAACCTAAAGCCGCTTTAAATCGAAAAGAAGGTGACACATTGGGAAGCAATGCTTAGACCCTGTACGCCCGTTTACGAGTAAGTTGACTAGCCTCAAGAAAATATGTTGCGACGCAACCCTCGCAAGGCACCTGAGCAGGTGAGTTCTGCACTTACGTCGCTAATGGTCTCTGGACTGAGGTTTAAAGTTTTACCCAGAGTGGAGCGTAAACGTGTTGCCAAGTCCACTACGCTTCCATCCTAAGTTCGTACTTCAGGCGACCGCGGCTAAGAAAAATAACCGGAACAGTTTCTGGCCTCCATGTCTTGCAACGGTCTCTGCAACACAATCAGTCAATAATTAACGCTACTGATTAACATTTAGTAACCGAACATGCAACAATCTAACAACGTACACACTTAATCGTGCTGTTAACGAGGGAAGTCAGTTTGCCTGCCCTCGCACCCCCCACCCACCCTCCTTCCAACAGATCGACAACCACACTCTGAACTAACAGCTGAAATGGCTCATCAGTCCCTTAAAAAATTTAAGGGAAGCCAATGTAGAAAGAATGGGCCCCAAATTCAGGTTTTTTGCAACACCTTTCACCATTTTGAATTTCTCAAGATATATTATTTGCTCAAACAATCCCTTAAGATTTTACAACATGCAGAACATACAAGAAGGTCAGGGAATATAAAACCGAGGAGTCTGAGAAACGGGCTTTCAGGTTAAATTTTTAATAAGAGGAAGTTATTCAAACAATTCCAAATTTGTTAGATTCACTTTTACAAACCCCAAAAATGAATAAACCCCAAACAACTATTAAATTGTAGGAGCCATGGAATGGGTCTCAAGGTAACATTTTCAACACGAAGATCCTTACAGCGTTCCAAATTTGTTGAATTCAGTTTTACAGAAATTTGAAGACAATGAATAACCAGATTGATTAATATTAAATAGTAAGAATTCACAGGACGGGCATTTCAATTTTTGGAAACAAACAACCCCCAAAGATGAGTAAAATGCAATGACTTCAAAGGCATACAACATTTTCAATGCTGAATAATCAGGCGTAGGGCCTTTCAATCTTGAACTTAGATATCCTCTATACAAATTGGAGCGCCACTGGAATAGTTCAAAACAGCTAAAATTAAACCCAGACCTCTGAATCGCATTCGGGAGGACGACGGTTCAATCCCGCGTCCGGCCATCCTTATTTGGTTTTCCGTGATTTCCCTAAATCGCCCCAGGCAAATGCCGGGATGGTTCCTTTGACACGACACGCCCGACTTCCTTCCCTAATCCGATGAGACCGATAACCTTTGTGTCTGGTCTCGTCCCTCAAACAATTCCCCCCCCCCCCCCCCCCCCCCAACCACAGCTGAATCTGGACAACGCTGAAACACAAACAACGTTTACGTACCGGAGTACCAAGCATGATAACATAGAAAGACTACGTTGGCTGTAAGGGGGAAGGTAATATAACTGAAGTAGGGCAAATTGCTTACTGAAACAGAAGTATAAATTCGGGGAGAAGGAAACAGGAGTGTGACAGGCACAAGTTACCCCGCCACGCACCGCGGCCACACATCTGGACTCCCAAGAGGAAACCGTATCGCCGAAATACGGCCCAAGGGGCGGTGCCAGCACTCTGTCAAGGACGGGAGTATTTACCACAGCGCAAGCACAGAGAAGCGGCGGCGGCGGTGTGCCTGTGGTACCGACTGCTAGAGCAACCCTTAAATACAGTTTATCATGGGGGTATGAGACGCCCAAAATTCTAGCAATTACTACAGTATTTAACCTCCGTCAAATACACTGGCAAGGCCACAATTAATAATAAGTAAGGTTATTAAGATGGCCTAGAGATTTAAGATGAATTACAACGGAATCAGATACGGATTTTCTAAGGGCTAGAACACCGATTGCTAAAAATTTTAATTGCTACTTTCAGTTGGTCATATGCAACCAGATTTCCACATCCGACCGCGGTGTACAGCGCCCATTATAAAGGCCGACTATAACCTGCATACAGGGTCACAACAAACCTTCATGGGGGCCAAGATTTTTTAAATTAAAATCGGAGCTGATTTACACTAAACAAAAGATTTAAAATCTCATTTGTCATTCCAAATTTTTAAATGTTTTGCTTACATTTATCTTGAACACACCACACAGTAACTCAAATATGAATTCTGTTGTTTCTTACATCCACACACCATTCATAAGGACATTGCAGCTTAGCGGACGGCAATCTGTCTTTGTCATTAATGGTTACAAAACGGAAACTCTACCTTTAGGCCTCATCCGCAAGCCAAAAGCAGTAAGAAGATGAACTTTCCGCTGTCAGGGAGGACCCGTGCCACCGGTTCTTTACCTCTACCACGTTTCAGGGAGTAAATAACAGAAACTACCACGCCTCCAGAGCGACCACTCATATGCCGAACGATTCCACGTGCAAGAGCTCGCCGCCGACTCAGCCCAACTACGCACGACGCACGCCACAGCGTGACTCTCTTGCCACAGGTGCCTCCTGTCTACTGGTCGCGAAAAGCAGGCAGAGATCAACTTTTTGCGATCTAAGATCGAACGGATCGGGCTGCCACGGCTCACTCAACGTAGCCTGGAATAATACCACACTGGAACAGACAGATAAAGATCTGCGTGTGATGTTGGTTAGATCTCTGACATGTAGATATTACTGCGAAAAGATCTGTCAGAAAGCGACCTTCAGAATAATATTTTGCGAAATATAGGAAATAGTGAATGGGGAGCAGAACTTACTACGCTGGCAACCACTCTAAGCCGAATACGCCTGTTCGGTGTGGACCAGATGAGCCCAAGCGAAGAAGATCGACTTTAAGCCAGAACGAAAAGTGTCGAAAAACAACTGGATGTATGAAACCCACGCCCTCGCAAAAGTTTTGCACAGCTGCTGCTCTCGGGATTCACAATGAGGCTCAAACGAAACATGGTTGATCGAAATCGTCTCTTTGGGTTTGATTGCAAACATCGACGACTAGATCCAGTAACGAGGCCATTGAAGAATCTTCACCTGATTATACACCAGGTAGGGCCTGGCGGTTCCACAACAGACTGGAGAACATGGAGGACCCAGTATTGCCTAAAAAGACGGGTGGTCCCGCAGAAAACGAACATTGTCACGAGAAGTCATGGTAACGTGCATAATAATAAGTGATGTGCAAGACATAGAACACTTCCTGGTGTGTCCAAAATATCCGTACAGTTGCAGCCTCGATGATTTGTGACTGGACAAGAAAGAAGCTTTGGACGTGGTCGAACAATGGACTGCAAGACTATGATTTGGTTTCCAGACACGATAATGTAAGTTGGCGCATCATAACATTTTATCGGTGAAAAAGTACTGACTGAAACATAGTTTGGTGATCTTAGTACCCTTGCGATGACCCTGGAGCCCGAGCCTTGTGTTCATTACGTCAGTTAAAATTACATTTATGCCTCAGAACGGATATTATATGCATATTTCATGCGCGTAAGGACGATAACTTCGAACCTCTGGATCTCGTTATTGAAAAATGATATTGAAATCCGTAAGTTTCAAGGTTCCCCGAGAACATCGTCTTAAGAAAGTAAGGAAAAAGCTTCGACCATTTGCCATGAATGGAAATCATAGAAGTGGTTACCCCACAATTGGTACTTTTCGTACCCAAAAATAATGGTTTTTCAGGGTTTTCTCAGGTACCGCCAATAGCAAGTGGTGTTTTCATAAGCCTCTAAGATTCATATTAAACCACATTTAATGCAAAAGAAACGACCTATTTGCTCAAAATACCTGGGCTGGAGGAGGTGTGTAATGTTGAAATTTTCACTCTGTGTTGTAGGATAGGTACAGTATGCCCGTTGTTCCGATAGGTATGCAAATTTTCACTAGGCCGCGGACTATCTAAAGCAATAGACCCCTTATCTCTGCGGTTAGTAGAATTCGAGATAACGACCCTCTGAAAAATTGGTGTTACTGGACCTAACAGAGTCCTCCTCTGTCTAGTGAACGAGATGGATAGTACAGAAATTCATAGTTCAAACTGCTATCTTTTCATGTTCTGAAAGCTTCTCAGCGATCAGCAAATTATCCATTTCTCTTTTTTCTTCTTGCACTCCAGGAAAATCATTATTTATTTTTCATCCAAACGATGAACGAGACTTGACTGATAGTTATCAGTTTCTGTTATAGTCTTTGCCAAAGAATTAATAAGAGAAATGTGCTGTGCATTATTGGACTCAGTAATTCCGTAACATAAATTCGATTACACCTTTTCCGGCGCAGGGCCGTCGATTGACGTTCACTTACGTCCTTGTTCATTGATTTAAGGCGTTTTGTCGTGGGATTGTTTCTCATCCACAATAACAAATCGGCACACAGCGCCCATCAAGTTAACTAAAAACGAAACATGGCTGAATAACTCAGTTCAAAATTTGCTATATGTTTTGCATTCTACAACTGCTGCACCTATGTTGCTTAAAGCTTTCTTACAGTAAATTCGTCATAGGGCCCACTGTATTTCGTTATTATGATATAGACTATGACACACACTTTGAATAAGCAACAGTATAAGATCATGTTGAGAATTTCTCGATGCTTTAATCGGTACTTTCTCGATGTTTTAATCGGTGTCTTTAGTTTTGGAATGTTCTTCGAGTAGGTCACAATCGAGAGAAGTAGGGTTCACATGTATTCATCCCCCACTTCTTAAAAGTGGGCACTGGAAGAAGCAGACTTGTAAATCATGTCAAGTTTCTGTTAAATTTTTGTTGACGAGAACCCGCCCGAAACAAATAATTTTCCCAGAGTTCGATATTTCAGTTTACGTATTTAAGCCAAACGCACCACATAATACCACAAATTTAAAATGTAAAAAATAGCTATTCAGTACGCAAAGCCGACACTCAAATTACGCTATTCAGAAAAATGTAACGGAAGATACCATTGATATTAAAGCAAATTTTGTCATAATCCGGGAGGTAGTTTTAATGGCTGAAATGTCGATGTCAGATACACCAGATTAAATATGATTCTCTCGGCGGATTTGTTGAACGAAAATTGTACTGTCTACAGTACATCCATAGACTTTTAGATCAAGGTTGGATTGGGTTGATTTGGGTTAGGAGACCAAACAGCGAGGTCATCGGTCTCATTGGATTAGGGAAGGATGGGGGAAGTCGGCCGTCTTCTTTCAAAGGAACCATCCTGGCATTTGTCTGAAGCGATTTTGGAAAACCTAAATTAGGATGGCCGGACGCAAGATTGAACAGTCGTCCCCCCGAATGCGACACCAGTGTCCTAATCACTGCATTACCTCGCTCGGTAGATCAAGGTGAAATGTGAAAGATTCATTCTGGGAACACACCCTGGGCTGTGGCTAACCCATATTTCTGTAGTATCCTTTCTTCCAGTACTAGACCCGCCCGTTTTGCAGGCAAACGTCGGTTAAGTTCGGAAGTTAGGAGATGAGGTACTGCCCGAAGTACAGCAGTCAGGCGTGAGTATCTCTGTGGGTAGAGCACTTGCCCGTGAAAGACATGAGTCATGGGTTTGAGTCCCAGTCTAGCACACAGTTTTAATCTTCCAGGAAGTTTCAGATCAGCGCATACTCCTTTCTAGAGTGAAAAATTCATTCGTAATTAAAGATGTCGATATTCCGTAGGCCGGCCGGAGTAGCCGAGCGGTTCTAGGTGCTTCTGTCTGGAACCGCGCGACCGTTACGGTCGCAGGTTCGAATCCTGCCTCGGGCATAGATGTGTGTGATGTCCTTAGGTTAGTTAGGTTTAAGTAGTTCTAAGTTCTAGGGGACTGATGACCTCAGATGTTAAGTCCCATAATGGTCAGAGCCATTTGAACCATTTTTTGGTGTTACGTAATTGGTAGAAAATTTATACAGCGCCCTCGTGAGAAACGTATTTGTACATAACTTTACTGAAAATAGAGGAAGCTCACAGAAGCAAAAAATTAAACCAACAGAGAATAATAGCATAAACAGATGAATGAACTTTCTGAGGAAGCAAAACCACACTAGTCAAATCAAATGGTTCAAATGGCTCTAAGCGCTATGGGACTTAACATCTGAGGTCATCAGTCCGCTAGACTTGGAACTACTTCAACCTAACATATGGACACCACACACATCCATGCCCGAGGCAGGATTCGAAAACTGCGACCGTAGCAGCAGCGCGGTTCAGGACTGAAGCGCCTAGAACCGCTCGGCGACAGCGGCCGGCAAAACCACATTAGTCTCCAAATACTACTTCCTGACCCAGACGTTTGTTCCTGTGTGGCATTCTTTCTTCCAGTCTCAATGTTACTTCTATCCGGTCCACTGGAGAGTGATACCGTAAGCTCGAGGACAGAGATGAGCCTCTTGAAGTCAGGGTCGCTTATCACTACACATCCGAACAACAAGGTGAGGGAGGGAAACGGTATCAATGACAAGATTAGTTACATCCGCTCGGATATTGATTTGACAAAGGATGACTCGATCAGTAAGAGTTTGGTGGAGTGAAAGGATTTCAGCGGGAAATTCTTCTCAAGTTTCTTAGGCTTCGGAGCCGAAACTTCAGATGTTAATAAATGGCGCCGAATGCTCACTGTCCTAGAATGAAAGGCATAGATCTTTTCGCGTCCATATACTGGTGTCTGGCGGTGGCGTGAGGTGTCTGAGCTTCCGCAAGACGCTGTCAGCAGCCATTGCCGAACGTCTGCTGGTCACTTGGAAAGGCCGCACGCGCCGCAGCGGGCAACGGTTGGCCTCAACACAACCCCTAAACGTGAAACAGTATGCGGGCTCAGAGATTCGTTTTCGGCAGGCTCTGTTGCATTGTGGTTGTCAAATGCCACAACAGGTAAACCTGTAACATCCAACCTACTTAGGTTAGTTGGGTTTAAGTACACTACTGGCCATTAAAATTGCTACACCACAAAGATGACGTGCTACAGACGCGAAATTTAACCGATAGGTAGAAGATGCTGTGATATGCAAATCATTAGCTTTTCAGAGCATTCACACAATGTTGGCGTCGGTGGCGACACCTTCAACGTGCTGACATGAGGAAAGTTTCCAACCGATTTCTCATACACAAACAGCAGTTGACCGGCGTTTATAGGTGAAATATTGTCGTGATGCCTCGTGTAAGGAGGATAAATGCGTACCATCACGTTTCCGCCTTTGACAAAGGTCGGATTGTAGCCTATCGTGTTTGCGGTTTATCGTACCGCGACATTGCTGCTCGCGTTGTTCGAGATCCAATGACTGTTCGCAGAATATGGAATCGGTGGGTTCAGGAGGGTAATACGAAACGCCGTGCTTTGTTCCAACGGCCTCGTGTCACTAGCAGTCGAGATGACAGGCATCTTATCCGCATGGCTGTAACTGGTCGTGCAGCCACGTCTCGATCCCTGAGTCAACAGATGGGGAAGTTCGCAAGACAACAACCATCTGCACGAATAGTTCGACGACGTTTTCAGCAGCATGGACTATCAGCTCGGAGAGCATGGCTGCGGTTACCGTTGACGCTCCATCAGAGACAGCAGCACCTGCGATGGTGTACTCAACGACGAACCTGGGTACACGAATGGCAAAACGACATTTTTTCGGGTGAATCCAGTTTTTGTTTACAGCATCATGATGGTCGCATCCGTGTTTGGCTACATCGCGGTGAATGCACATTGGAAGCGTGTACTCGTCATCGCCATACTGGCGTACCACCCGGCGTGATGGTTTGGGGTGCCATCGGTTACACGTTTTGGTCACCTCTTGTTCGCATTGATGGCACTTTGAACAGTGCACGTTACATTTCAGATGTGTTACGACTCGTGGCTCTACCCTTCATTCGATCCCTGCGAAACCCTACATTTCAGCAGGATAATGCACGACCGCATGTTGCAGGTCCACTACGGGCGTTTCTGGATACAGAAAATGTTGAACTGCTGCCCTGGCCAGCACATTGTCCAGATCTCTCACCAATTGAAAACTTCTGGTCAATGGTGGCCGAGCAACTGGCTCGTCACAATACGCCAGTCACTTCTCTTGATGAACAGTGGTATCGTGTTGAAGCTGCACGGGCAGCTGTACCGGTACACACCATCCCAGCTCTGTTTGACTCAATGCCCAGGCATATCAAGGCCTTTATTAGGGCCAGAGGTGGTTGTTCTGGGTACTGATTTCTCAGGATCTGTGCACCCAAACTGCGTGAAAATGTAATCACATGTCAGTTCTAGTATAATATATTTGTCCAGTGAATACCCGTTTATCATCTGCATTTCTTCTTGGTGTAGCAATTTTAATGGCCAGTAGTGTAGTTCTAAGTCTAGGGGAACTGATGACCTCAGGTGTTTAGTCCCGTTGTGCTTAGAACCATTTGAACCATTTGAGCTCCTTATCACAGCATTCCAAAAGTCAGAATCAACAACCCGTGGGCTCACACAGACCAACAGCGTTAAGACAAATTCCAGAATCTACTCGCCCGTATTGAATCCGATGTCCTGTTCCGTCGCTGCATGGATAAACCAGCATTTGAATGAAGCTAACTTCTTATTTTGCATAACAGACTTGTGTGCTGATATATAATGCTCTCCTGGTGTTTTAGTCGGAGTCGCTGCATGTCAGATATTTGTGTACATTTCCATACAATGTGTGATGACCTGCATGATACTGCAGGCTACTGGAAGTCGTGCACATTCTGTCGCAGTGGAGTACTTGCTTCTGTTAATTTCCTCACAGAGTTGCAAAGTTCAAGGCGGCAGCAGGCTGAGTTGCGAACACGAGAGTACCCTGGGGCTGGCAGCGGCCTTGGCGGGGGTCACGGCTGGCGTGGCGTGGCCTGCGTGGACGGTGGCCAGCCGGCGCGCCTGCCTCACTCACGTCACGTGTGCGGGGGCGGCGGTCACCCACTGGGCACTAAAGCATGAAAAGGTTTTTTGTCCCAGTCTTTGATCACAATATGAATTCTTTAGACGATGACCGGTTTCAGTCCGTGATGACCATCCTCAGATCTTTTCTACACCATGTCCTAAAGTGATAAAGCCATAGTGGCCATGGTGTAGAAAAGATCTGAGGATGGTCATCACGGACTGAAACCAGTCTTCGTCAAAACAATTGATATTGTGATCAAAGACTGGAATAAAAAACATTTGGTAAAAAACATTTGACAGTATTGGATCACTGTTCGCACACGCGACTATGTTGCAGCTGGTAAAGCATGAAAGCTTCTAATTTTTTCTTCTCGTACGTCTCACATTCTGGCAGCTGATATGACGACTTGCACGTTGGTTTGTCTGAGTCCAATTATCTGTCTAATGAGAACAACGGATGGCAATAATGTAAAGGCATCTGGTATGAGGAACCTGATGGATGTCCGAACACACACAACGCAGGTAATATTAATCGATGTGTACGGTCTGTCGTAATGGCATCTCTAGTTGCTGCGAGTCAATTGTTCAAAAAATGGTTCAAATGGCTCTGAGCACTATGGGACTTAACATCTGAGGTCATCAGTGCCCTAGACTTAGAACTACTTAAACCTAACTAACCTAAGGACATCACACACATCCATGCCCGAGGCAGGATTCGAACCTGCGACCGTAGCAGCCGCGTGGTTCCGGACTGAAACGCCTAGAACCGCTCGGCCACCGCGACCGGCGTCATTTTTCGGTTCGTGTATAAGTTGGTAGTGTTCTTGTATTGCATGTTGCTGCAGCAGTTTCTATGGGTTTTTTAGTCGATTGTCATTTTTTATTTCCAGTTAATTGTTGCTGTTAGAGTTTACGTATAATCATTTTGTCTTTTGGGGGTAGCGAGTGGAGCTGTGGACGCTACAAAATGTAGTGCCAAATGGAGAAATCTAATCATTTCCGACGTATTCTTCTGTTTAAGTTTAATAGAGGGGTGACAGCAGCGGACGCAGCCACAAACATTTGTGACGTGTATGGGGATAACGCCACTGGACAGAGCACGGCAAGAAAATAGTTTTCTAGTTTTAATTTGGACATTTGTTTTAAGGACTATGGGACCGAACTGCTGAGGTCATCGGTCCTTAGGTTTACGCACTACTTAATCTAAATTACACTAACTTACGCTAAGGACAACGCACGCATCCATGCCCGAAGGAGGACTCGAACCTCCTACGGGGGAAGCCGCGCGAACCGTGACAAGACGCCTGAGACCGCACGGACAACTCTTGTGGCTATAGTTTTAGGGAGGATCGTTATGACATTAGTGACTCTTCACGTTCAGGAAGACCTTTGGCGTTAGATGAACGTATCTTAAACGCATTAATCAACAATGATCATGTCAGTGTACTCGAACACTGACAAATGTGTTGAGATCGTTCACCATCGTGCGACGTTTGCATGCGACGGGGAAGCTTAAAAAATTGAGTGTTTGGCTACAGTGTGCTCTAAACCAAAATGACAAATATAAACACCTCTGCTTCCTCGTCATCATTTGGCTCGTAGATAACACCGACCATTCGTATCCTGTACCGTTACTGGTGACGTTAAACGGTATATTTATGTTAACGTAATAAAAAAAAAAAAAGAAATGGTTTAGCCGAGACAAAGCAGCAGCTCCTCGTACAAAGACCTGCCCGATCCACAAAAGATAACTTTATGCATCCCGTGAAATAGCGACGGTGTGGTGTACCGCAAATTGCTTCCTCGACATGTAACTATTACTACTGACATTTTATTGTCAACATCTGAGAGGTCTTGCAGACACAGTCCAAGAACAGCGAGCAGAAAGACTGCGTGAAGTTATGTTTCTCTTCGATAATGCCCTCCCGCAATCTGTTGGACTGACAAAAACTCTATATAGGAGTTGGCCTGGGAAGTATTTCAACACCCGCCTTTTTCTCCTGATCTTGCGCTCTCAGATTTTTCAGCTTTTACGCTCGCAATCGAACATCCTTCAAGTAATTTGCTTCCCGCAAGAATACATGCTCCGAACATGGCTTGACGAGTTGTTCTCCTCAAAACTATGCGATTTCTACAGTCGTGGAATCGCAAAGTACCCCAGCGTTGGCAGTGTGTTGTAAACAGTGATGGAGAATATATTATCGACGGCTAAAATCTCTGTTATGTCTAACTAACATTTTTATTAAACTTATGGAAAACGCTACAAACTTAGGAATCAACCCAGTACCTTGCATCTAAGCAGGGTGCCACGAATTATTATTTTAAAGAACAGGGAGTCTACAGTCGTGGAATCGCAAAGTACCCCAGCGTTGGCAGTGTGTTGTAAACAGTGATGGAGAATATATTATCGACGGCTAAAATCTCTGTTATGTCTAACTAACATTTTTATTAAACTTATGGAAAACGCTACAAACTTAGGAATCAACCCAGTACCTTGCATCTAAGCAGGGTGCCACGAATTATTATTTTAAAGAACAGGGAGTCTACAGTCGTGGAATCGCAAAGTACCCCAGCGTTGGCAGAGTGTTGTAAACAGTGATGGAGAATATATTATCGACGGCTAAAATCTCTGTTATGTCTAACTAACATTTTTATTAAACTTATGGAAAACGCTACAAACTTAGGAATCAACCCAGTACCTTGCATCTAAGCAGGGTGCCACGAATTATTATTTTAAAGAACAGGGAGTCTACAGTCGTGGAATCGCAAAGTACAGCAGCGTTGGCAGTGTGTTGTAAACAGTGATGGAGAATATATTATCGACGGCTAAAATCTCTGTTATGTCTAACTAACAATTTTATTAAACTTATGGAAAACGCTACAAACTTAGGAATCAACCCAGTACCTTGCATCTAAGCAGGGTGCCACGAATTATTATTTTAAAGAACAGGGAGTCTACAGTCGTGGAATCGCAAAGTACCCCAGCGTTGGCAGTGTGTTGTAAACAGTGATGGAGAATATATTATCGACGGCTAAAATCTCTGTTATGTCTAACTAACATTTTTATTAAACTTATGGAAAACGCTACAAACTTAGGAATCAACCCAGTACCTTGCATCTAAGCAGGGTGCCACGAATTATTATTTTAAAGAACAGGGAGTCTACAGTCGTGGAATCGCAAAGTACCCCAGCGTTGGCAGAGTGTTGTAAACAGTGATGGAGAATATATTATCGACGGCTAAAATCTCTGTTATGTCTAACTAACATTTTTATTAAACTTATGGAAAACGCTACAAACTTAGGAATCAACCCAGTACCTTGCATCTAAGCAGGGTGCCACGAATTATTATTTTAAAGAACAGGGAGTCTACAGTCGTGGAATCGCAAAGTACCCCAGCGTTGGCAGTGTGTTGTAAACAGTGATGGAGAATATATTATCGACGGCTAAAATCTCTGTTATGTCTAACTAACAATTTTATTAAACTTATGGAAAACGCTACAAACTTAGGAATCAACCCAGTACCTTGCATCTAAGCAGGGTGCCACGAATTATTATTTTAAAGAACAGGGAGTCTACAGTCGTGGAATCGCAAAGTACCCCAGCGTTGGCAGTGTGTTGTAAACAGTGATGGAGAATATATTATCGACGGCTAAAATCTCTGTTATGTCTAACTAACATTTTTATTAAACTTATGGAAAACGCTACAAACTTAGGAATCAACCCAGTACCTTGCATCTAAGCAGGGTGCCACGAATTATTATTTTAAAGAACAGGGAGTCTACAGTCGTGGAATCGCAAAGTACCCCAGCGTTGGCAGAGTGTTGTAAACAGTGATGGAGAATATATTATCGACGGCTAAAATCTCTGTTATGTCTAACTAACATTTTTATTAAACTTATGGAAAACGCTACAAACTTAGGAATCAACCCAGTACCTTGCATCTAAGCAGGGTGCCACGAATTATTATTTTAAAGAACAGGGAGTCTACAGTCGTGGAATCGCAAAGTACCCCAGCGTTGGCAGTGTGTTGTAAACAGTGATGGAGAATATATTATCGACGGCTAAAATCTCTGTTATGTCTAACTAACATTTTTATTAAACTTATGGAAAACGCTACAAACTTAGGAATCAACCCAGTACCTTGCATCTAAGCAGGGTGCCACGAATTATTATTTTAAAGAACAGGGAGTCTACAGTCGTGGAATCGCAAAGTACCCCAGCGTTGGCAGAGTGTTGTAAACAGTGATGGAGAATATATTATCGACGGCTAAAATCTCTGTTATGTCTAACTAACATTTTTATTAAACTTATGGAAAACGCTACAAACTTAGGAATCAACCCAGTACCTTGCATCTAAGCAGGGTGCCACGAATTATTATTTTAAAGAACAGGGAGTCTACAGTCGTGGAATCGCAAAGTACCCCAGCGTTGGCAGAGTGTTGTAAACAGTGATGGAGAATATATTATCGACGGCTAAAATCTCTGTTATGTCTAACTAACATTTTTATTAAACTTATGGAAAACGCTACAAACTTAGGAATCAACCCAGTACCTTGCATCTAAGCAGGGTGCCACGAATTATTATTTTAAAGAACAGGGAGTCTACAGTCGTGGAATCGCAAAGTACCCCAGCGTTGGCAGAGTGTTGTAAACAGTGATGGAGAATATATTATCGACGGCTAAAATCTCTGTTATGTCTAACTAACATTTTTATTAAACTTATGGAAAACGCTACAAACTTAGGAATCAACCCAGTACCTTGCATCTGAGCAGGGTGCCACGAATTATTATTTTAAAGAACAGGGAGTCTACAGTCGTGGAATCGCAAAGTACCCCAGCGTTGGCAGAGTGTTGTAAACAGTGATGGAGAATATATTATCGACGGCTAAAATCTCTGTTATGTCTAACTAACATTTTTATTAAACTTATGGAAAACGCTACAAACTTAGGAATCAACCCAGTACCTTGCATCTAAGCAGGGTGCCACGAATTATTATTTTAAAGAACAGGGAGTCTACAGTCGTGGAATCGCAAAGTACCCCAGCGTTGGCAGAGTGTTGTAAACAGTGATGGAGAATATATTATCGACGGCTAAAATCTCTGTTATGTCTAACTAACATTTTTATTAAACTTATGGAAAACGCTACAAACTTAGGAATCAACCCAGTACCTTGCATCTAAGCAGGGTGCCACGAATTATTATTTTAAAGAACAGGGAGTCTACAGTCGTGGAATCGCAAAGTACCCCAGCGTTGGCAGAGTGTTGTAAACAGTGATGGAGAATATATTATCGACGGCTAAAATCTCTGTTATGTCTAACTAACATTTTTATTAAACTTATGGAAAACGCTACAAACTTAGGAATCAACCCAGTACCTTGCATCTAAGCAGGGTGCCACGAATTATTATTTTAAAGAACAGGGAGTCTACAGTCGTGGAATCGCAAAGTACCCCAGCGTTGGCAGAGTGTTGTAAACAGTGATGGAGAATATATTATCGACGGCTAAAATCTCTGTTATGTCTAACTAACATTTTTATTAAACTTATGGAAAACGCTACAAACTTAGGAATCAACCCAGTACCTTGCATCTAAGCAGGGTGCCACGAATTATTATTTTAAAGAACAGGGAGTCTACAGTCGTGGAATCGCAAAGTACCCCAGCGTTGGCAGAGTGTTGTAAACAGTGATGGAGAATATATTATCGACGGCTAAAATCTCTGTTATGTCTAACTAACATTTTTATTAAACTTATGGAAAACGCTACAAACTTAGGAATCAACCCAGTACCTTGCATCTAAGCAGGGTGCCACGAATTATTATTTTAAAGAACAGGGAGTCTACAGTCGTGGAATCGCAAAGTACCCCAGCGTTGGCAGAGTGTTGTAAACAGTGATGGAGAATATATTATCGACGGCTAAAATCTCTGTTATGTCTAACTAACATTTTTATTAAACTTATGGAAAACGCTACAAACTTAGGAATCAACCCAGTACCTTGCATCTAAGCAGGGTGCCACGAATTATTATTTTAAAGAACAGGGAGTCTACAGTCGTGGAATCGCAAAGTACCCCAGCGTTGGCAGAGTGTTGTAAACAGTGATGGAGAATATATTATCGACAGCTAAAATCTCTGTTATGTCTAACTAACATTTTTATTAAACTTATGGAAAACGCTACAAACTTAGGAATCAACCCAGTACCTTGCATCTAAGCAGGGTGCCACGAATTATTATTTTAAAAAACAGGGAGTCTACAGTCGTGGAATCGCAAAGTACCCCAGCGTTGGCAGAGTGTTGTAAACAGTGATGGAGAATATATTATCGACAGCTACGAGGGTCGGTCAAAAAGTAATGCCTCCCATTTTTTTTCTACTTAAAGAAATTAAGTTAAGTGAAAAATTTGAATTTGGCGCCATTCCTCAAACCTTCTTCTGCAATCCACTGCAGTAGTAACTTTCTGTGTCAACAGGTGGCAGCACAGCAGAAGTTTGTAAGATGGCCGACATCGATGTTCGTTTGAGACAGCGTTGTGAGATTGAATTCTTGAATGCAGAAGGTGAAACGCCCATACGCATTCATGAAAGACTGAAGAAGGTGTATGGTGTTGTGACAGTGGATGTCAGCACTGTTAGACGATGGGTTCGTCGTTGTAAGGAAGCTGAAGGGCAAACACCGTTGACTGACGAAAAGCGGAGCGGCAGGCCGGTGAGTGCAGTGACTCCACACAACATTCAGCAAGTTGATGACATCATTCGTGGTGACCGTCGGGTGACTGCAGATGAAGTGTGTCGCATTATTTCTCTTAGTAAAGGCAGTGTGATCACGATTATTAAACAATTGGGGTACTCAAAAGTTTGTGCACGGTGGGTTCCAAGAATGTTAACCGATCAGAATAAAGAGGCAAGGAAAACAATAGCCTCCCAACACTTGCAGCGCTTCCGTTTGGAGGGAGATGAGTTTCTGAAAAAAATTGTGACCGGGGACGAAACATGGGTGCATTTTTTTGAACCCGAATCAAAGAGGCAGTCAATGGAGTGGCGTCACACAAGCTCGCTGAGGAAGAAAAAATTCAAAACTGTGCGATCGGCAGGGAAAGTTATGGCAACAGTTTTCTGGGATACAGAGGGTGTGATTCTGGTTGATTTTTTGGAGCAGGGATGCACAATAAATTCTGTTCAATACGTCACAACCCTCAACAAACTTAAAGCACGTCTTCAGCGAGTTCGCCCAACAACATCAATGGCAGATGTTCTTCTTTTGCATGACAATGCAAGACCACACACCAGTCGTCACGCCTCTGACGAGATTGTCAAAATTGGATGGGAAGTTTTGCCTCATCCCCCATACAGCCCTGACCTGGCACCATCAGACTTCCATCTGTTCGGGCCACTAAAAGAAGCTCATCGTGGGATTCATTTTGAAGATGAGGAGGCCGTCAAAACATCCGTGCGTCAATGGCTTAGGAAGCAGAGCTGTGATTTTTACCGTGCTGGGATACATGCCCTTGTTCAAAGATGGACCAAAACTGTATAGATGGGCGGAGATTACATTGAAAAATGACAAAATGATCCTCAATGTTGTGGTTTTCAACCTATGTAATTGCATTTAAAATTCCTGACAATTAAACGTAGAAAAAAAAATAGGAGGCATTACTTTTTGACTGACCCTCGTAAAATCTCTGTTATGTCTAACTAACATTTTTATTAAACTTATGGAAAACGCTACAAACTTAGGAATCAACCCAGTACCTTGCATCTAAGCAGGGTGCCACGAATTATTATTTTAAAGAACAGGGAGTCTACAGTCGTGGAATCGCAAAGTACCCCAGCGTTGGCAGAGTGTTGTAAACAGTGATGGAAAATATATTATCGACGGCTAAAATCTCTGTTATGTCTAACTAATATTTTTATTAAACTTATGGAAAACGCTACAAACTTAGGAATCAACCCAGTACCTTGCATCTAAGCAGGGTGCCACGAATTATTGTTTTAAAGAACAGGGAGTCTACAGTCGTGGAATCGCGAAGTACCCCAGCGTTGGCAGATTATTGTAAACAGTGATGGAGAATATATTATCGACGGCAAAAATCTCTGTTATGTCTAACTAATATTTTTATTAAACTTATGGAAAACGCTACAAACTTGTGAATCAACCCAATATTTTGCATCTAAGCAGGGTGCCACGAATTATTATTTTAAAGAACAGGGAGTCTAATTCGTTATTCGTCCAGATAAGCTATGAAGCTTACGCTGCAATTTACACTGTACCATAGCGCTTTGTGACAGGTGGTCGAAAGGTCCAAGAAAAGGAAAATGTTAAATATAACTCTTCAGACTCTGTGAAAATTCGACAGATGTGGCTTCGTGACGGATCAGTTCAGCAGTTTCAGAACGGTTCCTTTGATTACTGATTTTCCCTACCGTCTGTCATCTACTCCGTTCTCCATCGCTAATGACTTGAATCCTTACAGTTTCTTATAAACTAACCAAATTATAATAACGGCATTCATAAGAAGATACTTACGTCAAATTTGCAATTATAAAACCAGCATTACAATTATACATTTTTCGAAATCCAGTGTATGCTATTGAAGACAAACGTAAAAATTATGAACACAATAACTGTGTGAAATGCAGGTGCTATTCACTAGAAAGATACTAAACTGGCTTAGGATACACACAAACAGAATCAGATATGATGATAATGCCATGGACAGACACCATGGAGTACAAAGGTAACTCAAATGTGGAACACACTTGAAGACATTGAAGTTTACAAGGTCAAAATGTGAAACACATGTGCACAAAATACTATACCAAACACTGAACGCATCTTATGTAAAATATCTTGATAAGTTGTGCCCTTTCTATTATTATTTGTTGCTGTTGTTGCTTCCTGAATGTGATTGTCGATGTTAACTGAGTTAGCATATTTTGCTATTTTATATTCTTAAGATTGAGACATATGTTTTTTACTTATATAACTCTTGTGGAGATTAAGACTTGTGGTTTTTATTTGTCTTGTGCTAGTGCTGACACATTTACCTGTTACTGGTGTAATAGTTACAAGTGTGTCACACAGTTTTTGTATTATTGTTAACACGTATGTCGGTGAGTTTAACAGCTCATTTTTCTTACTTACCATTTTATCCTTGTATGCAATTCAATTTCACATACATTTTATGGATATTTATTTATGAGGCTAGTAATACTGGAAAGTAGGAACCTTTATATTACTCATTTTACTATAGATTTGTTGGTGGGAACTGAAATATTCACAAGGATAACTGTACACTCATAAACGATACTTTATGTACATATTGATGTTAATGAATAAGAAGAAACTCAATAACTTCGCTGTCACTTTGCAAATAGCAGATGCCACATTTAAATGTTATTTTCATGCACTACAAAATATTGTATTTTGCCATTCCTATGGTTATGGTATCTTCTGTCTTTCTAGAGCAAGATTTTTGATATAAAATGTTACCGAGTAAAGTCAAGCGCCGGCACGCCAGTCGGGAACGACAGAGAAGGCTGTAAGAAGGGATCAGCCAATCCCATGCTGACTGATGTCACTTCCAGGACGACAACGCGACAACAGCGTCCCCTACGTGAAGAGGACATAAGCGCCGCGCCCAACTTGTGGAGTGCAGTTCGATAACGGCTTCAAGATTACCCACTTGGATAGCAGCGTTAATATGAGGCACTTCGATAGCAGTTCAGGAAATTTTGTCAGTTAGAGATCAGGAGTCACTGCAAAGACTGATTATTTCGTATGTCGCCCTTTGCTTGCGACACAGCTGTTTAATTGCCGAAGTTAAGTATTGTAATTTTCTTATTGTAATAAATCTCATGAATACGAGGTGTTTGTATGTCTGCGTAGGCAGGATTCCTAGACACAACACAAGTGTCATTAAATGTTTGTTGTTTTTTGTTGCTTCTGAGGTAGATAGCTATGTCAACATACCATCTTATTTTACATCTAAAAGATTACAATTTTTATTTTCATCTTCCCACATGGTACGATAACATAATGTGCATCATGTTAGCTATCATAATTACAATTATAACAAACATTTTGCATACTGTTTATAACAATTCTGTTAGTTTTATAATTCACTTTACCTAATATACATTTTAGTCTCACTATGTATGAGGATATACTCTTTAGTCTCACTATGTATGAGGATAAATTAGTTAGTGTATAAGCTGTTCCAATTGAATTTAGTTTGTTTCTAACACATTTGTTTTTAATTATTAGTTTTTTCGCCCAAAACATATCCTCACATGCCCATACTCCTTACATATATCTCTGATTTCTATTTTAATCTTTTACATATGCATTAAAGCATTTTGTGTAGCGTTTTATGTGTATAAGTTTCACATTTTGACCATATAATCGTTGATGTCTTCAAGTATGTTCCAGGTCTATGTTATCTTTCTATTCCATGCTGCTTGTCCATGATACGTAATCATATGTGATTCTGTTGTTGACTATTCTGAGCCGGTTTAATGTGTTCATTTGTAGTGATTAGCGCCTGCATTTCGGACATCTATTGTCTTCACAATTGTTCTGCTTGATTTTAATTATTACCTTGGATTTTGAATAATGACTAGTATCTAATGTTGCTTTTATAATTGCATATTTGACGTAAGAACCTTCTCACAAATGTAATTTTTGACCTTGCAATTCATGTTGGTCACTTGATTTTATTGCAACTTTTATTTTGTTTTTGTGCATTACCATGAACATGGTCCTGGTCTGAAACCGCCCGTTAAATAAATTGCATTAAATTAATCATTTGTTTTAACATTTCCTGCAGTTCCTCGTGTGATGGCATTGCAGCTTTTGTACCCCGCCTAGAAGGCGGCGCGTGGGTCTGCTGCTGTAAACTGAAGGGTAGGCCAATTGTAGGAAGTGAGTAGGAGCAGGAAAAGGTGAAATGCTTCGGTACTGCTTATAGGTTACAGCTCTTTTACTGGTGTTTGAACATATACAACTGATAACACTTAACTTTGGCTGAGATGAGCACGTAGGTCCGAAGCTGTACATCGGTGAAGTTGCACTGGCAAAATCCGTAGTGGCTCCCCCACTATGAAATAGAAACACTGTTGCTTGGTCGTATACTCGGAATCAAATGGGCTCAATCTGGAGCGGCGCTCGTAGAGCTGCACAGCGCCGGCTAGAGGGCGCTGTCGTCGGTGTCGGTGTCGTAGTGTCAACCTAAGAACTTGTACCTCCGCCGTGGCAGCGTAGCTATCGATACCACAGTAGCAATTCTAGATTTACTCCTGGAGGAGACCGAGCAGAAACTACAACACACACAAAATATTAAATCACTTTGTTAAATCGAGAGCAAGACAGAGTACTTAACTTGGAAACAATACGGGTCCACAGGAATATCACTATATATACGTTACTGTCACTGAACAGCTACACGTATCGCTTGGTTATTTGCCAAAACGTTGGATACCGCCTGGTGGCGATGCTGGAACATGATGCAGTACGTAAGCGGAGCAGACACAGACGGGGGATCACCCTTAGAAACATATAGGCTGCAGATGGGAAAATCCATTGAGATAAACGACTATGAAAAAGGGCAGGTTATTATTACGCTGAGCCTGGGAACGAGTATTTTGAAAACGGTGAAGCTGGTCGAATGTTCACGTGCTATAGTCCTGCGCGTCTACGGAAAGAGTTGAAAGGACAGTGAAACTCCCACTGGACGCTAAGTAGTTGGCCGTCCACGACTCTTCACAGAACGTGCCGGTCGGAGGGTTGGCTACTCTGTATAGTGTGGCATCTCTGGCGAAAGAGCACAATGCCGGCTCACGCACAAGTGTTTCGAAGCACACAGTCCATCGTACATTGTTGAACACAGAGCTCCGCAGCAGATCATCCCAACGTGTCCACATGGTGACCCAACGATATCAATTACGATTGAAGTGGGCACGGGACCACCGGGATTCGACCGTGGATCAATGGAAACGTGTCGGCTCTCCAGGTGAATTGCATGTTTGCTACCCTAGGTCGATGGTCATTTCCACAAATGCCGTCATAGTGGTAAACGGCGGCTCGGAACGTGCAGCACCTAACGGATACAGGCTGGTGGGAGCAGTATTATGTAACGGGAGATATTCTCCTGCGCTTGCATGGGTCCTGCGGTAGTAATCTAAAACAAGCTGACAGTTGCGAATCAGCTGCATCGCTTTCAAGACGGGGATGTCATCTTTCAGCAGTATAATTGTCCGTGTATAGTAGCCAAAACCGAGATATAGTGGTTTGAAGAGCGTTACATTGATGCTTCGCCCACCAAATCCTATGGAACCCACCTGAATCGCTATGGGGCGCCATCACGGCGGAGCGAAATTAGAGGACCGTTATTTACGCGAATTACATGACATGTGAGTAGACATCTAATGCCACGTACCTCCACAAACCTCCGAACACGAACAAACTTTCAGATCCCCAGTAAGCAGAATCAGTGATGTATTTCGTTCAAATGGCTCTGAGCGCTATGGGACTTAACATATGAGGTCATCAGTCCCCTAGAACTTAGAACTACTTAAACCTAACTAACCTAAGGACATCACACATCCATGCCCGAGGCAGGATTCGAACCTGCGACCGTAGCGGTCGCTCGTTTCCAGACTGAAGCGCCTAGAACCACTCGGCCAAATCGGCCGGCTATTTCGTTCCAAAGTGGGACAAACAAGTTGTTAAGCAGGTGATTATTATGTTTGGGATCATCAGTGTGTATCTCAATGTGCAATTTACTACAAACTTTGAGAGACAGTTCACACTTCTAATATAACTGCCACTGCAGGATCTAAAGAAAGACGATGCTGTCGGCCTGTACCATCATTAACGAAAGGGGTAAGTGGTGCTGCTCTCTCACGTAAGCAAGCGTCCAACAGTGGCCGAGTAGGGACGACTTGAGGGTGTGTACACAAAGACGTCCCTTATTCGACGTTGCGTCAGGCAGCGGCTGTACTTGCTTGAGGTTCCGTCGTTAGGTACCAACTTCGATATGCGACTTCGTTCTTCGGACGGCATAACACCTCGCACTCTTCTTTGTATCTTTCCTTGGAAGTAAAACTTCATCATAGGAGGATCGCCCATTAAGTTTCTTACAAAACAATGAAAAATTGTTTTTTTAGAAATGTTTTTATTGCTTCTCATAGAGCTATGATTTAAAATTTCTGCACAATTTCCAATTTGCTGCTGGTACCTCAAAAACATGGATTTGGAAGGATGTAACAGTTTCCTGATGTGTCCATGCATATTTTGTTTGCGTTGTGGGAACACAAAGTAGTAGATATGCGACAGGTCAGTTGAACAGGGGCAGTGAGACATTAATTCACGTGAAACTTCCTGGCAAATTAAAACTGTGTGCCCGACCGAGACTCGAACTCGGGACCTTTGCCTTTCGCGGGCAAGTGCTCTACCAGGAGAGCTACTGTAAAGTTTGGAAGGTAGGAGACGAGATACTGGCAGCAGTAAAGCTGTGAGTACCGGGCATGAGTCGTGCTTCGGTAGCTCAGATGGTAGAGCACTTGTCCGCGAAAGGCAAAGGTCCCGAGTTCGAGTCTCGGTCGGGCACACAGTTGTAATCTGCCAGGAAGTTTCATATCAGCGCACACTCCGCTGCAGAGTGAAAATCTCATTCTGGATTAATTCACGTGTTTCTGCGTCAATCAAATGTCTGGAATGCTGTGTGGCAGCTGGCAATGACACAATGAAGATGGACAGTGCGGTTGGTTCCGGCGGAGGTTCGAGTCCTCCCTCTGGCATGGGTGTGTGTGTGTTTGTCCTTAGGATAATTTAGGTTAAGTAGTGTGTAAGCTTAGGGACTGATGACGTTAGCAGTTAAGTTTCATACGCATTTGAACATTTTGAACAATGAAGAACGATGCGGCGTTTCCTGTTGCTTTTCCTAAATTCATTTATGAGTCACGGCATGCGATTTATTATATATAATTTAGCATTATCTGTTTTTCGATCTTCTACAGCAATATCTGAGTCGTGGACGCTGTAATCAAAGACAGAAGGTATCATGTTCCTTGAAGAGTTTCGCGAACGAGTTTCTTCTGTTGGTCTCGGTTGATTTTGGAACATCAAAAAAGTGAACTGCTGCTTGGCTTTCAATTTGTACGAATACATCCAAAATTACCGTGTGTGTATGCACTTTCTATTTTCTTGGCCTAATTGACAGACTTTTCTTACATCAACTCACCTGAAACTGTTCTTCAGTTTCGGCCAAATTGAGCATAATCCATCGGGAACAGTTTCTTACAGCCAAGTGTTCATGTAAAATCGACTGTATTGTAGTTTTCTCTTTGCCTAAGTATGGCTCTTTCTCACGGCACATCGTGTGGTGTTCTTCTTCATTTATATAGAGCATAGCATCTTTGTAACAATAACCGACTTAGGCAGATATCGACGAAATTCATCTTTGCTGGAAGGGCTATCATTTAACCTATTGTGAAGACTCTTTCCTGAAGGTGATTAATTACCAAAAGTTGAAGGAATCGACTAGAGGCATTGTTGCTGGATTAGATATGTCGATAATTGTGGAGAATCATCCAGCAAAAACATATTCCAGAAATGAATGCATGGTTTCGCGGCGATATGAATTAATAAAATTTTCTCGGTCCTGCTACGCTGTCGAGATGAGAACACGATTCCACGATTTGCCATGGTGAGCCATCACATCAACACCTCGGCAGCCAGAAAAATCTACCGTCGTGCCAGCGCTGCCCTGTTGCGGGAAAGGCTATACTTCACCAGGAGGCAGCTAGATTAAACGGCCGCGAGCTGCTAGCTATCCATCTGCAATTCACAGAGGTACTCTCGCAAGTACACTCCAGGAAATGGAAAAAAGAACACATTGACACCGGTGTGTCAGACCCACCATACTTGCTCCGGACACTGCGAGAGGGCTGTACAAGCAATGATCACACGCACGGCACAGCGGACACACCAGGAACCGCGGTGTTGGCCGTCGAATGGCGCTAGCTGCGCAGCATTTGTGCAACGCCGCCATCAGTGTCAGCCAGTTTGCCGTGGCATACGGAGCTCCATCGCAGTCTTTAACACTGGTAGCATGCCGCGACAGCGTGGACGTGAACCGTATGTGCAGTTGACGGACTCTGAGCGAGGGCGTATAGTGGGCATGCGGGAGGCCGGTTGGACGTACCGCCGAATTGCTCAACACGTGGGGCGTGAGGTCTCCACAATACATCGATGTTGTCGCCAGTGGTCGGCGGAAGGTGCACGTGCCCGTCGACCTGGGACCGGACCGCAGCGACACACGGATGCACGCCAAGACCGTAGGATCCTACGCAGTGCCGTAGGGGACTGCACCGCCACTTCCCAGCAAATTAGGGACACTGTTGCTCCTGGGGTATCGGCGAGGACCATTCGCAACCGTCTCCATGAAACTGGGCTACGGTCCCGCACACCGTTAGGCCGTCTTCCGCTCACGCCCCAACATCGTGCAGCCCGCCTCCAGTGGTGTCGCGACAGGCGTGAATGGAGGGACGAATGGAGACGTGTCGTCTTCAGCGATGAGAGTCGCTTCTGCCTTGGTGCCAATGATGGTCGTATGCGTGTTTGGCGCCGTGCAGGTGAGCGCCACAATCAGGACTGCATACGACCGAGGCACACAGGGCCAACACCCGGCATCATGGTGTGGGGAGCGATCTCCTACACTGGCCGTACACCACTGGTGATCGTCGAGGGGACACTGAATAGTGCACGGTACATCCAAACCGTCATCGAACCCATCGTTCTACCATTCCTAGACCGGCAAGGGAACTTGCTGTACCAACAGGACAATGCAAGTCCGCATGTATCCCGTGCCACCCAACGTGCTCTAGAAGGTGTAAGTCAACTACCCTGGCCAGCAAGATCTCCGGATCTGTCCCCCATTGAGCATGTTTGGGACTGGATGAAGCGTCGTCTCACGCGGTCTGCACGTCCAGCACGAACGCTGGTCCAACTGAGGCGCCAGGTGGAAATGGCATGGCAAGCCGTTCCACAGGACTACATCCAGCATCTCTACGATCGTCTCCACGGGAGAATAGCAGCCTGCATTGCTGCGAAAGGTGGATATACACTGTACTAGTGCCGACATTGTGCATGCTCTGTTGCCTGTGTCTATGTGCCTGTGGTTCTGTCAGTGTGATCATGTGATGTATCTGACCCCAGAAATGTGTCAATAAAGTTTCCCCTTCCTGGGACAATGAATTCACGGTGTTCTTATTTCAATTTCCAGGAGTGTAGATTGGGAGTGGATCGACGCGGCCACCACAGCACAACAGGTGTCATCGCAAAAGAAGACCACAGAGAAACAGAAAGGGAAGTTCACGCGGCCATCTCAACAACAACACGATGCAGAACGGAAATCAACAGAACGAACTGTCATCAACATGACGGAGAAAGAGATCGACGCGGGCGCCATTTGGTGCTTAAGAAAGGTCTTAACTTCGCACCAACACCTCGGAGCATCCCTATCTGTGATATTATAAGTGGGGTTGAACAAGCAATCCGCAAGATACCTAGTGAGAGTGCAGACGAAATCCGTCGCGAAACGTGTAGTATCATTTCAAAATCTGAACCACCGAGGTCTAACTTGACTAGGGCTGAACGCAATGGTCTTCATGCACTCCGCAGCGACCCCTTCATCGTGGTTCTTCCAGCTGACAAGGGCAATGCATACGTCATTCTGAATAAAGCTGACTACGACGCCAAAATTCAGTTGATTTTTGAAGAAGATACATACCGGAAACTGCCACGGAACCCGACGTCAAGAATAATTAGGAAGACATCAGAACTTCTAAAACAGTCAACACTGGAAGAGGGCGTTATTAAGAATCTCCTCCCTCAGGCGCAGAGACCACCTACGCTTTATGGACGACGAAAAATCCACAAACCGGATTCTCCTCTTCGTCCCACTGTGAACACCATTGGGTCACCCACTAATAGATTGGCAAAACAGCTGGCCAGCCTCCTTGCACCGCATGTGGGTCGTTGTGTGCATCACATCAAGAACACCGACGGCTTTATCAAAAGAATTAAACAACTGCGTCTTAGTCAAGGAGGTATAATGGTTAGTTTTGATGTGGTCTTCCTGTTTACACGTGTTCCCGTCTAAGACTGTATAGATCTCCTCTCCCAGTTATTTGATAGCACAATTGTGGGACTGTGTAAGTACGCGTTGACATCATCGTACTTCCTACATGGCGGCCAGTATTTCGACCAGTTGGACGGCGTGGCTATGGGAAGCCCATTAGCTCCATCCATAATTTGAAGACATCGTCTTGGACACGGCTACAGCTAACCCAAGTTGCTTTTATCGTTACGTCGATGACGCTTTCATCATCTGGCCCCATGGTCGTGAAAAACTGGGAGAATTTTTAGAACACCTGAGCAGCATTCATGTCCACATCAAGTTTACGATGGAAATCGAGACAGATGGTTCATTGCCCTTCCTTGGCGTCCTCATTCTACGGAAAACCAATGGGCACCTCAGCCACAGTGTCTACAGGAAACCGACACACACAGATCGGTATCTGCACGCTCGCAGCCACCACCATCCGGCACAAACACGTAGCGTTCTGAATACCCTCTACCATCGTGCAAAAATCGTCTCAGACGCAGAAACTCTCTCACTGGAACTGAGCCACCTCCGAAAAGTCTTCCGGGAAAACGGGTACAGCCACGAACAGGTGCCACAGGCTATGTCTGGTGTGACACGCAAGAAACACACCAACAGAGAAGAGAACACCACCGAAGAAGAAAGCTAGGCTATATCTGGTGTGACACGTAAGAAACACACCAACAGAGAAGAGAACACCACCGAAGAAGAAAGCTAGAAACTTGTGTTTTTTGCCTTTCTGTGGTACAGTGTCGGGAAATATTATCCAGCTCCTGAAGAGGTACAACATTTCATCGGTGTTCAGGCCCCCAGCAAAAATTCGGCAGCTCATGAGGCCTGTGAATGACGATCTAGGGCTTAGAACGCCTGGAGTGTACAAGGTACCAGGTCAGTGTGGCTGTTACTACGTCGGCCAAACAGTGCGCACTGTGGAGCAACACCGGACGGATCACGAGAGGTGCTTACGCCTAGCTGTCCAGAAAAATTAGCCGTGGCAGAACACGCTTTAGAAAATGGACACCAAATGCTATTCGACGAAACATCTGTCGTTATGAAGACAAAGGGATTTTGGGATAGCGTCATAAAAGAAGATATTGAAATAAAAACCTCTGAAAACACCATCATCAACGACGGCGGTTTGCAGCTCAGCCCAGCCTGGGACCCGGCTATCGCGATGTTAAAACGGGCGCGACGGACGCGGGATGAAAACATTATCATATATGGCGAGGAAGAGAGCACCTGTGACGTCACAGCCAGCAGTGCGGCTATATAACGACGCGGCCACGGCGACACAGCAGTCAGTCTTACCACTTGACAATGACCTGGGAGAGCTCGGTCGAGAGCTCGTGGGATCTTAACCACCTGACGCGGCTGGAAGCCCGAGAGAATTTTATTAATATTCCAAAAATTTTCGGTTTTTTCTTCCAAATACTGTTTCTCTGCAAAACCGTGAATCCTGTAAGTAAACTGTTTCTGAGTTTCCATGGTGTAACATCAGTAAATTTTAAAACAATGGTAATACCACATCCCAGTCGGCGGTATTTTGTAGAATCTTACACTGGGAACGTCGTACCTTATTCTGATAGCCCTGTGTCTTCGGGATGCTGATTCTCAACGTTTGTTCCTCCTCTGGCAATGACACGTTAATGAGAAAAGTCTCACGTTTCAAAAAAAATGTCTATGAAATCTTATCGGACTTAACTGCTAAGGTCATCAGTCCGTAAGCTTACACACTACTTAAATTATCCTAAAGAGAAAGACACACACCCATGCCCGAGGGAGGACTCGAACCTCCGCCGTCTCACGTTTCACTTTGTCTCGGTCTCGACACTACTCTGCATGTCTCAGATATAGCTTCGAAGTTCGGGGAAGGGAATGACGTATCATCTCTCATGCCCAATAAAGTATTGTGTTGTTCATATCAGCTTTCGAAATGAGAAGAACTTTATTAAATTATTCTGAATACATGTTACATTGCTTAAAATAAAGCAAGAAAAACCACGAAAATAACGATACTTTAAAAACTATTGTACGCCAAACGTAATGAAACGTAGCATATTATCGAACTTAGAACACTGCATACTAGACGGATTTGTCAGTTTCACATTGCGTAATCAACGAAAATACAGAGGCCGTAGTGATACGGCGAAAGCCATTTAATTTTTAGTCCTGGATCTCCGTTTCTCTATGTGTATTTTACAGCTCTTTCTCCACGTCCCTGTTTTTAGCTGTCTTCCCTTACGTCGGCTGGTTCTAACATGTAGTCGTTTTCTAACTCCTCTCTGTCTTCGTGTTCTATAGTCTTCACTTGGACGCGTATGACCCCAGTTGTTTTTTGCTCCCTAAATCAAGACAAACAAACAAACAAACAGAATAAAATGTGACACGCTGGCGCCAGCCCGCCGGTTTAATTTTTGTTGAAACTGACAGCTACCTATTCAAGACTAAGACCTTTAATCGTTTCTTGTTTAGTGCAGTGCATGTTTTGATATGCAAATGCATCTTACCTTATGATGCCGAAGTTGAACTTTCCTTCTAACACAATATTATGCATTAATCATACAGGGTTATTATAATTAAAGTTGAACTTTCAAAACGCTGTTGAAATAACATCACTGGTGAGAATGACGTCAAATTGCAACGGAATATTATCGGAGAAGGTGGAAAACGTATGGCAGAAGAAAAAAAATAGTGTGAAAATTCATCAATATATGGCGCTGTATGTATCAGAATACGTAAAAGCCGGCCCGTTTGGCCGTGCGGTTCTAGGCGCTTCAGTCTGGAACCGCATGACCGCTACGGTCGCAGGTTCGAATCCTGCCTCGGGCATGGATGTGTGCGATGTCCTTCGGTTAGTTAGGTTTAAGTAGTTCTAAGTTCTAGGGGACAGATGACCACAGATGTAAAGTCCCATAGTGCTCAGAGCCATTTTTGAATACGTAAATGAAAATACCTGTCATACGCACGACCCACTGAAGTTGGTACAAACACGCCGGCTACACGGCTTTCCCTTTGTGCGAGTCTGCAACGTTCGGCTTGACTGTCTCAACGCGAGATCGCGCTCTGCTTCTAAAGCTGTACTACAAGAATGATGACTGTGCACACGTCGCTCTGCAGAAGTTCCGTGCACTGAAGGGTTTGAAAAAAAAGAAAATTCGAAAAGACGAGGTCTTTTGGTGTGCAACCTGGTAGAGGGAGGAAACGAATTAATTCGACGTCAGTGGAAGCAGTGGCCACAGCAATGCAGGAAGAGACGAATGGTGGCGTGCAAACGTGTAGTGGACGGAGAATTGCCCAAACATCGGTTCAAATGGCTCTGAGCACTATGGGACGTAACATCTGAGGTCGTCAGTCCCATAGACTTAAACCTAACTAGCCTAAGGACATCACACATATCCATTCCCGACGCAGGACTCGAACCTGCGACCGTAGCAGCAGCGCGGTTCTGGACTGAAGCGCCTAAAACCACTCGGCCACAGCGGCCGGCTCAGAACGTTGGGCATAGCTGTGAGCACGCTGCGTAAAATCTTACGAATCATCCTTCTTTGCTATCCATTCAAAATTACCCATGTACACGCGTTGCTTCCTGTTGGCCTGCCAGCAAGAGAGACTTTTGCTTTACAATTTCTTGCTCGCATGGAAGTGGACAATCACTGGCCGTGGAAGACTATGGACAGACGAAGCCCACTTCCATCTGACAAGATACGTTAATATAAATAATTGTTGAATATATAACAGAAAATCCACACGCAAATCCTGAAAAGGTCACTGTGTGGTGCGGGTTTACGGCATCATTTACCATAGGGCATATTTTTTTCGAAGAGGCAGAAGCTTTACCGTCACTGGTAAACGCTATGAGTGTCTTTTGTGCAACCACGTCATTCCAGCTCTCCAACAGCTTGCGGATCATTTTTATGCAAGATAGCGGACTTCCGCACATTGTAAATCCAGTTAAGCAGCTGCTGAAGCACCATTTCGGCCGCCATTTCCCTACAGCCTGGCCATCCCGATCACCTGATCTTAATCCATGTGACTTCTGTCTGTGGGCTATCTGAAAGATGATGTGTTCAGTGTTCCGATTGCAAACTGTTAAATTATGATGCTTACATCGTCATCTATTGCTTAATTTCGTAACTATTTATTTTTCTTCTGCCATACATTTTCCCCCTTCTCCGATAATATTCCGTTGCAATTTGACGTCATTCGACCAGTGGTGTTATTTCTACAGCGGTTTGAAAGTTTAACTTTAATTATAATAGCTTTGTACATTGTTTCGCACCGGAGGTCTGGCTGATGCGTTTTCTCGTCTTGACGTAGCTGTCGGCCGGCCGCTGGCGGCAAAACGATCCTTGAGGGCAGAGTGTTGGTATACGGAGGTCACCTGGGCCCTCAGAAAAGCGAGTCGCCAGCGAGATGGATGGCCCGCCATGCCCCAGCCACAACACAGAGCACTTTCGGGGGCACTGACATTTCGGTGAGCTAACGTGTGAGCACCGCTCACAGACCGACCTGGGAGGTCGGTAAAAGTTGTTAATTTATACCGGTTGTCAAGTATAGCTTCTACCCATACTAACTCACAGGAACTACTTCAGTTTCACGACAAGATAGACTATGTCTAACAGCAACGAACACGCCACCACCAACTGTACTTAATCTATCTTTTCCGGCTGATCTTATCTCCGGCTTTAGCTAGCTTTTTGTACTTAAAACGATTTGTGCTTCAGTGGTTACTCTTATTGGCTGGAGGTCTGGTTCTTTCCCAACAGAGCTAAGGCTGATTACTACTATAGTCCATATAAAATTGAAGCCAAACCTTTTCCTATGCTTGACTTGCATCTTTTTGTTCTTTCCAAAGATCCTCTAACCTAAAATACTACCCAGTCCACTCCACACAACCCCCATTACCCGTAGCTGCCACCTATGTGTAGTGTTCCCTGACCAATTAAGTGGGGCCCGCTACCCCACAGCCTATGGGGCAAGTAGAGGAATCTGCAGCTTACACGATCACAGAAACGTCTGAGCCTCTGATTCAGAACTTTCAGTCGGCTCTATACCTAAGGTCGACATCCGACTCTGTCAATGATGCTACAGATGGTGAGCTTTGCCTTCATCTCGCAAGTAAGACTCGTGGTCTTTACCTATTCAGACAACTGCTGTTAACCAGAGGGGATGTCTTCCAATCCAAAGCAGCACACATGATTAGTACCGACATAAGCCACCACCTGCAGTTGGCTGCACACTGTTCTCGTTATGGTATCCAGAAGGAACTCTTCCTCATCTGGAATGATTCCCCCTAGTACGCAAGCAGAGTACTCATCGGACTTCTTGCACCCCTTGACGGCCTTCTCTCTAGGTGGCCCCGTTACACATCTAAAATTAGAGAGCCCAACTACCAATAACCCCACCCTATGACCACATATTGAAAGCTGAGAGGTTTGCTCTAAAACAGGACAAGTGTCTACATTTGGACCAGGATATTTATCAGCCACAGATAGCAACTTAAACCTGTTTGTCAGACGAACCAGGAAGGCCTTTCGATTGGCCCTCCTGAAAGCCACTCATAACCTGCTACACGTCAGGATGACTTCCCACTTGACCGTGGGTGAGGTGCCAAACTCTGTGCAGCCAGTAGCCGGGCAACCACAGAAGGCGACCAATTGAGGGATGTGTGGAATGTGGTGGACGCCCCTCGAATGCGCACGTCCCCCGCCCCTCCTCAACAGTGATTCCCATTGTCAACAGCCTGAAGCTGAGTCACAGAAACCATCACCACACAGAGCTGTGAGTGAAAGGTCATCAACTCAATCTGCGTCCAAACACAGCAATCACAGCCCTTGTCCATACCAAGGGGGACGGAACTGTACAGTACATAATTATTAAAACGCTATACTACATCTAGTAAGCACACGAAAAACTATTAAGCACACACGCATACGAAAATAGGATGTCTCTGTTTGGAGCTCGTAAAAATAACTCACAAACGGACGCTGCACTCACTCGTGCTTGTTTCTGTATGCACTATTGTTTAGCAAGGAAGGTCACCAGAGAAAGAAGCGATTACATTGTGTATCCCTCGCTGTGGCGGTAATCGTTTACGAAAGAAGAAGTGATTATGTCAGGAGTGTATTGATAATGGTGCAAGTGATCGTTGGTAAGAATTCGGTAGATTGATTAGTGGGTTCAAGCTGTGATGGAGCATTTGTAATGTAATGGTGTTCAGTAGTTATCACCACGAACAGAAATCGATTTCGGGATGAGTCTTCTCTTGTAGTCGATGACTCAAGAGGAAAAAAATGGTTCAAATGGCTCTGAGCACTATGGGACTTAACTTCTGAGGTCATCAGTCCCCTAGAACTTAGAACTGCTTAAACCTAACATAAGGACATCGCACACATCCATGCCCGAGGCAGGATTCGAACCTGCGACCGTAGCGGTCGCGAGGCTCCAGACGGTAGCGCCTAGAACCGTTCGGCCACCCCTGCCGGCTGACTCAAGAGGACAGAAACTTGTGACAGATCAATGTATGCTGAAGTTATAGAAACAGCTGCTATGGATTTAATGCGGTAACTTTTGCTGGCGCGGAAGGCATCACAGTATAGTGAAGAAATATTTCAGTGGTTTTGTGCAAAAGGTTTTATAGAACTGAAGAGCATTTGTGTAAGAGGTTTTGTAAGGAGATTTACTGTGGAAGGTGATTTACGTTTCTCTCTTTACTTTTTGAGAACCTCCTTTTCTTCCTTCTCGACAGTTTTAATGAATGTACGAGTTAGCAGGAAGAATAACTGATTAGTAAAAGTCGAACCACTGAAATCACGGACCTCCTGTGAGACACGTCACATCAGTGATATTGAACACTTTATTGAATGAAACCATATGGTATGGGAGAACAAGCAAGAACAATATGGTTTTGTAGTATATTTAGTCCATTGGAGAAAAAATGATTTCGAGGTGAGAAAGGTTCCGGTCTTAAATTCATAATTAGGGGCAATTGGTGCATTTGGAACGTTATGTAACATAAAATACATACATTACAAAAAAGTATTGCATCACCTCAGTTCCTAGAACTCTTGAAGATAGACTTTGACTGTAGATATTGTATCACAGACACAATTCCGTTGACTGTTCAGAGATGACACTAAATCCGCTCAAAGATGTAAACAACCATGCATGAGCAGCGCCTGTTAGATGGAGGGGATCCGACAGCCGATCAGTTCCAGTCACTGACATGACTCGTGTTGTCTGTACTTCAACCATGCGTAGACGGCCAATACCGCAGTTTGATTGCGTCCGCATTTTTACTTTGTGCCAGGAAGGGCTCTCAACGAGGGAAGTGTCCAGGCGTCTCCGGGTGAACCAAACCGATGTTGTTCGGACATGGAGGAGATACAGAGAGACAGGACTGTCGATGACATGGCTCGCTAAGGCCGCCCAAGGGTTACTAGTGCTGTGGATGACCGGATGGGTCGGAGGAACCCTGGCAGCAAAGCCACCATGACGAATAATGCTTTTTGTGCTGACACAGGACGTCGAGTTACTACTCAAACTGTGCGCAGTAGGCTGAATGATGCACAACTTCACGTCCGTGGCGAGGTCCACCTTTGCAACCACGACACCATGCAGTGCGGTACAGATGGGTCCAACAACATGCCGAATCGACCGCTCAGGATTGGCATCACGTTCTCTTCACCGCTGAGTGTCGCATAAGCCTTCAACCAGACAATCGTCGGAGACGTGTTTGGAGGCAATCCTGTGAGCGTGAACACCTTAGACGCACTGTCCAGCGAGTGCAACAAGGTGAAGATTCCCTGATGTTTTGGGATGATATTATGTTGGGCCGACGTACGCCACTGGTGGTCGTGGAAGGCGCCGTAACGGGTTCCGACCGATAGTGCAACATATCGGCAGCATATTGGCGAGGCATTCGTCCTCATGAACGACAATTCGCGCACCCGTCTTGAACATCTTGTGAATGACTTCCTTCATGATAAGGACATCGCTCGGCTAGGGTGCCCAGCATGTTCTCCAGACATGAATCCTGTCGGCGATACACTGAAAAGGGCTGTTTGTGAATGACGTGACCCACCAACCACTCTGAGGGATCTGTCGAATCACCTTTGAGGAGTGGGACAACCTGGATCAACAGTGCCTTGATGAACTTGTGGATAGTATACCATGACGAATACAGCAATCTGGAACACCACCTCTGAAGGTCTCGCTGTAGGGTGGTACACCATGCGATGTCTGGTTTTCATGAGCAACAAAAAGGGCGGAAATGATGTTTATGTTGATCTCTATTCCAATTTTGTGTACAGGTTCCGGAACTCTCGGAACAGAGGCGATCCTAAACTTTTTTTGTTGTGTGTATGTCTGCACTGCGTTGGTCGCGTAGGATGCCGAATTATGGTGGGGCGCCATAAGCTTCTGTTGAACACCGAGGGAGCCACAGAAGTGTTGTCCCAGGGTACCATGGTCCATTAAAAATAATGCACGAATTGTCTATGTCGCGAGGTGTTAATTCTGGGCTCGAGTTGAGATGTTAGTAAAGTCGCGCGAAACGCGGATAGTTTTATTTGAAGGAGCCGACGAGTGTGTGTGTTCTTAAGACAAATTGAGTAAGACATAAGCGTTAGCTGTTTGCTGTAGGCCTGAGTCCAGTCTTCGTTGGCACGGTGGAATTTTGGCTGCTGCGATATTGTCTTGTGGTAGCCATAGTGTAGTAGAAGTTATGTTTTAGGTGAGAGAAAAGCGATGATGCTTCGTACCCGCAAAGGGAGCGTTTAGGAACTTTGTGAAGATTTAATGGCCCACATTGAATGTGAGGACCCTGTGTAATTGATGAGGATGTTTTATTTTCTTTCTGTTTTGGTGTACTCATAGAATCGAGAAGAGTTACGAGTAAAGGGCAACTTCCCTGCGGAATGTAAAATGGAAGTTTGTGGCGTCTAGTAGCCATAGATAAAGCTCAACTTAGCGGAATGTAGCGAACTGACTGACATAATATGCCCTATTCTTTTGTTTTCCAGTTGATTTGAGAGGACCACACTGCTGAGGAAACAGGGTGGATGTAAAATGATTATTATGTGCAAGGGATAGAAGCTTAGTATCACGACGGCAAAATGAGTGAACCAAACATTCACAGAATTGGTGATGACCTAAGTCAGTAACAATTAAAACTAATGGGACGAGGACAGAAGCTGAGAAGCAACATGAGATATGCTTAAATTATTTCGTCCTTGTTGTCGAATAAATTGAGGGGCTGAGAGTACAGGCGATACAAGAGCTTGCTGTAATAAAATGAATAAGTTACTGACAAAGTTAAATAGCTGGTTATAAATTATGTGGGTTACTATCGACTCATTAGAATTTTTACGTAATGGTCAATTAGTTCATTTATAGGTATGGTTGGAGATTGTAATATTCCTGTATTATTTTTTATAATATATTAAAAATAGTTATACTTCTTGCGTGTTAAGACTACTTAGAGTAAAACAGGTACAAGTGTAAAAAGATATTCTTGCTGTGTTGTATTCATAACGTTTTTGTGGTACACCACACATTATATTCATAGTTCAATACAGATTCGTTATAAGACAAGAATATGTGGGTAATTAATGCAAAATTTATATAACAAGTTGAAAAGTAAAATCAAATATCGTAAAAAATAAAAATACCAAAACTGAATTATAATCCTGTGGTTCCAACACATACCGCAGATACTCATAACGAATTCTGTGGTATCTCTTGAAGAATGCCTTTCCAGGGCAACACTTGTCATTCTGTACCATCGTGTTGTGCATTTTTCAGCCTAGCTGCTCCCTTTCTTTGACCACGTCTTCTTCTTTCTCCACTCCTTCTTCCTACATCCATGCTAAATGCTCTCTGCGAAGGCTACATTATTGTAGAACTCATGAAAAACTGGAAGGATCTAGTTGCTACTTCTTGACGATTTTTCCAGTTCTCAAATTTTAATTCATATCTTGATGCAAAGGTTACAGAAAAGATATTTATGGAAAATCGGTATTGTGCCCCCTAAAACCTAAAATCCACTTCAATAAACTCAGGATAAAATTTTGGTGAATACTCGAACTAATTTGTTAGAGGATTTTCTTTGCTGATTCCGATCTAACTAATATTCCTTCATTGTTTTCTGTTTCCTTGAATGTCTTTAACAACTTTGGCCTTTGTTGTGGCATTCATGGCTTTAACTGACAGAAAGTTCCCGCTTTCATTTCCAATGTGAAAAACTTTAGGCTGACCTTCTTCACTGCTTTTTTCTTGCCTTGGGAAACAATTATAGATTCCAAGCGTTTCTTTGCTTCATCACATTCCGTATACATATGGCCAGGTTCAAGATTCTTGTGACGGGAAATTAGCGGGTGGTTAGTGTCGAGTTTTGGACGTAACGTAGGATATTTGGTGTTCCAGGTGGAATACTTGGGTGGAGAATTTTGTATGGTCCACGATTTGGGTAAGAGAGGATAAGCCGAAGATTAGGCAGAGTGTGTGGTGTTCTAGGATCTGTAGGGAATGAAAGAGAAACAGAGGAGTGAAAATGCATACCAAATTTGTATAACAGAGGTGGGATTTATACGTGTGGAGGATCGTGGAAGTGTGAAGTCTCCATGTTCGGCCACTTAATAGGTTTAGTCTAATTTATGTTTTCTATTGACTGGTTAACAGATGGGGCTTCCATGTTTGTTGGTGATCATGCGTTGTCTGATGCATTTTAATGTGTTAGGTATCTGGATAGGACAGGTGTATATGGTAGTATTAAAGCTGTGCAGGAGAAACTGTGGGTGATTCGTCCTATAAATAATGCTTGGATTTTTGTTGGGTTGATTCTGAGGAGCCATTGATGGACCTGGAAGTTAAATGAATGAGGGGATCCTTGGGGATTTCTCAAGGATAGAATAGAGTGCTGGGAAGGTGGTTACATTGGCACACTGATGATGTACAGGAGGTGATGGTATTGACATATCGTTAAATATAGGTAATACACGAGTGGACAGAGGACAGATCCTTGGGGCATACCTGTAGTGGTATGGAAGATATGGGACTTAATGTTGTTGGCAGAGACACACTTGTAAGCCAGATGAATGGAGAAAAATGATGTGACAAGGCAGACATAATTTATTAGGAGTGTATAGGCCCTGCCGGCCGCTGTGGCCGAGCGGTTCTAGGCGCTTCAGTCAGGAGCCACGTGGCTGCTACGGTAGAAGATTCGAATCCTGTCTAGGGCATGGATGTGTATGCTGTCCTTAGGTTTGTTAGGTTTACGTAGTTCTAAGTCTAGGGGACTGATGACCCCAGATGTTAAGTCCCATAGTGCTTAGATCCATTTGAACCATTTTTTGTATAGGTCCGGAACTGAAAGAGGATGCTGAAGTGCCATACACAGTCATATGCGTTTTCAAGATTGATTGAGGCAAGAGTGTTCTACGAGAGAAGTCACATGACTTATATAAACAAAGCGTGCATGAGCTGCGTTAGAGAATGCAGTTATACGATTAGCACGACAAACTGTAGGCATAAACATCGTCGCCAAATACAAACCATAGAGAAAGGACACTGAGACTTATGGAAGTTTGGGTCTGTCCCTGAACCGTGCTCAGATAGCCAAAGTGGTAATGGTGACTACTTATGGAAAGTGGGAAGTCTGGATTTGAGTCCCAGTCCAGCACAAATTTTCATTTGTTTCCAGAAAACTGTACAGCTTTGAGAAAACATTTCATGATGCACGCCATAGATGTGTAGAATCATGTTGAGGGTTCTTGCATCCTATTATATGCAGATACTGGTCCAGCACACCTGTCACGTTTCATTCACAGCCACTTTTATGACGATCCTCAATTGATCCTGTCACTACAGACTTGTCCAAGTTCATGGGATATCTGACTCACAACAACATTTGGTGCCATGTCCATCTGTCTCATTCCTTGCTTCATTACAGTGACAAGCTGGAGCCACTGATGATACATTATTGTTGTCTGAACCATCCTGAAGTAACACATCTCTGATAATGGCACCCATCACAAGTACAGCGTACCTCCCCCCCCCCCCCCCTTTATGGTGTAAACATGCACTGCTTTTACTAGACTTATATAACAAACAACCTGAAGGACTGATATCATAACATATTTCAGGATCACAGCAGTAAGTGCTAAATTTTAGAAAATATGCAACATGTATTTTGACCACTGTACTAACAGAAATGGAACGTTCCTACCTGAAAATGTATATGCAGTTCTCATCGGTACGTCAGATTCCGGTAGAACGAATTTAGTAACGATGCTTCTAACTCTTCTAGACAATATGCACTTTAAAAATGTATATGTATTCTCCAAATCCCTATTTCAATTTAAATGTCAGTTATTATAGGAATTCTCGAATGAGTTTCACTTACAAAATATAGAGAGAGCCCTGTAGTCCCCCCTTCACACAAAGCAAAACCAAATATAGTGTTCATTTTCGATGACATCGCTAATTAAAATGAACAACATATAATAAAAATTATTTTGCTTCACGGGGCATAAAACAATTGAAAATTTTAGTATTTCACAGATATATTCTAGGATACCTAAGAGTTGGTTTGGGAAGAACAACTTGAAGCTGAAACATATTTAAGATGGTCATGACAATGAGGTTATGATGTTTACTGACTTGAAGAGTATTTACACAGATTTCTGGAATCAATTACTATGGCTCTATAGTAATCGGTAATACTAGCAAATTGAATGGTGGTCAGTACAGACGAAATTTCCAAAAGCATTTAAAACAAAATTGAATGTGAATATTATTCAATATGTGACAGGTGATAGGTAAGTATGGAAGAATGTTCCATCCATCTAAACAAGGCAGAGTTAACTTAATGAATATTCTTAAAGAATGTTAAGTTAATAAGCATAAAATAATTCAGGAAGTCAGTGTAGTCAAAAAGTCACCTAGAAACGGTATTAAATTAAAGTGGTAAAATGAATGAACGGATTTATAAACTTGAAACTATGAGTTGTTCTGTAAGTGCAGTCACATTAAAATAAGAAGCGTAAATTTTCAGTCCACACAATACACAGCTCAGTTCTGGAACTGATGACACACTGAATTTTGTCTGGTAGTTGACTAAAAATAGTCACTGGAGCAGGCAGGCTCCATTCAGTGTACACTGCTCCATGACAGAACTCATGACACACTTCATTTCACACTGTACTCCGCTAAGAACATCTCAACAGCATGAAGATTTCAGACTTTCTATAAGTCATACAACATTAAACATGAAATGGTGGACAAGTTTCCTAGAACACTGAGTATTAAACTTGAGAAAGTGCACCACCAGAATATTCATACAAATGTAGGTGCAACAATCCAGTCTATTAATAACAGTCAGATAGAGGTAAATATCCACATTAAAGCTTCGATTTTTACAATACGTTGGTTGATAAAGTTGATGAAATTGGGGGAACACTGAACTGATGACTGCAGAGATTGAAGAAATTCAATCCTTAGTGAAAAAAACTGTCCCCTAATTAGTGTGAAGGTGTGTATATAAGGTACAGAGAAAGTTGTGTTTAATATACCGACCATTTTGACAAAACAAAAAGTTATTGAGATACAACTTGTCAAAAATTGAGACTACTAAAAGTCGGACAATTGATTGGAAAACGAAATCTCAAAGATCCATTTCAACACTTCACTGAAGTCACTGGACGAGTCTCACAAATAATTAGTAAAGATTTTATTGATGAAATGACTGACGATTTTTTGTAAGTCACAGAAATGCTGATTTAGTAGGAGATACAGCATCAGTAGTGCAGAACCATCTAGACCAAGTACACACGGAATAAAATGAATCAGAAATGGAATACATGTCGCAGGAAGAGAGTTTGTATCAGCCCTATGTTACTAGACCTAATATTCTTTCAAAATATCTGACCTAGACCATAATTTAGTGAAAGATTCAAAGCTGTGTGTAGAAATACTACAGATGATTAAACTCACAAGCAAAGTGACAGGAACATAAAAAAGAACCCTGGTAGGAAATACACTCGCATTATTAACCATGCAGGTAGTAGAATCAACATACAGCATAAGAAACTATACAACGATCTAAGGAGTATTTATATAACAAAGATGTTAACCATATTGTAAATTGTTTAAGAATTTTAATGGCATCAACATCTGTGGGAAATACTGAGAGTACAAACAAGATAATTTCAATTATTTCTGAGTTTCAAGAAAGACACACTGTGAGTAAACACAGAAACAGTTATTGTAGAACTCTACATACCTACACGGAAAAATGAGACAGATCTTGTTGGCTGAATATGCTTATATGAATAACGTTTCCAAATATGTTTTAGTGATCATTGATACATATTGAAAATTTGCTTGAGCTTTACCTATGAAATCAGGGAAGGAAGTTGCACAGATATTTGAACAATTACTTCCAACTGGTATGAATCATGTTCCAGACAATATACAGACTGATCATGATTGTGAATTCCACAATCAACACTTAATGACCTTAACGCATGAATATGGAATTTACATTCTTCTGCTTTCGTGCAGGTGAAAACTTCAGTCTTGGAACGGTTGTACAGAACAATACAAACCTGTTTGTGGAAGGAATTCAGTCTTTCTATCGCATAAATGGACTGACGCACTTCCACAAATAAATGCCTGGTATAATTAGTCAATTGAATAACACAGATGAAACCAACTGATATTCATGATATAAGCTTCTCAGTACATTCGATGATGATAGGAGCTGAAGAAATGAATTGAAGTTTGTACCACAGCTGAGATTTGAAACCAGCTTTTCTGTTGACTAGCCAGATGTGCTGACCACTATATTACCATAGCAGTATGGAAGCAGCTGCACAGTCTGCCCTAGTCCAATGACCTCCTTAACAAACACTTCAGTTCACATCTGTAGCCCTGTTTCCAGTTCTTAAATCGTCAATATTTCCAAGACTCTCTGGTATTTCAATAGCAGCTTCTATCATTTTCAAATTTAAATCAGGGACTCTTATGTCTCAAGGAAAATTTAATTCCATCAGACCTTCTAAATACACTATACATTCTACTAAAATAATGGGCCAGTGTAAACAGAAATTTAATGTTTGGGATATCATTTGCGTCTCCATACACAAGACTGTATTTCAGAAGTTGTATGCACAAATCTGGTCTTCGCAGATATTTACAATTTGCAAAGTGCAATGTACAAACCTGCACATACATATCTTGAAATACAGCAGGGGAAATGGAATAGTAGGCCGTTTTTATACCAAAGAACTACTGAAATTTGGTAGCTGGATGTGTTTCTCACAGAACATATTATTAAACAACAAGGAATAAATATGTAGGTTAAGGACTTGCGCAAAAGAATGAATACTGGCATTGAGCTGCATACTGTAGCATTATCAGTTGACAAAACAATGCACATGGAAGTTCAGTTGGGTTCTGGAGTAAGTGTTTGACAAGTTACGAATGCCAGTTGTTACAAAAAAAATAAAAGACGTTTAGCAACACTCACTCACTCATCTGTGACAACAGCTAAACACTTTTCCAAACAGAAGTGAGAAAAAATGGAAGTTCAAACCCCCAGGATCCTACTAACACCTAAAACACTAGGAGAATTTCTCCATTTGTACCACCAACATTAGTGGGCCTGTCAGCAATAGGAACCTTTGCAGGCTGAGCCTTAGCAATTGCTCAAGCAATTAGAAACACTAAAAGTACGCAAGAACAGCTTGGTGTAGCCAAAAGACATAATCGAGTCACTGAAGCAGTAGCGATTGGGATAATTATTTTTAAAACCATACAGATGTGGACTGGGAATGTTCATAAATTTATAAAAATCTTAGTTACTCTACAAGATAAACTGCTTAAATATATTAAACATTTCAACATAACAAGATTTGGGGTAATGTTTATGTTGTGTAAAACTATTTGGAAAATGAATTAATGTGGAATTATCAATTTAGACGTTGATGAAACTCATAGAACTCGTTCTGTAATTATTTGATGTGTAGCGCTCTTTGTTTTGTATGTAATCGTTCTTCTTCTTCGTCATCATCAGCTGTCAGAAGAAACATGAGATGAAAGTGTCAACAATAATTTTTATCTAAGTTTTGATAGCGTTGACAATTATAACACATGCATGTGTTAGTGAAATAGTGGCAAAATTTTTCAGGTGGCTGTAAATCTCCAGACAAGTCAAAGTAATAGATGTTAATTCGAGTTTATTAACATATACAACACAATGAATTCCTTGACGTGTGCATATGGTCCGAAATTATGCGTGAGCTACTCAGATTTCAGAGAAAAGTTTTCTCCCACCGTTATATTTGAGCAAAGAATCATGGAGTGTGACAATGTTACGGCTTGAGACCTGCAATTGAATTCTGAATATCATCAAACTGCAAAATTCGTATAAAAGTTTATAAAGCCATCAGATACCATTCAGAGCATACAAAATTGATGATTTAAACACATATTTAAAACAACAATCTATAGAAGGATTTTATTATGTGTAAATGTCAGTCTGTTTAAAACAGAGATATGAATGCCACTGAGCCCTGATTTTGGGAAAAAGGTTGAATAGGAAAACTTTTATGTTTACCAAGGAGGTAGCAGCTGACTCAAAGTGATAAATTTCATGAATCAGATAAGACAGGAGAAATATTAGCAATTAATACCATTCACATTGAACGGAATATTGCTTTCGATACAGGCCTCAATGGTTAACAGATAGATACAATTTTTGGTTTTTTTCTTCTCAGCAGTCCTGAGTGCAAAGTCATTGAAAATAGAGTTTACATCCCAGTAATTGTTCAGACTTTGTACAATCCTGAGTTGAGCATTGTCGATCAAGAAGACCATCTCACAGATTTTAACGTGGAAGAAATCACACAATTTAAGGCTGGAGCATCAGGGTACTGTATAACACTAGCACACAGAACCATCTGAGCAACACTTTAGAGCAGAAATACTGTGTGTTAACTCAAGGCAAACCGTTACTTCCTTAAATTTAAAGGGTTGAAACTATGGGATGGAGAATTTCAATTTAACTACATCCATAAAGTATGATGAATAATCGCCCAGTATGAAATTTATTCACATAGACCCTACGCTTTGTTAACATTAATTAATAATGATGAGATTCATACAGTCATTCAACATAAAGATGCTTTGACTGACTCAAGCAGTAGCCATTTATATTTGGAAGGGTAACTTGCGAAAACAAGTAGGAATGTCACAAGGCATCACACATAATGTCTTTGCATACCTATTTGAGGAAATATGTATTATTCACTTGAGAAAGTGAGAGGATGAATCTTATTATTTGCAGGTGTGTTTTTGGAATAGTATAAACCATTTATCATGCTCTGTGTAGATGTGTGCAGGTTTGTGTGTGTGTGTGTGTGTGTGTGTGTGTGTGTGTGTGTGTGTAAAGCTGTATTATATACAAAATGCATACTACATATGTGACTGTGTGTTTTTCTAACATTTGTATATAGAGTACATACTATGTATGTGAATGAATAGTTTTTTGTACTTATTATTTTTCAAAAAGTGTGAATGTTATTCACGGTTCCTAACTCTTATTACAGTTTTCATACAGAATATTTACTCTTTTTCTTATTTTACACAAAAACTATGTGAGCTGATTCTGTCCACAGTTTTCACATTTTTAAAACACACGCTATTTACGTACTGATGTGTGTACCAAGAATTTTTGTGTATAAATTCTAGATTAAGTTTTCTGGTGCTGGTCAGTGAAGTAGTTTCAAAGTATCAGTTATAGAATGAGCACAATGTCATAGGGATTTCTGACAAAACTGTCGGCATTTGATATTGCACGTTCAGGTACAATAACATATCAGTAAATGCAACATATACATCAATAACGATTAATTTGATACAGATTTAATTTTTGATACTATATATATTTAGGTGTATTAATATATACTGATAAATGTATGGTATGTGAATAACTGTTTCTTTACAAAACTGTTCTGTAAAAGTTCACCTTCTCATTTCTTAAACTGAAGTACATCTACAGATATTCTGTTATCGAAAATAACTCAGTTATTTTAAAATGCTGAATATTTTTGGTCATTGAAATGGACATTTATTGTAAAGAATATTTTTTATTGTGCAGTGTACATGGAAAACAAAATATATCTATATTGTTAAATAAATTCAGTTTCTGTTGTTGTTTCTTCCTCACATTTATCACGTACATGCATTAAAAAATAGCATTAAGTACATTTTCACATCTTTGTGCATTCCAGTTTGCTCATTATACAGTGTGTAATTTTGTTATACAGTTTTGTAAATAGACTCTGTACATACGTATTGCTCTAATACATATGAGCTGTGCTGTAGTCACCTTACTCTCCCTGCTGCTGCTGGTGATGATGTTGCCCCTCAGAGATCTGTAAACTCTGTCTGGTGAAGTTCCAAAATTTTTGGAAGACTTTAAAGACTTGGAAGACTAACTAGGTTGATTAACAGTGAGGTTTTTATGTACATGTGAAAACCCATTCCCAGCTGCTGACAGCCATTCGTGATCAGATACTGCTCCTGACTGGTGTATCCTGTACACCAGTCAGGAGCTGCAGCTGCCAGTGCCTATGGTCTACATCTGTCCAGGAAACGAGCATGTCATAGACCAAAAAGAATTTGTCATAGACTAAAGTTACTGAAACTGTGATGTGTCTCAGGAAATAAGTAGGTCATAGGTTAAAAATTTGATCGAAACTCAGCTGTGTCCTAGGAAATAAGTCGGTAATTTAATAAAAAGGAAATAAATAGGTGATGGGCTAAAGTAGCATCTATCAATCCTGGTAGACTACATAGTGACCAACAAATAGAACTGGAAGTAGGTCAGGGAGTGATGTCCACTGGTAGATTCTAAGTACTCCTACTCCCTGTTATTCTCATAAGCCTTACTCATACGATGCTGGCTGCAAAATGGACGCATGTTCTTCTTTGTATGAAACGTCCCCTTAGAAAAATTTATACAAGACTGTGCTTAAACTGACACACAATATTTTGTTAGCGCAACGCAATCTGACTTTCAAAATTCCCTACAAAAGAATGGCCCTGACTAACATTAAACTATACCTTTCACAAATCACTTACCTCACAAAAATCTTCGCTGCTCAAGCTACTGCAATACAGCGAGCGCCACTACTGCCAGCTAAATAAAAGATTCAAACTATGGAAGGCACTAACTACTGATAGGGATAGTTAGCAAATGAAAGATATTAATAGAGAACAAACAATGTATTTACCTTGATATCATCATATATAAATATAGCAGTTCATGACAAATTTCAAAACTCCGCCATCTCTCTCCCCACATCCACCACTGCTGGCGGCTCACCTCCAACTGCGCAACGCTACGCGCTGTTCACATCCAGCTGCCGCTGCCCAACACTACAATGGCGAGTATTACAACAATGCAAAGCAGCCACAGACTGTACACAGCACAGCCAGTGATTTTCATACAGAGGTGGCGTTGCCAATAAGAAAACCTAAACAGCCTACTTACATAGCCCCCATGCTCCCCACAAAAAATTTTACAAATTTTTTTGGGCACTGGCCAATACATATTTGTTAAAAATTTTTTCACAATTACAATAACAAAGAAATCAAATGCACACACTTATTGATGCAATGTTGGTCAAAAGCTAAAATTTTCTCACAGTCCATAAAGACAGTCCTGATCATTCATCACAGGAACATTGCAGTGTTTTTCGCAAAGTCTGTTCAGTAAAAGAAAATGCACGCGGAAGTAGTGGATTTCCATGCAATCTTGAAGAAGTAGTGTTGTTCTTCCAACGGAAAGAGAGTGCTGACTCTCGACGTGCAGACAGGTAATGGGCCACAACAGAGCAAACCCACAGCAGAGTCATTCGAAGTTGATGAATATAGGTAGGTAGGTCATCACAGAGCAGACCCACTGCAGTCCTGGTAGAGAGTATTGGTGGACCGCCAGAGGTGCAGACCCACTGTAGTCCTTGTAGAAATAATGGTATTGATGGATCATCAAATATGTAGACCCACTGTAGTCCTTGAAGAGATGGCCAGCAGCCATCTGTTGTGACTGTGCAGGTGCACAATCACCACTGAAGAGTCTTGCGGATAATATAGCAAGTCCATAAACCACCACTTGTGCACTCACAAAGTTTTTGAAATTGTCCTTAGAACCAACAATGCTGTTATCCAGTCCCTTGCTGAATTATTAACACACGTGCAAACACTATCAATCCCAACTTCTTACATATTGTCCATATACTATGACCAACAGAAACGTGTGCAGTGAAATGTAACTTACAAGTTAATAATAAGATGAACTGGTGTCAATTACAATTTTATAACATAAGAATACAATTACAAAGGTACAAAATACATCATTAAAGAACATAACAATACAGATAACATTCGTGGTACAGGCTTTACAAAAGAATCCAACTAACATATACATCAGTGGAATTATGACATAAGTAAATACATAAAAGATCAGAATAACTTTCGAAACATCAACTTCACACATGAGCATTAACACAAAACAGAATAAATAATGTTTAAACATCTTTACAAAGTAAATAACACATTATTAATGCCAATTGTATTTGAGGATAACAGTATTCCTCATCATAGTGAATGTAACTTAGTATTAGAAGAGAAAAAAGTTCTATGAAACAGTACACAGAGACAGGAAGAAAACAAATACACAAGGGTACACAAACATATAGTGGGATAACACAAAAGGGAAAGGACAGGGTTTGTTTTACTGCAGTATTTTGCAAACAAACTTTCTTTGCTTCTTGGAGTTCTCCCTTCATTCATCATTATTCCCAAAAGTCCTATCTAAGCCTGCCTTCTGTATTTTGTTCACATCCTCTGTCAAAAATAGTTTTTCTCCCTGCTTTCTGTATTCTGTTCACATCCTCTGTCAATAATAGTTTTTCTTCACTGTACAGTATCCTTTTTATTTTGCCAGACCATTTTCTGATAGCTTCTCAATGCATTTCTTATAAATTTATAATAGTTAGTTTCTTATATAGTCTACTCCTCTTAAGCTAACTTAAATCTACTGAGCTCAGATGCTAAACTAAGGGACGAGGCAATGCAGCAGCACATAACAAATAAACACAAACAGCAATGCAAAAAAAATGGAAAATTGCAAAGCAAGCTACAGTAAATATAAATTACCAAGCAATGCAACATTACAACTAATATGAGGCAATGCGCAGCAAACAAAAAAATAAATCTGGCTTAGCAGAGTAACACAAATTAAAGTTCAGTAGCACTATGCCTGGCAATCAGCAGCTTATATCTAAACATGGCATAGCTCAAGCAGAAAAAATAGTACACTAAAGATAACAATGCAGATAAGGGAAATGTATAATCATATCTTAATGTCTAAGTAATTAAAGTGGTGCACCACAACAACTTATTGTAAAAGAAATATTACCATGTACTTGAAAAGAATATTATGTATGCAGTTACTGTTACTAGTCCCTTCTTATTGTTCTTTCCTTTCCAAGTGCTCCTTTTTTTAAGAATGTGGATCACAAAATTATTATTTAATAGATCTGTTGACAGAAAGTGTTCACATTAGCAAATGCATTTAATTTTATTTTATGAAACCAATGCTGCAACACAGCTGGAAACCAGATATTAAACAAAATGAGCAATCTCTTAACTACAAAGACAATAGATGTAAAATGTTTCTAATCATTTCATTAGGCATTTTAGTAAATATCATAAATTACGAGCTCCACAGTATGCTTTCAACAAGGAAATGTCAATAGCGAGGACAATGGCCCCCCCTTTCTTTTTTTCTACCTGTGCTGCTGAAAGGCTAATGGCTTTTTTTCGGGCGGCTGTCGCCCAGGTGGGTGCCCGCGACACATTACGTGCAGGTGGTCACTTAACTTTCTTACGGAAATATTTACGACAGCAGTTTCCGCTACAGTGACAGTCTCATATAAAAATATTTCACAGGTCAAGAATTAGCGTTGCAAATCTGTAGAAAGAAAATCCTATAAATATAAGTGTCCAAATAAAATATTCGTCAGCATTGTGATACAGTCACGCATTTACGCACATTTCATAACTCTTAAAGTACGATTCTTGGTTTCCAACATACTTCTTATTCCTCATATACGGTAGCATCATCTTATTGATCATAAACATATCTCAACAGCATAGTACACATCATCGTCGTAATAATAACATCATAACACCTCAGTCAAATCTCAAAAACGTCGTAGCTTTCTGTAATAATTTCAAAACCTAAAAAAAATTCTCTGCTCATTTCAATAGTGTCATCTACCTCAAACGTACTTTAAAATCATGCTCCCTTACCAAATATATCGTTCAAAGCTCTCATAGTATCACAATGATTCCGAAAAAATATGAACAGTTTACAAAGTACAGACAAAATACAGTTTCATAAGTGTGAAGCTACCCAACTGTGTATTGCGTAAACATGTGTCACTGATGTAGTAAAAAAATGTTTATCTCTCAGTTAAATGATCAGATAGCTGTGTAATTTGTGTGTTAGAGAAATATGGTACCGATGTGTAAAGTTGTATAAGCAAATACCATATTAGCTAGGGTTCCTTGTGGTTGCCACACACATAGTACACAAAGTAAGCGTGTACCCCCCTGAGGATTAATGTAATTATACCCTCAGGTGTTACAGATTACAGCAATGGAATGAAATGTATCACGGAAAAACTTCGTATAATTGTACTTCAAATATCTTTAAAAATAAATGTTTTAAGTACAAAATTAATCACTCAAATGCGTGTCCCGTAGCGCTAAATGTGCATCTTGTTGTAAGATAATCTCTGTGGAAGTGTCGTAGTTATTGTCCTCCGAAAGCTAAGTTCTGCAGAAGTCAATGTACTTACCTCATGATAAACAAAAGTGAAATGCTTTGCGTATAGATATCTTAGTTATTACGCTTATTGTTGTGATGAAGAAATTACTGTGTTGTAACGTATTGTTGTACTATGGAAAAGGCTGTCTCATTGTAGCTATACCACAAAAGTTACTACTAAAACATGTTTTACTTTCCAGAATAATACAGAAAAACTGTGCAGATATAAAACAGATACACCGCAAGAGCAACATTGTAAATTGTCACTCATTAGTAGCGTCGTGATAAAATCGTGTAGCTGTCACATAAACTAACCACTGTCTCGTCTGGTATCTCACAGAAAGTAATTTAAATCCAGAATGTATTTTCAAGTAAACCAAAATGTTGCATTAGAATCTCATTAGCAGTACATGTTCTAAGTATGTAAGCCTTATAGTCGTTACGTAATCGAGCAACTAACAAGCAAGAATGTACACACACAATAACACTGTGTCATCTGTTCACAATAACAATGCATTCATAATTTCCGTTTAATTAAGTTCTCTTGGTACTTCATTGGATATTTAACTTCAAACATTGTTGCATGTTAACAGTTTCTTAAGTCTGACAAAGCATACTAGAAATGTGAAGTGAAAAGTTTTATGGCAAAGACAAAGTTAAAAAGCAGATTATCTCTCAATAAACGGTTTTACATGTGAAATGTGGTGTAAACCTTTACTCTTCCTAGTACGCAGAGTTTCAACTTCAACGCAATTATCATGTGATATACGTCGGTAAAGAATACTGGAATTTTTCTCAAGGTTAGAGTCTATGTTATTTTTCTCTGAGCCAGCCGGCGCATGCGGATGCCTGCAGTGCGAGTCATTGTCTGTTCCTTTGTTGGCGCGCGTCGTTATTGGGATTAGGAGACCTAACTTGTACAAATTCACCTTGCCGAGAGGGCCCAGCTCTGTTAGAATCCCGCCAGTTCTGATGAAATTCACGACTGTCGTTTTGTCGGTACTTTACATAGTTTCTTGTTTGTCGGTCATGTGGTGGAGAATTTCTCCCTGAATCGTAACTCTGCGCCGAACTGTTGCGTCTGAAGTTATTCTGCCTCCCTTGATAATAATTGTTCTGGTTCCCATATTGTCTGTTTCTCTGATTGTCTCTGTGATAGTCATTACTACGGAAATGCGATCTTACTCTGTAATTGTTACTACTCTGCCAGTGGTTGTCATATGGATGGTGTCTGTTTTGGTCACGATTTACGTTGAAAGAATAGCCTTGTCGCGTCCAATTATTGTTTCTGTCGTCACGGAAATGTGACGTATGTGATCTGTAATTGTTGTGCTCCTGTTTCCGCGTACCCCGATTGTCAGTGTCAATTTCCAGTTCTTGTAACAGTCCCTGAAATGCTTCAATGTCGTCTTTGCAACGTCCTTGCCAAAATAATATGTCGTAAATGTTCAGGCAATTTGATTAAGCAAATGCAAATGAGTTCTGAGGGGCTGTATGGGTTTGTCAGGTACTGATTCTTGTGCAACATGTCTTCAAAATATTTGACAAGACTGGAAAATTCAGATTGTTCAAAGTGTTTCATCATCATGATGCTATGTTTTACTCAGTCTTGTGTAGCTTGTGACCAATATGCTGAGAGGAACGCATGGTAAAATTCTCCTTCACTGTGACAATCGTGAATGACCGATCACATTCTTGCAGCTGGTTCATTCTCCAAGTAGCCATACATAAATTCTAATCTGTGTTCTAATGACCAGTTGGGAGGAAAACAATGCGAGAATTGATGGAGCCATGCTTGTGGATGAATGTCGTTGCCAGAATTCTTAAATGTTTTGAATTTACGTGTAGTAATGAACAGCTTATAGTCAAAATCATCATGTCGGCGAGTCGCATATCGGTCATTGTTAGGTCGTGTCGGCCGTTCCATCTCAAAATTCGGTGCACATTGCCAATTTCTTTCATAACTTCCGAAATGCCCTGTGTTATTATTTTGTGGCTGTTCCGTATTTCTGTGTCCCTCTTCCCGCATTGAGGCGCGAGTATCCTCTGAAATACATAATTCTTGTATTACCTGTGTCAGCTGATCTTGTACTTCCCGGATTTCTCTTTTGTACTGTGTATTGATTTGATTTTGATTCTGTTTGAATTTTCTAATTTGTTCATACTCTTCTGTGTCAGTGAAGGCTACAGGTCTTGTGTCATTCAGATTATCATCTACCTTTGTAGATAAATTAGTGAACTGATCCGAAAGTTCGGCTACCTTCTCCGATAGTGAACACATTTCCTCAGTGTGTTTTTCTGAACCAAGTTTCAGAGTGTCTATTTGTGTTGAAATCGTATCTACTGTGTCCTTTAAGTTTTCCTGAGTTTTTGCAAGTTGCTTAACCGAATCGGTAGATGCAACTGAGTCAATTTTAGCCCACAAGGTCTCATGATTTTCATGAACAATGGTTTGCAGTTCTTTTATGGCTGCTTCGTGATTCTGTAATGCATTTTCATGACGCGAAAAAATAGGTTGGAAATGCTCACAAATTTGTGTTTTTACGTCATTACAGACTTTTTGACATTTCGATTCGATGTTATGTAACTCAGTAGTTAAATCTTCACGTGTTTGTTCAAGCGTGGTGTGAAGATTTTGTTCCATTGTGTCTAACTGTTGCTGTGTTTGTCTCTGGTGTTGTTCCATTGTGTCTAACTTTTGAAGCTTTTGCTGTGTTTGTCTCTGATTTTATTCCATTGTGTCTAACTTCTGAAGCTTTTGCTGTGTTGTCCCATTTGTTGTATTAATTGTAATAACAATGCATTGGTGTCTGAAACATGTTCCTCAGTGCTTTTCGGCAGTGAATTTGCACCGGCAACATTCACATTTTGACAAGCGGAAAATGTGTCTTGACTCATTTGAGAAAACGGTGAGAACCCAAAACCTGAGTCTACAGTATTTTCAATATTGTGTTCTGTCATTCCCGATTCCCGAGGCGAGCTGTTGCCGACCGATCGATCGATAATGCTTCCCTGTTCACTACCTGTTTCACTGTCTACACCATTATTTGACGCCCGCTCCATTTCCCTATGCACAGTTACCAAGTTACTACTTTGAACATTAGAAAATTCATTACTCGGCGGCGCTGATAAGCTACACTCGTCGTCACTATTATTTCTCAGTTTACTTTGGAGCCTAGTGTCACGTTTTTCACACGCCATTATTGCCACAATATTTCACACGATAACACAGAAAAGCACAATTTGAAGAGCAAAAATAAGAGAACACATTAATATAGCACTGAAAAAATATCTAGTTAATTGCACGCGCTGCTGAGAAATACTTGGTGTAAAACTGCTTGCATGCTACAACTGTTTTACTGTACCACAATGAAAGACTGCAACTACAATGGAGATTCTCTCTACAATTACGCGCTAGCAATAAACAAAAGCTACACTAATTGCACAAACTACAAGAAAAAATCAGAAGATTCCAGGTTCGAATCCTGGCAGGGTCGCCATATGAAACGTCCCCTTAGAAAAATTTATACAAGACTGTGCTTAAACTGACACACAATATTTTGTTAGCGCAACGCAATCTGACTTTCAAAATTCCCTACAAAAGAATGGCCCTGACTAACATTAAACTATACCTTTCACAAATCACTTACCTCACAAAAATCTTCGCTGCTCAAGCTACTGCAATACAGCGAGCGCCACTACTGCCAGCTAAATAAAAGATTCAAACTATGGAAGGCACTAACTACTGATAGGGATAGTTAGCAAATGAAAGATATTAATAGAGAACAAACAATGTATTTACCTTGATATCATCATATATAAATATAGCAGTTCATGACAAATTTCAAAACTCCGCCATCTCTCTCCCCACATCCACCACTGCTGGCGGCTCACCTCCAACTGCGCAACGCTACGCGCTGTTCACATCCAGCTGCCGCTGCCCAACACTACAATGGCGAGTATTACAACAATGCAAAGCAGCCACAGACTGCACACAGCACAGCCAGTGATTTTCATACAGAGGTGGCGTTGCCAATAAGAAAACCTAAACAGCCTACTTACATTTGATTACATGACCTGTAAAGAAAAATATTTCGCCTTAGAGTTTCATGAAACATTGTTGACTTTCTTTTAAAGTCTGCCATTTATTTCTCTAAGTATTTATGTTACAGGGGGTGTGATATGGGCTGTATCGCTCCCTCACGACCGTCACAGAGCTACTCTAAATTTGGCATCTGTTGTCATGCCCTTTTCTTTATAAGGGCTCCAAACTTTGCAGTAGTATGTGATTTCCTATACAGACAAACTGCATTTTCCCAAAAGTGTACTTTACTTATTTTCTCGATCTCACTCCCGTATGTTGAGAATGATGGACAACTAGACCAGTTGGATTAAGTGCTGCTGGTGTGCAACTCGCGGCGGCCCCTAATACTGAGGCGAGTGACAGTGATTGTGAACTGCTTCTAGCAGGACTTGCTGTGCCACATCGCCCGGCAGAGCTTCCAGTTGGACGATAGTTGCTCACAAGATCACCCAGTCTCAGCAGAGACCTCCTAGTTTAGTGACATCACAAACAATGGCCAGACCCGAAGATAGTTCACACAACAGCCAGTGTAAAGTTTACAGTCCTGTTGATAAAAGCACAGCGCACTTATAATTGTGTATGAAACAGATGTTTTTACGCCTTGTTGCCACTCAGTACAAGTCACACTTTCTAAAAACACCCAAGGAAAACCGAAAGGCCCAGTTTCCAGAATTACAAACGGTAATTACTATGGCGAGAGGGACTCTACAGCAAAACAATATTTATTGAAATAATCAGCAACCAGTTGTACAAAGGAAAAAACAAAATTCTTTTCTTGTAACTGGTTGCTGATTGATTCAAAGAACACAACTAGAGCTCCTGAAGACGGATAAAATACGAGAATAATGTTTATAAATGCCTCATTATAGGCGAATCAGACAGTTTGTCAGTAGCTCAGCCAGTTTTGCAAATGAGAAAAACACGTCTGCCTGTACATGTTATTCGAACTCCCCCTTCGAAATTTTGTCAGTGCCTCGGTGTGTTGTCACTGGAAACAATACGCAATTAATAGAAAGAAGACGATCCAACACGTCACCGCATCCACATATCTGGAGCTCCAAAACGGTAAAGTAAGTTATTTCTCTCCCATTTGATACCATGTGTGCAGACCTTAGATTCCAGTGACTTCTGCTTTCTATAAAGCAAGGAAGAGTGTGAGGCGGGCTATAAATCTCTCATTTTTTGCTTTATCGTCCGCGGCAGTTAGTGTGACGCTCCAAAATTAACTTCGAGTTCTTCGTTTGACGTCGGGCTAATTTCTGCTCGAACGTTTAAGACGAGATAGAGATCCGGTGCAGAAGCAGGCGACTCGAGAAGAGCAATGTCATATTCTTTTGCTGTCTCTCCTCCATCGCTGACATATGCGTGGAAGACTCTTCATGCAGGAAAGACGTTACACTCTACAGCGCCTATGTACACTGCCACGGACACATACCGAGGTAACTGACGGATGGGCACGTCTTGGCATATATATGTTCATATTGAACCAACATTTTGGAGGAAAACACCAACTCGCCGCAGAATATAACGTACCGCATCGTTGTTTGACGTTGTTCTCGGAAAGTGCTAGTCTTAGATTCTAAATTAAAACTACAAGTCTACTTAAACACAATTTACATCTATTTTTATTTCCATTTTACATTTACACTGAAGCACCCACAAAGTGTGTGTGATATTATATGTAATGTAAAAACAACAAGAAACGAAGTCTGAGACCGGCAGAGACAGCGCCACAGGTTGTCCCAAAGTCGTACATACAACACACACTTATTAACTGACGTAAATCCAACTGATGATTGCGGTTTAAACCTCGGAATCGGATAGTTAAAATAAAAACAGAAATAAAGTTTGACTGGTTAAGGTAAACGTAGTTTCCCGTACTTTCTAGAACGCAATAAACCTGCATCAGAGACCTCTAGATGCTACTTTCTAGGTTATAGTCAGTTTCATTCCAATCACCGTAAGTGCCGCACTCCTGTTTCGTAATGTGAGAACGTACAGTTTCGTAGCGGTAATACTGAATAAAAGTTTCTCGGTTTCCAGCCGCATCGAGTTATTAAAATTTCGCCAGCTTTCGGTCATGCACTCCTTGACCATTATCAAGTGCTATGAGTGAAAGTGGACTGCTGGTACGCCCTTACATACACTAGCCGCCGGCTGTGACGTCATTGGTGCTTGCGGAGTCGCAATATTTGAGCATAGGTTGGCTCGGTGTTCGATGTTCTCGCTTGACAATTGTTGGATTCCACGCCACGCTGAGCTGCAGACCACCGTCTCGATGTACGGTGTAGTCGATGATTTTAATTTCGATGGCTTCTTCACTTACGTAGTCCAAGAAGCCGTATGTGCGAGCTACTACATACGTTTCGTAAAATTTTATCCGGTGACTGTTTTCTAAAGCATCCTCAGCGAAAATGGAGGCGATAAGACCTCTCATGCTCCCTCCTGCGAACTGGTTGTCCCACGTAAGACTGGCCACACTTGCAGGGTATCTTGTAGAATCCAGGTGTTCCGATGCCAGCTGTTTCTTTAACTGATCTTAGTAACTGACAGATTTTTGTCGCAGACCTGAAGAGTGATTTGATCTTGTGTTTTTTCAGCAGGCGGCACATCTTTCCCGATACACAGTCACAGAGAGGCATCAAAGCAAGTTTGCTTTCCCGTACTTCGACTGTGGTCTTCTTATGAATCGTGCTTGAAATCACTTCATTTATTTGATCACCGTTATCTCCATTGTTCCTGTAGACCTTGCGTATGTGGCTCAGTTCACGGGACAGATTGTCAGCGTCTGATATCATTCTCGCACCACAGACATAGCCAAAAGGGGATCTGGACACCCCCCCCAGTTACCTGACTGAAATTACACACAACCTAGCTGCGGTGTTTTGAAATTGAAAGAGCTTTTGATTTTCAATCATACAACGAAAAAGGGATGTGCACTATCCATAATGGACATGGCCATCGATAGATTTAACTATCGATAGTGAGGTGTTAGGTCAGAGGGGTGTTCTGAACACAATTTCGACACAAAGCAGCTCAATAGGCTGTGGAGTGGAAGGGGTAGGCTAGCAATAGAACAGTGCATCACCGTTGACTAGACACTCATTTATTGAACACATAAGTCGGGTATTACCCAAAAGGAACAATCAGTACAAATTACAAAATAATATTCTTTTCCTTTAAGTCACTCAAACATTTAAACAGGCAAATAGCAATCATTTAACTGAAAGCGTTTTGAGAAAGCAAGACTGGGAAACTTGAATGAATGTTAAATCATATTTAAATAGGCTCTGACCGAGCACATATTTTAAAACGAAATACTTCCTTTAAGGAACCAGCGATCAAAATTAATTACATAATCCTCAACAACCATATTACATCCAAGACATTTAAGATTAAACAGTAAGACATAACATCAGAGAGCTGCAGTCCCAAGTTTTAAGCAGCACGTTTCAGATGGACTGCAGTGCAACAGTACAATACAAGTCCCTCAGAGGATCTCCCCGCACAGGAAGTTATTGCCGCAATCGACAAAATATCAACATCATTCCATGTACAGACCTAAAACAAACTAAAAGCTCTCTTAAGTTTGGTACAGTTAATTCCCTTTCAACGTAACATACATCACAAGTCTAGCCCTAGGACGGCACCGACAACCCGCAATTTAGCAAGCGAAAAACTACAGCGATGCTCTCATCCTGTATCCTTACAAAATCCAATAACAGAGAGCCAGCTCCCCAATAGCGGAACATTTAACCACGCGCAGCGTGCAGGTTTGCGGAATGCTGATCTCGCCCTTAACCTCAACACCAGTTCAAATACTAGTCAGCCTACAATCTTGAACTACCATACACATTCCTTCATTTACTGCATAGAAAGCCAATGTGATAGGCAAACAGACCAGCATATGAAAAAAGCTTAAGCAATTTCCTTACTAGACAACCCTTATGAATAGTAGCCGTATTTTTTTTTTAGCGTGAGCACACCCACAATCAAAAGACAAACAACGCTAATCATAAGGACAGTAGCACATAAGCAAGTAGCAATGGTAACTTCTGCTTAGATTGGCTACAAATCAGCGCGTGATTTAACACACCAGAGAACAATCTTTACAACACAACCATCAGTAGAATAGCAAATTACTCACACGTGTACTCCCCCACGATTTCGATTCGCAAAGCCATAGACAAAATGTGGAGGACGTATCACTTAGACCAACATAATGGTGCTCCCTCAGCTACCCCAAATAACTGACTCCCTTAGTTGCACAGCAAAGAACCAGACCTAATGAAACCATCACAGTTTTCACCTCTAAATTGTCACAGTACAAGTAAGACTCAATCACAAATTTAATATTACATCAGCAGTTCCCGTATAGTCAATGCAAGCGCCTGATTTTCACCCGTTTATAACGGCAGGCAGCAACATCGTACGGAAAAGAGCATAGACACAGGCTGTTACCAATTCTCTTCTCTGAATGCAGCCACCGCAACTCTCGGGAACCACTGGGACATCCAATGCAAAAATTGTTACTCCTTCACACAAATTACAGGACGCCCGCTTCCCGATGCTTGCTACGGCGCCTTCCGTTCAGAGCCAACTTGTCTTGTAGATCTCCATGCGATAGGTCCGGTGCCACACTCGCTGCGTCAACCCGACAACCGTCATCCACCACGTCCCGGAGCACACGCCCACAGGACCTCGCCTCGTTACTCCTCGCGTAGGCCCCAGAGGGCGCTGTTTACCGCCCTGACCGTGGCAGGAAAGATGAACCACCAGAGTGGCACTATCGATATGAGCCGCCACGGCTCAGATAGCACTATCGGCTGTCGCCCATCCATACTTTAGCCAAGACCGACTACTATACACTGTAGCCCTTACTTGAGCTTAGTTGTTGTTTTGTGAATCAGCTCAATTCTTAGTTGCAGTTAAATTTAAGGTAAGTGGTATAGTTTATTGCTTTTGTGCTGTATGCTGTTGTGATTGTTTCGACCAACATTAAATATATAATTAAAGGGAAATTTTCTGGAGTGCAGAGCCTAGAACCGCTCGGCCCCAGCGGCCGGCGAACTGATTACATTAGGGGCGAGTTTTCACAGATAATTAATGTCTGATAGTTACTTGCGAGTACTTTCTGTAAGTGTCTGAGAGTGTTGAGCGAAGCGATGTCGGATGCATTTACACACAGGAGGGTGAGAGGGTATGTGAATGCTGAGAGATCAACCTCCGCCATATTGTTCAATCGTAGTTCCGTGGGTGAAAGAGAAGGTTCCGATAGCAGAGCGTCGGTCTGGTGCTGCATTTTTAATACTGTTAAGGGCAAAGATCTAACGTAAACGAGACCGTTCGTGTTGCATAAGAGAGTGGATTAGGCGACGAGATGGCTTTGGAGCACCCAAAAATATTGCTGCGGAGCTTTTGATGGAAGACCCACAACAATAGAAAATTTTTACGAGAATGACAGCGTTGGAGATGGAGAAAATGCTCCTAGTAATTGGACCCAAAACTGCCAATCAAGACACTATTATTCGTAATAACACTAATATTTGGTAAATTAACAGTGACGATGAAATAACATTACAGCAGATATCATGTTGTTACCAATAGTAGTTCAAAAGCTGCATAGGGCGGATAACTGATGAACGAAGCATTTCTGGAGATACATTTATCTGAACATTTTTATTTTTTATGGGTTTAACCAACCGCTTGCAAATTCCTGACGGCTTGTTCTTCAACAACCTATATAAACATATAGTCAATAAATACCACGTCATAAAAAAATACGTACAGCTATATTACTTCAAGCTGGAATTATTTGAGTTCCAAAACGATTACGTCGAAACAAACTTCATTTGTTCCTCTATGTTAATTAATCCATGTTATAAAATGGCCCGATTCCTTAAATTGTGGACATTCTGGTAAATTTCGTCTGTGGAGGTATTGTAGCCGTTTTAGACAGCAAACTTTACTTCTTGACTCGGTCCCTCTGGTCCAGTGCGCATAACTTCATCCTGAGTCCACTTCCTGGCAGGTTTTTTTCATCACATCTTTTGCTGACACCTCGCTGACATTCACTTCACCTTGCATACCAACTACAGTAGAAAGTTTGAACTGTCCTGACAATGCTGCTACCCGCTTGCAGAATATTTAGTTGCAATGTCTACGTGACGCAATGGATAAGGCGCTAATCTCTCATTCGTACTAATTTGGGATAGAGTTACCTCAATGACAATCTCTTCTTCGTTTTTAATTCTATAGAAAATGTCTATGATGTCTTTATAAGTCATTTGCATTGTTAAAGTCTAGAACTTACCCAGAAGGCTAAACACTCGTTCTCGCGGATGATGCTGTGGTATATCGAGAGGTTGTAACAATGGAAAATTGTACTGAAATGCAGGAGGATCTGCAGCGAATTGACGCATGGTGCAGGGAATGGCAATTGAATCTAAATGTAGACAAGTGTAATGTGCTGCGAATACATAGAAAGAAAGAGCCCTTACCATTTAGCTACAACACAGCAGGTCAGCAATGGAAGCAGTTAATTCCATAAATTATCTGGGAATACGCATTAGGAGTGATTTAAAATGGAATGATCATATAAAGTTGATCGTCGGTAAAGCAGATGCCAGACTGAGATTCATTGGAAGAATCCTAAGGAAATGCAGTCCGAAAACAAAGGAAGTAGCTTATAGTACACTTGTTCGCCCACTGCTTGAATACTGCTCACCAGTGTGGAATCCGTACCAGATAGGGTTGATAGAAGAGATAGAGAAGATACAACGGAGAGCAGCGCGCTTCGTTACAGGATCATTTAGTAACCGTAAAAGCGTTACGGAGATGATAGATAAACTCCAGTGGAAGACTCTGCAGGAGAGACGCTCAGTAGCTCGGTAAGGGCTTTTGTTGAAGTTTCGAGAACATACTTTCACCGAGGAGTCAAGCAGTATATTGCTCCCTCCTACGTATATCTCGCGAAGAGACCATGAGGATAAAATTAGAGTGATTAGAGCCCACACAGAGGCTTACCGACAATACGAGACTGGAATAAAAGGGAGAACCGATAGAGGTAGTCAAGGTACCCTCCGCCACACACCGTCAGGTGGCTTGCGGAGTATGGATGTAGATGTAGACGTTAAACGGCTGATTTATTTGCTCAAAAACATGCCGTGACCACAAATTATGACTCAAATAACTAACTTTGGTTTTTAAAATAATTTTCGGGTGGGTGTAAAGCACCCCCCACTTGGTAGTCCACATCTACATCTACGTACATTATTCGTAAGCCACCGTACGGTGTGTGGCAGCAGGTACTCTGTACCACCATTAGTCGTTTCCTTTCCTGTCCCACTCGCAGAAAGAGCGAGGAAGAAACGACTCATATGCCTTCGTATGAGCCCTAATTTCTCGTATCTTCGTGGTATTTACGCGAAATAAGCGTTGGCAGCAGCAGTTCTCTAAATTTTCTCAATAACATCAATGGAAAAGGTAGTTACCTACCGGGATTCCCATTTGAGTTCCCGAAGCATCAGCGTCGTACTTGCGTGTTGCTCGAACCTGCCGATAAAAAATCTAGCAGGCCGCCTCTGAATTGCTTCGACCTCTGCCTTTAATCCGATCTGGTGCGGAGCACAAACACCCGACCAATACTCAAGAACAGGTCGCCCTAGCATCATATATGTGGTCTCCTTTACACATGAACCACTATTTCCTAAAATTCTCCTAATAAACCGAAGTTGATCATTCTCCTCCCCTACCACAGTCCTCACATGATCTTTCCAGTTCCTATCGATTTGTAACGTGACGCCCAGATATTTCAGTGACAAGCAAGACACTTCTAATGCTGTATCCGAACATCATTGGTTTATTTTTCCTGCTCATTCGCATCAACTTATATTTTTCTACATTTACAGCCAGCTGCCATTCATCACACCAACTAAAAATTTTGTCCAAGTAATCTTGTATCATCCTATAGTCAGTCATATTCGACACTTTTCCGTACGCTACAGCATCATCAGCAACAAGCCGTAGATTGCTGCACACTCTGTCCGCCAATTTATTTATGTACAAGGAAAATAATATCGGTCATACCACACTTTCCTAGGGTACTCTTGACAATAACGTTATCTCTGGTAAACAGTCGCAGTCGACGACAACATACTGCGTTCTGTTACTTAATAAGTGTTAGAGCCATTCACGTATCTAGGAACCTATTCTATATGCTCTTATCTTCGTTAACAGTCTGCAGTGGCGTGCTGTGTCAAATATTTTTCTGAAGTATAGAAGTATGGAAGTTGCCTGTTGACCTTCATCAAAATGGTGCAAATGGCTCTAAGCATTATGGGACTTAACATCTGAGATCATCAGTACCCTAGACTTAGAACTACTTAAACCTAACTTACCTAAGAACATCACACACATCCATGCCCGAGGCAGGATTCGAACCTTCGACCGTAGCAGCAGCGCGGTTTCGGACTGAAGCGCCTAGAACCACTCGTCGACAGCGTCCCTCTTGCCCCTCATCCATAGTTCGCAGTATGTCATGGGGCTTGTGTGAGAATAGGGCAGTCAGAGTTTCACACAAGCGATGCTTTCTAAAACCATGCTGATCCCTGAGTACAAACATTTCGGTCTCTAGGAAACTTATTATATTGGAACTTACAAGATGTTCTAGAGTTCTGCAGCAAATTGATGTTACGTCCGATCTTTTACCCTTCTTGTATACTGGAGGCACCTGATCTTCTTTCCAATCACTGTGATTTTACGCTGGGCGAGAATTCGCGATACATGGAAGCTAAGTAAGGGGCTACTGTCGTAGAGAACTCTCTGTAAAACGGAACTGAGATTCCATCTGTACCTGGTGACTTATCGGTTTTCAACGTTTTAAATTATTTTTTTTTTTTTTTTTTAATTATTGCACCGGGGATGATTATTAGTATTTCGTCCATGCGGGATTCTATCCAATGGACAAACAATAGGATGTCTGTACGATTCTCCGACGTTAACGATTTCATAAACAAGGAATTTAAAACTTGGACTTTTGCCATTGGCAACTGCCGTACCAGACTGGTCAGCGGGTGATCGGATGGAAGTCTTAGACCAGCTTGATGATTTTACTCAGGACCAAAATTTTCTCATGGTCTCGAACAGATCTTAAATTAAGATATGACGGTGGCAGCTGTTGTATGCTTCGAGAATAGATCTTTTCACAGACGCATTAACATTTCCTGTCGTCGTTTTAAGGTTCTCTTTTGAACCGAGAATGCAACAGCCTTTGATTCCTCAGCATTTTCAAAATTTTGTTAGTAAACTGCCGTGGGTCTTTTCCGTCCTAATCCAATTACTAGGCACATTCTTGTCCGCAGCACAATTATGGTCTGTTTAAACTTTTCCGGTAATTCCTCTATTGCATCATACTGAAAATAAATGATTGCAATTCATCGTCTAAGTGAGATACGTATTAACAACTGCTTATATGCTCTTTCTAGCAGAAGTACTCTCTTAGTCATCTTAAAATTCATAACCATAGTTGCTGTAATGTCATCATGATCACTAATCCTCGTCGCTATGATGACGTCATCGATGTTCCGGCCTGTTTGTGGCTACAAGGCCTAAGGTATTCCCATTGCACGTCGGCTGCCAAACTAGCTGCTCTAGACAGTTTTCGGAAAACGTGGGCAAAAGCACATCGCAGGACTGTCTGTCCGCACCCCTTACAGTGAATCCACGCCTTGGTATTGCCAGAATTAAATGTGCGCATGACCATTGCAGTATACAGTACCAAGATATGGAAGTGGTAAACACTGTTAATTACACATCTTGGACGCACGCTGGTCAGCACTTGTCGAGCGCTCTCAGCTCTCCCGACAACGCCAGTATAATTCTTCCTGTCTGAGGGCTACGGCGAGCAGCTCTAGAGAGAGGGAGGTTGCCGTGTACACGAGATGTCTGAACTCGCAGAGCGCGGCTATAGAGGTCTTACGCCACTCTCGGATACTGAAGACGATCTGACTCTCAGCACGGTTTACGAGGCACATATTACTCTCTTATACTGTAAACTCTCAAGTGTATGTCTTAACAATTAGCAATGATGACATTGACGTTAAAGCAGATGGTGCTGTAGAGTTGACTCGAAACACACATTCCTGTGGCTGATCGGGAAACCACGCTAATACTTTAAGCGCAAAATACGAGTAGGAGGAGAAACTCAAGACACTGCTATAGGTAGCACATTGCCCCAGGCACAAAATGTGAGGTGGTTTGGGGATGACTAAATCTACTGACCAAGTCTCGAAATCTGAGTGCTTAAATAAGCCGCCGATTTAAAAAAAATACTGCGTAATTTTAGTATTTAGTTTCACCTCTAGGGGGGGGGGGGCGATAGACCCTCTGCCCTCTCCCCCTCTTTAATTTGCTGTTGGTAGCTCATGTCAGTTTATTTCAAAAGTCATTGTCTTGAACACGTAAGTGGGCTCATCGTGCAACTTGTGTCATCTCAACTGATTGAACCAACGCCTTTGACTTACTCAATTATTTTTAATACTTCACATTATTGTTCATGCTCTGCAACGAACGTAGACGAAACGCTGCATTGTGTGAATAGTATTATCACTGAAATCAGTAAACGCTCTGATCAGTCACTTTTTTAATTATATCGGCGCTGACATCGTCTTTCTTTTACAATTGTATTACAACATCAGTCTGCGGTAATTAACGTTTCAGCTTGTTTTCATTAGATTCAAATTACGAATTATGCAATTTCTTGCGTTATTTAATGTTGCAGTGTTTTTTAACAGCGTGAAATTTGCAAAAATATTTACATAGTAGCCACAAAAGTAGTTCTATAACTCGAGAATTATATCACGCATATCCCGGTAACAGTTGTATGTCAACAACTCGGAGTTCATAACATCTGAGTTGCTACGTTACTGGCTTCAGAATTTGTTTCATTCATTAAATACAGTGTGGGATCTACAGAGACTTAAGCAAGAATATACCTATAAGTCTACCTATAAAGTAACCTCTATTAGGCTAGAAATAAATATGGCAAATTTGTAAACAAACCTTTGTATTACTTCTTTACATAATCGCCATTCGGACTGGGATGCATATCACTTAACTAGTTGAAAAATTCTATCTATACAAAACACTGACACATGACACTGGGGTCAGCCATCTTGAAGTTCTTTGTCGGGGTCCAAGCGTCTGGAACCAAGTCATTTTTAAATGCGCATGAACAGATGGAAATCACCTGAGCCAAATTTAGGTTGTAGAGGAAATGCTCTAAAATGTTTCATTTCAAGTGAAGAAAAAATGACCTTATTTGCCGGCCAGAATGTGACCGAACAAAGATACGACATCAACAGCAAGACACCGTGTCGCTTCTTTTAAACGGCTCTTTTCAGTTTTCTTAATATCTAACAGTAGACTTCGGAACTTTTTGTAGTCCCACGTTCCATAAACTACATGACCAGTCCATTATATAGAAACGAACGATATGTCCCCGCTGGCCGGATAATAAACTGGCACCGTTCCTTTGAGATATACTTGAGAGATAACCTCTCAAGGGAAAGTAAAGGCGGCTAATCCCCCATACAGGTTTTACTGCGCAGAAATGCTTGTTATCAGCAAATGTAGCGTTTGTTACCAATAGACTGTTTTCTCGTCGTCTCTTCCTTTCATTGGCAATATTTTTCTGTTAGTCCGATTATTGATTATCAAAATACATTGTTTCTTCGCGATGAGTAAGGCGAAAAAAATCGCAGCGTTAGGAAAATATTTTTTTAGAGGAAATCAAAGACACGTACGTTGTCTGGAACCTACGGAAGCGTGTATTCCAGTAATTTTTCAAATTTGTGGAAGTTCTGCAACCCGTAATATCAGAAGGGTCTTTACAGCAAAAGTCTGCGCTACTAACAACTGGCTGTTTTTCTCTGTTGTATGACGACATTTTAAAGGCGAGAAGGAAACAGAAACGTACATATACAGAATAATATTTTGAATAGAAACGTATTCCATTACTAAAGTCACTTCCCTTAAATCATAATTCTTAAGAGATGTATGCTTGTCTTCTTCTCTTCAAACCAGTATGTTTCTTCGCTTAAAGAGAGGTAGTGCATTGGACGACACACGTATTCCAATCCTAATGTGTCCTTGTAGATTTTCGTTTCCAGTGACAGTACTTCATGAGGCACTAATGGTAATACAAAAATTTAGAGAAAAGAGTACTTATGAAATAAAGTTTCGATGTCGATATGGGTATTCACTACGTTTTACAGTTCCTACTACACATTTCTGTTGTAAAGAGCTGTTATTAGATAAAGATTTAAATACGAACAAAAGAAGTCCATTTTCATGGGTATATGTGATGAGTAAACAGCTTTCTCAAAGAAAGACGCCATCATAGACTTCTGAACTGCTGGTCATTTTATTATGGAAGGAAGGATTGAAGATTGGGTTTATTGCCCCGTTGACATCGAGATCATTTGAGACTTAGCACACGCTGGGATATTGTCACGGATGGGGAAGGAAATATGCCTTGCATTTTCAAAGGAATTACCCCGGTATCTGCCTACAGTGATTTACTGAAACGACGGAAGACCTAAATCTGGATGGCCGGACGCGGATTTGAACCGTCATCCTCCCGAATGTGAGTCCAGTGTGCTAACCACTGCGTCATCTCGCTCGGTCATTTTATTTTGGACTGAACATTATTTGCCCTCCTTTCCAAGAGGATAGTTTAGATGTAATTTGGGATAAGACTCCGACAGTTTGGGAGGAATATTAATTTAAAAAATAACAATCAAAATATCCACGGGAGCCCGCATCTCGTGGTCGTGCGGTTGCGTTCTCGCTTCCCACGCCCGGGTTCCCGGGTTCGATTCCCGGCGGTGTCAGGGATTTTCTCTGCCTCGTGATGGCTGGGTGTTGTGTGATTTCCTTAGGTTAGTTAGGTTTAAGTAGTTCTAAGTTCTAGGGCACTGATGACCATAGATGTTAAGTCCCATAGTGCTCAGAGCCATTTGAACCATTTTTTATCCACGGGTGTACTGCCGGTCTACAGTGTCCAACGAGCACAATATTTCGGCGATCATACATCTCGCCATCATTAGGTGAACTGACGGACTGAGCTCCTGTGAACGTGCCGGCACGGAGATCCGTACGCTATGGCTGCTCAGAGGAACAGGGTTCGGTCGCGGCGGCGGCGGCCGATTTAAATACCCTCCGCCCGCGGCGCGCTCCCTCCGCTGTCCGCGCCCCGCGCCACGGTCGCGCGGTGGAACAGATTGCGACGGCGTCTGAGATGACGTCGGGGTGATGGCTCTGTCCGCCGTGGTCGTCACAACTATACGTTTGCTCGATTTACTCTTGATTAACCCAATCGCTGGTTCCCAAGCCTTGCTAAGATTATAGACACAGTCACGGTTTATGAGGTCATCATTGGTGCGAATTTCGATGGCCTCTCTATCAACGCTGTCCCAATATCTCGACGTCTGTACCAGAATCCTCGTGCGTTCATACTCCATAGCGTGATTTTCCGACAAACAATGTTCAGCGACCGCCGACTTGCTCGGATACATCTGTCGAGTGTGCCTCTGGTGCTCATTACATCGATCCTCGACGGTACGCATCGTCTGACCAATATACGACTTGCCACATTGACACGGAATCTGGTACACGCCGGCCTTCCTCAAACCGAGGTCATCTTTGGCGCTCCCCACCAGTGCACGAGTTTTATTCGGAGGACAAAACACAGTTCCGACCCGGTGTTTCTTCAAAATGTGGGCGACTTTCCCCGAGAGTGCGCCTGTATATGGAATAAACGCAGTGTCTACCTCCTCCCTCGTGATTTCATCCATCTCCACAGGTTGTGCTGCAGTGGTTGGGCGGAGAGCACGTTGAATCTGCCACTCTGAGTACCCATTTTTTTCGAAATACAGTCCTCAGGTGTTCCAATTCCTGGGGTAGACTGCGTCAGAGATAGTGTGCGCCCTATGTACTAGAGTTTTAAGTACCCCATTCCTCTGCGAAGTGTGGTGGCAGCTGTCTGCGTGCAAATACAGATCAGTGTGCGTTGAACAAAGTATTCGCTATTACTAGTTGAAATTTATTACAAAACTCATTTAATCTTTCTCTTCTCCGAATCCTTGTCCCAAGCCCAAATTCTCCTATAGCCTTTGCTTCCACTCCTTCACCTACAATTGCATTCCTGTCCCCATGATAATTAGATTTTCATGTCCATTTACATACTGTATTACCGTTTCAATATCCTCATACACTCTTCGTATTCAGCTTGCTACGTCGGCTTGTATGCCTGAACTACCATGATCGGTATTGGTTTGTTGTAAATTCTGATGAGAATAACCCTATCACTAAACTGTTCACAGTAACACACGCTCTGCCCTACCCTCCTGTTCATAAAGAATCCCACTCCTGCTATACTATTTTCTGCTGTTGTTGATATTACCCTCATCTGACCAGGAATCCCTATCTCTTTCCCATTCCACTTCACTGTCCACTGTCCCCTACTGTACCTAGATTAAACCTTTGCATTTTCCTTTTCAGATTGTCTAGTTTCCCTACCACGTTCAACCTTCTGATATCCCACGCCCCGCCTGGTAGAGCATTGTCTTTTCGTTGGCCATTCAATATCCTGGAGATGCGAATGGGGGACTACTCCTGAATCATTTGTCACTGAAGAAATCATTACATTTCTTCCGTTACAGGCCACATGTCCTATGGATACACGTGGTATCCCTTGCCTTCTGTATCCTCATGCCGTTGATTATTGGTGATTCTTGCACCTTCAGGGGCAGTTTCGCACTCCAAGGCCCATAACCTCTCTGTTCGCTCCTCCGCCTACTGGGTGACAAGGCCGTTGGCATAATCAGGGTGGCTTCTTATGGCACAAGTCTTCAGCCGCCAAATCTGATCAAAGACACTACCGCCTTCTTTTTTTTTTTAACCTTCCTGGAGCCCAAAGAGAAGGATGGGGGCAAACTGGGCAGGGGTCGTAACCCAAGGCCTGGCCATCACGTCCCGTTCGCACAAACCAGGTACCAAGGAAAGCAAAGGGAACGTGGAGTAAAGAAGCTCGAAATTTAGCGCGGACTTCAATGCGAGATGCCTATAACAGTTTCCACAACGAAACTTTGTCTCGAAACCTGGCAGAAAATCCAAAGAGATTCTGGTCGCATGTGAAGTACACTCCTGGAAACTGAAATAAGAACACCGTGAATTCATTGTCCCAGGAAGGGGAAACTTTATTGACACATTCCTGGGGTCAGATGCATCACATGATCACACTGACAGAACCACAGGCACATAGACACAGGCAACAGAGCATGCACAATGTCGGCACTAGTACAGTGTATATCCACCTTTCGCAGCAATGCAGGCTGCTATTCTCCCATGGAGACGATCGTAGAGATGCTGGATGTAGTCCTGTGGAACGGCTTGCCATGCCATTTCCACCTGGCGCCTCAGTTGGACCAGCGTTCGTGCTGGACGTGCAGACCGCGTGAGACGACGCTTCATCCAGTCCCAAACATGCTCAATGGGGGACAGATCCGGAGATCTTGCTGGCCAGGGTAGTTGACTTACACCTTCTAGAGCACGTTGGGTGGCACGGGATACATGCGGACGTGCATTGTCCTGTTGGAACAGCAAGTTCCCTTGCCGGTCTAGGAATGGTAGAACGATGGGTTCAATGACGGTTTGGATGTACCGTGCACTATTCAGTGTCCCCTCGACGATCACCAGTGGTGTACGGCCAGTGTAGGAGATCGCTCCCCACGCCATGATGCCGGGTGTTGGCCCTGTGTGCCTCGCTCGTATGCAGTCCTGATTGTGGCGCTCACCTGCACGGCGCCAAACACGCATACGACCATCATTGGCACCAAGGCAGAAGCGACTCTCATCGCTGAAGACAACACGTCTCCATTCGTCCCTCCATTCACGCCTGTCGCGACACCACTGGAGGCGGGCTGCACGATGTTGGGGCGTGAGCGGAAGACGGCCTAACGGTGTGCGGGACCGTAGCCCAGCTTCATGGAGACGGTTGCGAATGGTCCTCGCCGATACCCCAGGAGCAACAGTGTCCCTAATTTGCTGGGAAGTGGCGGTGCGGTCCCCTACGGCACTGCGTAGGATCATACGGTCTTGGCGTGCATCCGTGCGTCGCTGCGGTCCGGTCCCAGGTCGACGGGCACGTGCACCTTCCGCCGACCACTGGCGACAACATCGATGCAGTGTGGAGACCTCACGCCCCACGTGTTGAGCAATTCGGCGGTACGTCCACCCGGCCTCCCGCATGCCCACTATACGCCCTCGCTCAAAGTCCGTCAACTGCACATACGGTTCACGTCCACGCTGTCGCGGCATGCTACCAGTGTTAAAGACTGCGATGGAGCTCCGTATGCCACGGCAAACTGGCTGACACTGACGGCGGCGGTGCACAAATGCTGCGCACCGCGGTTCCTGGTGTGTCCGCTGTGCCGTGCGTGTGATCATTGCTTGTACAGCCCTCTCGCAGTGTCCGGAGCAAGTATGGTGGGACTGACACACCGGTGTCAATGTGTTCTTTTTTCCATTTCCAGGAGTATATATATATATATATATATATATATATATATATATATATATATATATATATATTCCTTACTGTCATTTCTTGTTAACAATATTAGCTTATTCTCAAGAATAAGCAGCTTTCACTCGGTTAATACTCGGCAGAAATCAAACCTGCATTTGGATCCGACTTCCTTAACTCTTGTGCAGAAAGGTGTGCAGTATACTGCTGCACCGATTTTCAGTAAGCTACCACTCGAATTCAAAAAACTTGCTTTCTGATCGAAAATGAAGAGTTCCCTCATGGGTCACTTCTATTCTGTCGAGGAGTTCCTTGAAAAATTAAGCTTATTCATATTGTATTGTTGACTGCTTTTACTTAAACTTATGGACTGACTTCTTTCGGCTTCATATACATTTATTTTTATCTGTTATTACTTTTATGTTGTAATTTTATGTACTGACACGTTCCACGATCTTGGACATTTGCTCCCCAATTTGGTCCTGCGGCACTTCACGTGTAAATAAAATAAATAAATAACAAACACTGAGCCTGTCCAGATCGTTCTCATTTATCACGAGAGCCAACGTGGGAATCTAGGGTTTCGACTTCGCTTGCTTTAATACGTGGTGAACATATGCAAAACTTTACACACCTATGTTGTAGTGCTAAAATCATAACTTCTTGTAGGGGGTGTTACGACAACTATGTATACATGTTAAAAAAATTATATAAGATGCCCAGCAGAGCACTTCTCACTGATGGAACTTCAATAACATTAAGAAAAATAATAATAAGTACAAACCTTTAAGTCGCGAAGACATTCACGACGTTACTGATCATGTTTTAATGTTGAAGATGTTCAAAGTGTCCTCGATTGGCAGTTATATAGTGTCTTCAATGCTGCAGTACAACCACACACCGGTTATGGCTGCTACTGGAATGGATTCACAGGCAGTCATAATCGCCTGTCTGATATCATTTGAGACAAGTGGCTCTGTGTCATAAACGGTGTCCTTCAGAATTCCCCACAGAATGAAATCAAAAGGCGTTAGATGGGGAGATCTGGTGGAAACTCAACACTTCCTGGTCGACAAATGTTTCATCTGGCAATTGCCGTAAGTCACGATGGTAATTTGACGGTGTGGTGCTACAGAAGAATGCTGAAGATAAGGTGGGTAGATCACGTAACTAATGAGGAGGTATTGAATTGGATTTGTGGCACAACTTGACCAGAAGAAGGGATCGGTTGGTAGGACATGTTTTGAGGCATCAAGGGATCACAAATTTAGCATTGGAGGGCACCGTGGAGGGTAAAAATCGTAGAGGGAGACCAAGAGATGAATACACTAAGCAGATTCAGAAGGATGTAGGTTGCAGTAGGTACTGGGAGATGAAGAAGCTTGCACAGGATAGAGTAGCATGGAGAGCTGCATCAAACCAGTCTCAGGACTGAAGACCACAACAACAACTGCCCAGTTGAAAAAATCTTCATCTCAGTACAGCTGGTGAAAAGGTTGTACAAGGTACTTTCACCTCTAACCGTTCCTTCAAGAAAGGATGACCCAACAAGTCCTATAACAGACATACCACACCTCGCTGATGATCCAAAAATGTTAACGTTTCGTTCTTCTATGACATTGGGCTTATCTCTTGCACAGCACACATAGTTACGACTACTGCTGGTAATATTCAGTTTAAACATCGCCTCATCAGATCAAATAGTAACATCAGGCAACTGTTCACTATCACAAACCAATTCAGTAAATTCGAGGCGTCTGTTCGGATCGTAATGATTCATCACTTGAGGCAACTTGGGAATGTAGGCTTTCCACTTCGCTTACTTTAAAATTTTCTGAACACTTGGCTTGCTTACACCTGATCGATGCACTGCTTGCCTCGTGCACTTCTTTGTGGACTATGTGAAAGCTTGTACCATTGCGTCCACCCCTCTTTCGTTTGTTGCAGATTACTTCCTGGTTCAAATGGTTCAAATGGCTCTGAGCACTATGGGACTTAACATCTATGGTCATCAGTCCCCGAGAACTTAGAACTACTTAAACCTAACTAACCTGAGGACATCACGCAACACCCAGTCATCACGAAGCAGAGAAAATCCCTGACCCCGCCGGGAATCGAACCCGGGAACCCGGGCGTGGGAAGAGAGAAGATTACTTCCTGCCACGTCATTTCTTTTCAGATCATAAACACTTCCTTCCCTCTCAAATTTGTCACGCAATTTCGTTACTGTTACACGTGACGGTGGCAAAGTACCAAACTCGGCTCCGAGCGAGGTGGCGCAGTGGCTAGCACACTGGACTAGCATTCGGGAGGACGACGGTTCAATCCCGCGTCCGGCCATCCTGGTTTATGTTATCCGTGATTTCCCTAAATTGCTCCAGGTAAATGCCACGATGGTTCCTTTGAAAGGGTACGGCCTACTTCCTTTCCTAATCCGATGAGACCGATGACCTCGCTGTCTGGTCTCGTCCCCCAAACAACCCAACCCAACCAAACTCTGCCCACTATAGTTCCTGTGCTTTCTTCAAGTTTTCACGCTTCCAGTAGTACTTTAAAATCAACTTTATTTTCTCGAAGGACACGTCTCCAGCCATCTTGTTATATACTTGTAGTTACTATCAACTGAAAATAAACAAATGAAAACAAATGGATTACTACACAAGCTAGTCATGAGAGCACAATGAGAGCACATTAGGTTGTCGTTAATGAGGATGTGTTAGAAGACGATCAGTTTGGATTTAAGAAAGGTAAAGGCAATAGAGAGTCAATTCTGACGTTCGGTATACAATGGAATCAAGACTAAAGAAAAATCAAGACACGTTCATAGGATTTGTCGACCTGGAAAAATCGTCCGACAACGTGAAAAGGTGCAAGACGTTCAAAATTCTGAAAAAAATAGGGCTAAGGCGTAGAGAAAGTTATGTGCAATGTTCACATGAACCAAGACGAAACAATGCGAGTGGAAGACCAAGAAGGAAGTGCACAGGTGAAAAAGGAGGGATGTAGTCTGTCGCCCCTACTGTTCGATCTATACATCTAAGCAGCAATGACAGAAATAAAAGAAAGTTTCAAGAGGGGAATTACAATTCGAGGTGAAAGGATATAATGATAAGATTCGCTGATGACTTTGCTGTCCTCAGTGAATGTAATGAAGAATTACAAGATGTGCTGAATGGAATGAACATACTAATGAGTGCAGAATATGAATTAAGAGTAAATCGAAGAAAGACGGAAGTAATGATAAGTAGCAGAAGTGAGAACAGTGAGAAGCTTAACATTAGGATTAATGATCACAAAGTAAATGAAGTTAAGGAATTCTGATACGTCGGCAACAAAATAACCCATAACGGTCTTTAGCAAGGAAGAGATAAAAAATTACGCTAACACTGGCAAAAAGGGTATTCCATGCCAAGAATGTCTACTAGTATCAGACATAGGCCTTAATATGAGGAAGAAATTCGTGAGAATGCACGTTTAGAGTACAGCGTTGTAAGGCAGTGAAATATGGATTACTGGAAAACCGGAACAACAGAGAATCGAAGCACTTGAGATGTGGTGCTGCAGAAGAATGTTGAAAATTAGGAGATTCTCCGCAGAATCAGAGAGAAAAAGTATACACGGAAAACACTGACTAGGAATGAGGACAGGTTGGTAGGACATCTGTTAAGATGTCAGGGAGCTGTAGAGAGTAAAACTGTAGTGGAAGACAGAGATATGCAGCAAAATTAGCAATAATTAAGAGCGTAGGTTGCAAGTGCTACCCAGAGATGAAGAGGTTGATTCATGAGAGGAATTCGCGGCAGGCCCATCAAACCAGTCTCAACACTAATGAATAAAAGAAAAAAAAATATGTAGACAAGTAAGTATGATTCATGTCTCCTGAGATACAAAGAAACGAAGAAAGGTCATTAATACACTTCAGATACTTCAAAATTGGTGCACAAGATTTGGGACCATATTGACACAAAAATTATAACCAATGCTGATAAGTCGCTAATAACAGCCACAAGATGTTAGTTGAAATTCTTTACTGCATTGCACGTTTCGGACGTAGCCCGTCTTAACATGATCTGTCAAAAAACTAATAAATATTCATGAGCAGAAATATAACCCACACCAAGTCGTAATAATACAAAAGTAACACGTGACTATATATGATTTACAAATGATTCTTAACAAAATACAAGACTGATGAAAAATTTTAGTCGCAAGGAATATCATTCCAAAAAATCCAAAGTCATGAGAAAGTAATGTCACGTTATCAATATCAACGTCAATATAGAAGTGAGGAAAATGATGCATCCAAAATTAAGATTAACATTACACACAACAGATGTTGTGAAAACCATTGGCGCTGCACTAGGCCCACGAAATATGTTTTTGACACTTGTAATAACAAGTGTCCCATAAAACAAATAAACAAGAAAAATATGAGAATAATAGTTAAAGTGCTACTATATAGATCACAATCATTTGATGTAGGAACCAGCCTTCAAAGCAAGTATTGATATATTTTATATAGAAGTTAATATAAAGTAATAAAGCGAACAAAACAACATGAATTCCCTACAAGATAAATGAATACAGCCACATGTTGCTTTCACGTGTGCACAAGGACGGGCTTGAACCTGCCAAACGACATTCAAACTGAATTAAAGTAAAATGACATTATAGCAAAATGATGCAATTACAGACTTAACATAATAATGGGAATAAGTAAAATAAAATGCCAAGCAAGGAAAAGAGTAGGGCGGAGATTTGATTAAAAAGCCTATAATAGCACAGAATATACTGATATTTATGTATATATGTGGTTGCTGTTCTGTAGAACATGTACAAAATGACAGGCACCTTGTTCAATCCAGCTGCCATATAACAAATCACCAAAGCTCTTAACGACGTTATCAGCATTTGGGCATTGAAAAATGTGGATGATAACAGGTAAGAATTTGTGCTGGGCCAGGACTCGAACCTAGATTTCACAAGAGTGGTGGCCTTGTCCGCCTCAGCCACCTGAGCACGTTTCCCTCCCGATCCAGATTCAGAGCCTGTTACTCAGTACTCATGGAGCGACACCTAGCCATGAACCCATTACTTGCAGTACCTAATTCCCACAAGTGGTCGGGTGTGGTGTGCATCTACACTGAAAGAAAGGATCGTTGGCGTTGTCACCTTATTGATATATGTGTGCGGTGTCTGTTCTTTCGGACATGTCTGAAAGAACAGACACCACAAATATAGATTTCGGTCAGTATTTTCTGTTGTGTCATAGGATTTCTAATAAAATGCGCACTCTGTTCATACTCTTATTTAGCATTATTTCTCGTCATTCTTGTCATTATAACTTTTTAGGTGTGTAACTGCATCATTTTGCTGTAATATCCTTCTACTTTAATTTTGATAAGTCGGAGAGAATAGACACCAGCAGTCATCTATCCAGCAACCATACAGGTAATCGTTCAAAGATTTCAATGACCACTTCCGCATTTCGGTAATGAAATGAATCAGCGACAACAAGTGAAACTTGTGCGGACTGAAACTAACTTTGCAGTTCTTCAAATATAATGCCATAGTTGACGTTAAAAATCAGCATCTGATACAATTCAATCATAGCCTCAACGAATGAATTAAAGATTTTAATTTTTTGTGCGATTCTGATTAAAAAAGTGCGTCTTATTGTAACGAACTCAAAAATGCCTAAGCTGCGCTTACAAGTAAAGCTTCAAAGCGAGCCATGGTATGAGCGGAATTATTATTTCATGCGTAAGTCCCAGCTATAACGTTAACAGTTTTTGCAACGCTAAATGGAAGGAAATATTCGCACTCGTACAATCTTATGCTATACAATGTAGTTTTGAAATGGCTAAGCTTTTGGAAGTGCTTGAGGTCCTGGAGATGGAAGTACTTGCCTCCCTGTTAGCGAATATCTCCATTCAGGACACACTTGAGTTCATTATGAGGAATCTTTTGAGATTTGGTAAAACAGCCAACTGAGGTTATTCGGCTCCCTATGCCGGAATAATTTTATAGTTTCTGCTTTGGCAGAGCAGCTAGCAGTTAATTATATTTTATCTGATGAATGGCTTAAGATCGTAAAACTGGATTGCTTTATGTTTATAAGGTGATCCGTAATAATGACATAAATTCACAACAAGGCCCCTAAAATTTTCAAGCGTATTTAAACTAGAGATAAAAAAACGCGTTACATGATTGCCAGTGTAGTTCATGGTGTCACTTTTCACCAGTATGTCGGAATCCTTACCAAAAGATACAAACACGGAACATGAGGAGTAGGAAAGGAAGGCACACGGTAAACAGTGCCGTGTTTTGGAAGACGGAAATAACTGGTAACGCAGAGAGGAGCGTGGCTGCGTATCAACACAGTTCGTTTGTTGTCTCAAATTACCAGCTTCATATACACAAGAGTATGTGCTTCAAACCCAATGCTGCGCTATGGTATTAGACCGGTGTACACACATGTTTACATGCGTGTATCAACGTAGTCTACAATCATTTATCACGAACGAATACATATCGAGAAATGACTTCTATTTTCAAGTGCTTTGGTTAAAGCCGTGCAAATATAAGATTTTACTAATCAAAAGCGCAATTATCCTCAAGAGGGGCTGTGATAAATATTGTCATTCTTATCATATGCCAGAAAAATCCACACTGAGAGTAAAGGCATGAGGTTTAAAAACAGGTTGAAGACTGAAGATGGAAAACACTCACCGAAAATTCCACATCCCATACTTACCGAGAATACTGAAAGCTGCATAGGAGTATCAGAGTATAAATGAAATAGATTACAGACTGATGCCGTAAAGTGTATACGTAGCCATACAAACCACAATGTGTGTGTGACATGTGGATCACGTAATCATGACGTCACGTCAGGTTATGATTCCTAAAAATTAGAGCACGTATTGACAGTAATGTGAAAAAAATAGCGTTACATTATTTTTTGTGTGCTTCTACGCCACTGCTACAACAGATGACGGTATATGTACGTATGTGTTATTGTTGTGTCTAGACAAGACAGCCTAGACACAATGAGAGGAAGCCGAAAGGCACGCGCTTAAACTCACGCAGGCTGGCGTGAGGTCTGAAACAGGATACGTAATGAATGCTACAAAGAAATGTACGTAGCTTCTGGAATACTTAACTTTAATCCATAATTGTATAACATCACTCTTGTGCAGATATAATCTCCATTTCAATATACTTGGTGATGGCGCCTTGCTAGGTCGTAGCAAATGACTTAGCTGAAGGCTATGCTAACTATCGTCTCGGCAAATGAGAGCGTGATTGTAAGTGAACCATGCCTCGCAACGTCGGCTGTACAACTGGGGCGAGTGCTAGTACGTCTCTCTAGACCTGCCGTGTGGTGGCGCTCGGTCTGCGATCACTGACAGTGGCGACACGCGGGTCCGACGTATACTACCGGACCGCGGCCGATTTAAAGGCTACCACCTAGCAAGTGTGGTGTCTGGCGGTGACACCACAGTTATAGTTCCACCATCAATATGCTGTCGTAAAATACCTACAATAACCCATGATCATCTGTCTAATCTATAATTATTTATCATTTGCATAACACATTTCAGGATATAATTCTGATTTTCAAGCGCGTTTCTTTTGTCGTGTCTTTTGTAACAAACATCAGGTCACGACATTTGCTCGTCAGCTTGAGACTCTTACCAGGTTTGATTAATAGATACACGATGTAGGATATGACTATCGTGCAAACTACGAGTGGAGTTCAATAAGTACCGCAACACAAGTTCTGTCTGCCAATTTACGTTGAAAATTGCTGCATTTGTAGTGAGACAATCTGGAATATTTCTGCTTCAGCCCACATAGTTCCACGAAGTTTTTATCGATGGCGACGCTATACACAGCCTTTAGAGTGTCGTGTGTAACTAAGATGCGTTCAGGCAGAGAGCTGTCACTGAGTTTCTTGGGGCGGAAAACCAGGGCATCGCAAATATTCACAGGAACCTGCAGAAAATTTACGGAAACCTGGTAGTGAACACAAGCACGGTAAGTCGTTGGGCAAGGCGTCTCTGTCTTCACCGCAATGAGGTCAGACAATCCTGTCCGATCTCTTTGCATGCCGGCTGGCCGTATGTAGTTGCGACCCCTGCAACGTTGGAACGTGCAGACAATCTCATTCGACGTGATCGACGGATCACAATCAAACACGTCGCTTGTCAATTGGACGCAAGGCCACACACAAGTTTGTGCACCCTCGGAGGATGCACTCCGCGTGAAGCAGTATGTGGATGATGGGGATGTTACTGGCGCAGCAAGACGCTGGTTCCGACGTTGACCGGTAGAGTGGAACCATGTGGGCTTAAAGGCCCTCCCAATATACTGGCGTAAGACTGTCACATTGACCAGAGATTATGTTGGAAAATAAAGTTTTGTACCCAAAGGAGTTGGGATAAATATGGCCTTTTTGGAGTTCTGAATTCAGAATTAAAATGTATTGCATTAGTTGTGGAACGCCCCTCGAATATTAAAATTATGTTCCCAAAAATTACGCAGAGTGCGAACTATAAGAGGGAGTCATCACATGCAAGGATTACGCACACTTCCCAAACGAAGTACAGCATTCACCACGCTACAGAAATATTTAAACAGAGGTACATAGATAATATTCTACCTACAGAGCTCTCCTCTTTTCGGCACGAGGTATAAACGTTAAGGCCATTAAATTTCACTCTGATATTAGCCCATTTGTGATTTATCTACAATGACGCTGTCGTAGACGGGATGTTATCGGGGATTTTACACTCTAACGATACAGAAACGGAACATGAGAAACCGAAGAGGAGGACTTCTGTTAAATGTTGGCGTTCAACAATTTAAAACTGATACCTTCATTGTAGGGGAGGGAAAGTAGAAATATGTCTGTTGTTAAATAATAAATTTGTGAAAATTGTTTTTCACAGAATATCGAGTATTTTCTGTGTAAGACTGTATGGGAAAATCCAATTTCTCACAGATGCACTTAGTGCATTAGCCATGTAACGAGTATACCTTAGGTCACCTGCACGCTAAACCCTCTTCCTGCTTCTGACAGCACATACGCCTCTGTAAGCTCCATGTCTGAGAGGTACTGCCACACGTGTGTGGTGGTTCGTGGGTAGTGGGGTGTTATATATTGGAGCTAGGCTAGTAAGAGGACTTCTTGACCGTTAACGAGAGCAACACAGGTCGCTGATTACGTGCTTATCAATTTTGTGTAAGACGTTTTCCCAACATCAGTGTAGACGTTTTCTATTAGAAAAACTTGAACCCATTAGTATAAATTAGCCTGACTTCAAATGTGACAAATTTAATAATAATAGTCTTTCAGGATATTACCCATTTTTGCAACCAATGCCTACGTATTGTCCACACATTGAGGACGGGAACGTTCTTACTGGGCTTCGACGATGCCGTCCACACATTTTGCTCTAGTGATAGTAATGGGATGCTGGGAAGAGGACAGGCTCTTGCGTCCTATTCGTCCAGTGAGGGAGGGGTGAAGGGTGCATTCTCAAGGATGGTGGGGCACTGACAGAATGTTTCATATTGTTACGTACTCCCGTCAGGTGCCTATCACACCTGCACACTAGCCATTAAAATTGCTACATCAAGAAATTTTGATAAACGGGTATTCATTGGACAAATATATTATACTAGAATTGACATGTGATTACATTTTCACGCAATTTGGGTTCATAGATCCTGAGAAAGCATTACCCAGAACAACCACCTCTGGCTGTAATAACGTCACGTGTAACCAATGGCAACCCATACCATCACGCCGGGTGGTACGCCAGTATGGCGATGACGAATACACGCTTCCAATTTGCGTTCACCGCGATATCGCCAAACACGGATGCGACTATCATGATGCTGTAAACAGAACCTGGATTCATCCGAAAAGAAGACGTTTTGCCATTCGTGCACCCAGGTTCGTCGTTGAGTACACCATCGCAGGCGCTCCTGTCTTTGATGCAGCGTCAAGGGTAACCGCAGCCATGGTCTCCGAGCTGATAGTCCATGTTGCTGCAAACGTCGTCGAACTGTTCGAGCAGGCGGTTGTTGTCTTGCAAACGTCCCCATCTGTTGATTCAGGGATCGAGACGTGGCTGCAGGATCCGTTACAGCCGTGCGGATAAGATGCTTGTCATGTCGACTGCTAGTGATACGAGGCCATTGGGATCCAGCATGGCATTCCGTATTACCCTCCTGAACTCACCGATTCCATATTCTGCTAACAGTCATTGGATCTCGACCAGCGCGAGCAGAAATATCACGATACGATAAACCGCAACCGCGATAGGCTACAATCCGACCTTTATCAGAGTCGGAAACGTGATGGTACGCATTTCTCCTCCTTACACGAGGCATCACAACAACGTTTCACCAAGCAACACCGGTCAACTGCTGTTTGTGTATGAGAAATCGGTTGGAGACTTTCCTCATGTCAGCACGTGGTAGGTGTCGCCACCGGTGCCATGTGAATGCTCTGAAAAGCTAATCATTTGCATATCACAGCATCTTCTTCCTGTCGGTTAAAATTCGCATCTGTAGCACGTCATCTTCGTTGTGTAGCAGTTTTAATGGCCAGTAGTGTATAAACAGAAATGAAGGAATGTTATCATAGGAGTATATCAGTGCAGAAGGTACAAGCAGTGATGTAGTTGCCATTAATTTTTTTCTAGTATTTATACTGCTGGTAAGGTAGGGTTCCTGTACAAGGCAATATGGTAGGTACATCTCTAGAATCCCATTGCGCCAATCCTGCCCACGTGTTCCCTTCCCTTACTAAGTTGATGGACACACACAAGTCATATAGAGGAGTGGACAGACAAACATTTTTCATCATTTTTACAGAAACATCTAATAACTCACAAGAATCAGAATTGAAAACTTTGTCATAGTTTATAATGAGTAAGTTTGCGTTTCGCACCTCACTTGACAAATGTTTCAAAATTTTCTTCCATTCTCCAGAATATATCATGACATCATTACATTATGTAACTCAGACTCATCACAGTTACACACTATGTTGTCAAAGTGTCTTGCATCATATGTTTGTTAATATTTATCGAGGTTTGCAGATTATGACATGACGTCATTATTACACGCTCACTGTTGTGTACAATCCACACTATGATGTCACATACACACTAGCAATGCAGGGATGATGTAGATTTTTGTGTATAGCAAGGGTTTATTTTTTGTATATCTCACTGTGCTATTGTTAAACATTTTTATAGAATGTGCAGTAGCATATTTGTTGTCAACAATGCACTGCAGAAATTACTTAACTCTGAATATTGAGTCATTTGTTAAATATTTAACGTCTCGCCAAAAGATTGTTTATGGTTACAAAATTCAATGCAGAAATTGTTTAACACGAGATATCAGCGTAATATGCTAAATGAGGTGCTGCAATAATTGCTTAACTCTATTTTACGAACATCTTAGAATGGTGATATGTGGGTGATCAGTAAAACTGCAAAAATTGCCAAAAATTGTAAAATAGCAATGAAATATGAGAGGAATTGTACTTACATGTCATCTTATTCTCTCTGGGATTGGTGGGTGAAGTCTGCTGGTGGCTCGAAAAATCCTTCCACTACACCTTGAGTGATGCATCCTATGGAATTGCTCTAGTGATAAAGGATGAGAAGGATGTGTTAGTAGGTTTGTAACGTGATTCTAAGGGTCAAGGTTATCTACAACTGACGGCACCTTAGGTGTGTGAACATCCCTTAGTGGGGGTGGTGGGAGGGGGGAGAAGGTTAGCAGTTGACATTGAGTATACAGTACCATATACAAGTGTGTGGGCAGGCTTTGGAGGAGAGGGATGGGGATGACTTCCAATATGGTTCACACATTTGTCTCAGTTATGACACATTACTCCCTCTCAAGGCCAGTTATCTCAGATCATTGTGGAGTGGTCTACACTACGATGTCACACACAGTAGTAATACTGGGATGATGTAGATTTTGTATATACCATGTTTTTAAACTCTTATCTGTCATGGTCAATATCGTCTCGCTCACACCCTACATAAATACTATCATGTACATGACCATGCCTCTAAATAGTGCCGCATATATCGTTCCTCAAATTCTTAAATTCAGGAGACCAATGGATTCCATGCTAGCAGTACGACAGCTGCACATCAGGCAGCCTTCAGTGTTTCCTGGAGACACTGTTTGTGAGCTGACCACAGGGCTGAATGTATTAGACCAAATAACCACATATAACAGATGGGATGACATGATATGTTTGGCAAATGCATACTCGTACTTGGACGACACAGCTCACCACTGGTGCAGCATCGACAAAAAGAAGATCAATAGCTAGGATAAATTTCAAGCCGAACTGAAGAAAATGTTTAGTTATGATCAAAAACAACTATGCATAGCGGAAGAACAACTGAGGAATTGAACCCAACGTTATGGTGATTCATCACAGTGCAACAAAGAAAATGTTTCGGCGCTACACCACATTGTGACTCTGTATATGATAGAAGGCGACAAAATCCCGCGCTTACTGAATCAGTCGCAGAACGTATGTTCCAAGTTCATCATGTCACAACAACAGAGGAATTTATGAAGTAGTGCAAGTGCATTGAGGAAATGCAACAGAACAGAATCGGATATAGGCAGTATGAAGGAGGAGTCTGGAATGTGGTCCCTATGGCAGTTATGGGAGGACCACTCTCACACGCCTGGTAGCGAGAAAAAGAATACAGCATTTTATGGCAACCAGAACTGTTGGACCTACAAAACAAGAGATAGCAATCTTCTGTCACCAGTCGAACATGCTAGGGAGAATGGACTCAACCAACTCGGATCTATGTCACGTCCGTCCAATGACAACTCAGCACCCTACCAACGCAGGAACAGACAACTCCTTCGCCAGTATAACGCCTCATATAAGAATAGGAATCCAGAGGACAAAGGACTTTTGCTCGGCGGACAATCCAGCCACGTTGAAGGCTATTGCAGAGAAAGAAGCTGAGATTTCAATGACTACTGCATCGTCAGACATCAAACGTCACAACAGCTCTGTTCATATCACTTAACAGCAGACGATTTTAGTCGACCTGTGGGACGAATGTCATCCTCGTACCCTGGTCGAGGTCACTCCCCAATTGAACGGAGCCACTTCCCGTCACCATACAGACATACCTCCCTCTTATTTAGTGGCTGACTTCACGAAAAGTGAGGCGGCCTTCTGTGGAGGGGAGGCCGCCATAAATGCAAATTCCCCATGGACGACAGTCACCAAAATGATTACCATCGCCAGTTAAAGAAGGTTATGCTCCGTGATGTGGATGGAAGGAAGGAAGTAAGATTAAATTATAATTTCCCATCGGGAGGAAGCAAATCAACCGCACTCTTTTAAAGCAACCATTTCGAAATTTGTTGGAGCGATTTTGGGAAATCCCGGAAAACCTAAATAGCCCACTCTGCTCCGCGAAATTCTACGTGAGGAAACATGTATTACGTGAATAATTATGAGGGACATAACACAGCCCTTCAAATTTGTCGTCTTATCAAAATGTAATCATAATGTTATTTTCGGATAGGACTTCTGCAGGCAGCTCAAGCAGTCATTGACTGTGGAAGGTCAAAGCTCTAGATAGACGAAGCTATGCCAAGAAGCACACATAACAAAGATAGTTCTTGGCAGTCGTTTGCAGTCGAAGATGTTGTTACACACCTTCATCAGCGAGGCGAGTTCCATATAACCGAGATGGATTATCTAGGAAAATGACTTGTTGGTGACGGTCAATACTCATTTTAGGTGGCCAGGGCAACTCATCGTTAAGGGTATGTGTGTAGGGACAGACGAAGTAGTCCAAGGAGGACATCATAGTGTTACTGACGAAGAATCATGCTCGCTACCATCGCAGCCACCTCAGGAGAGGTAGACACTATCAAACTGCCGATCGCTTTTGGCGTGACCAAGGAACAACTTTGGCTAGTGATAGTTGTTCTCCCGAAGGGAGAAAAGATAAACCAAGTGGCCCACGGTGAAATATTGTATCAGGGCTGGGTATCATCCACAGGGCTCATTAGAATGCCGCTTGCTACACTACAGATAATTCGGAAGGAAGTGGAGATGTTGCAAAATGACATCACTGATCGTTCAGAGAAACCTCTGTTATGATCCTTGAGAAGGACATGGGCAGCACATGGCGCTTCTGTGTCTACTATTGGCAACCAAACCATGAGAAGACATATCTACCCATTGTTACATAGTGATGACACTCTAGACTGTTTGAAAGGAGCAGAGTATTTCTCTACTATGGATATGCAGAGAGGCTGCAGGCAAGTCGATTTTGATGAGAGGATGAGGGAAACGACTGCCGCCATAGCTCTTGATGGCCTCTAAAAGTTTAAAGGTATTCTGTTTCCACTGTACAACGCTCCATCCACATTCAGTGATGGACAACCTGCTTCTAACCTGTTTCGACACCTTGAACTTACGATGTATCATAGCTATCTGTAAAACACTGTCGTTTTTTCTAAGAGATTTGAAGAAAATTTAAGCCACCATGTTGAAGTGTGTTCAGGCTTCAGGTCTCCTCCAGAATGCGAAAAAGTGCCTTATTGGCCTCAAACAAATAAAAATCATGGGTCATCTACTGTATGGCGATCGTGTCCATCCTAAACAGTCACAGATTTTTCGACTCCTTGGCACATACTGACAAGGGAACCTCCCCATCGCACCCCCCTCAGATTTAGTTATAAGTTGACACAGTGGATAGGCCTTGAAAAACTGAACACAGGTCAATCGAGAAAACAGGAAGAAGTTGTGAGGAACTATGAAAAAAAATAAGCAAAATATACAAACTGAGTAGTCCATCCGCAAGATAGGCAACATCAAGGAAAACCTCGGCTGAGGAGCGCCGTGGTCCCGTGGTTAGCGTGACCAGCTGCGGACCGAGAGGTCCTCGGTTCAAGTCTTCCCTCGAGTTAATAGTTTTATTTTCTTTATTTTCGCAAAGTCTGTCCGTTCGTTCATTGACGTCTCTGTTCACTGTAATAAGTTTAGGGTCTGTGTTTTGCGACCGCACCGCAAAACCGTGTGATTAGTAGACGAAAGGACATGCCTCTCCAATGGGAACCGAAAACATTTGATCAGAAGGTCATAGGTCAACCGATTCCTTCACAGGAAAACACGTCTGATATATTCTATACGACACTGGTGACAGCATGTGTGTCACATGACAGGAATATGTTGCCGACCCACCTAACTTGTACACTTGGCTATTGGTTAAAAAGATTCTTCTACCTTGCCCGATTTAGGTTTTCTTGTTGTGGATGTGATAATCACTCCCAAAAAAGTGTTGAAAACATAAGAGTTTGTCACATAAACTGCAACAAATAAATGCAACAGTTTCACAGTCGCACGGTTTTCCCTGTGCTCTGTCAAAACATATGTTTTTAACGTTTTCAAATTTTTCCGTGTGTAAACCGTCAAATCTTGCACATGTCCAAGCAAATCTGAACATGTCCTGGAATTTTGGAGAGCGAAGTTGATTATGTGTGAGTGCCTGAACTTTGATAATTGTCTGAAAATAAAAAACTTTTCACTCGAGGGAAGACTTTAACGAAGGACCTCTCGTTCCGCAGCTGCTTACGCTAACCATGGGACCACGGCGCTACTCAACTCATATTCTCCTTAATGTTGCCTATCTGCTCATGGACTACTCAGTTTGTATATTTTGCTTTTTTTTTCATAGTTCCACACAACTTCTTCCTGTTTTCTCCATTAATCTGTGTTCAGTTTTTCAAGGCCTATCCAATGTGGAAACTTATAACTAAATCTGAGGGGGGTGCGATGGAGAGGTTCCCTTGTGAGCAGAGGGTGCAGCAGTAAGCACACTGGACTTGCATTTGGGAGGACAATGGTTGAAATCTACTTTTGCCCATGCTGACTTAGCTTTCCCATGATTTCTCTAAGTCACTCCTGGTGAATGCTTGGATTGTTCTATTGAAAAGGGCATGGCCAATTTCTTCCCCATCCTTTCATAATCCGACTTCTGATCCAACTCTATCGACCGCACTGTCGATGGTACACTAAACTCTAATCTTCGTTCTTTTCTTTCGTCGGGACCTTTGGGGTATAAGGCATTTTCTCAGAATGTGCTCAAACTATTGACGATTCATAAAAGACTTCTGTACCAAAGCATATCCCTTGCAACTGCAGGAAGAGGCAGATTTCTCTGGAACAAGATCTGACAGAGATCTTTCCTTGTCGTTAAGTAAATATCTTTTCCCATCCAAGCATGTATACCGATAATGCTGGGACAGAACTTCACACTGATTTAAGTATTTATGGATAGGTGAAGTTCTAGTGAAAATTAAAGAAGGTGCTCACAAGGCGATAGCATATGGATGCACTGTATTATCCAAGTCTGAGATAACCTACGCTACAACAGAGAAAGAATGCCTTGCAGTTTTTTGGTCCATCAACAAGTTCTGGCCATATTTATTTGGTAGACAATTCATAGCTGTGGTATACTACCATTTTCTATGTTGCAGACTAGCCTGAAGGACCTGTCAGATCAACTGGCGAGATGAGCCCTGATGCTTCCGTCATATCAGGCTGCCCACAGGTTTTTATGTCAGTAACAGCAAAACATTTTTCCTACAGATGTGATTTAGAAATTTTGAGGATATTGTCATTTATTCACCATTTTCTCCTACACATTTCTACAGGGAACTTTTAATGCTTGGTGAATGTTATAAATATTAACAAGCTAACAGAGTAATTATAATAAACCCTGTTTTTACGTTCCCAGTTTTCACATTATCCGCCGTTTATGCTATTTCTGGTTGGCATCGTATTAAGCCCTGTTCTCTGAATTAATTGTTTTCTTGCCATTAAAAATTTCGTATAGGTAATGGGATCCATTAAGCTATCATCGATTGCGAGTTTTCATAGGCTAAGGATATCGTTAGAGGTGCCCCACGGAAGTGTGATAGGTTCTCTCTTATTCTCTGTATACACTAATAACCCGATGGACGGTGAATATCAATTTACAGCTGTTAGCTCATGACACTTTGGTGTATGGGAAGGTGTTGTCGTTGAGTAACTATAGAACTATACAGTATGACTTAGATAGAATTTCCTGTTGGTGTGGTGAATGGCGGCTTGCTTTAAATGTAGAAAAATTTAAGTTAATGTGGATGACTAGAAAAACAATCCTGCAACTTTCGAATATAGCATTAGTAGTGCACTGTGGACGGCGTATAGAGCGACAGTGCGACTCAGTCGTGAGTACTGCTCGAGCGTTTGGGATACCTACCAGGTCGGATTAAAGGCAGACAGTGAAACAATTCAAAGGCGTAATGCTAGATTTGCTACCTGTGCATTCGATCAGCATGCATGTTTTACGTAAATACTTCGTTTACTGAAGCTAGAAGCATGAATGGAGGGCGACACTATTTTCGCGAGGCAATATTCCGGAAACACAGAGAACCGGCATTTGTGGCCGATTATAGATTGACCATACTGCTCGTACAGCTTATTTCAGAATTTAATTCGTTTGGATTCGAAAAGAAATAGTGATGTAATTTTTAGTGTACTTTCAAAATGTTTCGTCACCTGATAATACTCTAAGCTGCGATAAAGAATCAAACCTGCCTTGTAATTGGTTATACCTTTGAAAGGTACGTCAAATAATGAACAAGATAATATACAAAAAGCAATTGATTTGAACTTAGCGTTATTAGTTTTTACTGAATTCTCAGGATCCTCAATGACTAGTTCTTCTACAGTTTTATTTTAGCTAGTTACAATATTAAAAAGAAATTACTTAAGTTATCAACTGCATCTTTACGCCATTCGGAATTCATACGTATTTTTGCAGACTCCTGAAGCTTTCTGATCTTGGTGAATGGACGTTGCGTGGCGAAAAGCACACACAACTTACAAAGGGTAACTTTAACTGCTATAGAATAAATAAAACATGGATATATTGACGGTCAGCCCAATCAGAATATTATCTTTAGGCCATCTACGTCTTTCTCGAAATCATAATTTCTGTCAGGTTATCACAGATTCAATATTTTCTTCGCAAATTCCACACTACTATTTTCTTCAAATCACTTCAATCCAGCAGAAGTTCCGACAAGGTCTACATTTCCTCCATAATTAAAATTACTTTTAATAGACATATTTGAGTTTGACTCAACCTTTTCCTGTAGGATTTCATTACGGGTAGCATCTTTTTCGAATCCCTCACTTTCATTTTAGCTTTCAATCCGTTCATGAAGTATAAAAAACTTATGAATGCCGATCATCGTTTCACTCTGTTCACAATGCACAAAATTCTAAGTAAACCACATTCATGCACCATTTCTCATTTATAACTTGTAGGTGACTATCGAAAACTTGAGAGACAAATTCATTAAATGTCGACAACACTCTAGCACCGTACCAATCACCTAAGGTTCGTAACAGAGAAGTGTAGAGACATTCATACTCGAATGTGGTTCTTATTTGCAATGGTGATTACGAAAGTAATGAAGACTATTGTATAACAACTATTAAACGCGTGGAGCCAACTGTAGATGGCAAAAATTAGCTGTAGCTGCAATGATGACGACTTCCTACTTCCTCCGGCAAATACCGCTCAGCGACTGAACAGTGAAAATAAATACCACTTCAGCAAATGAAAAGAAATATAACACAATGTTGTTGTTGTTGTGGTCTTCAGTCCTGAGACTGGTTTGATGCAGCCCTCCACGCTACTCTATCCTGTGCAAGCTTCTTCATCTCCCAGTCCGTATTGCAGCCTCCATCCTTCTGAATCTGCTTAGTGTATTCATCTCTTGGTCTCCCTCTACGATTTTTACCCTCCACGCTGCCCTCCAATACTAAATTTGTGATCCCTTGATGCCTCAGAACATGTCCTACCAACCGATCCCGTCTTCTAGTCAAGTTGTGCCACAATTTCCTCTTCTCCACAATCCTATTCAGTACCTCCTCATTAGTTATGTGATCTACCCATCTAATCTTCAGCATTCTTCTGTAGCACCACATTTCGAAATCTTCTATTCTCTTCTTGTCCAAACTAGTTATCGTCCATGTTTCACTTCCATACATGGCTACACTTCATACATATACTTTCAGAGACGACTTCCTGACACTTAAATCTATACTAGATGTTAACAAATTTCTCTTCTTCAGAAACGCTTTCCTTGCCATTGCCAATTTACATTTTATATCCTCTCTACTTCGACCATCATCAGTTATTTTGCTCCCCAGATAGCAAAAGTCCTTTACTACTTTAAGAGTCTCATTTCCTAATCCAATTCCCTCAGCATCACCCGACTAAATTCGACTACATTCCATTATCCTCGTTTTGCTTTTGTTGATGTTCATCTTATATCCTCCTTTTAAGACACTGTCCATTCCGTTCAACTGCTCTTCCAAATCCTTTGCTGTCTCTGACAGAATTACAATGTCGTCGGAGAACCTTAAAGTTTTTATTTCTTCTCCATGGATTTTAATACCTACTCCGAATTTTTCTTTTGTTTCCTTTACTGCTTGCTCAATATACAGATTGAACAACATCGGGGAGAGGCTACAACCCTGTCTCACTGCTTTCCCAACCACTGCTTCCCTTTCATGTCCCTCGACCCTTATAACTGCCATCTGGTTTCTGTACAAATTGTAAATAGCCTTTCGCTCCCTGTATTTTACTCCTGTCACCTTCAGAATTTGAAAGACAGTATTCCAGTCAACATTGTCAAAAGCTGTCTCTAAGTCTACAAATGCTAGAAACGTAGGTTTGCCTTTTCTTAATCTAGCTTCTAAAATACGTCGTAGGGTCAGTATTGCCTCACGTGTTCCCATATTTTTACGGAATTCAAACTGATCTTCCCCGAGCTTCTACCAGTTTTCCCATTCATCTGTAATAATTCGCGTTAGTATTTTGCAGCCGTGACTTATTAAACTGATATTCGGTAATTTTAACATCTATCAACGCCTGCTTTCTTTGGGATTGGAATTATTATATTCTTTCTCTAGTCTGAAGGTATTTCGCCTGTCTCATACATCTTGCTCACCAGATGGTAGAGTTTTGTCAGGACTGGCTCTCCCAAGGCTGTCAGTAGTTCTAATGGAATGTTGTCTACTCCCGGGGCCTTGTTTCGACTCAGGTCTTTCAGGGCTCTGTCAAACTCTACACGCAGTATCATATCTCCCATTTCATCTTCATCTACATACTCTTCCATTTCCATAATATTATCCTCAAGTACATCGCCCTTGTATAGACCCTCTATATACTCCTTCCACCTTTCTGCTTTCCCTTCTTTGCTTAGAACTGGGTTTCCATCTGAGCTCTTGATATTCATACAAGTCGTTCTCTTTTCTCCAAAGGTCTCTTTAGTTTTCTTGTAGGCATTATCTATCTTACCTCTAGTGAGATAAGCTTCTACATCCTTACATTTGTCCTCTAGCCAACCCTGCTTAGCCATCTTGCACTTCCTGTTGATCTCATTTTTGAGACGTTTGTATTCCTTTTTGCCTACTTCATTTACTGCATTTTTATATTTTCTCCTTTCATCAATTAAATTAAATATTTCTTCTGTCACCCAAGGATTTTTATCAGCCCTCGTCTTTTTACCTACTTGATCCTCTGCTGCCTTCACTACTTCATCCCTCAAAGCTACCCATTCTTCTTCTACTGTATTTCTTTTCCCCATTCTCGTCAATTGTTCCCTTATGCTCTCCCTGCAACTCTGTACAACCTCTGGTTCTTTCAGTTTATCCAGGTCCCATCTCCTTAAATTCCCACCTTTTTGCAGCTTCTTCAGTTTTTATCTACATTTCATAACCAATAGATTGTGGTCGGAGTCCACATGTGCCACTGGAAATGTCTTACAATTTAAAACCACGTTCTTAAATCTCTGTCTTACCATTATATAATCTATCTGATACTTTTTTGTATCTTCAGGATTCTTCCATGAATACAACCTTCTTTTATGTTTCTTGAACCAAGTGTTAGCTATAATTAAGTTAAGCTCTGTGCAAAACTCCACCAGGCGGCTTCCTCTTTCATTTCTTCCCCCCAATACATATTCACCTACTATGTTTCCTTCTCTCCCTTTTCCTACTACCGAATTCCAGTCACCCATGACTATTAAATTTTCGTCTCCCGTCACTATCTGAATAATTTCTTTTATTTCATCATACATTTCTTCAATTTCTTCGTCATCTGCAGAGCTAGTTGGCATATAGATTTGTACTACTGCCGTAGGCGTGGGCTTCGTATCTATCTTGGCCACAATAATGCGTTCACTATGCTGTTTGTAGTAGCTTACCCGCATTCCTATTTTCCTATTCATTATTAAACCTACTCCTGCATTACCCCTATTTGATTTTGTGTTTATGACTTTGTATTCACCTGACCAGAAGTCTTGTTCCTCCTGCCACCGAACTTCACTAATTCCCACTATATCTAACTTTAGCATATCCATTTCCCTTTTTAAATTTTCTAACCAACCTGCCCGATTAAGGAATCTGACATTCCACGCTCCGATCCGTAGAACGCCAGTTTTCTTTCTCCTGATAACGACGTCCTCCTGAGTAGTCCCCGCCCGGAGATCCGAATGGGGGACTATTTTACCCCCGGAATATTTTACCCAAGAGGACGCCATCATCATTTATCCATACAGTAAAGGTGCATGCCCTCGGGAAAATGCTGCTTTAAGTTAGTGCCTCATAATTGTTATCCCTTACTTGAATTTTGAAGGAGAAAGCTTACGTCGAGTGTGTTTTGTCGTCTGACTACTTTGTTACAGGAATAGCCATTTGAGGTTGGTAGAGACGTGAACACCTAGTTGCGTGGGAACGGGAAGGATGACTCTTCCATTCGTTGGAAGGAAACATTTCCTACACGAAACTATCATAATGGATATCACGGAGGAGGATGTACTCGGTAAGCGGGGTAATGATGGAAACCGTCAACCATTGACGGATAACAAAATTATGGAAATTCTGAGGAAAGAATTTGTTGCATTCTCGATTCCAAAAAGAACGGGGAAATGTCTAAAGGCAAAAGTCTGCAGAAATTAGAGCATCAATAAAAGTGTCGATACTTGAGAAATACTACTCCTTCCACCGTCATCCGTGTTGTAGTAGTGCTTCGTTGAACAGTATTGTAGTCCTCTGAGAAATTTTCGAAGTTGAATGTTAATAAAACTATTTCAATTTCCCAATGAGAGCATAGATCGTACATTTTTTATCATCCCTGAGGTGGTTTTTGCACCTCGGCTTCGTTCTAAAAACATATTAATTACTATTCACATTCTATTGTATTTCTGTCGAGAACGATTTAGATAAATAGCTGTTGTAAGAGTTTTATTTTTGTTCTGATATAATAAGCAATTGCAGAGGTGCCATTAAATTGAAACTTGTACCCTTGGTCAACTGCGTCGGCTGTACTAATTATTTTCATTGGATTCGGAGTTTCTCTTAGCCGACGCTGTAATTTAGTTAAGACTCTGATTGGTGTCTGCAAACAGATGCAGATCGTCAGTAATTTAAAACCGTTAATCGAACTCACTGTCTGTTACTCAAGTGTATTCTGAAATATAAAGCTCGATTACTATTCCGTGAACCCGATTTATCACTTGTGATTATTTTATATTCCTTAGATAACGCAATATCACGCTGGCTCATGGCATCTTTAACATTTTTCGGTGTTAACCTAAATTTATTTTTGTTCACGCAGCAGACAAATTATCAGATAACTTGCTCCCTCATGTGTACTGCTTGTTCTGGTGCGAACTGAATTTTTCCTTGTCTCTACTGATTTTGCCGTGTTAAAAAAAAAAAAAATCGCATCACAATGCATATCTTACATGCGAAAGATGTTTGTGAGCTCTAGAGAAAATTTTGTTCCTATGTAAAATCACTCTCGGGTCGAAGGCTTCTATCTAGTCGCTTGTCGACGAGTTTGGTGTGGCAAAGAAGACACCAACAGGAAAATAATCGTCTGACTGTCGCAGACTAACGTATGGAGGACACTGAAATAGGCGTTTCTGACTTTGCGTTGCAACTGAATGAGTTTAAAACAGATAAGTCGCCAGCTCTGGATGGACTCGCAGTTCTTACGTCCCAGGCGACTATATAAGAGGATGTGTGACTCCTGTATATTAGTAAGGTAAAATGATGGATTCATAAAACTACCTACTAGTAACTTTAACATTCAGCGTTCGAGTACAATGCTTTTCCGTGAGTCGGAAAAGCTATTGTCCACATATCAGCATAGATATAGTAACCATCACTCTGGAGGAACTCAGCTTGCCCTTGTGGCACACGATATCCAGCGAACCATGGAAGAAGGGCCACAGGCAGAGTCCGCAATATTCTTAGACTTTCAGAAAGCGCCTGACATAGTGCCCACTACAGACTGTTAACGAAGGTCCGAGCATACGGAATAGCTTACGCAACAGAACGCAGTGCGTTGTCCTGGACGGCGAGTGTTCATCAGAGGCGGTAGTGTGATACGACCGGTACTGTTCTCTACATATGTCAATGATCTGACAAGGGATCGTTGAACGACTGTTGTAGCATACAGGATGAACTAATATTTCTGTTTCGTGTGATGAAGGCAGTTTACTCTAACTGTAGAAATATGTACGTCAATGTAGATGAGTAGGAAAAACACTCTTGTAATGTTCGAGTATAGTTGTGTGCTACTTGACACAGTCACGTCGGTTAAATATCTTCCGGTAACGTCAAAAAATGATAAGAAATGGAAGGAGGACGGTAAAGAGAGAGCGAATGGTCGGCTCCGGTTTATTGGGAAAATTTTACAAAAGTGTAACTAATCTGGAAGCGTGACCGCGTATAGTTGAGTACTGCTCGAGGATTTAGGATTCGCATCAGTCGATTTAAAGGAAGACATCGAAGCAGTTCAGGGACTTTTTTTTAGTACCTTCGAACAACACGCAAGTCTTACGGTTATACTTCGGGAACTCAAATGGGAATCCCTGGAGGGAAGGCGACGTTGTTTTTGAAGAACACTACTGAGAAAATTTAGAGAACCAGCATCTGAAGTTGTCTGCGGAACGGTTCTACTCTCACCAACGTATATTTTACGTAGGGACCACGAAGATAAACGAAATTAGGGCTCTCAAGGAGACACAGAAATTCGCTTTCCCCTCTTTCTATTAGCGAGTGAGTCAGGATATTGATTAACAGCTTTTTTTTAACTAAAGAAAAATCTAAATGCACGCTCCAGTTGTTTCACCAAATGTTGGAAGATTTTCTAACTGCAAGCATGTGTTGTCCGTCAAACAAATGGTCCCTCACTTTCAAGAATCAGCATACTCACAATCATACACCACAATAGCTCTAATATGTTTATACAACAGCTTTCGTAAACCTTCAAAGAGCGATATTTCTAAAAAAAAAATAAAGCGATTTTAAATTACTCATCTTTTTTATTAGGTCAGTTCGGACCTCCTGCAAAGTTTTTCGTTATTCTAATTCAGTTTATAATTCACTTTAGATGTGCGGTATATCATTTTATGTAATTTTATCAGTATTTTCGGGACATATCAGTAATTTTCCCGGTATTTAGGTCATAAAAATTAGAGCAGTACGGCTACAGGTCGTTCATATTTGTAAACTAAAGGAAATCCCACTAGGACTAACTTTCCCCATTATCTCACTTTTGTGCGGCCTTGAGTGGTATGAAAAAGTGGATAGAAACACAGTTGTGCTGACGGCTTTTCAGAAATCCTTTGGTGTAAACAGTAGTGTGGGACAAGTTTCAGTCATTCCTGCATTAAATGACATTGATGCTGAACACAATGAGGATCTAGCACTGCTGTAAACCATATTAGCGTGAAGAAGGAGGAATCGACCAAAGGACACTTCCAGTTCAGAACATCGTGTAAAAGGCACCAAGATCGAGCGGTACAGAAATGGATACTTGTCGTTCCCATCTCATGAACTGGAAGCTATCCTGAAGTATTTCCACGAGACTCCGACGTATGGTTGTTGGGTATCGTGAATTCCTAGGTAAAATCAAACACAGCTATCGCTGGCAAGGTCTCTACTGATCCGTTGAACGCTATGCGACCCACTGTAAGGAATGCTAACGATGGAAGCACATGCCGCAGTTACTTCTGAGGTATTTGGTACCAATCCGGCCCTTAGCAGCGCCATTCTACTGAATTCTAATCGACCTCTTGCGGAGGTTTCCGAAGTCTACAAATGAGAATCGATGGATAATAGCCTGCACTATGCAATATCTCGTGGCTGTAAATCTCTATTTTTGAAACAGAGTAGTGATTGAGTACAGGGCTTCGACCATAGATACTAGTAGACTGGCCTTGTTTGCAGAAGCTATGGGGCTAGTGTGGCTCCAACATTAACCACGTGACTGTTGGCAAAACGTGGCGGGAATTCAAATCAGCGGTCTGCCATCCTATGTTTGTATCGGATTTTCCCCACATTTCTCAATTGACTTCCAAACGCTTCCAACAAAAACTACTTTTTTATTTGTGAAAAATTATGCCAGAACTACATTTGACCTGGATTTGTTCAAAGTGCCATTTATAAAATCAAACAAATACATCGAACGCCACTCTGGTGGGCAGCGGGACGAAATTACTATAAACTATCAATTATAGTAAAATGTTGTTAAAATTCTTTTAAACAGTAAGAGTGGGCTCGTGTCAAAACTTTAAACATTGTATTCGCCACGTTTCGAGCTCTAGTCACTTATAAAAGAAAATGGGCTATGGGAATTATGTCAACTGTAGGTGTCAAAATTGTTTACTTTAGGAGCAGGTCCATTTTAGAGAATCAATCTTAGGTGCACTTCAAAGGTTCAGTTCCCACTATTTTTACATAAGTTTAAACTATCAGTTTAAAGAAAATGATATTTTATATGAAAGGTGAGACTTTGCAGTTTCAGAAAATAATTTTGGAGCCTAGGTTTAAAAATGACAGACACTGTAAATACAAATTATAGATATACATTGTAAATAATAATTAACCTATCAAAACACTTCTCTGCGAAGTGCTTCGAGCAAAGGCGCGTATGTGCAAACGGCTTAAAGTTTTTCCGTTTCAGCGCCTGTATTCAAAGCTGCCTTCAGTTTTCATCCTTACGGAACCTATGAGTAGGAACGAGAAACGATTATACTTACTTCTGTAACCGAATTATCGCAGATACTTTCCAAAATGTAATATGAGTCTGGCTTTACAGGCATCACTTTCAACACTTTAATTTACGTGATACTCTATTTCAAGTGTAAAAAACATATAAAAGTCACTTCAGCAGATTTCAATAAACGCATCTGCACTATCATAGAAACACACGTGAAATGTAATGCCATTTCCCCGACAAAACGCTGAGTCCGGCCATAAGCGCAACACGAAACAACCATGTTTTGCCAACATTCACGTGACTTCAGCCCAGAGATGTTGGAGCCACGAAAATTACGTCAGGGCCAGTCTATTATATTTATGTTCGAAGGTACAGGGTATCAATCAGAGGCCCTAAGCGAGCGTATTTTAATCACTGCCACCATTCAAATATTGCGCAGTTTCTTCTTTGAAACGATTAATATAATTAACAGTCTGCTCTTGTCGTTATTGAAGAGAGGCTATACAGTATATTAAAAAAGAGCCCGAGACACTTAACTGAGACTGAATTGGAACTTACAGGCACCATTGTACTAGACGTGGTATATGTTTAACTGTCTGTAGAATAACAATGAATTATGCAACGCTAGCGAAAAATCTGAAAAATATCCTCTTTACTTTAAATAGTAAAGTATGATTTCACATCTTCAACCTTGTGTAATATTTAAAAGTGGTGATGATATTTAAAACAATATCACAAAATTATCTCTCTAATTTCATGAATCAGTTTACATAAAGAAACCCTTTGGAGGAATTGGTAGCTGCAAGATCCTTATATTCAGCTTTCATAGTTGGTCCTGTAGACTAGTGATACAGTTCCACGCAAACGTTTCCATTTCAACGTAGGCACTTTAAAACTCTAGAAGTGCTATGCTCAATAATATCTACAACTATTTTTTTAATCACATTGCAACAGCACCTTCCAAATGTATACGTAACAGCCAGTTTAAATGATATCTGTCTGCATTTTTAGACTGCGTAATGTTATGTTACATTGTCGATCAATGTTCATAGATAAGAGTGGATCCTAAAACTCCGTATCAGTTGACTTCCTGTGGCAGGTCAGTTGAAGTCCACTCTGAAGACAGGTGGCCCTTGGACACCTATTAATACCACGAAGAAGCGACTAAAGAGGCAGCAGAAGAAGTTGTTAATTCGATTCATTGCAAGGTCAGAATTTATTGATGTTCTAGTCTTAATGAAATACAGAAATATACGTTGTGTTATACTTCTTGGGTCTGAATCGCCCTTATTTCAGGAATGCTGCTTCATTGTAGCTCCTGAAGGCCGAGGTTAAAAAATATCACCGGTATCCATCAAAGAATGTAGATGTGTATCGTAAATTCACGAGGAGAGTCATGAAATTCCTCAACCACAATTTGCTGTAACACCTGCTCTTTCATGCATTCAGATGATAAAATTCTGTGCAGAGTATGTACCTCTTTTGTCGGTCGCCTCTTGGGTCTGCCGAACGTACCAAGAGCATGTTTGGAAACTGTATATTTCGTACTGTCAAGGTAAAGCAACAGCCACTTCCGGACTGGCACTTTCACTTCAAAGAACCTTGTTCGGTTCACACTGCAGCAAGTGCTCACTCACTTTAGCAGATATTTTGCACAGAGAGCTCTTGTGACACGACCGCCTGTTCCGACTCCCCGTTGGCCGTTGAAAGGACAACCCGGCGAGCTCTGGTGCCACGCCTCTGTGCAGCTCTCGTCCAAGGTCAAGTTTCTATCGCTAGTTGCGACCAAGAAATGTCAGGGTTAACGGTAACCACTATCCACTGTCGCATAATTGGGTAATCTCTTTTGTTCGTGATCTTGAAAGGTCGGTAATTCCTATCGCAGGACAGATCTCAACCAACGATTCTAAACAAACGTAATGTGTCAGCAACGTGTTTTGGTAGCCAATACAGAATTAAAGGAACGAAGAAGATCAGTTTACTATGCTGCATATCTCTCGCAAATCGGAACGGAAACAGTCTGCTAGATAAGTCGATCATTTACAGGCTGAGACCGAACTCTGACAAAATTTTGGTGGTTGTTCAGGAATATTTTCTGAATGTGTTGATACAAGAGCCTCGTACTCTGGTGGCTTGTTACGGATTATTAAGTTAACCATGATTTATTCGACTTCTTGACCCAATTACATTTATTCTATGTGTCCTCGGTGGCTCAGATGGGTAGAGCGTCCGCCACGTAAGCAGGAGATCCCGGGTTCGAGTTCCGGTCAGGGCGTACTTTTCCAACTGTCCCCGTTGACTTATATCAATGCCTGTATGCAGCAAGGGGTAGTCATTTCATTGTAATTTCACAAAGAAACAAGTAATGTGACGACACTCAGACGCTAAAATACTGTGCTGTGGTGGCCGACGCTGCGGGAACAGTTCACCATCGGGTCGCTGTGCCACTCTCCCATTGCAGTTACTCACCCACTACACGGAGTGCACATCGCCTAACTACTCATCAGCAAACCTATCCATTAGTGTGGCCCGCAGTTCGTGGTCTCGCGCTCGAGTTCTCACTTCCCGAGCACGGGCTCGATTTCCGGCGGGGTCAGGTACTTTCACCAGCCTCAAGATGACTGGGTGTTCGTGTTGTCCTCGTCATTTCATCATCATTCATGAAAGTGGCGATCTTGGACTGAGCAAAGGTTGGGAACTTGTACGGGCGCTGATAACCGCGCAGCTGAGCGCTCCTACAAGCCAAACGTCATCATCATCATCATCATCATCATCATCATCATCATCATCCACTAGTGAGCACATTACTGAGGCACTTCCGACGTTACGTTCGTTAAGGGAAGCAAGACTGAAGAGAAATCAGGACACGTTCATAGGATTCGTCGACCTGGAAAAAGATTACGACAATGTAAAATGATGCAAGATGTTAGACACACTGAGAAAACTGGACGTAAGCTAAAGGGACAGATATACAATATGCACAAGAACGAAGAGGGGACAGTAAGACTGGACGACCAAGAACGAAGTACTTTGATTAAAAAGGGATGCAAGACGGAGATGTAGTATTTCGCCCCTATTGCTCAATCTAGATATCGAAGAAGCTTTGACGGAATTAAAAGAAAGAAGAGTGCAATTAAAATTCGAGGAGAAATGATATCAATGATAAGATTCGCTGATGATATTGCTATCCTGTGTAAAATTGTGGAAGAGGTACTGGATGTATTCAGTGGAATAAAGAGTAAAAAGTACAGAATATGGACTGAGATTAAACCGAATAAATACGAAAGTAATGAGAAGTAGCAGAAATGAGAATAGTGACAAACTTAACATCAGGACTGGTGATCAAGAAGTAGGTGAAGTTTAGGAATTCTGCTACCTGGGCAGCAAAATAACCCATGGCGGAGAGAGCGGGGGAGGGGGGGGGGGGGGGGGGTCAGGGATTTTCTCTGCCTCGTGATGACTGGGTGTTGTGTTGTGATGTCCTTAGGTTAGTTAGGTTTAAGTAGTTCTAAGTTCTAGGGGACTGATAACCATAGATGTTAAATCCCATAGTGCTCAGAGCCATTTGAACCATTTGAACGGAGGGAGCAAGGAGGACATGAAAAGCAAACTAGTACCGGCGATAAGGGCATTCCTGGCCAAGAGAAGGGTCTAGTATCAAAAATAGGTCTTAATTTGAGGAAGAAATTTATGAGAATGTACGTTAGGAGCACGTCATTGTATGGCAGTAAAACTCGGATTGTAGGAAGTGAATAGAAACATTTGAGATATGGTGCTACAGAATAATGTTGAAAATATAGTGGCATGATAAGGCAAGGAATGGGGAAGTTCTTTGCAGAATCGGTGAGGAAAGAAATACATGGAAAACGCTGGCAAGAAGAAGGGACAGGATCAGAAAACATGTGTTAAGACGCCAGGGAACAACTTTCATGGTACTATAGGGAGCTGCAAAGGGTAAAAGCTGTAGAGGAAGACAGAGATTGGAATACACCCAGCAAATAATTGAGGTCGTAGATTGCAAGAGCTACTCTGAGACGAAAAGGTTGAGATAGGTAGGAAATGCGTGGCGGGTCGCATCCAACCAGTCAGAGACTGATAAAAAAAAATCTGTGTTAACAAAAAAATGTTCAAATGGCTCTGAGCACTATAGGACTTAACATCTGAGGTCATCAGTCCCCTAGAACTTAGGGGACACACACATCCATGCCCGAGGCAGGATTCGAACCTGCGACCGTAGCGGTCGCGAGGTTACCGGCTGATGCGCCTAGAACCGCTCGGCCACACCGGCCTGCTGCGTTAACACAGCCCTAAACAAAAACCCGATATAAAACCTATTATTACTGAATTCAAGCTTCAAGATGAAGGATAAAGTGGGCGTCACTGTGGTCAACAGCAATTACCGTGAGTCAACAGAACATGTTTTCAGACCAGACACACAGCGCACGCGATCGACATTTGTAATGTTATACAGATATGTTCAGAGCAATATAGATGCAAAAGATAAACAGGGGAAGATATCAAACAAAACGAAATTACTCTATAATAATTCACTGGAATCTAAGGATCCCTTATACCAAAATACTCAGAAAATATTCATCAACAACCTTTGAAATTTTGTCAGTTGAGTTTCTCTTCAAACTTAACAACGTTTCATTATTTCTTCTGGTGATGAATCCCAAGTTAGAACTGTGACCTGTTTTGATGAAGCTTATGAGCCCACGTAACTGTAGATTCCCCATCCCCAGAACCTACACAAGGAAAATTTGATTAATTTGAATCGAACATATAGCCGGTGTTTCTGCCTTTGTTGTGGACAACCCTACAGATTGTTTTTCTTTCTACTCACGGCATGAGATTTGATACATCTTGAAATGTAATAAATCTGTTTTCAAACAGTTGGTTCTCTATGAATAGTTTTTGGGATTGCATTAACTGCATAAAAAGCAACACAATGCCTAGGACATTAGATCTAATTGTTAGCTTACATTTTGTCTTATGTGAAGCCAGGAAGCTGAAAAAGGTTTGACTATGAATGAAAGCTAGATATGTAACTTTAATCAAAGAATATCTTCAAAAACAGTGAACAAATATAATTTCATGTTTTAATAAATGAATACATTCAGTGTAAAGAAATGATACTGCTACACTAACTTTCTCAGTACAGAAAAGTTCTTAGCGTCCGTAAGCTTCAGCATGGGTCACTTGCAACTATCGAAAGCTGTACAATTTTTAAATAATTGAAAACAATATAATCTGCCTCTAATATTTAGTGCTATTTATAATATATTCACATGGTAGGCGACTGATAAGTAAATGTTAGAAACATTAAAACATCAATCAAAGTAATTACCTTTTCATAAACCAGTCAAAGACATGTGTCACACTGACGAAATATTGCTCTGCCAACCACCAACGACACCGTACCTGACCTCTTAGACAACACACATAACTTACATACTGCAAACTCATTAAAAGATCGATTATGTAATACAGCAGTGTTCCGATAAATGGATGTCGTTTGGTCAACGAAACAATGTACAGAAATGATAGTGCAATGGATTTCTTTCTTCGCTGCTAGACCCAGTTGTAAGGGTAAAGGTTCACTATGGTGCCTTAGTAAGTGCAGAGGTTTCTGTGGTGAAAGATACTTGCTACTGTGAACAGAATTTCATTAGGAAAGACAAAAAAGGTTTCGGGTTTCAAAAAGTAACAAAGACAAGATGACTGATCTAGCAGAGCTATTGCATCTGTGCAGAATTTCATGATAGATGGTCATACGGACTTAGTGTGAGTAGCGTTGAGATTATTTTTGTTGACTTTCAGTACACGGACATCTGGTGAAATCTGCTGGCGTTGTGTAGTGCGTGGAATGGGATACTAGAATCCGATAAACCTTCGTGGGGAGCGCTGATATTTTCTCGTGATAGGCAACGATGATTGAAAAACAGTGCTTGGGCCTCATTTCTATAACATATTTTCCTCTCTCTCTCTCTCTCTCTCTCTCTCTCTCTCTCTCTCTCTCTCGGCGTCTCCCCATCTGACACTGTCTTTTCGTGAAGTCCTCTTTGGTCCACATTTACTTCAGTCTACGAGTATGGTAGAGGAATGGTGTACATATTTCCTCTGCCCTCTTCACATGAAGATTTTCTCCATTCTTTGTTACTGAGAGCCTGGACTTCCTCTTGGGAATACCTCCAATCGTCGATTTCCAGCCGTACATTTCACTCTGCTGCCCTGTTCACTTTTAAATCTTCGTACTTCACTATATTCTGGTGTCTCGGGAAAGACATATGCTTTACTTAATCTGAACTAGTATCTCATAAATACGTATAAGTTGGGATTAAAGAGTGGTTTTAAAAAAGAGTTCTTAAGTGCTCAGTACACATAGTCATTTAATGGAATAACACACTACAAATACACGTGCTCACAATGTGTATCAGATACAGTTCAAAATTACACGTGGATTAGCAGCACTCTGACTGTCGAAGGACTTGAGGTAAATGCTTCCAGAAGTTCTGTTAGAAGATATGGAAGGAAGTATACCGTACAAGAAATAAGCTGGACCCAATCCTTATCACTCGGCATAACGTTGAGCTACACAGTCAACAAGTATACACGATATATTTTGCAGCAAAGAACGTGGCGCCAGTACACATGAACCACCTAGTGGGACGATCATCAATAACGAAAACAAATCCTATAAAAGGCATCATAAAACGAAGGAGCAACGAGGTCTAAGAACCACAGGCATGTATCAGAAGACGCGAATATTCATTGCTACATACAATCGTAGCATATTTTCAAAATTCCACAAGTAAGCATGTTTAATAGCACTGGCCAATACTTCAGATGCTAACAAAAATGCAATATACCAGTCTACATAAATGAACCACCTAGAATCTGAATAACTATAATAAAAGTATATAATCGTCTGAAATAGGCGACTAGAGAGTACATTGATGTTTCACCAGATACAAGTCAGCTCTGGACACCACCAAAACTCGCTCAACTGGTTACTATCTACGGATCCAGGACGTCGCGTAGAGTGCGCCCACCCGGCATGCTTCTCGCTTATTCGTGGGAAGCCGCAAAATTCACACTGTCGCTAAGTGCCTTTCCGTCGGACAAAGATATCAGCACGATCACAGTGGACAGTCACACAACACTAACGGCTTATACAGAAGGAGAGTAGCCTTACTTAAAACGTACTGATTAAAAACCCTACTCGAAGATAGCAAAAATATCTTTATGGAGAACTAGTTTCATCTCAATGACGAGCCGCCTTCAGATCAATATGAAATTATTACCTTGCTCAGTGTGCATCAGCCGGCAGGCATTGTATGTCCCTAGTCTCTTTTATGACAGTGTGTAATGCCTGATGGCTGATACACACTAAATAAAATACTTTAGTATCGATCTGGTGGTGGTTCGTCAATCAGCTAAAATTAGTTATCAATAAAGATATTTTTACGATCTTGTCCTAGGATTTTTTATTCATACATTTAACGTAACAGATCCCTTGTCTCCACAATATGAAATATCAACAAAAATATCCATATTTAATTTAAATTCAAATTATGGAAACAGTTTGACAGATGAAGAGGCAATGAATTCCTTTCACAGTACTTCATTGTTAGTCTAATTTCATGAAACGAACATAGTACTATTTTGTCTCTAATATGGTGAGCAGGTACACTTCAGTGACTCTAGAGACAATCATTAACGGCATGCTCTGAGCCACACAAATATCCACAAATATAGACTGGAGGCCTACGAAGTTCTGATTGACACAGTACAGACGCAGCTAGAAAATAAAAATAGATCAAATCCTCTTATTTCTATATGAAATCTCGAAAGAACTTGGTTGTAAGAAAAATGTCAGAAGTTCCTTGTGCGGTCTACCCAGTTACGGGACCTCTGCCCACCAGTTTGCTGGAATCCAGCGGGAAGGACAGAAGCTCCACAGTAGGGGGGGAAAAAAAGTTCAAAGGCCTCTGGGACTTAACATCTGAGGTCATCAGTCCCCTAGAACTTAGAACTACTTAAACGTAACCAACCTAGGGACATCACACACACACGATCGTAGCGGTCGCACGATTCCAGGGTGAAGCGCCTAGAACCGCTCGGACACTGCAGCCGGCGGCTGAACTCTCAGGCAGCCTGGTTTGCCCCTTAGGAACGAATGAAGATGCAGATACCTTCTTATTCTGAAGATAACCCTCACAAACACCAAGGGCACTTTGAGCTCACCCTTTGAAAATATTGTAATTAAGTTAGTTAGTTTACATTTTAAAATTTCGAAAAAAAATACTGTTTTTAACACTTTATTCTATCAGGTACCATATAAGTTAAAATTTTTCAGTTAAAATTAACTGAAAAATTTAAGTCTCAATAGTAAATATCACTTTCCACAATGCATGTCGTATTCAGCATTTCCAGTTTCAGGACCATATTTACACATCAAAATCTCTTTAAAAAGTAAACTGAGAGTAAACGTCAACACCAATAAACGAAATTTTCTTCTTTAATTTTTTTTTTTTTTTTTGTATTGGTCATAAAGCTGATAATACATGTTAAGTATTATGTATTGTAACATCTGAGTTATCATTGCTAACTATGTGCTAAGATGTATTTTTAGGTTCCGCACCTTAATTCACATCAATACCTATTTTAAAAGTATGTTGCTAATATAATTCAATAACAATTAACGTATTTAGTTTTTTGCTGATGCGCGTTATCGCGTTATGGAAAATGGCTTGGTACTGCTAGGGTTAGCATCGACTGCCAATTGCTGCAGTTTCTGCTACATCTGAAAGGGCACTGTCAGGCAAAAGAGATTAAAATGTATTGTATTTTGTCCATTACTGTTCCACTTCTTCGCCCCAAGGGCTGAATAATTAATATTGAGCGTTCAAAAACTCTGCAATCCTGTCGCAATGATAAGCCAAAATACTTTCCAACTCTCCTTAAAACACTTCGTCACATCCATAGTAAGTAATACTGTTACAGACTTATGGTTGCTGATGCCCTTTTCTGCTTTAACCCAAATGAAAAATTTGAGTCTGTTTGTTGCTAAGAGATCGAAGATATTTCTCGAGTCTATTCCCTATGTGATTGAAGTAATTTTCGGACAAGGCCTTCAGAACAATATCACACGATCCCTTGTATCTGGAAATAGTTTTGTTATCACGAATACCACATTCTATAGCTGGGATTGTGTGTGCCTCTATTGCAGTGGAATGATCAGGAAATTGACTCGTGATTTTCTGCAAGTTCTTTCTTAAGCTCTCTGTTTCCTGTAGAGAACCAAGATTTAAGTCTGTTTGACAAATCGAACTGTTCAGTACCACTTTGGATTTACGTCTTAGGTACCATTTCACTTTTGAGTGATAAAATACTTACCTACTGAAGAAGCGTGCAATACACTGAAGTTTTTACGGTAGCAGAAATTCTATTTACATTTACGATTAATAAGAATATTCCTGCCAGTCCCTGTACGTAAACATAACACTCCACAAAGTTGTTTATCCTATTAACTCCACCTTAAAAATAGAGAAAAACAGATACAAAAAATAATACATTAACTTTCAACTGTTTAATTTATTCGTACCGTAATAAGAGTATCACCAAAACTTACGAAATAGCGAAAGTTGTTGTTTAGGCTATTTCAGACAACAATTTATAATTAATTTTTACATAGTTACCTTTTGAGCATGAAAGTGTAGTTGGTTTTGCAAAAGCATCTTCTGTTTCATCTGAAATCATGCAACCGCAAAGTGTAAACAAACGTCTCACAGGCGTCCCATCCTCGAACACTTGATCATTAAATCGTAATTACTTAAATATCTATTGCCACTATTTTAGTTCTTAGATTTTTCTACTCAAAAAACTATGTATTTTCGTTAATTTTATAATTATGTGAAAACCAGACGTAAGTAAAATAGTGAAAATGACAATAGAGGTACCCAGAATGTGTCAGCCAGCATTCATAAGTTATAAATGTAGCAAAAACCCGTCACATTCACTGACTGCGGCTCACTTTGTTCTTACATATCAAATACGCAACATGTGTGTCTTTTGTCTTGCAAATGTGCGTCAATTACAGATCTTTGTCTCTTGATTTTATTTGTTCGGGTTGTTGTATGAAGTGATTATTTGGTATTTTTTGTGTAAAACTGGGAAACCGTTTATAAAATGATGTCCCGTTATGTTGGAGAATGTGATTGTGTTTTCAAATTAACTTCGTTTCTAACAAATATGCATTTGAAAATCCAGCATTTCATGAAGGGAAATAAATTTCGAATAACAGCCAGCGAAATGTTTTCATTTGTATAGACGACAACGAGGCCTTTTCTGCAGAGATCATCTGTGAAATATGGGTATATAACATATTAAACAGTATCAAAGTTTGATCACTTTCCTTCTCCATCTAATATTCTATTCAACATTCATGTTCAATGATGCATTATTTTGTATACATATTTTCAAAGCTGAAGAATACAATGCTTAATTGGAAGTGAGTGGCGTCGCCCTTTAGACCACCTCAGGCGTCCCTTTGCACAGGCTGTAGAAACGTTTGGCCTATGAGGAGCCGTTCGACCACTATGTCCCATTTCTTTGAACTCATTTCTTTCTTCTTTAAGTTATTGTGCTAGCTGGACTGCAGGCAGCACTTTAGAGCTTCGAGTGATTGCTTCTGCTGATTTCGTCCGATTTTTTTACGGACTACCGTCACCCAACTTAATGTTCGACGGTCGCTGTCCGTCATTACAACTGGTCCGCCCCGTCTTGTTTTATTTGTGGTTTTTCTTTTGCTTTTCCACTTCAGAATCACAACACCTACAGTCGAATTGGGCAGCCTCAGAAGGATTTAAAGATTCCTGACAGATCTGTTAGGTGACAGGCCAGCCTGGTGGCCGAGCGGTTGTAGGCGCTACAGTCTGGAACCGCGCGACCGCTACGGTCGCAGGTTCGAATCCTGCCTCGGGCATGGATGTGTGTGATGTCCTTAGGTTAGTTAGGTTCAAGTAGTTCTAAGTTCTAGGGCACTGAAGGCAGAAGTTAAGTCCCATAGTGCTCGGAGCCGTTTGAACCATTTTTGTTAGGTGACATCCTATGGACAAGTCCACGTTCGAAGTCACTGAGGTATTCCGACAGCCCCTTTCTGCTGTCGCTGCTTCCCTGCTGACAAAACAATCATCGCCGTCTCCTTTTATACTGGTCTGTCCGCCCCTCGCTGCATGCAATCAACAGCTGCACACTACAGTGGGTACCGGATACTTTTGACCAGATACTGTAGGTTTTCCTTGTCAGGGAACAGCGGAGGCAGAAGGGGTCTAAATTGTAGTGAGTTTTTGATTTCCAATAAAATCCAATATATTTTTTTATATAATTCGTATACTAGAAGTCTAGTGACAATGATTCTGTCCTTCTCGTGAAAAGCTGCTGGTGGTTCCCCACATTTCGTGTCTCGTCCCGCACACCCAACAGACCATCGTTCACTAAGTTATTTGACTAGACTTCTGTAGCCGTTGATAGATAAAAACCATTTGTGTTTGTGACTCAGTTCATTGTAAAATGTACGAACGATTCGACTACGACTGCAGATGGCTCACACATAGCAGCATTTTAAAACGGGATGTGGTCACACTCCCAGTACACTTGCTGAAACCCACAACGCTTCTCCTTTGCTGCAAATGCTGCGGAAGGATAGTATCATTTTGTTGGATACTAGTGAAAGTAGCAATACAAAAAAATGGTTCATACAGCAGCCATGGTGAATGTCAGGGCACACAATTATGCACTCAGTTTGAAGGTCGTATTCTCGATGTAGATGAGGAAAGCTACTCTCACGTGCATAATACGCGACGAGACGCAGTAAAGCGTATTTCCTGTGGATTAATTTATTTTATATTCCTTTGCTTTTACGTAAGGTAATTTAGGTATCTTAAAGATAGCAGTTTCTTGGCATACAGATACTAATTCTGAAGAAGCCACTAAAAGAAGGAGGAGGTTCTCAGATGAACTTCAGCCGAGATTTCCGGAAGAATACCTGTACCATTTCACGGGGGCTCGTTCCGGGATGTTATCAGAGCAGACCAGAGAATTATAATATTACAGGACATTGGGATGAAACCTGCGCTAGTAGTGATGAACTGGCAGCTTCCCGTGAGAGTCCAGCGACTGTTGTCGCAAACACCGAGTTTTGTGATGTGCCGCGTCAGTAGGGCGTCAAAACACTGTCGCAGAAAGACGTGTGACGGGGTAGCAGAACTAGTACACTGTCACTGTGAGGAGGAAATGGTGAAATCTTTAATAGCAAAATACTTCGTTGACTGTAGTTGTGACAGCTTGACAAAAGTTAGGAGTCGAAGGTAAATGGCATTCTGTACGTTTGCAGCTCAATCTTAAACTACAGACAATGGGTTATCTGCGTCGCTGTGCGCCGACGCAACATCCATTACGCTACAGGCCTCCTCTGCCTGTTACTGTGTATTAGCACAGGTAGTGACATCCTTAATTGCTAAAAGTAACATTTTGTCTGACTAAATGCAGAACTTAAGGACGAGATAGATGAATTAACATGACGTTTTAACTACTCGATGGAAACGAATAAAAGTGTGGCAGGATGTTGCCACAGGGTTGCTAGTCGCACACACCAAGCTGAAAGTCGGATGGAGAGGGGTCAACACGCCTATAGCACCGAATAGGACTGGCACCACGACACGAGGCAGTTGAAACAACGGAAAAGGACAGTGCCCGTCAGTAAGTGAACTTGAATATATACACACATGTAAGTATGTGTATATTTCCATGTCTGCGATGGCGACACCTCTTATAATTACATATATTAAGATTGTAACTGTTCTCGAAAGAACAGATACCATTGAAGACCGTGCAGATTCTCTAGAATAAATGAGAATTGATTGAAACCCTCAGCTTCCGACAGGTGTTGTTGATATACCTCGATGGGGACAGCTGAAAATGTGTGCCCCGATCGGGACTCAGCTGTCCCCATCGAGGTATATCAATAACATCTGTGGGCAGCTGAGGGTTTCAATTAATTATCATTTGCTCTTATACTTATTTCAGTGAGGTTTCACATTACGTCCGGAATCCTGTGGGAATCTGGGTGAGCTGCCAGCAGGAGGAGAATGGGCATGGGCACTAAATGCACACAACAGGATGTGAATTTGGGTCGCAAGCGTGCCGGGATATTCCGGGATAGTCGAAGAGGTTAAGATGACTGTTTGCATTAAGCGGGAAATCCGGGTTCGTGTCCCAGTTCGCCGCAAGTTGTCACCCGTCGTCTTTGGATTTATTTCGAAACCCGAATGTGGCTGATGTCGTTGATTTCTCTTAATTAACACAATGAGGAAGCGGCTGCGGTGCACTGCTATGGTGCAGAGACAACATCTGGATGACTTCAAACGGGGAAGTATCATCGGGAAATTGAAAGGACAAAGTGTAACTAGTGTTACGTAGCCCAGGAGTTTGCTATTGCTCGCAGCATTGTATCGCGCGCATGGGAATCGTTCCGAAGCACAGGCGCTGCTGTTCGATTGAGATGAAATGGTCGGCCACGGTCAAATACAGCAGCAGATGGCCGCTACGTGGTGCAATAGGCAGAAAGGGACCCACGTCAAACATCGGATGCAATTGTAGCCATATTTGACAGGACTGCAAGGCACGGAGTATCACGCTCTACAGTGGGGACGACGATTGCGTAGGGGTGCTTCCTTTGCCCGATGACTTGTACGTTGTGTTCCGTCGGCATATAGGCTGCACCGTTTGTGATGGTGCCGAGAGCAGAGGGACTGGACCAACGATAGTGGAGTCGCCTGCTCTTCTCGGATTGCAGCAGATTACGTTTCAGTGGCGATACTGGACGTACACTCTTATGGCTAGAGGCAGGAACTTGTAATACACGCAGGAACATTGTCGAACATGATGGTTTCTCTTCTCGGATCACAGCAGATCACGTTTCAGTAGCGATTCTGGACTTACACTCATATGGCTAGAGGCGGGAAAATGTAATACACCCAGGTACATTGTAGAACATGATGGCTTTGGTGGTCCTTGTGTTGTGGTGTAGGGGGGCATATTACTCGTATTTCGTAGGCGTAGTGACCTAATTTTTGGACACCTGAATTCATCGGTCAGTCTTAGTGTAACATTTTACTCCTTGCCCAAGTGCCTACTTTCATGGGTGCTGACGGTCCTCACCTCATTTTTATGAATAGGAATGCGCCATCGCATCGAACACCGCAGCTGACAGAACTGTTGGAACGAAAGGATGTTCGGCGAGTGAACTGGCCTACCCGTGTCCCCAGCTTAAATGCCATCAGATATATATGGAATGCGCTAGAGGGAAGTATTACAGCGCGTCCAGATGCACCAACGACACACAAGCAGTTTCCAGCAGCACTGCTGGAGGAATGGAGCGCCCAACCGCAGGAACTGCTGCGGGTAGCATGGCAGCACGTTGCACAGCACGCATTGCTGTCAGTGGGGGTCACACGCCTTAATAAGACCCTCGTCTCGCCTTTTGTAACGTCCTGGGGACCACCACAAATCGCCGAGACTTCAGTGTTATTATTGTCTTTTAACATGTCATTTCTGTTACCACCATTGCGTGTTTCTTTAAGTTACTTTCTATGCTAAACTGTAGCAGTTCTTTCGATGTAATTTCCTAGTTTTATCGAGCTGTGTTACTTAGAAATAACGCACTATGCGAAAGTTACTTTCGCCCTTTAGTTTTGCACATCACTCTATAATGGCACGAGGTGGTCTCACAGTCGCAACGGCAATAACGGCGATCAGGGAAAAGTTCTTGCTGTATATTTATTCGGGTTACGAACGCCATTATTTTACACCAGGTATTTAATTTCGTTGTATTGTAACCATCTCCAAGAAAATTCTTGAGTCACATCGACCCGAGTCTTGAAGGTGGCCATCATAGATCGAAATTAGTTACTGGTGTAAGGTATTGTGTTTCCAACAGCACCAGGTTACGACAAATGCATGCGAAAATCCCAACAGGTCATCAAGAAGTTTTGCTAAACTGCTGTATTTTGTTTTAAGTCATCACTATGTCGAGTACCCTCCATCATCTTCCTTTCCCAAGTAACGGTTACACGCAAGATCCTCAGTGATTTGGAAAAGTTCCGGAAAACTGAGACCTTAACTTCGCTCCATACGAATGCGATTCCTATTTGATGAATTCGACCGTTGATCATTCGAGTCTCGTCCTTTTTTCTTTTTGGTCTTAATTTAGTTACTTAGCCGGCCGGTGTGGCCGAACGGTTCTAGGCGCTTCAGCCTGGAGCGCGCGACCGCTACGATCGCAGTTCGAATCCTGCCTCGGGCATGGATGTGTGTGATGTCCTTAGGTTAGTTAGGTTTAAGTAGTTCTAAGTTCTAGGGGACTGATGACCTCAGAAGTTAAGTCCCATACTGCTCAGAGCCATTTGAACAATTTTTTTAGTTACTTATTTTCTCTTAACGCCTTCATATTACTGCTTATGTTGTTTTTGAATCTGCAGTCTTTCATTACGTTTTGGTATTAAAATGTTATGAAACTTCCTGCAAGATTAAAACTGTGTGCAGGACCGAGACTCGAACTCGGGACCTTTTACTTTTGCGGGCAAGTGCTCTACCATGTGAGCTACCCGAGCACGACTCACAGCTTCAATTCTGCCAGTACCTCGTCTCCTACCTTCCAAACTTCACAGAAGCTCTTCTGCGAACCTTGCAGAATTACCACTTCTGGAAGAAAGAATATTGCGGAGACATGGCTTAGTCACAACCTGGGGGGATGTTTCCAGAATGAAATTTTCACTCTGCAGCGGAGTGTGCGCTGTTATGAAATTCCCTGGCATATTGAAACTGTGTGCAGGACCGAGACTCGGGACCTTTGCCTTTCGCGGTTAAGTGCTCTACCAACAGAGCTACCCAAGCACGACTCACGCCCCGTCCTCACAGCTTTACTTCTGCCAGTACCTCGTCTCCTACCTTCCAAACTTTACAGAAGCTCTCCTGTGAACCTTGCAGAACTAGCACTCCTGAAGGAAAGGATATTGCGGAGACATGGCTTAGCCACAGCCTGGGGGTTGTTTCTAGAATGAAATTTTCACTCTACAGCGGAGTGTGCGCTGATATGAAACTTCGTGGCAGATTAAAACTGTGTAGGACCGAGACTCGAACTCGGGACCTTTGCCTTTCACGGGCAAGTGCTCTACCAACAGAGCTACCCAAGCACGACTCACGCCCCGTCCTCCCATTTTAGCGTTTATGCCTAAGAACTTTTCAGTATAGTTGACGTAACAGAGGGGACGTGACGGAGGCTGCGCTGAGACACCAGAGCTTACCGAACTGGAACACAGCACTCACCGGCCACTGCTCGCTTTCCTTTTGTGCGGCAAACCTTGTGGCAGCGGCCGCAGCCTTGGCTACTGCTGGCTAGCTAGTAGCCGGCTCTCTGGTGCTGCCCGAGCACTGGCCTCAGGGCAGACCGACCGCTGCTCGCTCTGGCCGTACTAGGACCACATCGGCGGACAGGCGTCTCTCAGGGCCTGTCATCAGTATTTTCCAAAGACAACGACCTAAAGTTGACAAGTGTATGCGTCAGACAGGTGTGATGTTTGCGTAACCGATCTTCAGCTGGTGCATTTATTTTACAGACGCCGGGTTAAACTACGTACGGAAATATGATTCCTGTACTCTGCTGAAGGCGAGAGATGTGCAGAACTGAGCAATAAGATTTCTTAAAAGGCATCATAGTCGCCGTTGAATGTATAAAATATTTATTGTTACTATTGCAATTTCGGCCTTATGGCCATTTTCAAGTAACACTGCAAAAGTTACCTAAACACAAAAATACAAAAGTGAAGCACAGGGTGTATATAGATAATTAAGCAAACATTTCATTAAGAAAGTAGCTCAAGTATAAAAATTGGAGATAAATGTACATTACTTACATTCTGTCAGAATATAAAACTCTCTGACATGAGTACATGTCGTCTTTTTTTTTTTCCTTTATTGACTTTCGATTTCCCCCGAAGGGGGCGGGCTGGCAGCAGCTTAGTACGCTGCTCTACAGCCTACAGACTTTTATTTTAAAAACGGAAGAAGAAAAGAAACAAGAAAAACAGGCGATAAAACGGTGACGTAAAGTGTAAAATGGCGGAAAAATGCGGAAAGTTAAAACAGAAAGCAAAAGGGGTTGGCAATGTTAATAAAAGACACAGGAATCAGAGAAGTAACATAGTACACACACAATTAAAAAACACGGCGACAGTCTGGTTTCTGTTCGCAAGAGATAAAAAGCACACCCAGCGACAGTGTGATGGCCGTTCGCAACACTTCGCAAAAAACACAACACGGAACACTCACTGTAAAACACTCAAGCACTGCACGAAGGGCGGCACAAAGATGACACTCCCGAGCCAAAGGCAGATTGGGGGAGGGGGGGTGGGAGGACCTGGAGGAGGGGAAGAACAAGGAGGGAGGAAGAAAAAAAAACCAAGAAAGGGGGGGGGGGATGTAGTCGTCAAAATGCAGCCTTTTGACTGTGAGAGTCCCACAAGATCCGATGAGTACGACTCTTATTACATCGTAATATGTTGTTAAATATATGCTGAACTGCCGATGTTACCACCGTTCTAATAATCTATCACACATACAAGTTCAGGTGCACTGACAACATGTGCAGCAAAGTCAGTTGGCTCGAAAATACATTTGCTAAAGATACTGCCTGTGCACGTATCAAAGATAGCGCACTCCAACGATACAAATTATTAGCTTTATATCGCAAAGTATTTTCATCTGTCAACATCATACAGCTTACTAAATAGTGCTATGATTCTAATGGGCAGTAGGATAGGATGGGAATATTTATTTATCACATAATAGAGGATAATTGACTTAAGTGCTCGTAAATGAGATGAAGACAGAGCTCTGATATATAATATTTTGTATGTGTATAAATTTTAAGAATTTGAATGGCGTAAAACGCTCGCCAGCAATCCAATTCACTGTGGAGCGCCACAAATTTTGACAAAACATCACAATGCCTCCGCACAAATACGGGATGCATCCTTCAACCAGGCTCTATTATAGCAAACAGGACTAAGTAAATATGTATACTATTCCATCGAAATTGTTTAAAATGTTTTCGGTAAGTGTCTAATAACTGTACCGTTCTATGAATTACTGTTGAAGTAGATTGATACAATAAATCACATTCATCGGATACAGCGAAATGTCGAGGCTACATTTCATAATTTAAGAAATATTGTATGACTGTGAATCCCAACCATGAGAAGTTAATCAGCAATAAGAGATTAATTTTCTCCTCTGTCCTCTTACCAGCTGCGTAAATTTTTTTGCAAGCTCCATTTAGAAAAAGTAAAACCGCTGGCTGTAGATACGATTCGATGCCCAACCCACTCCACCAATGTTTCACAAAACAGTTGTCACCTGTGAGCGAGATATCTCGCTGTGTCCCTCGTAAAGTCCCAGGAGTTCACATAAAAATCCAGAACGAAACTTTAAAGCCAAGATCGTCAATGTGCAGCAGCCCTCGACTTTGAAGTAATAAGTTCCTAACTAGGTATTAGGGAATTTTGGTCAGCAATATTTGGCCGTCAAAGGAGGAGAGGTAGTGATATACAGAACCTTATCGCCAGGTCATCTCCTGAGTTAAATTCCAGACATCTACACCGCTTCTCACACTTACAATGCAGCCATGTGGTACGACCCATGTTAACCTTGTTTCTTTGAATTTCCGTCCCCATCACCAATCAGGGGCCAAGTGGGAACTAGCGCTCAGTTGACTTTTCATTCGTAATACATGTTTAACTAACTTTCAGCAACACAGTGTGCCGCTTCTTACACAAGAGACACGTGGTTTATATGTCAATATACGAGGATGAGTCAAATGAAAACCTTAAACATTTTCTTAAATATTATTATTTGTGCTGAAGTGGTACAAAGCTGTATCACTTTTCAACATAATCTCCCTCACGCTCAATGAACCAGAAAATCTGGCAAAAGAAAGTATACTTAAAGAAAATACATTTTGAGAAAAATCAAAATTAGAAATAAGATAACCCAAATAAGCGCCCAAAACAACTACAGTAATAGTTAAAAACTTTAAATAATAAGGAAAGGCAATCACATGAGGAACAGGAAAAATTAACCAAGGCAAAAGACTACCACCAAAAACAGCAACAAACAATAAACCAATTATACCAAAAGAAATATAATAACCCTTATCGTCAAAAGAAAATCTAGAATAAAAATTATTATCACCAGATATTGAATAATAAAAAAGACGAAAAGAATAAGAAGCAGTTAAACCAGTAGAAAAGAAATAAAGAAAAAAATCAAACAATTAATTCATCTTAAACAAACCATTTCAAGAATTAAATCCTTTGAATAAAAACCTGCTAAAAATGGTATACCACACAAAGACAAACTAGAAACATTAAAACAAACTGAAGTTAAAGGCATAAAATTAACAATTGAACCTATAAAACGAATATCCTGAGAATCCTTTAAATTATGAATTATCGAACCTGCACACATAAACAATAAAGCCTTAAATAAAGCATGAGATAATAAATGAAAAAATGCAAGTTTTGGATAACCCATAGCCAAAATTCTTATTATTAAACCAAGTTGTCTTAAAGTAGAAAGAGCAATAATTTTCTTCAAATCAAATTCAAAATTTGCTCCCAAACCAGCCATAAACATAGTTATACAATCAATTAAAAGTAAGAATCAACCACAATTATAAGTATCTAATATTGGTCTAAAACGAATTAATAAATAAACCCCAGCAGTAACAAGAGTAGAAGAATGAACCAAAGCAGAAACAGGAGTAGGGGCTTACAAAGTGCATAAATTCCTTCAGAAAAAAATTCTTTTTGTAATCCGCGCAACAACTCGTGCACCGTGTGGCGTACCCCTTCATCAGAACGGAACTTCTTTCGTCCCATTGCGTCTTTGAGTGGTCCGAACATATGGAAATCACTTGGGGCAAAGTCTAGTTGAGTATGGTGGATGAGGAAGAGGCTCAAAATGCAGGTATGTGATTGTTGCAACTGTTGTACGGGCAGTGTGGGGCCTTGCATTGTCATGTTGGAAAAGGACACCTGCTGACAGAAATCCACGTCGCTTTGATTTGATTGCAGGCCGCGGATGATTTTTTTAGGAGATCTGTGTATGATGAACTGGTGACAGTGGTCGCTCTAGGCATGTAGTGCTTCAAAATGACGCCTTTTTCGTCCCAAAAGAGAGTCAGCATAACCTTCCCTGCTGATGGTTTCGTTAGAAACTTCTTTGGTTTTGGTGATGATGAATGACGCCATTCCTTGCTCGCTCTCGCGTTTGGTGGAAATGAACCCAGGTTTCGTCCCCAGTAACGATTCTTGCAAGGAAGCCATTACCTTCTCGTTCAAAGCGCCGAAGAAGTTCTTCAGAAGCATCAACACGTCGTTCTCTCATTTCAGGAGTCAGCATGCCGTGGTACCCATCTTGCAGACACTTTGTGAAACGGAAGCACATTATGCACAATGTGGTGTGCTGACCCATGACTAATCTGTAAACATGCTGCAATGTCATTCAGTGTTACTCGGCGGTGTTCCTTCACTATGGCTTCAACTGCTGCAATGTTCTGTGGAGTCTCAACTCGTTGTGGCCTGACCTGGACGAGGAGCATCTTCCACTGAAGTCACACCATTTGCGAACTTCCTACTCCATTCGTAGACTTGCTGCTGTGACAAACATGCAACACCGTACTGAACCTTCATTCGTCGATGAATTTCAATAGGTTTCACACCTTCACTATGCAAAATCCGAATAACAGAACGCTGTTCTTCCCTGGTGCAAGTCGCAAGTGGGGCAGCCATCTTTATACTGATACTACGACGGTATGTGTGCATCTGCAGTGTTCTGCAACCTACAGCCCATTCTGCACGCTGTTTGTAGCACGCTTGCCAACTTACAGGATGACGGCGCGAAATTTCGATTTGTTATTACAAATTTAAGGTTTTCATTTGACTCACTCTGGTACTTTTAAAAATTCACGCTATCTCACCACCTGAACTATAATACAACTGTAGGAGATACATTCAAACAGGCATAAAGTAGTTACTAAGGTATAAAGCTGCTACAGTACTACACAGCAAACGAACAACATGTAAGCAAAAATTGCCAAACTAAACTAAAACTAGACCTGAGGATGAAATTTACTTTGCACCCACTACAGAGGCAAAAGCTGTCAATAATACTATTAATTGTAGTAAAAATGTAATTAGAATGGCTGAATCTTTGTCTCTTCGACTGAGCTTGCTGAAAATGCCAAGACATCCCACTTTATTCCTTGGACAAGCTCCTGGAGGCAGGCGTTAGCTGTCACACTCACCCAATGTGTGGCTACGTTAGATTTGCGGCAATATTATAAAGAGGAGTGTCAAAAGTGTCTGCTTTGTTGTTGTGTTTGCGTTCTTAGATGTTATTACTTTTTAATTCAGCTGTATTACGGTGATTTTAATGCTGCTCACTGAATGCGGTGACGCTATGAAACACTGTGGAGAAGTTTGTGCTTTAACTCAGCAAACAGCCTGGTGACACGTTCCAGTACATCGTTGCCTCTCCCCCTCTCCTCTTTTGACGGCCAAATATTGCTGCCAAACAATTTTTACTGCTTACGTTGTAACTTGCTACTTCATATTGAAATGCTAGTGCATATTATCAGTCTGGGCTACAAAAATAATTAATGGGAAACAAACTAAATAAGTGTAAGAAATTGACAATAAAAGTTAACACTGCAAAACATAGCAATGTCGGTCTACAACATAAACTTCTAAAAAAAAAAAGATATGAAATTTAAATTGACGATTGTAGGCCTATTAATTTGAAAGTATTTAAATCTACAGCCGGCCGGAGTGGCCGTGCGGTTCTAGGCGCTACAGTCTGGAGCCGAGCAACCGCCACGGTCGCAGGTTCGAATCCTGCCACGGGCATGAGTGTGTGTGAGTTAGGTTTAATTAGTTCTAAGTTCTAGGCGACTGATGACCTCAGAAGTTAAGTCGCATAGTGCTCAGAGCCATTTGAACCTATTTAAATCTACACGGTGCTACACGGTTAAATGGTCACATCTTGGAAACCCTGTGATTGTCTGCCTTTGCGGTATAGACGTTTTACATTTGGCTCGAAGGTATTTACAACCTTCCTCTGCAATAGAGAAAAAGTATGGCGTCCTACTATGGCGTCCTATTACGTCACACTCGGAGTCGGTGACGCGTCAAACAACAAGGTTTCAACAGTAAGAAGACCGAAGCTCAAAATTTCATATGAGGTGTAACGTGGTTTAATGATGTCACACTGCCACCATATTTCATCACAATTCTGCCCAAAGCTACATGGTGGTGAGGTCGTCATACCCATTTTTCCCACGTTTGACGCTTCTGCAGAGTAGGTCGGAACCGCCCCGCCCAGCTTTGAAATTACGCGATTTTCTTGCTTGTTTCAGAAAGAAACGTTTCAGACTCTACATCGCTCGGAATCAACGCTAAAAGGCCCCCGACGGGGGATGGGGTGGGGGGGGGGGGAGAGGGGATAAAGGTTTCATTGAAATCATACCAGCCTTCGGAGCGTTGATTCCCTCACGTTTCACGGTGTAAACGACGTACTTGACAAAGTACGACACTGCTGGCACTGCCTAGACGTTTCAGGTCTTTTCTAAGGACATCGTGGGCGTGCAGCCCCACTTAATGTGATCGCATTCGTTTGGAGTGTAGCGTGACTGGGGGCTGTTCAAAACCATTCGACGAAATTTGAACGCGACCTGCAGCAGCAAAGGTGTTAATGCTTTTTCAGCCCTCCTGGACCGTGACCGACGGGGGATAGGAGAAGAGGTGCAAACGCAAAATTGAAACATGCATGAATGGAAACGCAAAGGACCTCTGAAAGATCCCTTGGTTCAGCAACACCCTCTGTGTCACCTGCACATCGTGATGACGAAGCGCGCCACGCGTTTTTACCATGCCAAATTGCAAACTTCTGCGTCTGAATGAGAGGCAATAATGGCGTTTCAAAAAAGCGACCCCTAAATTGTTTTGAACAGTGTAGGTCGGCGGCTTGAAGCAAAGGAAAGAAATGATGACTATAACAGTGTCAAATGAATTTTACAAAGAAATTATGTTACATTTACACCTATTGCTTTAACTCAAGTCAACTCTATGGAAGAATGGCAGCAGCACTACTGAGATAAGAATTGGGGCGCCAGTAGCCAATTCTGAAGATATACTAGGAGCTATCCAATGAAAACGCTTCCTTGAACCACTTTTCAAATGACGGTTTTGATTAACTTCCACTTTCGAATACTCGCATTCACAGAAGTGCGGTCAGAGTCTCTTTTGTACGTTGAGGACTTCTACTCGAACCAAGCGTTGGCATGGAAAGAACATGTTCTTACTCGTGGCCGGGGGAGGGGGTTTAATGAGGACAACTTAGGGGATCCTTGAAGAGTTAAAAGTTACAGTCCGTAAATCCGACATTAATTAGCGAAAGAGAAGTGTACCATGCACATACCACATCCTGTTACCTGTTATCACAAAGTAAGTTTGAAACGCCACCTGAAAGGTAACGTCCACTCTCCATAAATGATTATGGTACACTTGTCTTTTACTTTGAAACGCTGCGCCGCTGTTACAGTCTTCAGGTTTCAGAAAATTTCTCCACGTCTTCTAAGACCTGTACTAAAAGCTAGTTTTCGTTACTTATCAATGAAATGTTTAACGGATTTTTCAAATAAGGAACGTTCTTGACCTAGATATCCAATAAACATTGTTTAGTTTATTCAGAGAAATGCCTTATACTTTTGTGAAGTTCAAGAAATTGTTTGAGGTTGTGTGACGAGATACAATAAAAATTTTATGTAAGAAAACCATAGGACACATTATTTGTATGGAGAAGACTAAACAAAAACTAGCATTCGTCGGATATGCGCAGACTCTGCAATAGCTGGCTAGAAATAGAAAACTAAACAAGCATTTTAAGTCTTCTCTAAAATAATTTACATATCTTGTTGCAGCGATCAATACTGAGTGGTCTGAGAATCTGAAGAAGATAACTATTTAGTGTCGAAACTGGTCATGAAACAAACTATTTCACTTCAAGTGATTTTAGTTTCGAATGTTACAAAAACGTTTATATTATGCATTAGGTGTGTCAATGAGACAAGTAATAATGAAAATAACGCTATTCCGGAAGTAATACGAAAGACGGAACTCTGTCAGTCGGTAGTAGGTGTAAGGATTACATGAAGGAAATATTTCAACAGATAAATATCTCCCGTCTTTCCTTGAAGTATATAAAGACACTCTGACCTGCTAAAGGTTCAGAGAACGCAGTCAGTGACTAGCGTCGCGGACAGTTTTTTAAGATTTTTCAGAACCTGCCACCGAGGCATCGGTTACTGTGATTGAAGAGACGTCAGGAGGATGTAACACTTAGTAGGAGGCTTTTTAGGGAAGATGAGTGGAAATTCAGTTCATTGGCTTGTTGACGTTCGCCTTTTAAAGAGACAATTACACCACTTGCAGGCTCTAGTAACCTTTGAGATGACTGGTGGTGGCGTTTTGTTAGCGGGAAGAACGCAGCAGCCTGCTTTTTGCAGACTTGAAAGGTAATACCTCGTCACGGGGCTTGGACGTGAATAGATCGGCGCTCGGAAGGTTGCGATCTCATTTGGAGGACCCATTTGGGATTGAATGTCCGATTCATCAGGCGACGGATCATAGTACTAAACTTCATGGGAGTGAGGCTACGTGTATCCACTCTGCTCTTATTACACCCAAGATTATGGTGAGTGTCGCTTACAGCTCTGGCATATTAGGACAAACAAGAATTTGTAGTTCAGATTTGTGATAAGTTCCACTGTCGCATTTTTGTAAAAATTTTTCCTTGTTTATTTATAGACGCAATCACATCCTTATGACACAGTCATAACCGGTTTCGGCCATACAGTGACCATCTTCACATTCTATAACAGTACAAAAGGAAATTTATATTAAAACCTAAAAATAAGTGCAATATTTAACCAGGCTAGTTAGTAATTTAACTGAATGTATGCGAAATACATATAGTTCGTACCTAAAGGTAGCATACACTGAACACAGGTTCATGCGTTGTCAAACTAGCTATGAAATGTCTTTTTTTTTTTCTTTATTGTAATTTTTATCACCTTACACAAGGCGGGCTGTCAGCAGCTGAGTACGCCGCTCTTCAGCCTTGAGATTTACAATAAGTAATAAATAGAGGGGACACAGAGAATACAACCAAAAATGGCGGGCAAAACAATGTGGACACCAAAAAACAAAAAACACGGAGCCGTTCACGCCTGACGAGAAAACAACACTGACACTAGTCGACACGGCGCACAAAACAGGGATGATGGCGATGGTACACGTGAACAGTGGCGGCGTTTCGGCGAACAAACACGAAACACAAACGAAGGCACACACACGAGACACTAATGGCGATGACCTCCGGCGCGCGAATGTTCACTATGCGTGTGCGAGTCTGGGGACCTGCCAAGAGAGGAGGAGGAGGAAGGGGAGTGGGAGAGCGAGAGGGGAGAGCAGAGATGCCACAGGCAGGGGAGATAGGGGGGGAGGGAGGAAGGGAGAGGGGAAGCCTGGGTGAAGAGGGGTGGAGGGAGGGGATGGGGGAAAAGGAAAGAGAAGGGAAGAGAAGAGAAGGGAGGGAGGGTGCCTAAAGGAAAGGACACCGGAAGTGGGGGGTGGGGCAGGGTCAAAGTTGATAGGAGGGGTAGATGGAGGGGACATCATCAGGGAGGGGGAGCTGGCGGAAGCCACCATGGGAGAGGGTAAGGAGGATGGAGAGATGGAGACCGGGTGGAACATGGGAATACAAGCGCGGCAGCGGGCAGGGGTGAGAGAGGATCGGGGAGATGAGCAGGTGAGGAGGGTCGAGTTTACGGGAGGTGTACAGGATCCGTATCCTTTCAAGGAAAAGGAGGAGGTGGGGGAAGGGGATGAGATCGTACAGGATCCACGTAGGGGAGGGGAGACGGATGCGATAGGCAAGGCGGAGAGCATGGCGTTCAAGGATTTGGAGGGATTTATAAAAGGTGGGGGGGGGGGTGGAGATCCAAGCCGGATGGGCATAACAAAGGATAGGGCGGATGAGGGATTTATAGGTGTGGAGGATGGTGGAGGGGTCCAGACCCCACATACGGCCGGAGAGGAGCTTGAGGAGACTGAGTCGGGAGCGTGCCTTGGCTTGGATTGTCTGGAGGTGGGGAGTCCAGGAGAGGCGACGGTCGAGGGTGACGCCAAGGTACTTAAGGGTGGGAGTGAGGGCGATAGGACGGCCGTAGATGGTGATGTAGAAATCAAGGAGGCGGAAGGAAGGGGTGGTTTTGCCTACAATGATCGCCTGGGTTTTGGAGGGATTGACCTTGAGCAACCACTGGTTGCACCAAGCGGTGAGCCGGTCATGATGGGATTGGAGAAGGTGTTGGGAGCGCTGTAGGGTGGGGGCAAGGGCAAGGAAGGCGGTGTCATCGGCGAACTGGAGAAGGTGGACGGGGGGTGACGGCGGCGGCATGTCCGCCGTGTACAAAAGGTATAGAAGGGGGGAGAGGACGGAGCCTTGGGGCACACCGGCAGAGGGGAAAAAGGTGTAGGAATCTGTGTTATGGATGGTGACATAGGAAGGACGGCGGGAGAGAAAGGAGCCGATCAGACGGACGTAGTTAATGGGAAGGGTGAAGGTTTGGAGCTTGAAGAGGAGACCAGAATGCCACACACGGTCATATGCACGTTCGAGGTCCAGGGAGAGGAAGATTGCGGAGCGACGGGAATTAAGCTGTTCGGAAAGGAGATGAGTGAGGTGAAGGAGAAGGTCGTTGGAAGAGAAGGACGGCCGAAAGCCACACTGGGTAACGGGAAGGAGGCAGTGCTGGCGGAGATGCTGGTGGATGCGTTGGGTGAAGATAGATTCCAGGACCTTGCTGAAGACCGAGGGAAGGCTGATGGGACGGTAGGAGGAGACGGTGGACGGCGGTTTGCCAGGCTTAAGGAACATGAGGATACGGGAGGTTTTCCACAGGTCGGGGTAGTAACCGGTGGACAGGACTACATTGTAGAGCCTGGCCAGGGTGGAGAGGAAAGAGACAGGAGCTTCACGAAGGTGACGGTAGGTGACACGATCGTGACCAGGAGCGGTGTTGAGTTTTGTGCGGAGTGTAGCAATTAGATCCTGAGTAGTGATAGGGGCATTGAGTTCCGTGTGTGCAATGTTGTCCAACTATGAAATGTAAAACACCGGTCTTATATAGACCCCCCTCCCCCTCTTTCCGCTAGATGCGAGCGTCGTCTATAAGATAGTCTTTGTTTTTCAAAAGCCTTAAATATGACAAATTTACTATTAATATTTAGGTCAAATGTATATAAAATTTAAAATTACAGAATAGATCGTTAAATCAGTGAAATAGCATTTCAGAACAAGGAGAAAACATTGCTATAGATGAAAATAGTAGTAGCACTTGTAGAGTGTATATCTGACACCCGATGGCGCTGTATTTCCGGCTATTGCCTGTTAATGCTGTCGTCCATTGGTACGACAGGGACGACACGGGCAGGACGACGAGTGTAGTGCTCTGCTGCAGGTGGCTCGCACGCACCTCCGCCGGTGTTTTACATTTTATAGCTAGTTTGGCAACGCGTGAACCTGTGTTCAGTGCATGCCGCCTTTAGGTATGAAATATATATATTTCGCATAAATTCAGTTAGATTACTAATTAGCCTGGTTAAGCCGGCCGATGTGGCCGAGCGGTTCTAGGCGCTACAGTCTGGAACTGCGCGACCACTACGGTTCGAATCCTGCCTCGGGCATGGCTGTGTGTGATGTCCTTAGGTTAGTTAGGTTTAAGTAGTTCTAAGTTCGAGGGGACAAATGATCTCAGATGTTAAGTACCATAGTGCTCAGAGCCATTTTTAGCCTGGTTAAATATTACACTTATTTTTAGGTTTTAATATAAATTTTCTTTTGTATCGTTATAGAATCTGAAGATGGTCATTGTACTGCCGAAACCGATTATGACTGTGTCATAAGAATGTGATTGCGTCTTAAATAAACAAAAGAAAATTTTTACAAAATAGTCACTCACTCACTCCATTGACAAAATGTCGTTTTTTTCCCAAAATGTCTCATTTTTGTCAGTGCATCCTCAGGTCTTTGGGATTCTTGGTTTCTTGATTCAGACAAACAGTCACAGTAATCATCATGTCGTCAGGTTTCAATACGTTTCACTGAGCCAGGTGCAAGATTATTAATCAGTTACACCCCATCGAGTTATTTTGCCCAATGACGGTCTTAGCTTTCCAAGTCTCGTCGGAGAGGAAACAGTTTACGTTAATAATTTCATAACTTTTTTGAATGCATTACGAGTCCAAATGTTTTCGGTAATAAAGCATAGAATGCATTTAAATCTTGAGTTTATTACCACATTTGATCCTTTCAGTGATAAATATTATATCAGTTGTATCAATTTCCCACCTCCAATCCTAATTTTCATTGCTCTAGAGGCTAAATACAGTGTTAGTAAATTGTATTTACCAGTGAAAGTCAAGGGTGTGCCTGCTTCATGATTAATTTTGATTCAATAAATTAGCTTACATGCACGTCCTTTTTCAACAGTAACGTTTCCTCGGTATAGAAGTATTGTCCAAAATTTTTACTAGTCGTAATTGCAGTTAATTCAGAAATTAGTAATTTTTAACAAAATTCGTAAGGAAGCCATTTATGCTAAGTTTGGACGGACCTCGATAAATGAATAAAACAGAGAGGCTTCAGAGAAGCGGATCTGCTCGTTGAAAGAAGTCAGTAGTTTAAAAACCTGTGCAGAGCTGTTCAAATAAGTACGGTTAGGTTGGCAATAAAATTAAAACACTGTGTGAAGTCCACCACTTTGTTGAAAATCTTAGGTCTTGAATAAACCTCACAGTAAAATCTCTTCCTCACAGGGACCTGAGTTCTTTTGCCGTCAAGATGCCTTTCCGTGGCTGGTAGACTAAGTCTCCGGACGACATCATCTACCATTTATGCCCTGTTTAAACTATTTTAACTGTTATTGGCCAAGATGGGTCGACAAAATACAACCGGTTAGACAGAGTTAATGACCTTACTGCTCGTTAGGTGTGACAGTCAGATAACCCGGGACTACTACGGCAGCTCGTAATCACTATCACATCTGGACCGACGCATCCAGGCTGCCGCTAAGGTAATCAACCACGTTCTGAGTTCATGTTGTAAGTAGGCTGTTTATGTTTTCTCTATGTAAGTAGGCTGTTTATGTTTTCTTATTGGCAACGTTACGTAGCGCTCAATATGAAAATCACTGGCTGTGCTGTGTGCAGTCTGTGGCTGCTTTGCATTGTTGTAATACTCGCCATTGTAGTGTTAGGCAGCTGGCTGTGAACAGCGCGTAGCGTTGCGCAGTTGGAGGTGAGCCGCCAGCAGTGGTGGATGTGGGGAGAGAGATGGCGGAGGTTTGTAATTTGTCATGAACTGATATATATATTATGACTTGTGATGATATCAAGGTAAATACATTGTTCGTTCTCTATTAATATCTTTCATTTGCTAACTATCCCTATCAGTAGTTAGTGCCTTCAGTAGTTTGAATCTTTTATTTAGCTGGCAGTAGTGGCGCTCGCTGTATTGCAGTAGCTTGAGCAGCGAAGATTTTTGTGAGGTAAGTGATTTGTGAAAGGTATAGTTTAATGTTAGTCAGGGCCATTCTTTTGTAGGGAATTTTGAAAGTCAGATTGCGTTGCGCTAAAAATATTGTATGTCAGTTTAAGCACAGTCCTATATAAATTGTTTAAAGGGGACGTTTCATATGTCGACCCTTAGCCTAGGATACCTCACTGGAATCTTCTGATTTTTTCTTGTAGTTTGTGTATTTAGTGTAGCTTTTGTTTATTGCTAGCGCGTAATTGTAGAGAGAATCTCCTTTGTAGTTGTAGCCTTTCATTGTTGTACAGTAAAACAGTTGTGGCATGCATATAGATTTGCACCAAGTATTTCGCAGCTGTAATTAACTAGATATTATTCTCAGTGTTATGTTAATGTGTTCTCTTATTTTTGCTCTTCAAATTGTGTTTTTCTGTGTTGTCGTGTGAAATACTGTGACAATAATGGCGTGTGAAAAACGTAATACTAGGCTCCAAAGTAAACTGAGAAATGACAGTGAAAATGAGAGCAGTGTGTTAGCGCCACCGAGTAATGAATTAACTGATGTTCAAAGTAGTAATTTGGTAATTGTGCATAGGGAAATGGAGCGGGCGGCAAACAATGGCGTGGACAGTGAAACAATTAGTGAAGAGGGAAGCATTATCGATCGATCGGTCGGCAACAGCTCGCCTCAGGAATCCGAAATGACAGGACACAATTTCGCAAATACTGTAGATTCAGGTTTTGGGTCATCACCGTTTTCTCAAATAAGTCAAGACACATTTTCTGCTTGTCAAAATGTGAATGTTGTCGGTGCAAATGCACTGCCGAAAAGCGTAGAGAAACAGATTCCAGACACTAATACATTATTATTGCAATTAATGCAACAAATGGAACAAAATCAGAGACAAACACAGCAACAGTTAGACACAGTGGAACAAAATCTCAAAAAGTTAGACACAGTGGAACAAAATCTCAAAAAGTTAGACACCACACTTGAACAAACACGTGAAGATTTAACTAGTGAGTTACATAACATTGAATCGAAATGTCAAAAAGTCTGTAATGACGTAAAATCACAAATTTGTGAGCATTTCCAACCTATTTTTTCGCGGCATGAAAATGCATTACAGAATCATGAAGCAGCCATAAAAGAACTGCAAACTATTTTTCATGAAAATCACAACACCTTGCAAGCTAAAATTGACTCAGTTGCATCTACCGATTCGGTTACGCAACTTGCAAAAACTCAGGAAAACTTAAAGGTCACAGTAGACACGATTGCAACACAAATGGACACTCTGAAACTTGGTTCAGAAAAACATACAGAGGAAATGATTTCACTATCGGATTAAGTAGCCGAACTTTCAGATCAGTTCACTAACTTATCTACAAAGGTAGATGATGATCTGAATGACACAACACCTGTAGCCTTCACTGACACAGAAGAGTATGAACAAATTAGAAAATTCAAACAAAATCAAAATCAAATCAATACACAGTACAAAAGAGAAATCCGGGAAGTGCAATATCAGTTGGCACAAGTAGTACAAGAATTACGTATTTCAGAAGACACTCGCGCTCCAACACGGGAAGAGGAACTTAGAAATACGCAAAAGCCACAAAATAATAACACAGGGCATTTCGGTAATTATGAAAGAAATTGGCAAGGTACACCGAATTTTGAGATGGAACCGCCGACACGACGTAACTATGACCGAGATGCGACTCGCCGACATGATGACTTTGACTATAAGCTGTTCATTACTACACGTAAATTCAAAACATTTAAGAATTCTGGCAACGACATTCATCCACAAGCATGGCTCCATCAATTCTCTCATTGTTTTCCTCCCAACTGGTCATTAGAGCACAGATTAGAATTTATGTGTGGCTACTTAGAGAATGAACCAGCTGTAAGAATGCGGTCGGTCATTCACGATTGCCACAGTGAAGGAGAGTTTTACCATGCCTTCCTCTCAGCATATTGGTCTCTGGCCACACAAGACCGAGTAAAACAAAGCATCATAATGATGAAACATTTCGAACAATCTGAATTTTCCAGTCTTATGAAATATTTTGACGACATGTTGCACAAGAATCAGTACCTGTCAAACCCATACAGCCCCTCAGAACTTATCCGCATTTGCTTAATCAAATTGCCTGAACATTTACGACACATTATTTTGGCAGGACGTTGCAAAGACGACATTGAAGCTTTTCAGGGACTCTTACAAGAATTAGAAATTGACACAGACAGTCGCGGGATGCGAAAACAGGAAAACAATCACTACAGGTCACATCCGTCACAATTCCGTAACGACAGAAACAATAACTGGACACGACAAGACTATTCTTACAACGTAAATCGTGACCAAAACAGACACCACACGTATGACAACCCCTGGCAGAGTAATAGTTACAGAGAAAGATCGCATTTCCGTAGTAATGAATATGACAGAGACAATCATAGAAACAGACAATTTGGCAACCAGAACTATTATTATCACGGGAGACAGAATAACTTCAGACGCAACGGTCCACTGTGCAGTGATAATTCAGGGAGAAATTCTCCACCACTTAACCGACAAGAAAGAAACTATGGAATCTACCGACATGACGATAGACGATACGATCGTAACGACAGACTTGAATTGCATCAGAACTGGCGGGATTCAAACAGAGCAGGGCCCTCTCGTCACGGTGAATTTGTAGAAGTTAGGTCTCCAAATCCCAATAACGACGCGCGCCAACAAAGGGACAGACAATGACTCGCACCGCAGGCAGCCGCGTGCGGCCGCTGGCTCAGGGAAAAATAACATAGACGCTAACCTTGAGAAAAATTCCAGTATTCTTTACCGACGTATACTGCATGATAATAGTATTCCAGCCAAACTGTGAGTACTAGGAAGAGTAAAGGTTTACATCACATTTCACATGTAAAACCGTTTATTGAAAGATAATCTGCTTTTTAACTTAGTCTTTGTCATAAAATTTTTCGCTTCACATTACTAGTATGCTTTGTCAGACTTAAGAAACTGTTAACATGCAACAATGTTTGAAGTTAAATATCCAGTCAAGAACCAAGAGAACATACTTAAACAGAAATTACGAAAGCATTGTTATAGTGAACAGACGACACAGTGTTGTTATTTGTACATTCTTGCTTGTTAGTTGCACGATCACGTAACGACTATAAGGCTCATATACTTAGAACATATACAGGTACTGCTAATGAGATTTTAATGCAACGTTTTGGTTTACTTGAAAATACATTCTAGATTTAAAGTACTTTCTGAGAGATACCAGATGACACAGTACTTAGTTTATTTGACAGTTACACAATTATATCGCAACGTTACTAATATGGGACACAATTTACATTGTTACTTTTGCGGTGTATCTGTTTTATATCTGCACAGTTTTTCTGTATTATTCTGGAAAGTAAAAGATCTTTTAGTAGTAACTTTTGTGGTATAGCTACAATGAGATAGGCTTTTCTATAGCACAACAATACATTACATTATAGTACTTTCTTGATCACGGTAAGGTACGTAATAACTACGATATCTATACGCAAACCACTTCACTTTTGTTTATGATGAGGTAAGTACGTTGATTTCAGCAGAACTTTGCTTACAGAGGACGATAACTACGACACTGCCACAGAGACTATCTTACAACAAGACGCACAGTTTAGCGCTACAGTACATGTATTTGAGTGATTAATTTTGTACTTAAACCATTTAGTTTTCAAGATTTTTTAATTACAAAGAAAGTTTTCCGTGATACATTTCATTCCATTGCTGTAATTTGTAGCACCTGAGGGTATAATTACATTTATCCTCAGGGGGGTACATGCCTACTTTGTGTACCATGTGTGTGGCAACCACAAGGAACCCTAGCTAATATGGTATTTGCTTATACAACTTTACACATCGGTACCATATTTCTCTAACACACAAATTACACAGCTATCTGATCATTTAACTGAGAGAGACAAACATTTATTTTACTATATCAGTGACAGATGTTTACGTAATTACACAGTTGGATAACTTCACACTTATGAAACTGTATTTTGTCTGTACTTTGTAAACTGTTCATATTTTTTTGGAACCATTGTGATACTATGAGAGCTTTGAATGATGTATTTGTTATGGATTCATGATTTTTAAAGTACGTTTGAGGCAGCTGACACTTTTGACATGAGCAGAGAATTTTTTTAGGCTTGGAAATTATTGGAGGAAGTTACGACGATTTTGAGATTTGACTGAGGTGTTATGATGTTATTATTACGACGACGATGTGTATTATGTTGTTGAGGAATGTTTATTATGCTACGTATTTCTCATGATGAAATATTGAAGAAGTGTCGACGAATATGTATATGTATAATGAGGTAAGGAATAATGAGTAGTGTTTAGGGACTCTGATTTATGAAAAGGATGTTGGAAACCAAGAAACGTACTTTAAGAGTTAGGAAATGTGTGTGTATATTCGTGAATGTATTACAATGCAGACGAAAATTTTTTTTGGACACTGTTATATCAATAGCATTTTGTTTCTACAGATTTGTAACGCAAATTCTTGACCTGTGAAATATTTTTATATGCGACTGTCTCTGTAGCGGAAACTGCTGTCGTAAATATTTCCGTAAGAAAGTTAACGGACCACCTACACATAATGCGTCGTGGGCACCCAGCTGTGTCAGACGCCTGGAGAAAAAGCCATTAGCGCGTGCCTTTCAGAGCACAGGAAAACACCTGGAGAACAAGCCATTAGGGTGTGCCTTTCATCGCTAATGCGACACCCTCGTTACTTGAAAACATATGATTACTCGCACTTTGTGCTAATTGCTGAAATGCTTATGAATTGATGGGAAATATTCGTACATCTGCACACCTGATTACGACAAGCGTCTTTCTATGAGAGTTGAGAGAATTTCTACTAACTTATGAAATGTCACATGACTACTGAATGATATTTTTATGCTTTGCTTTTCATAGTTGCTTATTTCATTTGATATCTGGTTTCCAGCTGTGTTGCAGCATTGCTTTTATAAAATGAGATGCATTTGCTAATGTGAACACTTTCTGTCAACAGATCTATTAAATAATTATTTTATGATCCACATTCTTTAAAAAAGGAGCACTTGGAAAGGAAAGAACAATAAGAAGGAACTAGTAACTGCATTCATAATTTTCTTTTCAAGTAATTGGTAACTTTTTGGTAGAATAACTTCTTGTGGTGCACCACTTTAATTACTTAGACATTAAGATGTGATTATACATTTCCCTTATCTGCATTGTTGTTTTTACTGTAATATTTTTTCTGCTTGAGCTATGTCATGTTTAGATATAAGTTATTGCATTTGCTGTTGCTGTTTGCCAGGCATAGTGCTACTAAATTTCACATTACATTACTCCGTTAAGCCAGTTTTACAACAGATTTTTTTTGTTGCTGCACAGTGCCCTATATTAGTTGTAATATTGCAATTGCTTTGGCATTTGTATTTTTGTCATTGATGTTTGTGTTACTTATTTTGTGCTGCTGCATTGCCTCGTCCCTTAGTTTAGCATCTGAGCTCAGTAGATTTAAGTTAGCTTAAGAGGGGGCAGACTATAGAAGAGAATGAGTTGCAATGAATTGGAAGAAATGCATTGAGAATCTATACGAAAAAACGTACAGAAAGCAGGTATAGGTAGGATTTTCTTGGAAATAAATGTTGAGGTAAGAAATGTGTGAACATATAAATACAGAAAGCATGCTTAGATAGAATTTTTTTGGTGGAAACAAAGGATGAAATAAGAGGAAAGATATATGAAGTTTTGGGTTGGACTGCAGTACCAAATGTTACCCTGAAAACGAACCCTGTCCTTTCCTATTGGTGTTATCCCACTATGTGTTTGTGTACCCTTGAGTATTTGTTTTCTTCCTGTCTCTGTGTAGTTTCATAGAATTTTTTCTTCTTTTAATATTAAGCTACATTCACTATGATGAGGAATACTGTTATCCTCGAATATAATTGGCATTAATAATATGTTATTTACTTTGTAAAGATGTTAGACATTATTCATTCTGTTTAAATGCTCATGTGTGAAGTTGATGTTTCAATAATTATTCTGATCTTCTATGTATGTACTCATGTCATAATTCCTGTAACACTGACGTATATGTCTATTTCTATTTTTTTGTAAAGCCCCTATTACTACAAATGTTATCTATATTGTTATGTTCTTTAATGATGTATTTTGTACCTTTGTAATTGTATTTTCATGTTGTAAATTTATAATATTGTAATTGACACCAGTTCTTCAAATTAAGTATCATTTCACTGCACACGTTTCTGTTGGTCATAGTATATGGACAATATGTGAGAAGTAGGGACTGATAGTGTTTGCACGTGTGTTAATGATTCAGCAAGGGACTGGATAACAGCATTGCTGGTTCTAAGGACAATTCCAAAAACTTTGTGAGTGCACAAGTGGTGGTTGATGGACTTGCTATATTCTCCGCAAGACTCTTCGATGGTGAATGTGCACCTGCACAATCGCAACAGATGGCTGCTGGACATTTCTACAAGGACTACAGTGGGTCTGCACCTCTGGTGGCCCACCAATACCATTATCTCTACAAGGACTACAGTGGGTCTACACTTCGATGATCCACCAGTACCATTATCTCTACAAGGACTACAATGGGTCTGCATCTTTGATGACTCACCAGTACCATTGTCTCTACAAGGACTACAGTGGGTGTACATCTTTGATGATCCACCAATACCATTATTTCTACAAGGACTGCAGTGGGTCTGCACCTCTGGTGGCCCACCAATACCACAATCTCTACCAGGACTACAGTGGGTCTGCTCTGTGATGACCTACCTACCAATATTCATCAAAACTTCGACTGACTCTGCTGTGGGTTTGCTCTGTTGTGGACCAATACTTGTCTGCATGTCGAGAGTCAGCACTGTCTTTCCGTTGGAAGGACAACACTACTTCTTCAAGACTGCATGGAAATCCACTACTTCTGTGTGCATTTTCTTTTACTGCTCAGACTTTGAGAGAAACACTGCTATTCTCCTGTTATGTACGATTAGGACTGTCTTTATGGACTGTGAGAAAATTTGAGCTTTTGACCAACATAATATTAATAAGTGTGTGCATTTTATATCTTTGTTACTGTAACTGTGAAAAATTTTTGTCAAATCTGTATTGGCCAGTGCCCAACACCATTTGTAAAAAATTTTTTGTGGGGAGCATGGGGGCTATGTAAGTAGGCTGTTTATGTTTTCTCTATGTAAGTAGGCTGTTTATGTTTTCTTATTGGCAACGTTACGTAGCGCTCAATATGAAAATCACTGGCTGTGCTGTGTGCAGTCTGTGGCTGCTTTGCATTGTTGTAATACTCGCCATTGTAGTGTTAGGCAGCTGGCTGTGAACAGCGCGTAGCGTTGCGCAGTTGGAGGTGAGCCGCCAGCAGTGGTGGATGTGGGGAGAGAGATGGCAGAGGTTTGTAATTTGTCATGAACTGATATATATATTATGACTTGTGATGATATCAAGGTAAATACATTGTTCGTTCTCTATTAATATCTTTCATTTGCTAACTATCCCTATCAGTAGTTAGTGCCTTCAGTAGTTTGAATCTTTTATTTAGCTGGCAGTAGTGGCGCTCGCTGTATTGCAGTAGCTTGAGCAGCGAAGATTTTTGTGAGGTAAGTGATTTGTGAAAGGTATAGTTTAATGTTAGTCAGGGCCATTCTTTTGTAGGGAATTTTGAAAGTCAGATTGCGTTGCGCTAAAAATATTGTATGTCAGTTTAAGCACAGTCCTATATAAATTGTTTAAAGGGGACGTTTCAATGTGCCATCATTAGACAGTACCTTTCTTGCTCGCCCTCAATCACCTCTTCATTTTATGTCCTCCGAATACCTCTGTGTGTGGCTTGTCTTTATTGACCAGTTGTCTCTCAGTCCATCAGTAACTATGTTGTATCTAAGCAGTTTTTCCACCTAATTCTGTGCATTTTTACCTTGTTCCGACGACTAAGCTTCATTGTTAGTATATTAGAGAGTGTTTATCAAAACATATACATTTTACTGAGTCTGTAGTTGGCTCTTATTTCAGTAGAGTTGTATTACCTCGCCGGCCGGTGTGACCGAGCGGTTCTAGGCGCTACAGTCTGGAACCGCGCGACCGCTACGGTCGCAGGTTCGAATCCTGCCCCGGGCATGGATGTGTGTGATGTCCTTAGGTTAGTTAGGTTTAAGTAGTTCTTAGTTCTAGGGAACTGATGACCACAGATGTTAAGTCCCATAGTGCTCAGAGCCATTTGAACCGTTTTTGTACTATCTCCTTCTGCCTTTAATTTATCGTTACGTCTGGTCCATTCTACTGTGAGTGTGAAGACAAGATCGAATCACTCTTTTAGTACGATATGAATTCGATGTTTTAAGCCAGTTCCGAAGGTGGGGGAGGGGGGGGGCGTTAAGAGGGAGTGGTGTGATGGTAGTTGGTGCTCATCCACAAGCCACAGGGCTTGGGAAGCGGTTTCACGACCACCTCGCGTATCACTGGCAGTAACGCCTTTTACAATGTGCCTATAGCTCCTTGTGACTATCTTAACGAACCTGTAATGGGTCCTGGCAGAGGCTATCATCTCTACTATCTGGGATAATCCCATTTTTCTGAATTACTTCTAATCCCCAAAGCTTTTCCTTGTTTGACTATGAGGTTTTTGCAGTGGCTGCAAAATTCACATACTACGGTGAACGTGTGATCCCAACTACCTGTTGTCGAGGTTCAGCTCCCAGGACCTGTCTGGTCGCTTTAATAATGACGCTGGAACATCTGCCAGTCCACTTACCCTGGTTATCTATGAGTGCCTGTGGACACACAACAGCAAACACAAGGAAGAAATAGCCTTGTTACCCAGTTTACATTCTGCCCAAACCGTTCCTTTCAGATTTCCCGAGGAACCACTTGCTTCGTTCACAGACGGCAAAACTCGAGTATTACATTGCCACACAAACATATGGAACTATGTCTGCAACTTGTGTAACTACATCTTTTTGCGCTGTAGCTGGCATTGTAAACACCTAATAGTGTTGGAAATGTGTTCTGCGGAACGGAGTCTCCACATACGTTTGATATCAATATAACATATCTCGTTATAACATCAAATGCATTTCAGAACCGGTGGATACAATATAGTCTCCGATACTGTCTTCTTGAATTCATTTTAGTGAGTGGCATGAATCTGCACTGACTTTAACAAGTTGTCAGTGTGCCAAGTTTTGATTTTTGAAAACGTCGTGCAACTTTAGTACATGTACGAGACTTTCTCCCTGTGTTTGTGAGCCACTGTGAGTAGGCCCTGAGGTCACTTTTGGCTGAAAATTAGCAGCGTCGCGCTAGAGGCCAGCACATAGGGGGCGCCATCACAATATAGGAGTGAAGGCTAGTCTTCAGAAGAGAGACAGGGGCCAACGTCAACCTTGGCGAGCGCTGGAGGCCGTTTCTGACGAAGTGACCACTCAGCGCTCTGCTTCGCTGGCTCAATCTATGACATCATCGCGAAAAAAAGCGTTGCATGACGAGATACACAAGGCCGTGCTCCACATTCCATCAGCTGAATTATAACTGATAACCGATCATTTTGGTCTTATTACGTTCTTGAGTTTCCTTCGAAACGGAAATGTTTTCACCACGCCCTCGATCACATCTTTTCAGAGAAATAGTAACACTATTTTCAACGTATGTCTTCACTCTCCCTATTATTCATTATGTTCGTCTATGAGCATGATAGATATGGATTTGTAGACACGTATCACTCTTTCGTTTATTCTGTTCGCGACTGCCTTTTTCTTTCAAGGTTCGTGGTACGAAAATACATATTTTTTTCATTCGTGAACTTTTAATATGACTGGAAAAATGTGAGAGGGTAAATATAAACGTATTTACTGAAATATATGTCATACTCGAAAGAATTAATGATTTACAAAATTACAAATGTGTAGCAGTTATTTACTTTTTTTTCCTTTGAAGCGATTCATTTTAAAGTATTTTAATATCAACGAATTTATTGCTCATAAATTAAAAATCGTCCCGTACACTAGAGTCGTTCTAATAAACTGAAGTTGTATATCCTACTGGAACCAGAGGACACAGGATTCATCTGTAAACAGAATGTACTGCTCTACAAGGGCTTAGTGGATCATGCTGTCTATTGAGCTGCAAAATTTAAGTACATGCAAATTTCAACGAAGGGTAGTAACATCTGTAACCACATCGGTACGCCAAAATCCAGTTTAGAGCGTACTGCGGGGGTGTTCCTTCCCCGTTCCATTCGCAAACGCTTCGTGTGAAGAAGAACTGTTCATAAATCTCCGTACGAGCTCTAATCTCTATGATTTTCCCGCTGTGGTCAATTCCCTAATAATCCAGTCTGGTAGGGAACTCCGACTGATGAGTGACAATAATTGTTCTTACAAGTGACTTGTAGGCCACTACATCTGTTGATGAGTTACAGTCCCTATGGATTCTTCCACGGAATCGAAGCGTGGCTTCTGATTTTCGCACATTTAATTTTATGTATTAACTAAAATTTATGTTGTACCGGACGGTTACTGCTAGGTATTCTGTGATTCTTACTGTTTCCTCAATAGCGTAATCGATCACCGGATGGCGCTGAAAACCAGAGCGCGTGATAGGTGTTCCTGTGGCCTTAGCAGCGAGTAGAGTCAAAAACATGAGCCAAAACCACCCCTCTGCGACTAATAGATGCAAATATACACTCCTGCAGCGGAGTGTACTCTGATATGAAACGTGCCCACGAAAGGCAAAGGTCCGAACTCGAGTCTCGGTCCGTTACACAGTTTTAATGTGCCAGGAAGTTTCATATCAGCGCACACTCCTGTGCAGAGCGAAAATTTTATTCCAGGAACATCCCCCAAAGCTGCGACTAAGCCACGTCACTGTAATAGGAAAGTGGAAGGAGTATATAGAGGGTCTATACAGGGGCGATGTTCTTGAGGACAATATAATGAAAATGGAAGAGGAGGCACATGAAGATGAAATGGGAGATATGATACTGCGTGAAGAGTTTGACAGAGCACTGAAAGACCTAAGTCGAAACAAGATTCCATTAGAACTACTGACAGCCTTGGGAGAGCCAGTCCTGACAAAACTCTACCATCTGGTGAGCAAGATGTATGAGACAGGCGAAATACCCTCAGACTAGAGGAAGAATATAATAATTCCAATCCCAAAGAAATCAGGCGTTGACAGATATGAAAATTACCAAATATCAGTTTAATAAGTCACGGCTGCAAAATACTAACGTGAATTATTTACAGACGAATGGAAAAACTGGTAGAAGCTCGGGGAAGATTAGTTTGGATTCTGTAGAAATATGGGAACACGTGAGGCAATACTGACCCTAAGAATTAGTTTAGAAGCTAGATTAAGAAAAGGCAAACCTACGTTTCTAGCATTTGTAGACTTAGAGAAAGCTTTTGACAATGTTGACTGGGATACTCGTTTTCAAATTCTGAAGGCAGCAGGGGTAAAATACAGGAAACGAAAGGCTATTTACAATTTGTACAGAAAGCAGATGGCAGTTATAAGAGTCGAGGGACATGAAAGGGAAGCAGTGGTCGGGAAGGGAGTGAGACAGGGTTGTAGCCTCTCCCTGATGTTGTTCAATCTGTTTATTGAGCAAGCAGTGAAGGAAACAAAAGAAAAATTCGGAGTAGGTATTAAAATCCATGGAGAAGAAATAAAACTTTGAGGTTCGCCGATGACATTGTAATTTTGTCAGAGACAGCAAAGGACTTGGAAGAACAGTTGAACGGAATGGACAGTGTCTTGAAAGGAGGGTATAAGATGAACATCAACAAAAGCAAAACGAGGATAATGGAATGTAGTCGAATTAAATCGGGTGATGCTGAAGGAATTAGATTAGGAAATGAGACACTTAAAGTAGTAATGGAGTTCTGCTATTTGGGGAGCAAAATAACTGATGATGGTCCAAGTAGAGAGGATATAAATTGTAGACTGGCAATGGCAAGGAAAGCGATTCTGAAGAAGAGAAATTTTTTAACATCGAGTATTGATTTAAGTGTCAGGAAGTCGTTTCTGAAAGTATTTGTATGGAGTGCAGCCATGTATGGAAGTGAAACATGGTTAGGTTAGGTTAGCTTAGTGTTTAACGTCCCGTCAACAACGAGGTCATTAGAGACGGAGCGCAAGCTCGGGTTAGGGAAGGATTGGGAAGGAAATCGGCCGTGCCCTTTCAAAGGAACCATCCCGGCATTTGCCTGAAACGATTTAGGGAAATCACGGAAAACCTAAATCAGGATGGCTGGAGACGGGATTGAACCGTCGTCCTCCCGAATGCGAGTCCAGTGTGCTACCACTGCGCCACCTCGCTCGGTCGAAGTGAAACATGGACGATAAATAGTTTAGACAAGAAGAGAATAGAAGCTTTCGAAATGTGGTGCTACAGAAAAATGCTGAAGATTAGATGGGTAGATCACATAACTAGTGAGGAGGTATTGAATAGAATTGGCGAGAAGAGGAGTTTGTGGCACTACTTGACAAGAAGAAGGGACCAGTTGGTAGGACATGTTCTGAGGCATCAAGGGATCACCAATTTGGTACTGGAGGGCAGCGTGGAGGGTAAAAATCGTAGAGCGAGACCAAGAGATGAATACACTAAGCAGATTCAGAAGGATGTAGGCTGCAGTAGGTACTGGGAGATGAAGAAGCTTGCACAGGATAGAGTAGCATGGAGAGCTGCATCAAACCAGTCTCAGGACTGAAGACTACAACAACAACAACATGATGAAAGCGTCGAGCCTAATTTCATCGACAGCCGTCGCAGTAGAAGTCATTAGTTTCGACTGATTTACACAAATCTTTCTTCTCATATTTTGAGGGTCAAGCATTTATTTTTAGACACTGATTGTTAGCGGATAACGTAGTGAGTATCATGCGTACAAAAGCGATAGAAGAGAAGACAGTAATGTATTAAAAAGTGTTTTTTATTATTAGTTTATGAATAAATACCGCATGGACGGCATTATAAACGCTAATTAATATGATGTGACTGACCAAGCTTCAGTCTAGATTGTGTACTTCGTAGACAATAACATGGCAATGAAGCGATACTCTATCATCACAGGAGTCTGAGCGATAGGACTCATTCTGTCTAAAATACCTAACATGACAAATAAATATGGAAACACAAAAAAAGCGGATAGTAATAATTTTGGGTGGTATTAAAATGTCATGCATTTGTGTGATATCAGAGCTCTTTTACTTATTCCACAAATCACTGACATATGCTTTGCTATATTTCAGTAGTTACTTCTGTTCTGGCCTGATACGAAAGAAACCGTAGTATATATCATTCACTATCACGGAATTTCCATCTTCATCAGGCCTCTTAGGCATATTGAATGGAGAATAGGTTAGTGACATTGTTGTATTTCTTTCAAATAGATGAACTGCTAGAATAGAAGCTAACGGAATATTTGTGAAGGTTACATAGAGTCTGCTGCTTTAGGTTAAAATGTTGGTAACCAGATTCTATAGTGCTGTTACCTTCCTTTGAGACAAATCGCGTGAATGGCGGCCAAAATGATTACGAAATCAATGAAGCTCAATACGCAGCATGAGTGATTGATGATGGAAGATGCATGTAATAGCTGAATCCATTTGCTTATAAACAAAAAGTGTATATAATACACGAAGGATTAACTAGATGAAAGATTTGCCCAAGATGGGGTACATATTTATAAATGAGAAAAGTAAATTTTCAGCAATGTCTGCACTAATTTATGTCAAAATCAGCTTCCTTTGTTTGCCAATTTCCCACTGTAGACGAGACGTGGCAGTTACTTCACACCGAAACCGAAAGAGCTATGGAATCAGGGGAAAGCACATACTCGTAGACTAAAATAGGTGGAAAGAATTTCATTTCCTGAAAAGACTATGTGCAGTGTTATCTGAAGTGCAGATCGTGTTGTTCTCATTGATTATTTTGTAAAGGGCAAAACAGCAAGCAACACTAGGGAGCTCTGCGTGATGAACTGATTTCAATAGAAATAAAATCTTTTACGTGAGAATAAAGCACCCGTCGGCAAAAGTGAAGAACTGGAAGTACGAACTGGTGCAACGTGAATCATGTTCGCCCAATGAAACTTCCTGGCAGATTAAAACTGTGTGCCGGACCGAGGCTCGAACTCGGGACCTTTGCCTATCGCGGCCAAGTGCTCTACCATCTGAGCTACCCAAGCACGACTCACGCGCCGTCCTCACAGCTTTGTTCGCCAGATTTTGCACCATTAAACCTCCACTTATTTTGTGAAACTAAGCTTAGGGCTATAAAAATTCGAATGCAATTAAGGGACTGTCAAAAACGTATACAGGGTGAAAAGTATTTAAATCGACAAACTCTGGGAGCTTGTAGGGGACATCAAAACAAACATTTTTCCCTAATGTCATTTTATCCTATGAGGAGTACTTAAACCGGTAGAGGAAGATTTCTCTGGCGGCAAATTAATTAAACTAACAAACACTTTTCCATTTTTTATGACCAAGACATAACACATTAACACAACCCAATTTCAAATACAGTAGATTTTCAAAAATGCCTCCATAGACAGGTAAACAAAGGTTACACCGTCGGATCATGTTCTGTCTGACACGGGCAAAAACCCCTGAATTGTTCCTGCTGCTGCTACTATCCGGGCAACCAGATCCTCTTCTCATGCAACAGGAGTTACGTAAACAAGGTTGCGCATCTCTACCCACACAAGAAAGTCCAGAGGGGACATATCTGGGGATCGAGCAGGCCATGGTACAGGACCACCTCTGCCAATCCACTTTTCTGGGAACCGTCGGTCCAGGAATCGACGCACACAACGACTGAAATGTGCCGTCGCCCCGTCATATTGGAACCACATGCGTTGTCTTGTAGGGAGCGGGACGTCTTCCAGCAATTCTGGCAATGCGCTGGCGAGAAAATTGTGATAGTGCCTACCATTTAATGGCCTACGTAGCAGATACGGCCCAATTAAAGAGTCCCCAACAACACCGATCCACACATTAACGAAGAACAGCACTCGATAAGCGCAAGTAACTGTGGCATGTGGGTTATTCTCACTCCAAACATGCTGAAGACTCCATCACGCCCGAACGTTACTTCATCGGTAAACAACACAGAGGATGGGAATGTAGGATGCATTTCACACTGTTCCAGGTACCACTGCGAAAACTGTGCTCTGGGTGGATAATCAACTGGTTCCAGGTTGTTGACACGCTGTAAGTGAAATGGACGTAACAGTTGCTCTCGAAGGTCTGTTCTTACATTCGTCTGATTCGTCCCCATGTTACGTGCAATTCCACGAGTGCTGATTGAAGGATCCCGCTCCACATGCTGCGAGACAGCTTCCTCAGATTGCAGCGTGCTTACCTTGCGACGACGTCCCTGTCCAGGTAATCTGCTAAATGACCCGGTCTCACGCAGACGTCGGTACACAGCAGCAAAGGTCGTATGATGCGGGATACGGCGATTAGGATATTGTTGTTGATAAACCCGCTGTGCAGCTCGTCCGTTGTGGTGCGCTACGCAGCACGCACCAACCATATCAGTGTACTCACTCCAGGCGTATCGGTCCATTAGTAAATAGAGACAATGCACTACTACACGGGTGGACAGCAGTTGCCTACAACTGAAGAGCATAATACGGCCTCCACCGGTTTAAATAATCCTCGTAGGAAAAAAATGACTTTGGGAAAAGTGTTTCGATGTCCCCTACAACCTCCTAGAGTTTGTCGATTTAAATACTTTTCACCCTGTATGTATAATTTGTGACGACACATCGAGAACTGAATCAACTCAAAGAAAATAACTGAAAAAATACAATGAATATCAGCACCAAACTATGAATTAAAATAGTAATAAAGAAACAATCCTCTATTCCTAGGACGAGAAACGTTTTGATGCTCTTGTAAGTTTAACAACCTGTTGTTAGAGTTTAGTCACATCCCCACGTACAACTATCTGTTGGAGCAGCACCAACGGCGGTCATCGGCCTTTACGTCCCCATCCGACGGACTAATCGTCATCAACATGATGTATTGCGGAACGATTCGGTTCAAATTGTTCAAGGCCGGCCGAAGTGGCCGTGCGGTTAAAGGCGCTGCAGTCTGGAACCGCAAGACCGCTACGGTCGCAGGTTCGAATCCTGCCTCGGGCATGGATGTTTGTGATGGCCTTAGGTTAGTTAGGTTTAACTAGTTCTAAGTTCTAGGGGACTAATGACCTCAGCAGTTGAATCCCATAGTGCTCAGAGCCATTTGAACCAAATTGTTCAAAAGCCTTTGAGCACTATGGGAGCTAACTTCTGAGGTCATCAGTCCCCTAGAACTTAGAACTACTTAAACCTAACTAACCTAAGCACATCACACACATCCATGCCCGAGGCAGGATCCGAACCTGCGACCGTAGCGGTGCGAGGGTCCAGACTGTAGCATCTAGGACCGCTCGGCCACCCCGCCCGGCGGAACGGTTCGGAATTAAGACAGGAGCAGAGTAACGGTTCACAGTGGGAGGAGGGGGCATGAGGAAATAGGAGCACCACTTGCCGGTAAAACTGTGGCGGCGCGGTTCGGGGTGAGGAGTGAAGGTCGCGGTGTGCGGCGCCGCAAGGTGAAGGCCGGCTGCGGCGGCGGCGGCGGCGGTGGCGGCCGTCCCTGGCCCCTTTGCACGCGCCGTCGCCGCCGGCGCCCCGGGCTGCACGCAGCACGCACTGTGCAGGCCGCTCATTGCGTCACGTTACAGCTCCTGTGTGGCGAAACGCGCTTACACCGAGCTGGCAAAAGTAGTATAGTATCGCACCTCGCTTTGTCAGACCTAGTCCAGGAACTCGACGTGGCATCGACTAGACAAGTCGTTGGAAAACCCCTGCACAAATATTCAGGTATGCTGCTTCTACGGTCGTCCAAAGCTGCGAAGGTGTCGCCGGTGCACGATTTTGTGCACGAACTCAAATGTCGGTTATTTCCCATAAGCACTCGTTTGGATTCATGATGGGCGATCTGGGTGGCCAACTAGAAGGTTCTTCAAACCAATCGCGGACAATTGTGCCCCGTGAACATGAAAGTTATCAGTACACTACTGGCCATTAAAATTGCTACACCACGAAGATGACGTGCTACAGACGCGAAATTTAACCGACAGGAAGAAGATGCTGTGATATGCAAATGATTAGCTTTTCAGAGCATTCACACAAGGTTGGCGCCGGTGGCGGCACCTACAACGTGCTGACATGAGGAAAGTTTCCAACCGATTTCTCATACACAAACGGCAGTTGACCGGCGTTGCCTGGTGAAACGTTCTTGTAATGTCTCGTGTAAGGAGGAGAAATGCGTACTATTACGTTTCCGACTTTGATAAAGGTCGGATTGCAGCCTATCGCAACTGCGATTTATCGTATCGCGACATTGCTGCTCGCGTTGGTCGAGATCCAATGATTGTTAGCAGAATATGGAATCGGTGGGTTCAGGAGGGTAATACGGAACGCCGTGCTGGATCCCAACGGCCTCGTATCACTAGCAGTCGAGATGACAGCCATCTTATCCCCACGGCTGTAACGGATCGTGCAGCCACGTCTCGATCCCTGAGTCAACAGATGGGGACGTTTCCAAGACAACAACCATCGACGACGGTTGCAGTAGCATGGACTATCAACTCGGAGACTGTGGCTACGGTTACCTTTGACGCGGCATCACAGACAGGAGCGCCTGCGATGGTGTACTCAACGTAATTTTTTCGGATGAATCCAGGTTCTGTTTACAGCATCATGATAGTCGCATCCGTGTTTGGCGACATCGCGGTGAACGCACATTGGAAGCGTGTATTCGTCATCGCCATACTGGCGAATCACCCGGCGTGATGGTAGAGGCTGCCATTGGTTACACATCTCGGTCACCTCTTGTTCGCATTGACGGCACTTTGTACAGTGGACGTTACATTTAAGATGTGTTACGACCCGTGTCTCTTCCCTTCATTCGATCCCTGCGAAACCCTCATTTCAGCAGGATAACGCACGATCGCATGATACAGAAAATGTTCGACTGCTGCCCTGGCCAGCCCATTCTCCAGATCTCTCACCAATTGGAAACGTCTGGTCAATGGTGGCCGAGCAACTGGCTGGTCACAATACGCCAGTCACTACTCTTGATGAAGTGTGGTATCGTGTTGAAGCTGCATGGGCGGCTTATAACACTCCTGTCTCCTACTGCTATACCATAACCTCGAAACTGGAGGCAGTTTGCAAACAGAATTATTTTGTTAGAGTAATAATGGTATAAAGCAACAGAACAGTGTTACCCTCTGAGAGGAATTTTGCTAGGTTGACCGTGTTGTACCTAACGGAAATGGCTTATCGGAAATGAAAGTCGGAATTACGTAAATATTCGAACAGTAGCAAACAAAATTTTGCCTATCTGCACTGTTCAACGGATAAATAAAACGGTCCCAGCCTAACTAGGCAAGAGAATGATTAGCATTCTCGTTCAAGAAAATAGTTATTAGTAACTTCAATGGATAAACACAACCTATACTTTGTCACACGCGAGTGCAGTGAACTCTGACACACACATATGTTTACGGTAAGATTGAAACTAACAGTTAGAACAGCAGAAACTATTTGCAAAATTATAAGAGATACCGAAACACACCATTACTTTCAGGGCTTAAAGAAATTATGGTTTTTATAATTAGTGGTCTTTCCGTTACTTGTTACCGAGCATTAACACAATAGACAAACTGTGGATCCTTTTATACTATTAATATGCACTTCTAATACACAAGAGAGACAAACACATAGCAAACATGAGAATATAACGTTTCACAACTGCAGCTTTCCACTTTTACTACAGTGAGACACAAAATTAACATATCTGTAAGATACTGACTCACCTTCAACAGGCAGTAATGTGATCATTTACTAAGCAAAACTTTATAAGCCTCAGTCTTAAGAACTTTTAATTTGAAGTTGGCAACAACACATCAATAAGCAGTTTTACTAGGAAAATTATTTTCAGCAACCCACATTAACTTTAACTTTCTTTTTACTATGTTCAAGAGGCATCTATTAGCAAAACATTGGGCTTTAATGTTCTTTCAGTAAGGACACTCGGATATCACTTTAGCTCAAACGGAGAGGAACCTGAGAGGTGTTATGATGAGGAGAAAAATCAAGGTAGGTACATAAATTCAGATATAAATTACCTTATATTTGTGCACACTAACACATCCATTAAGCCGATCCTTCACTGTACATCATTGTAGTATTCCGATGCAATGATTGCGCAATGTGGTGGCAACTGCATGTTGGTAGGTGGAATTGCAGGTAGAATTGCTGGACTCTGTCATTTCTTGGTGGCGATGATAGATACAAATTCCAGAATAGTTCCAGCTATTTATCCATCCATCCGAGGCATTGGAAAGTAGCAGAAAAAGCCTCTCTCGGAACCAGCACAATATGCATCTTTTACATGGCAGTGCACAGTTTGGTAGCTCGTCCCCGACTCCTAGTTCGTCCCCGACTGACTCTTGTTCCACCTTTCCTACCTAGGCTAACCACAATTTGCGCGCGCTACACAGTTCCGTTCCCGAGGGGAACCACTACACCTTTTACATACTAAAGAACTAAGAACCCTAAGTGAGGATCAGCAGTTTACATAGCAGCAACCAAACACATTAAATATAACAGAACATTTGCACATATTGACATTTCTACAAAAAATTATTCACACAAAATTACAATTATATACAGTAGGATTTGTTCCCTCCAATTGAGACAAAGAATTTAATTGACAGATACACTACTTTGCATAGAACCAAACCATGACATCAAAGTTTGTACAAAGAAAGGAGTATACAATTTTGTGTTACCTATTCAATCAAACACATTTACAGATACTCAATGTTATAACATTAAATGAACAAAAGCAAAATAAATCAATAGAGTACTAGAGTTATGGTGTTACAAGCTGTACCTCTAAACGCCATCCAAGCTCTGTTGGACTCAATGTCCAGGCGTATCAAGGCCGTTATAGCGGCGAGAGGTGCTTGTTCTGGGCACTGATTTCTCAGGATCTATGCATCCAAATTACGTGAAAATATAATCACATGTCAGTTCTAGTATAATACATTTGTCCAGTAGCGGAGCATAACCATTTCCAGTCAATGTTCCGTTCACTTGGACCAGACGGCCCAGTTCATTCTAGGTAAACACATCCCACTCCAATGTGGAGCCACCGGCAGCTTGCACAGTGCCTTGCTGACAACTTGGGTCCATGGCTTCGTGTGGTCAGCGCCACACTCTTAACCCTACCATCAGTTCATACCAACTGAAATCGGGACTCTTCTGACCAGGCCAAGGTTTTCCAGTAGTCTAGGGTCCTACCGATAGATTACGAGCCAAGTAGAGGCGCTGCAGGAAATATGCTGTTAGCAAGGCACTCGCGTCGGTTGTCTACTGCTGAAGCTCATTAACGCCAGATTTCGTCGTACTGTCCTAACGGATACCGTCCTCGTACGTCACGTATCGATATCTGCGGTTATTTCAAAAAGTGTCGCTTGTCTGTTAACACTGACAACTCCACGCAAACGCTGCTACTCTCGCTGGTTAAGTGAAGGTCGTAGAGCACTGCGTGGTCCATGGTGAGAGGTAACGCCTTAATTTTGCTGTTCTCGGCATACTCTCCTCCCTGTGGACCTTGCAATACTAAGTTCCCTAAAGCTTTACAAAATGGAATGCCCCACGCGTCTAGTCCCACTACTATTCCGCGTTTGAAGTCCCTTTGAGGGCCATAATCACGTCACATGAACCACCTAAGAACAGATGATAGTTCTGCCAATGCACTGCCATTTTATACCTTCTGTACGCGATACTACCGCCATCTGCGTATGTGCATGTCACTATACCATTACTTTCCTCATCTCATTGTATCGTGCATTTGTATATGTGGTGACCGTTCTTTCGGACATGTCTGAAAGAACAGACACCACGTATAAAATTCAGGCGATGACGGCCAATGATCCCTTCAGTGGAGATGCACATCAAGCTCGAACTCTTACAGGAATCGAGGAGGCTAATGAGCCAGAGCATTACCCCTAGACCACGGGTGCGTCGTATAAGCTAAGAATTTGGTCCTGACTGGAAGCGTGCTGGGATAGTCCTTGCAGTTGCGGTGGCTGTTGTGTCTGGATGGCGTAGTGGACAGCGCGTCTACCTAGCGAGTAGGAGACACGGTTCGAATCACGACCTGGAACAGATTTTCAACTTGCCCTATTGATACAAATCAATGCCTACAGGTAGTCTTTTAATTCCTTTGTGTCTTTATCCTGCATTTTTTTCTACGGTCCCATAGTACACCCACAACTTGTCAGAACCACACTACGATTTTAAAAGAAGATGCCTTAGCGCTACTAACGTGGCTTCACCGATGAACCAAAACATTATCTCCACTGCCCACCACGACACTGAAAGCCACCTGGTGGACTTGCCTGCACGTGACTTGGGAAGGAATGTATATAAGTGAAGCAGAGACGGTCCATTCTAGCCATGATACGAGTCGCTAATGGGAAAATCCACCGGCATAAGCGACTTCAACAAACGGCGCATTGTTTTGGCTTGGCACCTGGGAACGAGCATCTCGGAAATGGTCAATACGTTCGGTGCTTTGCAAGCTATTGTCGTGCGTATATGTGGAAATTGGTTGAAGGACAGTTGAGCCACGGGTAGGCTGGATGTGAATGCCTCATCACAAAAATTAAGGTAGGAGGCTTGCCCACTGCGTGCATCAAGCTAGATGGGTATCTGCGGGATATCTAACGGCAGAGTACGATGTAGGTGATGGCACAAGTTTTTCGGTTCGCATCGTTTGGTGCACATCATTAAATAAGGGACTTCACAGTAGACGACCCAGACGTCTTCCCATGTTGATCAGACTACACCATCAGTTACGAATACAGTGAGTACAATGGAACAACGGAAAGGTGGCCCTGGTCAGATGAATCACATTACCTGTTACATCAGTTCCTTGGTCAAGTCCAAGTACCCCATCACTGTGCTTGTAGTGGCACTACCCAGTATTTTAAGTAAAAGTATTAAATCCGTGGTGTAAGTGACTGGAAGTAGCACAGAGGCAGCCGCGAAGTATTGCGGTAACAGTGTTGGCTGTCAGCCACGCTATGTCGACATGACCACGGCACAATAACAAATGCGCAAGTGAGTTGCACAGCGAGCAATTTTGGAAATTTGGGGTAAGGTCTTATGAGACCAAACTGCTGAGGTCATTGATCCTTAAGCCTACACACTACTTAATCTAACTTAAACTAACTTACGCTATGGACAACACGTACTCCCATGCCCGAGGGAGGACTCGTACCTTGGACGGAGGAAGCTGCACGAACTGCTACAAGGCACCTTAGACCGGGCGGCTACTCGGCGTGGCAACGCGAGCATAACTGAGCGCAGCGGTAAACTGCCACGCAGAGCAAAGAGCGATGTAGTAAGTGGGTCGTTGCCACCACATTCGAGCGAGTCTCTTCGTCATGGGCGACATAACTTGACACCAGGCTTTAGGGAAACAAACGGGCAGTAATGTGGTATAAATGAGGCTGAATTTGAGGACAGGATGTCATTCGATTTGGAGACTCAGTCATCGCTGAGTAGCCACACCATGACACTGGAACACCGTCGGACTGTGAGATGACTGGGCAGTGCCAATAGCTGCCTCATGTTCTCAACCAGTTTGCGTCTGCCACCACTGGGTCCTTCAAGGGACTTGATGCCAGAGCTCCATTGGCTGAGGTCCAGGGAGGGACTTAGCGTTACAAGGCCAGCCACCATGTGCCTCCGCCACCACAGAGCAAAGAGTAGCGGGGTCACAGCCTAGAGCATAGCTGCGTTCACACTGCCGGCCGGGCCGGGCCGGGCCGGGCCGGGCCGGGCTGACGCGTACTGGCTCGGCTCGTGCCTAGCCAGCTCAGGCCGACGTGTAGGGCATTCACACTGCGCGCCGCGCCGAGCCGGGTCGGCGGAATGGGGGAAAATCCACTTCTCCGATTTTCATGTTCTAAAAATTCTTAGAGGTATATAAGACTGCGCCACATCGTTTTATGAACTCATTTTTTCCTTAAAAGCGTTACTTACGTCGTGAAAAAAGAAAAAGTCTACTTTTCGCTTCGCGTGATTTCTTAGTTTCGTAACGCTTCCCAGCCGATTTTGAAGAAATTATGCGGCTAAAAAATCTGATTTTTGTACACGTGCTAGTGTAACATCTTAGCTTCGTATTGAATCATTTATCTTTTCATATTTCTTAACAGTCATTGTTAAATGATGCTATTTGTCAACGTTGTGCACTTGATTTACAAATCTTGTAGTGAAAAAGTTATGTAGCGGGTAGCTTACTGTTAGATCCGTTTTAGACCATACATTGTTGCGAATGAAATGTAGCTAAAAGTACCAAAAAGTTTTTGAAATGATAATGACACTGATATCTGTCTCTGGTCACAAGTAATGCGAGATATTCAGTGGCGTCAGTGCCGCGTCCGCAAGCCACGGAGTTCGAGCGGTTACAGCTTGGTTTAATGTAGTCATATAATGCAGGACAGAAAAAAACTAATTACTAGTGATCAGTGGTGTAAAACTAATCACAAAAACAAACTGGAGATTTGTGATACGTTTACTGCAGAAACTGAAGCGCAATTCTGTAGTCTCGTTGTCTACTTTGACAGAAAAAAAAATAATGGAGAGTTAATGAAACTACTGTAGATCGACACAGATGTGCGTTTCATTGTTCTTCATTATTTTTTTCCTTCCTTGGCGGGCTGCGCTGCACCGTCAAGGTAATCCCTACTCTTTGGCTAAATGGCTGCTAGTTGCCGAAGGCCAAATAAATAAATTAAAAAAAATCCCCACCCTTCGACAGCTGACAAGCAAGTCACTAGAAAACGCAGCTGCAGTCAACAGTTGCTCGCCATTGGCTAGTCTGTGCTGTCGTGTAGAACAATGTCTTCACTCTGTTATTGGTATTGTTTTGACTCTGCAGTAACTCGTCGAGTTTTGAAGTACAGAAGAACTAGGAGGTTATGGATTCATCCCATAAATAGCGACAGACATTTAGGAGAGTTTTTTTCTTTACATGAAGAACTTAAAAACTATCCTGAAAAATTTTATTCATATTACAGAATGAATCATAATACATTTCAGTATGTGCTGCAGAACATTCAAGACAAAATTTCGAAACAGAACACAAATTTTCGCAGAAGTATAACAGCAGAAGAAAAATTGTGTATAACGATAAGGTAAGATTCGTTAGTACACACTTTTTGGTTTGCAGTAGAACTCTGTGCAGTATTCACTACCTCCAATTAATTGTAGTCATGCTTTTGTATTTTAAATTTCACAAACGCTTACCTCTGAGGGGAAGAGAGTTTATGGGACTCCTGAGAATCATCAGTAAGTAATTAGCTTCGTCATTTTGGGTAATGTCTTGCTGTGCCTTCAACGAAGAATCGCAGATACACTCCTTCAGAATTTTCCAACTTTTTCTTCGTTTTTCTTCATGATGCAGCGCTTGGCAGTGGTGATGGTTCATCATGTGGAGCCACTGATGACCTCACAGAATTCTTTTCATTACCTTGTAAGATAGACAGACTGATATGCCCTTTGACTCAGTGGTTCTATTTCCACTGGTAAGGAACTGTGCATAGCTCTTGGAACTTAGGAAAATCATATGACAGAACAAAGCCCGAGTGGAATTGCATTTTAATATACTATTCCCTGGATCACATGACCTTATTTTGCCAAGTTATACAAGTTATTCTCTGTAACTGTCTCTCAGGTCTTTGCATTTCGATTTCATTATTTTAATTGAAAGAATATAGAAGGATGCAAGAAAATGTCTCTTTAATTATTTATTGTTGTATAACTATGAAATGACATGGACTAAGTAAATATCTAATGTGCAAACAAAACTAAAAACTTCGCCCGACACCACACTTGAGTAACACATTTTACGATTTTTTTTCTCAGGTATCTGTCCACTGGCATCTCCTTTCATGCACTAGCATCGTCATTCCGATTAGGAGTGTCCACCGTATCAGTGGTGGTGAAAGACGTTTGTATGGCCATATGGGAGTCACTTGCTCCCATTCATTTACCAACGCCAACTGTTTCTCGATTTAAAGAAATTGCCAGTGAAATGCATACGAGATGGGGATTTCCAAACTGTGTTGGATGTATAGACGGGAAGCACATACGTGTCCAATGTCCTAAACTTTCTGGCAGCATGTTTTACAATTACAAACAGTATTATTCGATTGTACTCCAAGCAGTTGCTGATGCAAATTACAAATTTATAGCTGTGGATGTTGGTGCCTACGGTAAACAGTCTGATGCAGGCGTGTTTAAAGAAAGTATGTTATATAAGAAACTTACAAATGGGGAGCTGTTATTACCGCCACCAACAAGACTTGAAGGAATGTGTCAGGAACTACCGTACGTCATTTTGGGAGATGAAGCTTACCCCTTATTAGAGAATTTGATGAGACCTTTTCCTCGCAGAAATTTGGACAACGAGAAGATTCTATACAATGATATGCATTCCAGAGCAAGAAAAGTTGTTGTATGTGCATTTGGTATAATGACCAATAAATGGAGACTACTGAGGAAGGAAATTGAAACATCCGTTGACGTAGCTGATCACATAGTCAAGTGCATTTGTCTACTTCATAATATTGTCATTGACAGAGAAGGATGCAATGTTGAAGCTGAAAAGTTTTGTAACAATGCTGATATGCAGACAGCTGGTGCCACATTCAACAGAAATTCCACATTACGTTCGAAAACTGTCAGGAACACTTTTGTTGAATATTTCGTTAAAAATGCAACTTAAAATAATTAAAAAACCTCTCAAATAAATTTTGGAATTGAAAGTACTTTGCTATTTACTGTATTTTTTTGTATCTCATTTCACTGTAAATAAAACAAATAAAATTATAAAGGAAAATAATTTATATTTGTGCGTACTATCTGAAACACACTCCTTGGTTACTTCGTTCCATAATCTGGAAACTGCATCATTACTGTCATACTAGCCGAAATTCTGATACCAAATTGATGGACACAAGTTAATGTCATGTATATGTTATTCTGCATCCATTAAAGTAAGAACATCGCAAAAAGATGTCACAGACAACAGGTTATAGTAACGTGCCACAACATGACTTTACAATGCATTGTCATCTGGTAGGGACACATTTCCGTCCCTCAGTGACACTCATATCTGCCTCCGTTTACAAGTAAATGCGAACTATTCAGTGGCGGCAATGCCGCGAACGCTGGCAAGCTATTGTTGTAAATGCATGTAGATTAAATAAATGAAATAAAAGTAATTTCGCATGTATCATCATAATAAACGTAATTTTTCCTGACTGATTGTGAAATGTGAGGTAACATCTTAAAATGAAAGACGTGTGCAGTCACACTTGTGAAGAAAGCAGAAGGGAGACGTGTGATGCGTGTACTGCAGAAACAGTAGTGCTGCTCCACAGGCTCGCGCCTGCGGTCGGCTCGCGCCGGCAATATTAAACACTCCGAATGTCGTCGGCTCGGCTCCGGGAGGCTCACGCCGTGTCGGCGCGGCCCGGCCGCCAGTGTGAACACCGCAATTCAAAACCATGTGTTAGATATCGAAGCGGGCGGCGGCCCGGCCAGGCTCGGCTCGGCCCGGCCGGCAGTGTGAACGCAGCCAAGGCGTGTTGGTCAAACGGGAAGCGCCACTGTCGCAACTGGCTGTGGCCTTCCTTTCGCCACTGGGCAAGAGTCCTGATGTAGCATCACAGGGAGCCATCCTAGAAGCCGACGCCTGCTGTACCGTCCAGAGCTCACGAGGAGAGGCGCGCCTGACTCATGCACTATTAACTATATGACAAAATTATATTGATAAATTGTCCACAGTGTTTGCACTGATGACTTGCCGACAAAATTCTCCTGACCTGGATTTGATACAACGCATCTGGGGCGACAGCTACGCGCTCACAAACGTTGGCGCATTATGTACGAGAAATGCGCCACATGTGCGTAGACTTCTTGTGCCACATATCTCCGGAAATCAACCAAAGACTTTCAAATCCATCCTGATTTGCTGCTGTGCTGTGTTCCAGAGGCGAACCAACACGCCATTAAATAGGTGGTCTTAATGTTCTGGTTCATCATTGTGTATCTTACTGAATGCATTTCGATGGTCACAGACATTATTCCTTGCGTAAGGAAGCAGCCAAGGTTAAACACAAAATTGATGCCACATGAATTCCCTGGACTAGGACAGAGCGGGTGCGGTTACTTTTGTGGAAAGGGGACAAAATAAGTTGCTGTCAGTTACACTGAACATATAAATTTTATTAGTTAAAACACACAATAACACAAGCTTGAATTAAAACCTCTCAAGGTTTAATGAAACAGCTCCTTTGATTTGATTTAAATTGGCTGAAAGCCACATACAAAAATTCAGGGCCCAAGGCCTAAGCAGGGAATTGAGGTCCAGGAGTTCTTCTGGAAGTTTCACTTCATTAAAATAAAAATTTTTTACTTCAATAAAAATAGGCTGAAGACCACACATTAAGCAAGAACAGTGTTATGGCCAAAACAGAAATTTTCAATGTTAATTGTAAATAGCCTGAAATCCGGTTGAAGGCCACATATCAGCCAAACAATTTAATGGCTTACAACTTAGGAAGAAGGGCTTTCAGTTTAACAGGCTGAGGGCCTTAGCTTAAAACTTTTCATAGAAACTCGGCTGAAGGCCTCATACTAAAGAATAATAATGTTATGATTTAAAAGAAGACCTAGATTTTAAATTTTTAGTTTAAGAGAGATTAAAAGTTGGCTGAAAGCCACACACCATGGAAAAAACAATTTTGTGGCTTAAGGCCTAAAGAGAAAAAAAAATACTTTACAATTTTAATAAGCTAAAACTCGGCTGAAGGCCACACAGGATAATTAAGACTAAAAGAAAATCACCATGTAAAACACAAGGAGTGGCGCTCAGAAGGTTCCAAGGGTCGGCCTGGGAAGGTAACACTAGCGCACATACAGGTGAGACAGGCAGCCAAAGGATAACATTAAACAATCGGTTGCAGCACGACCTATGGACGGCTGTCGAACCAAGCAACCGCCTAATCAATTCCGTTCCACCTGACCAATGGCACGATAACCAAAAGTACCAGTGAAGACGAGGATCACAGCAGGGATGTGTCTTAATAATTGGCGTGTAAAACACAATCAAGGCACAATAAAAACTCAAAGAGAAAAAGAGAACAACACTGGTTCATTGATTACTCAACTCCAGTATGCAGGTGCGGTGGGCGACGAACTTAGCAGTTCTGACAACTAGCGCCACACTACACCAACTGCTTGTGCACGCCACCAGGGGTTCCGGCTTGACAATGCGCCAGGGAGACTTCCTCACTGCTCTGCCCCAACCAACTGACTCACACACCCGGAAACGGTCAAAACATCAAATAAACGTCGGACGATGAGACGACCGACCAAACGACCAACCAACGGTCGTTCCAGCTCCAGTCTTCTTCAGTTGGACAGTCCATGTGTGTCGCCAGCGGTCGGCAAGTAATGGCTGTCCACACCGCACTGGGGCTCCATGCCCGACGTCCCTTCGTCCCCGACCACTGCTCCATCCCCGACTGCTGCTCCGTGCCCGACCAACTCCAGACACACAGCGACCAGGAGACACTGGCTCGGACCCAACCATGCAGAGGGAACACGCCGTCTTGCTAACTGACATCCATGCACTAGGAAGGAACCGACCAAAGTCTTGCAAGATGACCAATTAAAGGGGCCCAGAAGCGGTCAGAAGACCAAATCCATGTCGCCCAATGAGGCGACCGACCGGACGACCAACCAGCGGTCGTCCCTGCTCACGTCTCCTTCCGCTGGACAGTGTATGTGTGTCGTGAGTGGTAGGCGAGTACTGTTTGTGCAGACCTTACTGGAGCTCCATCCCCGACTGCTGCTCCGTGCGCGACTGCACTGCTGGTCCTTCTCCAACCGACTTCCCGACACACGATGACCCTGAAATACTATCGGTCGCTCCAGAGATGGTACGACAGTGCACTATCGATACGCGCTGCTACTGCCGCTCACGGGCAAGTAAGGCAGGAAGTTAGTGATGACAGTAAATGGAATAATAATATGAGGCGGCAGTAATCGAAGATGACAAACAATAAATGGCATGAACATGAGCTGTGCGCGGTTCACCACAGCATAAAATATTCGTGGATCTGGATCGAGAGGAATCAGTATGGTGAATTATGGCTCGCCGGTTCTCAGTACCCCACGGTTTCCATCGGCAGTATCAGCTGCATTTGTAAATACGTCGAAGTTATGTCTACTTCATCTGGAGAGAGTACGTGTGCTGTCAAACCTGTAATTTAACCACAAGTTTCCGTAGAAACTAGCCACATCGAGTGTGCCCATCAGTTTCCGTAGAAACCAGCCACATCGGATGTGCTTTCCGTGCTGTATGACCTCCATGTGACTGATGCCTTAAAGGCTGAATATCAGTGTACTGCAGGGGTCACATTGATACTAAATTCTAATAATCACCACTCATTGTCACACTACCAGGCTTCCCAGATGTGCCTGCATTCGTAAATTTCAAAGATTGATGATTATGAATTGTTTTTAGAATGTTAACTCCTGGAATGAATTTTTGTGCTTCAGAGTCCAAGTATTTCTGACATCTCTCTTTAATAGCTCACATAAGCATCATGTTATCGTCCTGGGTCCATAAATAAACCTTCTATGGTATTCTGTGGGATCTAAGCATGATTTTGGTTGCTTTCGCTTTTTTTTTCCGAGACATATTCCTCGGCGGAAGCTATCTTACTGATATGGTTTGGGCCTCCCACTTACAATACATTTCCTAGGTAAGTGAATTCTTTTGGAGGAATACACACTCATATATCTCTAGTTTGACAGTGTGTTGCTTTAGTCTTTCAAAACTTCAATGAGTCTGATAACGTGTTTCTATAATGATGATTGAAGAATTATTATAGCCAGATATGTAAATAGTTTCTCTCCATGTAGTCCCATAGCATGGAGTTCATCAATTTTAGGAAAGTTGTCGGTGTTGACCTCAATCCCATTGAAATTCTTTAACATTCATATTGAATGTACAGTATATTGGTACAGTGTATTAGGTACAGCTTTTTGCAGTCTTTTTCATCACTCAACACTTAATAATACCCTTTGTCTAAAAGTATTTTGCTTTTCTCAGTCACAATGAGAAGCTCGTCTACTATCGGTAAAGAAAACACCAAATTACATGAAATATTATTTTATGGTAGTCTGCCACCACACTCCATTTCATCCTCACACTAACATCTTTTTCGGAACCATGATTAGAAGGAAATTTCAACCGCTCAGGCTGTGTGTGATATCATCCTCTAACATTTTCCTGTGTCGCATTGTAAATCTTCTGTGTGTGTGTGAAGAATTCGATATGGCTTATAATTTGTTACTCGACACTCTGCTTTCGGTTGGGTTGGATTGTGGGATTAAAGGGACCAGACTGCCATGGTCATCGGTCCCTCTGCTTTCGGCATGAGATCAATTTCATGTGTTGTATAGCTGGCGTACAATACTGGAAATGGGAATATATCATTGTAAGCAGTTCACAGCTCTGCAATCCCATTTCTCTCTTCACAGCTTAAGGGCGCAGTTCATATGTTCGCTTTAAGAACACTGATTATTGCTTTTCTTCCATTATTTGAGATCTCCATCTTCGATACTTTCTTGGCTGCTAACTTGTGGCATACAAATTCTACATGCTTATCGGTCGTTTAAAACACTTCTTACACGCATGCTATTTTCTATGGGTCCTAGTGCTCTTGGTACACATAATCTTCCCTCGGTTTCTTACTCTGGTATGAGTGCTTCTTTTGTTACGTTCTCATCAGTTTTTAATCTAAAAATACTTTCATGTCGGTCCAGTGCTGTCAGTAGCGTGCCCTGTTTTGGGACAATGGCGTGTCTAGTGAATTGGTAGTACATGTCTCACTCATTGCCAGTTTCAGACGGAATTTCGCTACCTGGTTCACAGTATTACACGTAATTGACCAACTAACCTCAGAAAATTTTAATATTCGGTTCAACATGCACTTGAGAATGGCTACAAAGCTTAAATCATGATCGTGTAAAATAAATGAACAAGTAACACTGAAATTGCTGAAATTTCTTTCAAAATTTTATTCTCGACTGTGGTCCTCCTCAAAGGAAAGCTACTTATGTATACATTGTTAAATAAAACACTTCAGGAGGTAGCAGGAATCCTACATTATTCAACGAATGAGAGTCAACCTTAAACATAGTTAATATTTTCCTGTGTCCGTACGTTGACAAGGTAATACACGTTTTCAGACCAACAATACTTTTTCGACATACACTATCATATGCCATATCAAACCAACAAAATGTGGCCTGTGCTGTAAAATACAGAAAGACAATAGCGAGACGAAAACAATATGAGTTAGCACAGAATAACATCACAGACCTATACTATCGATTCCTTCATACCGCTACTACCGTCGGAGTTAAGTTTCATACAGGAAATAATTTGTCCACTTCTAATACACCAGTAACTTAAGCCACCAAAATAGCGAACATCTTTAAGCACAGAGTTATATTGGAGATAGGATTGTACAATTTAACAGATCAATTCTTTGCTGGCTGCAAGTATAGTACCGTAATACTCCCGTAAGGAAGACCAATAATCTTCAATAAACTCCGTCTCACTTGAAAAATAAAACACTTCATCATTCATATTAACCCATCAATCCGAGTAAACACCGACACATCCAAAACTAAACCAGCGCCTTTCGCGTGACAGTCAGTTTTAGCACGCCAACCAGCCCTGCTTTTATAATGCGGACACCACTGTGATGCTGCCCCGGCTTCTACCATTGGACTCCACTCTGCTTCCACGCCCCTTTCCTTTACGGCTTGCGGTGGTGCAACCAACGCTCGTCAAGAAGAAGATAATATACAGATGCTCCACTCACTGGCACTGTACTTACATCTAACCACGATCACAAAACATAAAGCCAGCGCCAAGCCACTGAACGATCGTAACGAGAAAGTGGTTAAGTTTGATGACGACATGTGACAGAACTCAGTCAAATATATGTTTGTTCATCGCCCATCAGAAAGACGGATTATTTTATGTAATAATAAAAGCCCCACAGACGTCATGACAAAGGACAAGTGTAAGGTGAAATTTTATGGGGGATGCTGAGGTTATGGTAGCGGGATATTAATTTCATCAGAACATGTAAGATAGACTTGTCACAGACGACAACGTAGGGTCTGCTATCCTCATGGTGTCTGACTGTTAATAATGTTAATTGACTGATTAATAATAATGAAAACTTAATATAACAGACTATAGTGTACGTAATCAGTGGAGTGGGGAATGGGTTGATAGTTGTGAAGGTGTGAGCTGAGTTTCACAAAGAATTTGTTAAGAACTTAACTTACAACCGAATATAGTTCTTGAAGGCAGGGCTGAACACGAGAATAAACACCTAAAATACTATTAGCACAATGAAAACAAAATTCAAAAGAGTTCGAAACAAAAGATACAACCATGCCAACAATACATGTTCATGTCGCATTAATGGAATCACCTGCCTAAAGCCTGAATAACCATCTTTTGTAGCGCGAACGTTCAGGAAAAGAGACAATGAGGTTTCGGAAGGTTCCGACAGGAAGGTAGAGCCATATCAACTCTAGTGACACGGCCAGTTGCGCTAGGATTCTCGGTTAAGTACTCATAGCGAACAGCCCGATAGAGGCAGTCCCACAGATTCTCGACTAATTCCGGGGAGTCTAAGGGTCAGACGAATATGGTAAACTCATCATTGTGCTCTTCAAATGACTCTACGAGCTGTGTGACACGTTACACAGTTCTGCTGCATGTAGCCGTGAACGTGGACCCACGGACAGGTGCAAACTTGTGCTGTCCATTATGCTTTCCGAAATGACGAGACCGTCCAGGGAATGACACAAATGCATTCTCCAGATAGTAAAACATGCAGGATGTTCGTTTCCAGACGTTCGACGGTCGTATTCGTCAACGGTCACCGGTCCAATAGAGCATAAAACGGGATTACTTTGACACGATGGCCGTCCTGTTGATGTACTGGCTTGCACATTCCAATCTCCGTCGCTGATGAACAGCTGTCAGCATCGCTGCATGAATCAGGCACCTGCCATGAAGTTTCATACACAGCAATGTTCGCTGAAGGGTTGTTGAGGAGTGGCTATTGGTAGCTTCATCGTTCATCTGGTTTGTCTGTTGCTCAACAGCTGCACGTCTGTTTGCCTGTGCACATCTCTGCAGTCATCATTCACTGCTGTCATCTAAGACCTGTGGTGTACCAAAGTTGCCTCAGTGCAAGCGCGACTTTGCCTTCCACAGTACATTTTAACCACAGTTGCACGTGAACATTTTTCAAACGTAGCCATTTGGAAAATGTTTCCACCCTTGGGCCGAAAGCCAATGATCGTGTCCTTTTGTAAGTCACATAAGTCACTCAGTTTCCGCATTACGACAACGACTGCACTGTTTTCCACGTTCCCCTGACAACCTGTATATACCCTCCACTGCTAGTGCTGCCACCTGCCTTCTGTCACTGGTTACTGAATGTTAACGTCAAACATAGTCAGTAGTCACACTGATGTGATTGGACGTGGCAGTTTACAGTATCTGCCCGTGACCACAGTCAGAAGCAAGACAGTAAAACTGGCTTGTGCAGTTGAACGCAGGACAACAGTTCTGTCTTCATTAAGACTACTTAAATTAGCACCAAGAGAAATGTAAATCTATGACACTCCTATCATAATTTAGTTACTAAAGCGAAGCTACTATCAACCATTTACAGGACTACCTATGCACATTTCTGAGTACAATTTTCTGTAGAACATGAAATACAAAATACATCACTACCATAGGATAAAATAACAAGTTTTTTGGTAAAACGGCATAAACAGTACGTTCACAGCATTATAAAAAGAATACACCTTCTGTACAGTGGCACTTAAAATATAAGTCACGCTCAGGCCATACAAAATTAAACATGGTTCTCGCATTTATGGAAGACATCTGCACGCCCACTCTACCACCACACAACAACCACAACACGCGACAAAGTAACCGCAGATCTTACGCGCGTAATATTACTCATCCTGGTATAAGTGTACCGTCTTTGATTAGTAATCAAAATGTCCTCAGTCCCGGGTTCGAACCACTTTCAGCTAACGGCCTTGTCAGAGAGGGTGGACGAGGTATAAGGCATTCTCTTGCCCTTGGGGAGGGGAAATGCCTCTAAAAGGAGGACGAATCAGCAGTGATCAACGGCATGAGGCTACAGACCCTGAACTTGTTTTTCCTTTTTTGAGTCATCAGTCCCCTGACTTGTTAGATGCGGCTCGCCACGAATTACTGTCCTGTGCCACCCTCTTCATCTTAGAGTAGCACTTGCAACCTACGTCCTCAACTACATGCTGTTTCTATTCCGATCTCTGTCTTCCTCTACAGTTTTTACCCTCTACAGCTCCCTCTACTACCATGAAAGTAATCCCGTGATGTCTTAACTGATCTCCTGCCACCCCGTCCGTTCTCTTTTTCAGTGTTTTCCACATATTACTTTCCTCTCCGATTCTGCGCAGAACCTCTTCATTACTTGCGTTATGAGTCCAACTAATTTTCAACATGCGTCTGTAGCTCCACAACTCGAATGCCTCGATTCTCTTCTGTTCTGGTTTCCCTACAGTCCATGTTTCACTACCAGACAATGCCAAGCCCAAAATGCACATTTTAAGAAATTTCTTCCTCAAATTAACGGCTATGTTTAATACTAGGAGACTTGTCTTGGTCATAAATGCCATTTTTGCCAGAGTTATTCTACTTTTGCTCCTTCCATCATTGGTTATTTTGCTGCTTGGGTAGTGGAATATTTTAACTTCATCTACTTCGTGGGCATCAATCCTGATGCTAAGATTTTCTCAATTCTCATTTATGCTACATCTCATCACTTTCGTCTCTCTTAGATTGATTCTCATTCCATATTCTGTACTCATTATGCTGTTCATTCCATTCAGCATATCATGTAATTCTTCTTCACTTTCACTTAGGATATCAATGTCATCAGTGAATCGTATCGTTGACATCCTTTCACTTTGAATTCGAATTCCACTCCGAAACTATTGTTTTATTTCCATCATTGCCTCTTGGATGTACAGATTGAACAGTAGGGGTGAAAGACTGCATGCCTTCTTACACCGTTTTTAATCCGAACATTTCGTTCTTCGTCGTCGAGTCCTATTATTACCGCTTGGCTCTTTTACTTAGTGTAAATTAACCGAACCTCCCTATAGCTTACCCCTAATTTTCTCAGAATTTCGAACATCTTGCGCCATTTTAAATCGTCGAACACTTCTTCCAGGTCCACCAAACCTATGAACGTATCATGACTTTTCTTTAGTCTTTTTTCCATTATCTACCGCAAAGTCAGAATTGCCTCTCTCGTGCCCTTAACGTTTCCTAAAGCCAAATTGATCGTCATCTAACACATTCTCAATTTTCTTTTCCATCATTTTTCCGAAAGTCAGATAATATGTCGCAAGACTCATACATTCTAAACACCAACGCGAATTGTTGTTTTGTTGCCACTTCCCCCAATGATTTTACAAATTCTGATGGGATTGTATCTATCCCTTCTGCCCTATTTGATCTAAAGTCCTCTAAAACTCTCTTAATTTCTGATTATAATACTGGATCCCCTATCTCTTCTATATCGACTCCTGTTTCTTCTTCTATCACATCAGACAAATCTTCCTCCTCAAAGAGGCCATGTACCCTTCCCATCTATACGGTCTTTTCTCTGCATTTAACAGCGGAATTCCCGTTGCACTCTTAATGTTACCATCCCCCTAGGTGAATATTGGGCTGGTCCCCCCGTCCTTTCACAGTTACACGACCCGCGCACATCCGAACACGTTCACACTATTCCATGGATTACACTTGACGCAGACAGCTGGGGTAAATTACTTCCGTCTCGGGAACTACGGGGTGGTGGCCACCCCTAACATTAACCTTGCCAAATCCGATTCTAACAATGCCGACACTGCGAAACCGCGAGATAAAGGCACAAGCAAAACCAAAAAAAGTAGAAACGAGTAGGAAAAAGACTACGGTAATTGAGTTCTGCAATAAATTTCATATAGTACTAGCGAATACTCTGTTTAAGAAACACAACAGGAGAAGGTATACTTGGGAAAGGTCGGGAGGTACGGGAAGGTTTCACTTAGAATACATCATAGTGAGGCAGAGATTCCGAAACCAGATATCGCTAGTGGGTTACAATGTGGACCCAGGAGCAGATACAGACTCAGTTTACAATGTAGTAGTGATGAAGGTTAGTTTGAAGTCTAAGTGACTTGTCAGGAAGAATCAGTGCATAAAGAAGTGAGATACGAAAATACTAGGGAGTGAAGAGATACGACTGAAGTTCTCTGAGGCTACAATACTGGATAATTGATAGCCTAATAGGCAGTTCAGCCCTTAAAAGGGCATTCACACAAGTTGGGATTAAAAACGTAGGTACAAAGAAGGCAACGGCAAAGAAACCATATATAACAGAAGAAATGATTCAGCTGATTAATGAAAGAAGGAAGTACAAAAACGCTCCACTGCATAAGTCAGGAATCCAGAAACAAAAGTTACTTGCGAATGAAATAAACAGGAAGTGCAGCGAAGCTAAGACGAATTGGCTCCATGAAAACTGCGAAGAAATCGAAAAAGAAGCGATTGTCTGAAAGAATGTTTCAGCATATTGAAAAGTCAAAACGACCGTCGACGAAATTAAAAGCAGAGATGGTAACTTTAAGAGTACAACGGAAATCCCACTGTTAAATGCAGAGGAGAGAGTTGGTGGGTGGAATGGGTATACTGAAGTCCTCTATCAGGGGGACGACTTGACTGATGACGTGAGAGAAGAAGAAACACGAGTCGACAAGCAAGAGACAGGGATTCAGTATTAGGATCTCAGAATTTCGAACGTCTTGCACCACTTTACATTGTCGAACGGTTTTTCTAGGTCGACAAATCCTAAGAACGTGTCTTGATTTCTCTTTAGTCTTGCTTCCGCTATCAATCGAAATGTCAGCCTTGCTCTCTGGTGCCTTTACCCTTCAGAAAGCCAAACAGTTTGTCATTTAACACTGTGGTGTCACCGCCAGACACCACACTTGCTAGGTGGTAGCCTTTAAATCGGCCGCGGTCCGTTAGTATACGTCGGACCCGCGTGTCGCCACTATCAGTGATTGCAGACCGAGCGCCGCCCCACGGCAGGTCTAGAGAGACTTCCTAGCACTCGCCCCAGTTGGACAGCCGACTTTGCTAGCGATGGTTCACTGACAAATTACGCTCTCCTTTGCCGAGACGATTGTTAGCATAGCCTTCAGCTACGTCATTTGCTACGACCTAGCAAGGCGCCATTATCAACTGCTATTTATCTTGTGATGCATGTACCGTCAGACCGATGTTCACCAATTATGGATTAAAGTTAAGTATTCAAGAAGCTACGTACTTTACTTGCTAGTCTCAATTACTTTACCTGTTCCAGACCTCACGCCAGCCTGCGTGAGTTTAAACGCGTGCCTTTCGGCTTCCTCTATTGTGGGTTGGCGCTCTGGCCAATCCACAACAAACACATCCTCAATTTTTTTTCCATTCTTCTGTATATTATTATTGTCAGCAACTTGGTTGCATGAGCTGTTAAGTTGATGCGATAATTCTCGTACTGGTCAGCTCTTTTAGTCTTCAGAATTTCGCCGATGATATTTTTCCGAAAGTGAAACGGTATATTGCCAGACTCACACATTCTACACACCAACGTGATTAGTAGTTTTTTTGCCACTTCCCCTAATGATTTTAGAAATTCTGATGGAGTGTTACCGATCCCTTATGACTTATTTGATCTTATGTCCTCCAAAGCTTTCTTAAATTCTGGTTATAATACTGGATC